>NC_136073.1:588694787-589294787 GCF_964261635.1 Lissotriton helveticus
ATAAATAAATGCATTGTCATTTACAATAGCAGGGGCAGGGCCACAGGGAAGGGGAGACGAAGGAGAGCTGCGGGCTCAGGGAAGGGGGGGGCGAGGAGAGGACGAAGGAGAGCTGCCGGGCCTCTTGTTGTAATGCTTGCATGGATGAGTTGGTGGAAGCATGGATGGGTGTATGGATAGATGCATATATACAGCCAATCTCTCACAATTTATGCAATCCACCAACCCATCCAACACCAACAACCCATCCATGCATCCACCCATACATCCATGCATCATGCATACATCCATCCATCATGCATCCATCCACCCACTGTGTCCCACTCCGACCCCTCTAAATATAACTCTTTTTTTCTGTATATAGAGATGACTGTATTCACTAGTATATGCAGTAGACCTTTCTACTCTAACATTCCTGTGACTCTTGCAGTACATCTATTCATATCCCTTCCATATGTATATAGAAATAGAACGAGAATCAGTACATCTATTCATATCCCTTCCATATGTATATAGAAATAGAACGAGAATCAACCCACCCCACTTGCTAAATATTAACCCCTTAACTAGATTTCCTAGCAAAAAGCACATGAAACACTATCATGCATTACAAATGGCTGCATAAGACAACAGCCAATATCACATAGCAAAACAGGACAAGTGCACAGAAAAATATAGCTCATGCTTTTAAAGTAAAACAGCCGCTTTATTAGACTGTCAAAGACTGTAGGTCAGTTTACAAAAATTAATCACCACATATGCAAACAAAAAAGGCTCCTGTTAAACCCACGTGTCGTGTGTACAGATGCATTTTTAAACTAGGTTGAGTTAATTTGACAGACAATACACATGTTAGACTTATTAAAATTATAGGCCTTGACTCCACAAACTTCAAACAACATTTTGTTGCAAAGTCTGCTTCATCACCAGCATGAGTGTGCGTGTAGTCAGGTACTTCTTTGAGTCTACTGGGGGGTGGAGGAGCTCATTTTAAGTCACTTCTTCCAGTGTGGTAATCTTTTACTAGAGTGTGTACCGGTGTTCTAACTGGATGATCTGATCCTTGCAAAACTACAAAGGCGACATGCAGGGCCCGACGAGCCCCTCTCTCCTGGGCACTTAGACCTCACATGCCTTCTCCTCAGCTTACAGCCTCCTGCATCCACACAGCATCAACCACGCAGAGCACTGCAGCGGCCACCCAGGCACTAGGAGACGCCTTCCATGAGGTTGCCATGTCTGCTCTCCGGGCCAAGGGGAGTCACGGTGCTATCACACACTGTGAGGGGCGTGACAGCTACTGGACTGCATGCTTAGCCCCAGAGGCCTACAGCTACGCGGCCTCTGTTCTTAGCTAAAAGTTGCTAATTAAGCATTGTAGCTGTTGAACTAAAACACTGACACCGAAATGTGCACTAAAAGAGTGTAAAACATTTACTTTAAAAAGTTAGCCTAAACACACAATTTCTGTAACCTTAGTTTGCAAAAAAATTAAACTGCTACAACTGATCGCACGCAAAAGTTAAATTAAATGCCAGAACAAATGCCGGAACAGAAGGAGGACAGACAGGTAACTGTTTAATTTTTTGGGAAAAGTATGTTTAATCTTCAGCGTTTGCTACCTGGCTGGTGTTTTCACTCTCCTCCCTCTGACCCAGCTTTTAATAACCACATAATTGTGTAGCGTTTCCTTTTTTTTTATTCCACCACATAATTGTGTAGCGTTTCCTTTTTTTTTATTCCATTATTGTGCTTACAAAAAATACATGATGCAATGTCCATAACATAACAGCGGCTGTGCGCAAATAAATAAAGTGACATTGAATGCGAGGGTGGAAGGACGCAACTACAAGCTGACAAGAACAAAGAGAGACGGGTTAAACAAGTACAATAAAAACTCACCGCCGCAGCTCGGCTTGTACAGGAAGCCAGGCAACCTGTGTTGGGACGGGGGCGGGGCCGCAAAAAGACAGGAAGCCGACGGGAGCCTACCCCGCGCTCCTGTGCTGAAGCGCTCCTGTGCCCGTCAGCCGGAAGATTGCCGGAAGATTTGCGCGTCAGCTAGCGGGGCTCCCGTGCTCGTGGAGAGCCCCGCCTGCTGCTGTGGATGACCCGCTGCCTGCCGCTGCCTGCCGAAGGAGAGAGGGACACACGAAAAGAACTCGGTGAGTGGGGTGTGAGGGGGGGAGGGGACATGTGCGCGCGCGCGATTGCGGGGGGGGGCGCGGGCGGGCTGTGTATGTGTGTGCGTGCGTGCGTGCGTGTATGTGTCTTGGAGTGCGTGTGTGTGACTGTGGGGGAGGAGGGTGTGTGTGAGCGAGTGTCTGTGCCGTGTGCCTGTATGTCTGAAAAAAAAGAAAAAAAAAATGGCTGGGAGTTACTCTGCGCATGCGCGGGTCAGACGCGCGCTCCCGCGGTGAAAACTGCGAAGGAACCGCTCGTGACACATTGGTGTCCACATTCCCAATAACGGGCAACATTAGTTGTCGAGCAGACACTCTCAATGCTCACGCATTGAGAGTACGTCTGCTCGACCTAAAAAACAGTGATAATGATTCAAGAAATTGGACCCTCCGCTACTACACCCCCCCTTTTCTAAAGCAAGGATTGGACATTGGAGACATTTACTCCCCCCTCCTCCTCCTACCCCCTTCAGAGCACCCAGAATGTGCCCCGTCATTGGTACTTTGCGTACCTATTTGGAATCCTTTGGCCAGTAATTTGCAGCATACCTCCCTCCAGAGCCTTAAATCATCCTCTAGCTTCTCATCTCTACGACATTTCTTCATGTGTACCTCTTCAGCTACTATCCAGTTGCACACATCCCACAACCATGCCGGATACTCCGGTGTGCGCGTCCCCATCCACACTATTGCAATTCTACACCTCGCCAGCAGAAGCTGCTGTAGCCTATACCCCATTTTGATTTGCTTTTTGCTTGTCCGAGTCCTGTGCCGAAACCTAAGAGGCAGTGTTTAGGCATTAATTGAACTTTGCTATTCACCTTGCCCCTTGACCGCATGACATTCCCAGGCCAAATGTAATAAATTTGCCCCGCTTTGTGACATCTGGGACATCAGTTGGGCCTACTAGGGGCCATGCGATGTATCCTTGCCGGGGTCATGTACGTGAGGTGTACTTAGTTGTAATGTATTAGGCGAAAACAAGTGTTACAGGATATCATGTGGGTGAGCGGGACTACCGCCTTCCAGTCCTTTTCCTCCAAAGGCTCCACCAGTTCTACATTCTAACCTGCATATGCGACAGGTGCGGGAGCACTGGCATTAACCCACATTGAACAGTACAACAGAGATATAATACGCTAGCCTGTCCCACACATGAGTATGGTATCTAGTGTCTGCATGAGTTGTGCTTTCTGGGGATATGTGGGCCATTTGTCTTTAAATATATTGGCTAGGGCAGCGTGTTGTAGATATTGTCCCTGCCCCAGTCTAAAATCCATGCAAGCCTGTTCAAACTTGATGAAGCACTCACCCGGATACAAGTCTGCAAGCGAGTCACATCCCCCCTCCAGCCATGCCCTAAATGACATATTGGTCATTACTTTCTGGACCGGTGCCAACTCCTACACAGTCAGTTCCTGATTGGAACGGGCCATGCCTGAGGATTCGCTCCACAAATAACTGCAACATGCATGCCGTTTGCCTAGCCACAGACAGTGCTGTTTCAGAGGCTCCCGCGCCCTCCATAAAGTCATCAGTTCAGAGGCTGGCACTCTATAACAGAGAAGCCATTTCTACCAGTTGTCCGCCTCGGCAAACCACCTGGCAGCATGCTGCAATTGAGCAGCATAGTAATATAGCTCCATTCTGGGAGCCTCAATCCCACCCCCATCATACGTACGATTCAACGTTGCAAGCGCAACTCCGCTGCGCCATCCCGCGCAGTAGAAGTCTGTCAAAAGGGAGTCCAGAGCCCTAAATATTCATCTAGGTATGGGCCACAACGTATTCTGTAGCATATAAAGACAACGAGGCAGTACCACCATTTTGGCTATGGCCAACCTGCCCATTAGGGATAGTGGTAGAGTGTTCCAGAAGCCAACTGAATGCCTTAAAGCCTCCAACATTTTGTAAATATTTAGTTGCAATATTTGTGAGTCCTCACCCGCCACCGGTATGCCCAGGTACCTGAAAAGCCCAGTCTCCCATCTCAGACCAGGTTGAGGGAGCAACTCCGCGTACTGACCAGTCAACCGAGCCAGGGGAAAAAGTAAAGATTTGCTCCTATTACGTCTCAGCCCAGAGCCACTGCCAAACTCTTCCATGACCCGTAACAGTTTCGGTACTGCCTCTCGGGGCGAGGAGAAATAGAATAATGCATCATCCGCATACAAAGATATTACCTGAGAAGTTCAGCCAACATTAATACCCCAAGTGGCCAGATCCCACCGTTCCCAAATCGCCAGAGGCTCTATTGCCAGAACGAACAGTAGTGGAGAGAGCGGGCAGCCCTGATGCATCCCCCTCTCCAGCCTCCACTTGCTTGACCTGCTGCATCCCACCCGGACTCTAGCACTAGGTGCCGTGCACAGGATCTGCACCCATCTTCTAAAATTTGCTCCAAATCCAGCTATCCTAAGCACCTCCAATGGATACCCCCAATCCACAGAGTCAAAGGGCTTTTCCCTCCCTCCTAGGGCTAATTCCTCGTCTCTTTGCCGTGTTTCGTGTAGTATATGGGACAACCTTCTGATATTCTTGCCCGTATTAGGAGATGGTATGAACCCACATTGATCTTCGTGAACTAAGTGAGCCATATGAGGGGCCAGTCTAGTGGACAGGACTTGTGTAGTACTTTAACATCCGAGTTAATCATTGTGAGGGGTTGATATGCTGAGGGGTGCCATGTATTCCCCCAGGGTTAAGTAGCATGACAATTTCTCCCTCGCACATTGAGGGAGGCAACACCCCCAACTCAAAGACCTCCTCGTACATCTGCAAAAGGGGCTGTGTCAGCTGATTTGAGTATGCCTGCAAAAAAGCCGTAGGGAACCCATCCGCACCCAGGGCCTTGAATCCTGGCGTGGCTCGAAGGGTCCTCCTGCATTTCCTCAACAGTGATCTGGGTATCTAACTCCTCCACGCCCTGTGGTGGGAGCTGCAGAAGTGCCAAGTCTCTGAAAATTGGGACATACATATCTGCTGTTACTCCAAGGTCTGCAGTGTAGAGCCGCTGTAGGTGCTGCTGAAACACCTCTAAAATGCCAGCTCAGGTGTGAACAAATCTCCCTCTCTGAGCAGTCAGGGGCAGTGGTCATTCTGGGAGCCCCGCCCCTTTGTAAGATCCAGGCCCTCTGCATGAAACTGCTACTGGTAACGCGTCAGGGTATACCTTTCCAGGCTGTCCCAGATATCAGCTATGCACTCACTCTGCTCTCGTTCCTTCAGCCCGTTTACGGGCCTGCTAGGTTTTCCGCTTGTATTGCAGCCAAAGCCTTCTCCCTATTGAGATCTCCAAGCAATTGTCTCCTTACCCTGCACACAAGCCCCATGCCCACACCGCAAGTTACTGCTTTTAGGTCCTCTAACTCAGTGGCCCTCTCAGTCTCCCCCCCATTTCATCTATAGATAGTCTGTAATTGATTGTGCTAAAGTAGTCTTCCCCACTTGATCTTCCAAGAAGTCAGGCGAGAACCTCTAGTGCCTGGGACCCAGGATAGGAGTCCCCCACCTCACGGTGCATCGCACCGGCCAGAGATCAGACAAGAAATGCACCAAATGAGTCACCTCTGCCTCAGGGAATGCTGGTGCACCAGACACCAGCACTCTATCCAGTCTACTCTGTGTTCCGTGTGTCAGGGATTAGCATGTAAACAATGGAAGTACAGGATGAGCCTCCCTCCATATATCATGAGCCCCCAGGTCCTGCATAACCTTACTAAGCATTTGATTCATTCTAGGTTTCGTGCCAGCCTTAGGGGATCTGTCAAGGGCTGGATTCAGCATACAATTAAAATCGCCCATCCAAATAAAAGGAGAATCCACTTCATTGGTCAATAATTCCTGAGTGACCTGGAAAACTGAGGGGTCATCTATATTGGGGGCATAGAAGTTCAGTATGACAATTTCCCTGCCGTCCAGGGATCAACCCAACAGTACATATCTACCATTCACATCGGACTCACTATATGTCGCCGTGAATGGAGTACCTGGGGCCACCCAGACCATGGTACCCCTTGCGTAGGTAGAATAGGAAGAATGATACATCTGACCTTGCCACTTCTTGGCTACTGTAGTCGCTCCGCAGTCGTCCAGGTACGTTTCCTGGAGGCAAGCAATCGATACATGGTGATGTTTAAGAAATGTTAATACCCTGTGTCTCTTAGTACAAGTGCCCAGCCCCCGCACATTCAAGGTCAGACATTTATACTAAGTACCCATTATGGAGTGTACTCACTTCAGGCACTGGTGCTGAATCCTGCCCCCCCCATGCATCGGCCCCTACAGTGCACACCTTCGAAACAAACCAACCCAAAAAAACAAATAAACCCCAGTCCCATCCCCACAAACCACAGACATTTTACAAACAAAAATGTCACCCCTAATGTCGTGACAGGCCACACGCATCCCCTTATATAGCCAAACAGGAGCAAACCCTCTCAAGGCACCCTATATATAGAAATCTGGAAGCATTGTCCTCCATTTCCAAAAACCTGTCTTCGACCAGCTTAATTATGCTGTGTCC
Source organism: Lissotriton helveticus (assembly GCF_964261635.1). NCBI lineage: Eukaryota > Metazoa > Chordata > Amphibia > Caudata > Salamandridae > Lissotriton > Lissotriton helveticus. The sequence continues at coordinate 588,701,496 of NC_136073.1, forward strand.
TAGCTGTGTTCACTGTCAGGTAAGGGAATACATCCTTGTTATTAGAGCCTCCCCCCGTACCCACTGCAAGCTCTCAGCCTTCAAATGCCCTTACTCTTTTCAGCCTGCAGGTATTTATTTATTGATGCTATGTTCCTGGATTCAGCCATGCCCCCGCAGCCCCTACACAGTCTCCTCCCCCTGCCCCCCATGCATTCTCCTCCTGCTCTACTAGGGTCTCCGGAACCACATCCACCGATGCATTAGGCCACTGTTACGATGTGCCATTGTCGTGACCCACATTGTCCCCCTCGGCTTCCGGCGTTGAGAATGAGTCCTCACTCATGTGCAGAGTTCCAACACTCCCAACCCTGATCCTGTTGTCTGAGCCAGCATCCGTGACAGATGATCTCTCCTCCGCTCCCCGACATGTGTTCTCGATAAGGGTCTGGTGCCCCATTTCTTGTTACGTGTCCGTGGTTCTCACGGTGGGGGTGCATACCCCCGTATCTCCAATCATTCCCTCCTTTCCTCAGGAGTCTTGAAGATGTGCACCTTCCCCTACATTAGGACCTTAAGCTGTGCAGGATATAAGAGCATGTATTGAAAGTGGAGATCTCTCAATTTCCTCTTTACACCTAGGAATGATTTACGCTGCTCCTGTACATGACTGGTGTAGTCAGGGTAGATAGATATCTTGTTGTTTTTGAAGCAGCGGTCTTGTCGTTCTCTTTTGGCCTGTCGAATGCAGTCCCTATCCCTGTAGTTCAAAATGTTTGCAATAAATGCACGTGGAAAGGTCCCAGGGGGTGGAGGAGGCACCAGCGCCCTATGGTCCATTTCAATAACGAACACATTTGATAAGTTCTCTGGGCATAGCTGGGTCTTGATCCTTTGCTCCAAAGACAGCTCTTCTAACCTCCCCTCTGGCCTTTTCAGGGAAGTCCAGAATGCGAATATTACTGCATCGGGCCGGGCCCTCTGCATCGTCCGCACAGCACTCATTTAGTTGTACATGATAATTGTGACACTTGTTTCTTCAGGATAACCACTTCTCCCTTGAGGCCCGATACATCCTCTTCCACTACTGTGACCTTGTCTGCCACCTTGCAGAGGTCTGCCCGTGGGAGATTAACATCAGGAGAGACCAGGCCCGGACTGGCCGTTGCGGGCACCGGGCAATCCCCCGGTGGGCCGCAAGGGTGGGGGCCGGTTTTGGGCCCCGGGGGCCGTTTTTGTTACAGGGCCGTTTTTGCAGCATAGCTGCAAAATCGGCCCTGTAACAAAAACGGCCGAAAACCGGCCCCGGCAAAGAGCTCGGTCGCACCCCCAGGGGGCCGGCCGAGCACTTTGCCAGGGCCAGTTTTCGTCCTCAGTCCGGCCCTGGGAGAGACGGTATCAATCCGGGCCTTTAACACCTTTCTGGAACCCTGTATGGCAGCCAACAGCTCCGCCTCCGCCATCGGTACAGGCAGTTTGGGGCATTAAGCGCTGCGGAGGATGCCGCAGTGTAGTATATTGCGTGATGGTGTTGGATACCCCATGCTCGGGCCACTTTATCCTTGCCCATAGTAGTGCAACCAGGGCCACCCCGCATATAGACTATAAGCCCCACTCTGTCTGCCTCACTGGTGTGACTATCAGGTCCTCCTTTTCTTTCAGGCACCCAGCTTGCGCCTCTTCTGTACGGACCCCCCCAATCCAACTGGCCCAAAGATCCAAGACCTTCTCCACGGGGATCAGCCTTGGTTCAGGTTTAACTAAGTGTTGGTGCCTCTCACAAGGGTGGGCCCACTGTAACTGTGCGCCTCTACCTTGTACAAGCTCAAGCCCCACTTTTATAACCTGACTCCTCACTCAGCTGACATCAGACTCACAGTACAGCAGCTTGGGCACCCCTGCGCCTGTACTGGAGGACTCCCTCACCCAACAAGGTCTGTGTGGCACTCCCGCTTAACTCATGCAGGGCTCCGGTTGTTCCACCACCCATCCGCTAACACAGGGGCCCCTTCTGTGCCACGATCAATGCTCGCAATGCTCCATTGTGGTGCTGGCAAGGTCCTTTCCTCACCGCCACAGCCGTGCTGGCAAGAGTTTGCACCCCAATCACTAGGTCCTGCAGTGCAGAGTCTGAACTCTCAATTTGGGATCACCTTCGGTTCTCCTTCAGTTATTTTTCCCCACCGGGCCCGACCTAGACCCATGGCATATCCTGTCTCAACTCCCAGTGCACTAGGTTTCACCAGGATCTCTCCAACACCCCTGCCGGAGCTCCAGGCGAGGCCTCTCCGGAAGCCCCGCCACAGGCAGCCACCCAAGCCGCCAAGTGGCCTGCGCAGTTCACCAAATCACGCTGCCATTATGGCTGCCAAGCGGGGGCTCAGTCTCAAGTTTCCAAGCGGGCCTGATCCGGCCCCGGTCACATTCGCTCACACACAGGGGACTCAGCACGCCTAGCATGCTGCAATGTCCACTCTGCTGCAGTAGACTTGGCCTCGGGGGGGGGGGGGTGTCAGCTGATCACTTGCCGGTGCCCTGGAACTCTCCAGTGTTCTCGATGCGCTCCACCAGGGCTCTCCCTCCGTGCCTGCAGTGCCAGCCACACCACCTGGAAGGGGAGGGAGGAATTCACAAGGGCAGAAGGCAGCCAGACTCTGCGGTGAACCCCGGCCGCCGCAAACTCCAGCCGGCCTCCCAATTTGCCAGCGCCCCATCAGGCTGCTGTGTTGCAGTACGCTGTCTCCGTCTAGGCCCAGAAAGAGCCCACCAGCAGCGCCTCCCCATGGCCGTATTATTGGGCAGCCGTTGTGTCCCGGATGCGCCAATGTATGCCGGACATAGGGCGGTAGTCAGGGAAGTCGAACACTTCCAGATTCCAGGACCAATGAGGGATTATAGTGGCGGGCTGGCCAGGAGCTCGAAGGCTCATGTCCTGTCGGCCATGTTACCAAGCCACGCCCCCCATGCAATGCTTCAAACTTAGGGGGTCATTATGATGACGGGCGGACTTTGTCCGCCCGTCACCATAGTGGGAAACGGGACCGCCCGCCATAAGGGCGGGGGTCCCGTGGGGGGCATTAGGATGTGCCCGCCACAGTGGCGGGCACATCCTGTAGTTTTAGCATTGTGGCGGGCGGTGCACTCTGCACCGCCCGCCACGATGCTAAAAATGCTTTTTTGCATTTGCATATGCAAAGCGGCAGGCACCGCGCGGTGCCTGCCGCTTTGCATATGCAAATGTGGGGGGGTACCATAGGTACCCCCCATGTGCCCCCTGACAGTGTCGTGAACCTGGGGGCCCTGCAGGGGGCCCCCGCAGCAATCCCCGCCTGCCTTTCCGTGGCGGCATTGCCACCGCGGAAAAGCAGCTGCAGACAGGCACCCTAATATGGATGGCGGTGTCTGATAGACACCGCCACCATATGGTTCCATTACCGCCGCGGCCGCAATGCGACCGGGGCGGAAAAGCGGCGGACGGTGTTTTCGTCCGCCGCGGTCCCCCCCGCCATCCTAATATGGCGGGGGGGGATTAGAATGCGGATGTCGGGCGAATTGCCCCCGCCAGGGTGGTGGTGGCCACCGCCACCCTGGCGGGGGCAATCCGCCCGACATCCTAATGGACCCCTTAATGTTTTGTTTAGGGCCAAGCATGTCCCGGGGTGTTGAATAATTCTGCTGATGCTCTAACTCATTTCAAGATGCAGGTTTTCAGGTCCTACCATCCAGAAGCAGCAGAAGTCCTGACGCCTTTTCTAGATCATCTGTGGCAGCGTGGTACCCAAGCATACAGGACCTCGTAGCAGCCAGTTTAGTACTCAGGATGAGGTGGGCCAATGAGGGGGCATTCAGCGCATATTCTAGTTTCTTGGAAACTGGGGCGGGGGGTGAGAGTGTGGCCAGCATCTTTCTCTCTCCCGTCATTCTTGGGCGCCCTAAGGGATCAGGCGAGCTTTGCAGCCCCCTTTTATCTTATTCTTCTCTCTTATCCTATTCCTTTTAGTACATATCTTCTGACAGTACTGAGTTTAAGGAGTTTACGCCACTCAAGCTGTTATTCAATTGTTTTCATGACCAGTGCATCTGTGTGACCGAAATTATTATTATTGCTGTAATTTTACTGTCATGAGACAGCTCCTCTAAACTGTTAATAAAGAAATACAACACAGAAAAATAAAACATTATGCATTATTTGTTTGCTGTATTGGGTCAGTTTAGTATTGTGTTTTATTGAGTATGATTAATCTGCGTATCTGCACTTTTTCTGTGCATGGCGCCTTAGAGTAACGTTGTCGATGTACTGTATATGTATGTATCGCTCTTTTAAAAATGTTTTTATTGTATTTTATGTGGACCTCTTCGAGTTACAAATCATAATAAAAATTTGAATTTGAAAAAAAAAATTGAAACAAAGGAATGGCTATGTATTTGAGTCTATATTAAGGTTAGCCATCCATCAAAATTGAAAATAATACAGTATGGTGTTTCTACATATTAATTTTGTAAAGTGATATTGAGTGCAAAATTTTAAGGTGTGATGTTTTGTTATCATAATAAATATGGCTGGTGTTTACGACCCCTAACGCAAAAATAGTTTTTCAAAAAAGAAAAAGAAAAAGTGTGCTGTTTTTTTGTGATGGGGATGATGAGGGCCCAGGGGGTGAGGACCCGGAGGTCGTTTCATGGGAGGGGCGGAATCTCAGCAATACCTGTCCATAAGCACTTTGGAACTCCTCGGTTGGGGAGGACAGCCCAAAAGTCATTAGCTGATACCACCTTAGACAAATGTTGTTGGCCTAATGACCTTGGGCAGATTTACAGGTTCATTGCGACACTTTTGCGCCGCCGTTGCGCCATTTTTGTGATGCAGAGATGGCGTAAAGATGGTGGCCAATTTACAACGTGATGCATCACGTTGTAAAGTCCTGCGTCACATTATACCTGCATCAGGTATAACGTATGCAGATTGGGCGTTTCCACGCAGGAAAGCCTTGTAAAAGTGATGCAGTGAAATCTACAAGATTTCACTGCTTCACTTCTAGGACGCCACTGCGTCAAAACCTTAGGCCTACTTGAAGCAGGGTTAAGGAGTTACTCAGTGTAGTGGGAATAAGCCTCTAAATGCATTGCTGGAGTAGCATCGTGATTGCGACACGACTCCAGCAATGCGTGACTTTTGCCCCAACAGATGTGTCAGAATTTCTGGCGCAGCTGTCAATCCTTGCACCATGGTGCGCCATATTGTAAATACAGCGCATCCATGGTGGAACAAGGATTTCTCAGGGTGGCGCAGGGAAAGTGACGCATTTCTACAGATGCGTCACTATCTTATAAATCTGTCCCCTTGTACCCAGTATAACATGTCAAAAATCTTATTACATCTTGTGTGCAATCTGGCTTGGCCTTTCAGTCTACCAGAGCACTAGTTTTTAAGTATGGGCAAATTTTGTGAATTCACAATTTAATGAATTTGCGTATTTGCGTATTCGTAATCCGCAAAATTTGCGAACTTTCGCAAATTTGCAGATATTTTATTTTTGCGTGTTAGCGGGGCGCTTTGCGTGTTCGCGTTTTTTTTTTTGCCTGGTTCATCACTGCCACCCTCTCGTTTTTTATGCCCTTCTGCCCTCTGTACCACTTATTTTTGTACTTTTCTGCCCTCTGCCCCACTCTTGTTTGTGCCCTTTTGCCCTCTGCCCCACTGGTTTCTGTGCACTTCTGCCCTCTGCCTAACTCATGCCCTCTGTCCCACTTTGTGCCCTTCTGCCCTCAGCCATAAGTCAGCTTCAACAGGAAGCACTAATAGATAAAGTAAAGCAGGTGCTCGAGTTGAAGGTCAAATTAAGTTACACAGTCACTAATCACCGCAAGTTTGGGGTGATTAATGATTGTGTAACTGAATTTGAGCTTCAACTCTAGCACCTGCTTTACTTTATCTATTAGTGCTTCCTGTTGAAGCTGACTTTTGTAACTATTTTAGAGGCTCTGGCAGCTTGCCGGCGCCATTCTAAAATAGTTACAAAAAGTCAGCTTGAACTTTTGACCCAATCCGTTCCGCTCGCGGATTTTGCGGGAAATTCGCGAATCTCGCGGATTGCGAACTTACCGAAAATCCGCAAAATCCGCGAGCGGAACGGATTTTCCGCCCATGCTTACTAGTTTTCACAGTCCTCATAAACTGCCAGAGTCAACACAGACATAGGGAGACATATTTAAATGTGTAGAAATAAGAATTAATTTATGCACCAACCAATTATTTACTTTAACTATCCTTTCTAAAGGCATGGGGCAGGCCTTTCTTTTTATGTACAGAGTCTTCACCAAGAATGCAAATGCTTTGCAGTCGTAAAGATGCCACCGTAAATTTTGTTTGCGAATAGCAAAAAAAAAGTAACCTTACTCTAAAGTGTAAATTTACCTTTGTGAAATAGGACCAAGCAGTTCACTTGTGAGTTGTTGTTTGCAGGTGTTAAACAGGTACTAAACAAGTGAAACTGTTGTTGAGACAGTATTAATGTGCGGCAAAATGACAAAAGAGCAAAATAATACTAGCCTAGAATGTGCCGTATTAGGCTGTATAAGTGCCTTTCTACACGCATGATCTAATAAACCCTGCCGCATATTCTGGCCCTCCATTGTAGTATAATTCCAGTGCCCCTGGCATTAAGCCACTTCATAGGTGCAAACACGGCTTTAAGTGGGATGGACAAAGTGAGTGAGCCCATGAGGGTCTATCAAGGAGATCCCCTATGTAATTAAAGGTGTGGCTTAAACTCATCAACTGTACTCAGTGGACCTCAATCAGAGTGAGGTGAATCACGTATCCTCCCAGTACGCAAAAAGCGTGTCAGATAAATTTGAACAACAAATTGCTTGAAGAGATAATTCGAAAGTAAATGGTTTAATGTGAACCTCTTTTCATAATTTGAAGGCTGCATACATCAGCGTAATGAATTTCAAAATCAAGTAATTGCAACGTGGCAATGTGTTGAAGGTTCAATCGATATAAATCCTTGAATGAAGAATCCCCTATGCATTTCGAGCGAGAAAGCTCTTCATCAGGGGGAATATCTGGAAAAAGATAAAGAGAATACGCGGATATAGCACGAGGTGCAGGGCACGACAGGTCTAAACAAATAAGAGATAGTTGCATGCTGAGGTGAAGTGATTAAAGTGAAAATAAAACGAAATTGACATTGACTGCGTGACTTAATGAACTGGATAAGGAAGCGTGTAAAATCGTGGGATGGCAAGCTATTATTAGCTATTCGAGTTACAAATCATAATAAAAATTTGAATTTGAAAAAAAAAATTGAAACAAAGGAATGGCTATGTATTTGAGTCTATATTAAGGTTAGCCATCCATCAAAATTGAAAATAATACTGTATGGTGTTTCTACATATTAATTTTGTAAAGTGATATTGAGTGCAAAATTTTAAGGTGTGATGTTTTGTTATCATAATAAATATGGCTGGTGTTTACGACCCCTAACGCAAAAATAGTTTTTCAAAAAAGAAAAAGAAAAAGTGTGCTGTTTTTTTGTGATGGGGATGATGAGGGCCCAGGGGGTGAGGACCCGGGGGTCGTTTCATGGGAGGGGCGGAATCTCAGCAATACCTGTCCATAAGCACTTTGGAACTCCTCGGTTGGGGAGGACAGCCCAAAAGTCATTAGCTGATACCACCTTAGACAAATGTTGTTGGCCTAATGACCTTGGGCAGATTTACAGGTTCATTGCGACACTTTTGCCCCGCCGTTGCGCCATTTTTGTGATGCAGAGATGGCGTGAAGATGGTGGCCAATTTACAACGTGATGCATCACGTTGTAAAGTCCTGCGTCACATTATACCTGCATCAGGTATAACGTATGCAGATTGGGCGTTTCCACGCAGGAAAGCCTTGTAAAAGTGATGCAGTGAAATCTACAAGATTTCACTGCTTCACTTCTAGGACGCCACTGCGTCAAAACCTTAGGCCTACTTGAAGCAGGGTTAAGGAGTTACTCAGTGTAGTGGGAATAAGCCTCTAAATGCATTGCTGGAGTAGCATCGTGATTGCGACACGACTCCAGCAATGCGTGACTTTTGCCCCAACAGATGTGTCAGAATTTCTGGCGCAGCTGTCAATCCTTGCACCATGGTGCGCCATATTGTAAATACAGCGCATCCATGGTGGAACAAGGATTTCTCAGGGTGGCGCAGGGAAAGTGACGCATTTCTACAGATGCGTCACTATCTTATAAATCTGTCCCCTTGTACCTAGTATAACACGTCAAAAATTTAATTACATCTTGTGTACAATCTGGCTTGGCCTTTCAGTCTACCAGAGCACTAGTTTTTAAGTATGGGCGAATTTTGTGAATTCGCAATTTAATGAATTTGCGTATTTGCGTATTCGTAATCCGCAAAATTTGCGAACTTTCGCGAAATTGCGGATATTTTATTTTTGCGTGTTCGCGGGGCGCTTTGCGTGTTCGCGTTTTTTTTTTTGCCTGGTTCATCACTGCCACCCTCTCGTTTTTTATGCCCTTCTGCCCTCTGCTCCACTTGTTTTTGTACTTTTCTGCCCTCTGCCCCACTCTTGTTTGTGCCCTTTTGCCCTCTGAACCACTGGTTTCTGTGCACTTCTGCCCTCTGCCTAACTCATGCCCTCTGTCCCACTTTGTGCCCTTCTGCCCTCAGCCATAAGTCAGCTTCAACAGGAAGCACTAATAGATAAAGTAAAGCAGGTGCTCGAGTTGAAAGTCAAATTAAGTTACACAGTCATTAATCACCGCAAGTTTGGGGTGATTATTGATTGTGTAACTGAATTTGAGCTTCAACTCTAGCACCTGCTTTACTTTATCTATTAGTGCTTCCTGTTGAAGCTGACTTTTGTAACTATTTTAGAGGCTCTGGCAGCTTGCCGGCGCCATTCTAAAATAGTTACAAAAAGTCAGCTTGAACTTTTGACCCAATCCGTTCCGCTCGCGGATTTTGCGGGAAATTCGCGAATCTCGCGGATTGCGAACTTACCGAAAATCCGCAAAATCCGCGAGCGGAACGGATTTTCCGCCCATGCTTACTAGTTTTCACAGTCCTCATAAACTGCCAGAGTCAACACAGACATAGGGAGACATATTTAAATGTGTAGAAATAAGAATTAATTTATGCACCAACCAATTATTTACTTTAACTATCCTTTCTAAAGGCATGGGGCAGGCCTTTCTTTTTATGTACAGAGTCTTCACCAAGAATGCAAATGCTTTGCAGTCGTAAAGATGCCACCGTAAATTTTGTTTGCGAATAGCAAAAAAAAGTAACCTTACTCTAAAGTGTAAATTTACCTTCGTGAAATAGGACCAAGCAGTTCACTTGTGAGTTGTTGTTTGCAGGTGTTAAACAGGTACTAAACAAGTGAAACTGTTGTTGAGACAGTATTAATGTGCGGCAAAATGACAAAAGAGCAGAATAATACTAGCCTAGAATGTGCCGTATTAGGCTGTATAAGTGCCTTTCTACACGCATGATCTAATAAACCCTGCCGCATATTCTGGCCCTCCATTGTAGTATAATTCCAGTGCCCCTGGCATTAAGCCACTTCATAGGTGCAAACACGGCTTTAAGTGGGATGGACAAAGTGAGTGAGCCCATGAGGGTCTATCAAGGAGGTCGCCTATGTAATTAAAGGTGTGGCTTAAACTCATCAACTGTACTCAGTGGACCTCACTCAGAGTGAGGTGAATCACGTATCCTCCCAGTACGCAAAAAGCGTGTCAGATAAATTTGAACAACAAATTGCTTGAAGAGATAATTCGAAAGTAAATGGTTTAATGTGAACCTCTTTTCATAATTTGAAGGCTGCATACATCAGCGTAATGAATTTCAAAATCAAGTAATTGCAACGTGGCAATGTGTTGAAGGTTCAATCGATATAAATCCTTGAATGAAGAATCCCCTATGAATTTCGAGCGAGAAAGCTCTTCATCAGGGGGAATATCTGGAAAAAGATAAAGAGAATACGCGGATATAGCACGAGGTGCAGGGCACGACAGGTCTAAACAAATAAGAGATAGTTGCATGCTGAGGTGAAGTAATTAAAGTGAAAATAAAACGAAATTGACATTGACTGCGTGACTTAATGAACTGGATAAGGAAGCGTGTAAAATCGTGGGATGGCAAGCTATTATAACGCGTGAACTTAACTAAAAGGAGGTGGAAACAGTAGAGGTGATCAAAAGTTTAACTTGAAATCGCGGTCTGGGCGGAGCTGCAAACGTGTCCCCCATGCATGTCAGAAAGAGTAAGACAGAGATGAGGAGGATTAGAAAAGCAATGTGCACGACTGTCTACGAATAACATTTCCCAAAGTGGTGGTGAATTGCAGATAAAACTTACCGCATTGGTGTAACAAGTGAACGCGGAAGTAGAGACATGGTGTAACACAACTGTGTTAGTCTTTGCGCGAACCGCGCAGATGCATGCTGGGAAGCTTAAAAGTGGTAGTGGCTGTGAGCATAGAAAGCGGACTGGGCCGACGTGGTGAGAGCAAAGTATTCGCAAATACAAAGTGGACAACAAGAACTAACAAACGTAAAAACATGAAACAATGGGAATAACGCTAGTACGAGTGTACAAACTACCAGTAAAAAGAAAAAGAAAGAGAAAGGAAAATAGAAAGGTAAACAAAAAAGAAGGTAAACAAACAGAAACTGAATCCAACAGTGCACTAAATAAAAAAAGTATAAAATAGTAAGCAGCAACAGGGACTGGGGTGGAAAAATGGGTACTAAAACACTGGCGAAATAAGTGGGAATAGAATAGAAAATGGGAAACCTGGAAAGAACGGGTAAAGGGTGGGGTGAAGCGACAAATAAAACTGGAACCAAGGAAGTGAAAGTAAAAGAATGTATAATTCAAGAGGAGAGAGGGGGGTAACAAAAGCGACACAGTCCATGTGGAGCGACAGGAATGATGACTGGTCAAAGTGTTGGGAAAATGAACGAAAAGGGTAAAACGGTGGAGTAGGGTAAATTAACCGTCTAAGCGGTGAAATCAGGAAACAGGTGTAAAGAGCATACAACAATTACACTCTGGATGACAGAGGGGTGAAAACACAGGGGTCTCGACGAGCACAGAAAACAGGCAGGTCACAGATAGCAACTGTATTCTAGTCTTTCATTGAGTCCCTTTGGGTGGATGGTGTTGAGTTTGTGCATCCCAAAAAGTTCTCTGCGTAGAAGAAGTTTCTTATTGTCTTTTCCGGCAACTTTGTTCACAACCTCTAGAATCAGGAAATGCAGTTGGCTGACGTTGTGGGACAGGTTGGTGAAGTGAGCTGCGACGCAGGACTTAACATTTTTATTCCGAATGTTGCTCCTGTGTTCGATAAGTCTGGTCTTAATTTTTCTCTCGGTCTTCCCTACATAGGGTAAGCCGCACGGACATTTCAGTAAGTATACCACGTTAGTGGTGTCACACGTGGTGTTGACTTGCAGTTGTATAGGGGTGCCCTGGGTGGGATGATGTAGAACGGGAAACATCCTTCACGACGCAACTTTTACCACGCAGTGCCTTTACAACACAGGTTTTTCAACGCAAGTCATTACAACGAATTGCTCTGGGGGGCGCTCTAGGATAGGTAATAGTTTAATTTACTATCCAACACCTTCCCTACTATCCACGGGGACAGGAGTTGGACTAGTAAATTAAACTATTCACTATCCAGCACCCCCCAACGCATGTCGTTGTAACGACTTGCGTTGAAAAACCTGCGTTGTAAAGGCATGCGTGGTAAAAGCATGCGTTGTAACAACGTACATCCATGTAGAACAGAACCAGGTATGATACTGTTACAATTGCCGCAGTTATGAAATGGAGTAGTGCCTTTGTAATTGACGACCGTGGTTGGTTTCTTTGCTTTCAAGAGTTGTTGAAGATTTTTAGATCGTTGGTATGCGAAGATGGGTTGTGATTGGAAAATGTTGTTAAAATCAGGTTCCAGTTGGAGTATCTTCCAGTGTTTTTTGATTGAAGACTTGATTTGATTACTGGTGGTAGAAAACTTGGACACGAAGCAAGGGCGACTCTGTTTATTTTCTGTGTGTTTTTTGAACAGCTAACAGTTCCATTCGGGTTTTCTTTGCTACTCGTTGTTCGGCTTTTTTTAACAATATTTTCATGGTAACCTTTTTGAGAGAACTTAGGGGCAATTTTCGAACTGTCAGCTTGAAATGCGTCCATGGTAGATGATATACGTTTTGCTCTGAGTAATTGTGAGTAAGGTAAATGTCTTTTCAGGCTCATTTGGTGAAAGCTGGTGAAATGTAGATAATATCCCCCACAACATGGTACTTCAAGCTATGGAAGCAGCACTACTAACTACGGACAAGCCACTTGACCTGCAGGTGTTCCTTATTTACACGAAGCCCACAGATCGCAACAATTATCTACATTCACCAGCTTTCACCAAATGAGCCTGAAAAGACATTTACCTTACTCACAATTACTCAGAGCAAAACGTATATCATCTACCATGGACGCATTTCAAGCTGACAGTTCGAAAATTGCCCATAAGTTCTATCAAAGAGGTTACCCTGAAAATATTGTTAAAACAGCCGAACAAAGAAAACCCGAATGGAACTGTTTACTGTCAAAAAACACACAGAAACTAAACAGAGTCGCCCTAGCTTCGTGTCCAAGTTTTCTACCACCAGTAATCAAATCAAATCTTCAATCAAAAAACACTGGAAGATACTCCAACTGGAACCTGATTTTAACAACATTTTCCAATCACAACCCATCTTCGCATACCAACGATCTAAAAATGTTCAACAACTCTTGAAAGCAAAGAAACCAACCACAGTCGTCAATTACAAAGGCACTACTCCATGTCATAACTGCGGCAATTGCAACAGTATCATACCTGGTTCTATTCTACATCAACCCACCCAGGGCACCCCTATACAACTGCAAGTCAACGCCACGTGTGACACCACTAACGTGGTATACTTACTGAAATGTCCGTGCGGCTTACCCTATGTAGGGAAGACTGAGAGAAAAATTAAGACCAGACTTATCGAACACAGGAGCAACATTCGGACTAAAAATGTTAAGTCCTGCGTCGCAGCTCACTTCACCAACCTGTCCCACAACGTCAGCCAACTGCGTTTCCTGATTCTAGAGGTTGTGAACAAAGTTGCCGGAAAAGACAATAAGAAACTTCTTCAACGCAGAGAACTTTTCTGGATGCACAAACTCAACACCATCCACCCAAAGGGACTCAATGAAAGACTAGAATACAGTTGCTATTTGTGACCTGCCTGTTTCCTGTGCTCGTCGAGACTCCTGTATTTTCACCCCTCTGTCACCCAGAGTGTAATTGTTGTATGCTCTTTACACCTGTTTCCTGATTTCACCGCTTAGACGGTTTATTTACCCTACTCCACTGTTTTACCCTTTTTGTTCATTTTCCCAACACTTTGACCAGTCATCATTCCTGTCACTCCTCATGGGCTGTGTCGCTTTTGTTACTCTCTCTCACCTCTTAAATTATACATTCTTTTTCTTTCACTTCCTTGGTTCCAGTTTTATTTGTCGCTTCACCCCACCCGTTACCCGTTCTTTCCAGGTTTCCCATTTTCTATTCTATTCCCACTTATTTCACAAGTGTTTTAGTACCCATTTTTCCACCCCAGTCCCTGTTGCTGCTTACTATTTTATACTTTTTTTGTTTAGTGCACTGTTGGATTCCGTTTCTCTCTGTTTACCTTCTTTTTCGTTTACCTTTCTATTTTCCTTTCTCTTTCGTTTTCTTTTTACTGGTAGTTTGTACACTCATCCTAGCGTTATTCCCATTGTTTCATGTTTTTACGTTTGTTAGTTCTTGTTGTCCACTTTGTATTTGCGAATACTTTGCTCTCACCCCGTTGACCCAGTCCGCTTTCTATGCTCACAGCCACTATCACTTTTAAGCTTCCCAGCATGCATCTGCGCGGTTCGCGCAAAGACTAACACCGTTGTGTTACACCATGTCTCTACTTTTGCGTTCACTTGTTACACCGATGCGGTAAGTTTTATCTGCAATTCACCACCACTTTGGGAAATGTTATTCGTAGATGGTCGTGCACATTGCTTTTCTAATCCTCCTCATCTCTGTCTTACTCTTTCTGACATGCATGGGGGACACGTTTGCAGCTCGGCCCAGACCGCGATTTCAAGTTAAACTTTTGATCACCTCTACTGTTTCCACCTCCTTTTAGTTTAGTTCACGCGTTATAATAGCTTGCAATCCAACGATTTTACACGCTTCCTTATCCAGTTCATTAAGTCACGCAGTCAATGTCAATTTAATTTTATTTTCACTTTAATCACTTCACCTCAGCATGCAACTATCTCTTATTTGTTTAGACCTGTCGTGCCCTGCACCTCGTGCTATATCCGAGCATTCTCTTTATCTTTTTCCAGATATTCCCCCTGATGAAGAGCTTTCTCACTCGAAATGCATAGGGGATTCTTCATTTAAGGATTTATATCGATTGAACCTTCAACACATTGCCACGTTGCAATTACTTGATTTTGAAATTCATTACGCTGATGTATGCAGCCTTCAAATTATGAAAAGAGGTTCACATTAAACCATTGACTTTCGAATTATCTCTTCAAGCAATTTGTTGTTCAAATTTATCTGACACGCTTTTTGCGTACTGGGAGGATACGTGATTCACCTTACTCTGAGTGAGGTCCACTGAGTACAGTCACTGCTGCACCTTTACGTCAGGAGGCGAACAACCCGTATCCCCATACCTTTTCATCCAGAGTACTTACGGATTACATTGTTTTTCTTAATTCAGGAGTGCTGTGGTTCAACTCTTTGTTAAACTCATCAACTACATTTACGTGATTCCCTCAATGTGCCCCCACCCCAACGAGTATTATGGTTCATCTCTGAGCTTTCTGTTATTGCATTCAAATATATGACACAACAACTGACATATACTAAAACAAGCCAAGACTATTGGCTTTGTCCATGATTGTTATCTGTTGAAGGTAAATGAGTACCAAAAATGATTTTGCTGTACATTGTATTGAAAATGTTTTAACTCTGAAATGATGAGATTGAGAATTAAACATTGCTGAGGCATATGGAAGGAGTAGTGGTCTGTTTTGTCCTTTTTCTCTCTACACCCTGTCCCTCTGCATTTCTTACACTTCATCTCTTTCCTCTGCAGCACCCTCTTTTCACTCTCTTTTGAATGCACTTCTTCGCATCTCCTGCACTTCACCACACCCAAACACACAACCGCTCATGTATATGTAAACACTGCATTTTCTTTTATTTGCCCACTTTCAATTATATGCTACATGGATATTATAAAAGAATACATCATTCCTGGAGCCGCTTCGTCTGTTTGCAGGAGGATGCTATTACCGCGAGGGACCGCAAGTCCCAGGGGGCCTGTGGATCTTGCCCGCACCTGAGCCTGCTTGCCCTGATTGTGCTGACTTCTTAGCATCTCGACGCTCCCGCTTTCCGAGAGCCGCTTCGTCTGTTTGCAGGAGAACGCTATTACCGCGAGGGACCGCTAGTCCCAGGGGGCCTGTGTATCTTGCCCACACCTGAGCCTGCTTGCCCTGATTGAGCTGACTACTTAGCATCTCGCCGCTCCCACTTTGCGGGAGCCGCTTCATCTGTTTGCAGGAGGACGCTATTACCGCGAGGGACCACAAGTCCCAGGGCACCTGTGGATCTTGCCCGCACCTGAGCCTGCTTGCCCTGATTGTGCTGACTACTTAGCACCTCGTCGCTCCAGCTTCGCGGGAGCCACTTCGTCTGCTTGCAGGAGGACGCTACTACCGCGAGAAACCGCAAGTCCCAGGGGGCCTGTGGATCTTGCCAGCACCTGAGCCTGCTTGCCCTGATTGTGCTGACTACTTAGCATCTCGCCTCTCCCGCTGCGCGGAACGCGCGCCGGCACGCGCTGGGTGAAGCCCTGGTTAAGGGCAGGCCCATCTGAGTCCGTTCGAGACCCGAAGGAGACCGGGCTGGGCCACCTTATTGACAATTTAAAAAGTGTAAGCCGTTTTATTTGTCTGTGCTTTTTCAGCTTTGAACTTGTGCTAACACTTATTGCTGGTTTGTTAATGCTTGGGGTAATGAGTAGAAATAAGCGTAGGGGGGCCTGGTGTAGTGGGCACCCTAGATGCGTTCCTGTCGCAGGCTGAATTCGTTCTAATTCACGAGATTCAGCTGACAGAAAGAGACTCTCTTTAGAGCCCCAATGTCTTTCTGTGGTACCACACCAATTGTATTACCCCCTACAACTGAACATACTGAAGATCTTAATTGCCCTTCCGAACAGAGCCAAACTTCCCCGGAGCGTCAGCAAAATGAGCCCCCCCGTCAGACTGCATAATTAGTACCCCTCCTACTCCATGCAATCCCATTGTAAAAATATTACCCCGCCAGCTTAGGAGTTCATTAGCGGCAAGGGATCATAACCAGAAAAAATGGAAAGCGCGCGCCTTTCCTACAACTACACAACAGGTATCCAAAATGGTGCAAAGGAAGTCTGTGACATGTGGGCGCGAGGGAGGCATGGATGAAATGATTACTTCAGACGCTAAGGGAACAAGTAGACCTAGTTACACAAGTGGTATTAATGAGACTGAATTCCTAAACAGGGTTGAGGAAAAACTAACGGCCCTCTTAGATCCGTTAATAACGAAACTGTCCGGTATTGATAAGAGACTGTCCATAACAGAGCGGCACTTACTTATTACTCTCCATCCCCCCCATTAGGCAAGGACAAGTGGGTATGGTCGAGTCTATTCAGGAGAGGCTTGTTGATACCAGAACATCTGCTAATGCAGCTACCCTAACACCCCATGTTGAGGAAAGGATGTCCACGACTAACCCCATAACTATTCCACCATTAAATACCAATACAACCCATAGAGGGGGATTAGTTGGTCCCAGGGCTCCCTTGCAACCTTGGGGGGGGGACGCGAATGCTCGTATGTTCTTGCATCTTCCATCTGAAGCAACCCCCTACACAATTGTATTGGAAAATGTACCATTGCGTCCCCCCAATACACATGAGCATTGGTCATCGCTCAAGAATAAGGCCCTACACTTGTTAAACACTAGAGTAGGGGTAGGGAACGCACTAATTAGGTAATTCAAAATGGTGCGAAGAATTCCCTGGGTTGGTAAATCACCAAAGGCTCTTATGGTAGATTGTATGCTCTTAAGTTTTAGGTCCCCGCGATTGGTTCAGGAAATCTTGGATAGGGCTGTGCCTGGATGCTTAACCAAGGATGAAATCAGCATACTTCCCCTGGGTTTCTTTTATTAACCGCGTGGCAACCCTGTCAGAGGTGGGGGTGTACCGAGGGATGTGTTTTGTGAACAAGGCACCTGTAATTATGCGGTCCCCACATGCAACAGGTTTGAAGTATTCTCTACTCTAGAGGATATTGATTGACTTGGACGCAAATCAAGTACCATTAGTCCCAAAGTGCACACGGTTGCCCGTATACCAGTTATCCCCATTAACGATGTATCCATATTAACACCACTAAATGACAACATCATAGATAGACCCCCGGGCAACTATACGGTGTGTGAAGAAGGGGCTTGTGGTTCGCCACAAGTGAGAACTATGCTAGGTGAAGGGTTCCCTGGTAACATTTATGCATATTATCCAGGGCCCGTGGTGGGTAAGGTAAATAAGTCCAATTCTGGCTCTGATTTGAAACTAGTTTCCTGGAACGTAGCAGCGTTATGTTCTAAGATAACCTCATTGGATTGGGCTACTTTCATTGAAGGTAATGATATAATGACTTTCCAGGAAACTTGGGCCTTGGACCATGTGTACCACCAGGGTTTTATCCATTTTTCCAAACCAGCGAAAGAAGGGCAGAGGGGAAGACCTATGGGGGGCCTGACAACATGGGTAAGGCAGTCCGATTGCTACAGGGTAGGTGAATTGTTCATCGATAGCAGGGATATTTTTATAATTATATTACAGATGTTAGAAGCCCCTGACTTGTTAATTAACGTTTATGCCAGGGGTATGCCAGGTGGGAAAGTCTCCCCACTGTAGCTCTCCTAGATATGTTTTTTAATGACTATAAGGGTATAAGCAATATGATAATAGTAGGAAATTTTAATTGCTCGTTTGAGCCCCTTGATGACAATGATGTCAACCTCAGTTCTGAGGAGGACGCCCAGTGGAATATACCACATCTGGATCTTCCTCCCATTAAAAAATGGACAGGGGCAGCCCTGCAGTTAAAAGTGTTTTGTTGGGAACAGGGAGTAAGGGCTGTAAATGGAAGATCCCTTTCAGATAGACAGGGCTCACAAACTTTTAATAATGGGTTGCGAAGTAGTCGCATTGATTTTATCTTCCTCAATAAGGAGTTTTGGCCCTCCTTAACAGATATGGTAGTTTGGGAGGGGGCCGAGAGCGACCACAAACCTTTATTACTCTCCATGCAGCTCAAAGGCATTCCTATTGTTGATAAGCAGGTGCCGGGAACTGCTCATGTGGAAGTCCACTTAACTAATGATACAAGGAGAGTCAAATGGACTAAAGTTAATAACAATGAAGAGCATTTACAACAGATGAGGTAGCTAGTGACGAGTGCATTAGCTATTCTCCAAAATTGTGCAACTCAAGAGGAGGTGAACTCCAAGGTTGTACATGTCCATAGTGAACTGTTTAGCAAGCTAAAAGGCACTTTTATTACTATGAATAAACAAGCTAAGAGCCGATCTGGCATTAAGGCAGCCACCTGGTATGGCGAATCATGTAGAGATATCAGTTTTGTTTGACCTGAAGCACACCCTTGTTCATCTTAATACTCAAATATGTTGCTTCCTCATCTTTAGCGTGCAGCACTCTTGTGCGCTCCGTCCCAAATTAAGCGCCAGCATTACATTGATGAATATGTCTCAGAATCATGTAGAGAGGCATATAGACTTCTAGCAAGGGCCATAAGATCCAAGAACCGAGATGATATAAGAAAGGCAAGGGAGGGGTATAAGTTGGCCCAACTAAAAGCAGAAAAAGAATGGGATGACCAATATTGGGCAGAGTTGCTTAAGTCTTATACAGGGAGAAGCATGGTTGCTTTTTGGCATCTTGTGAAATGGGGCAGGGGAGACTCGAGCCGGGTGCCAGAGAACCATGCATCTCCTGAGCACTGGTTATCCCATTTTAATACCCAGTTTGCAATTACAAACCCCTCCCAGGAAACATTTGAATTGGCATCCCCTGAATCTTCTATGTATTTTACTAAAAAAGAGGTGGAAATAGCATTGAAATTAGTCCCAAGAGGCAGGGTACCTGGGCTAGACTGTATTCCACCGGATCTGTTCCTTCATGATATAGATATCCGGGCACCATATATCCAGCTCCTTGTGAATGCTATCGCTAGTGGAGCAATCATGCCCGATACTTGGTCAGTAGCAGAAATCCTCCTGATTTTTAAGAAAGGTGACCGTTCTAACCCGGGTAACTATAAGCCAATACGCCTCATTGACTGTATACAGAAAGTTGCAGCTAGAATGGTTCTGTGCCTTATCTAGGCCTGAATTGAGGAATTTGATATTTTGACACCACTCTAGGCGGGTTTCCGCTCATGTACCAGCACTATTGATCAGGTTTTTAGGTTTATTTTACTTTACTGCCGTGTGGTCATTTTAGGTGGGGGTACAATCTATGCTGCATTTGTCGACCTTAAGTCAGCTTTTGATCTTGTTCCCAGAGCCAAAATGTGGAGAACTTTTTTGGAACTAGGCATGCCACCAGAAATTTTGGCTTTTTTAGTCACTCTACATGATGCAAATCATGCTCAGGTACACTGGGATACGCAAGGGAGTGTAACGCAAAGGTTTACTATAGCTAAAGGGGTTCGACAGGGGTGTGTTCTTGCACCAACCCTTTTTTCATTGTACATCAATAGGGTAGTCCAGTACTTCCAGAATTTCCCCACTGATGCTCCTACTTTAGCAGGCCTGAAGAGCCCCCTGCTTATATTTTCAGACGACACCCTAATACTTTCCAAGACTCAGAAGGGCTTACAGTCTGCTTTGGGGAGATTCAATGAGTTTTGTCAGGACCATGATCTCCTAGTGAATGTGGAGAAAACAAAATTTATGGTTCTACATAAGCATAAGGTGATAAATGGCAGAGTAGAAATGAAGGCAGGTATTCTGGAACAGACTCAGAACTTTACTTATTTGGGGGTAACAATTGGCAGTAAACTTAGTTAGAAGCCTCAGATCAATCTACGTACCCTTAGGCATGCTCAGCTGTTCTGTTGAAGGAGCAGCGACTTTTATACACCAAACCTGTTGCTCAAGTTTTAAAAATTTATAACACAAAAATTAGTGGTTCGGTCTTGTATTGGGCTGAACTGTGGGGCTTCGACAATCTTGCCCTCCCTTATAACAGCTCAAAATAAATGTTTGATGGTATTGACTGGTCTTCCTCAGTCAACTCCCTTATTGCCCCTATTTTTAGATCTTGGGTGTTACTCCATTGAAGATACAGTGCAATTTAGACCAGTAGTGTACTGGAGAAGACACTGGGTTACCCCGGAGCTGTCCCAGTATGCTCAAGCACTTTTGGAAGTCAGAGAGGCTGATAGCATGCATAAAATTCCATGGCTGAGACGAGTCAAAACTACTCTGTTAGAGATGGGGATGAGTAGACTGTGGGTAAACCCCATGGAAAACTCCTTTCCTTCAAAGAGTGAATATGAGACAGCGTATTGGAATACGATCAAAATGAAGCTCTTCTCTGCCCTAACAAGATTGTCGTTATCCAGAGATTTTTTAGAACATAAGTATGAGGTTGAGTATGAAAAGTACTGGGATTTCATCACCTCCAAATCAGATATGAAACTGTACCACCAATTTAGGGTGGAATCTCTTCCCACCAATGTATTTGTTAGTAAATGGAATGCTTCGAATCACAGCCAATGTCCATTTTGCACTACACAGAATGAATCACTGGCACATATTTTGTTTGCCTGCCCAGCTTACAAAATCCCTAGGCATAGCTGGCTAAAACCCATCTGTCCAGCCGCGGTCGGTAGGGGAGTACCTGCCGGGGCGGTGACGTGGGGAGGGGGAGGGGCAGGGTGGGGGTTAGTAATGTATGGATAATGGAGGTTTGCAGGTAAGTAAACATTTAAATAAATCAAACGAATTTCGTTGCGTGCAATGCATCCCCAAATGCAATGCAGTGCGCGCAACGAAATTCGTTTGATTTATTTAAATGTTTACTTACCTGCAAACCTCCACTATCCATACATTACTAACCCCCACCCTGCCCCTCCCCCTCCCCACGTCACCGCCCCGGCAGGTACTCCCCTACCGACCGCGGCTGCATCTGTCTAATCCTAGGGAGTAGACTAAGTAGCGAAGCTTTTAGAATTCTAAAAACAGCCACAAATGAATCTATTGTGGTTGCTGTCTCCAAATTTTTAAGCTGGATGTGGGTTATACGTGCTAAGGAGCAGAGGCAATGTTAATTTTTTCTGTGCGTATGTTATTGGTGGTGAATAACTAAATGTATTATGTTGCACTGATTACATCATATCTAAACTGGCTGCCTATCTATTAGATCATATGAGTGTCACGCCAATCTTGGTGGGAGTTTTTTTTAAGGGAAAAAAAAGTTTTTATACTGAAATGTATTATTTAATATTTTAAGTATGTTCTAACTGTGGACCGTGATCTTTTTGCCCACACCACCTTTTAATGTAAATTTTTGCTAAAACACCCATGATTATGAAATTTATAGCAATTGTTACTGTTATACTTGGATGTATTTCGAATTTTTAATTCGATTCTAAATGGTATTGTCTTTTATGATTTTTAATCGAAATAAAGGCTTAATGATTTGATTTGATTTGAAATAACTTACTTAATCTTGCATTCCAAAGAGTGATAAACATGTGAAACAGAAGCAGGGACTAAAATGGCCAACATGAATTACCTTCACCTTTTTCACATTCTTTGTTTCGAACCCACTCAACGTTTCTAGGTAGTAAACTTAAGGACATGAATACATGTCCCCACAGAAACACGTTTCAATGTCCGTTTTTAATTGCTACCAGGTCTGAGCCCCGAGCGACCCGAATCACTTATAGCCGAGGCTGTAAGTAGATGACAGGTTCTTTATTTAGCACCGAAAGGTCTATTGTATATTGTGAGTTACATTAGTCTACAAATGTATCCCATGCTGTGTCATATCTTTAATTTAGCCGATAGATTTTCCAGTAAATTAGAATTGTGTCATAGGAAAGACACAGCCCTTTCATATCAGCCCCAGTGGTGCTGGCCTGTTCTAAATCAGGCTGCTGTCGCGGGCGGCTTAGAGGGTGCAGTTAGTATGGTTAGGCACCAGGGTGGCAGGCTACATATAACCACAGACAGAACTCGATTGACCTCCGCAGCCTTCAGCCTCAGGTCCGACTGTATTTATAGGAATTGAAAAGGGCTTTCCGTCAAGTGCGCTTGTCAGTGCTTAAAATACAGTGCTTTCCGCTCTCCCGCACACTGTTGCTTGTTGGGAGGGAGGTCGAGGGGGGGGGGGGATTAAAGCAGACCAGAAACTGAATTGTGGAAAAGGCCGCTTTATTAGGAACAGGTGCACATTACAAAATCATAAACCTCGGCAACGCCTTCCAAAACTAGACCTCACTAAATAAATAAATAAACCTGACCCCCGCTGCCACCCCCTCCCCTAAAATCTTTATGGCCCCACCCCCACCCATGCAATACAACATTTAAAACATTATAACAACATTATAAAAAATACATCATCATTAATAAACATAACGTCATCATATCAATTCCGAACTTACCCATACCAGGCCCATCCTCAACCAATCACCTGCCTGCCCCTTCATCTCTGTCAAACCCTCAAAACATATGATCATCCAACCAATGACCAACTTATCATTTCCCTGTGCTAACACAAACCTAAACAGCAATCAACCAAATTCTGACACCAACTGCCCAGAAACAACTAGACCCCGCCACCCAGGAAGGAGGGGGGGGGCTACACCATCCCCTCCCCTTTCTGCCCCCCAGTAGGAAAAAGGGGAAGTATGAAAACCAAAAACCTTCAACGCTGCATAGCCAAAGACCTCGCCAAAACCTCTCGCAACTCTAACAAATACAAGTCTATGCCTATTCTAGAAAGATGGACCCCATCATCCCTAAAAAACTCTACCGACTCAAAACGAATCTCTCTGTGGGAAAGTCTCCCAAAACCCAGCTGACGGCAAAAACGAGAAACCTCGGTATTCACCTTCTTTCTGGCCCTGTCGACTGCTCTCGGATTCACCGCTCCACGCCAAATCCTGCGGGGTATCAGTTTGGTCCAAAAAAACATGGCAACCAGCCCAAAGTTCCTTAATGAAACGTAAATCCCTCTTCATGGCCCGCAACAAAACAACCCCTTTTGTAGCACAAAGATCATTTTCGCCTAAGTGGATTACCAAAATATCTGGGCAACAATTTCCAACCAAACTTTTGTTAAGACACGGAATTAATTCCTTCCAGAGCATCCCCCCTTTACCTTTCCAAACAATGTTAAACATTTTATCGTTAAATCCCAACAATTCTCCAAAATAACTTTGGGCAGCCTGCACACGGGCCCACTTGACGAAAGAATGGCCCACAATCCACACCGTCACCGCTTGGGATCGAGGCCCAGCCACAGAACCTGTAAAAGAGAAAACAATAAATGCTCAAGGAAAAGAGGATGACGCATGCGCCTCCCCCGCATTTACTCGCACATAACGCTGAAAGCACTTAGATGACCAACGGCCCAATTTCATGATGTCCCCTTCAGACCATCCCCTGTTATGCACTTCTGTTGCCGCACTAATACGAAACGAGTGCGTTCCGAAGCGGTCCCCATCCAAACCAATGTGCTGCAGCGCTTTACGCAAAACCATGCGCAGTTGGTATGCTGTAACCGGAGCTTTGTTAATGTGCTGGAAAACAAGATCACCGTCAGAACCCCTTGATAAATTGCGCCAGCCGCGAGCCAACCGCAAAGGACATGTAATCTTAGGGGAACGAGCTTCCAACCACACCCCTTTGCCCAATTTCCGTTGATCAGTCTTGGAACAAGAAAGCCACACATGAACACCCTCTTCAGAGCAAAAAACATCTCTCCAACATATGCACACTTTAGCCTTAGACCCCAACAATTCTGAAACACGAAAAGCCCCAAAGAACATAAATGCCATTAACATGGAAAACAAACAAGATTCGAAATCATCGCTACAAACAGAAGGCAGGACAGCTAATACCTGAGCCAATGTCTGCCAAGATAAAGCGGCCCTAGACATTGTGGAACCTCCCTGTTCCCTGGCCCAACCCTCCAGCATTCTCTTGCCAATCTCACCAGCCGAAGGAGAATATCCCCAAAAAAGTTTACCCATGAAGGATATCCCTGCCAACTTGCCTGCGATGGTTACTCTAGACAAACCTTTATCCATAAGGTGCAAAATAAAGTGGATCACATCTTCCGAACGGCGCCAAACCTCCTCACGCCTAGACGCCCCCGACTCCAAGAACTCCTTCCAAGCCAAAGAGTAAGCTGAACGCGTGGACATAGACAAAGAACCTACCACCAGTTGTAATACCCGCTGTTGCCTACATGCCATAGATGAATCGGCATTGGGGTCGGTGATCTGTCCGCCTCCCTGGCCAGTCCACGGAATCTCCCCCACTGTGAACGAGACAAAGCATCCGCTATGTCATTGTCCACACCAGGAATGTGTAAGGCTCGAAATGCAATATCATGCTTCAAACAACCCAACACAAAGACTCTCATAGCTTCAGAACCTGCTCGTCTCTGGCTGACTGCCGGTTGACAATTTCGACCACTGCCATGTTGTCCACACGAAAAAGTACTTTTTTGTGTGCCAAGTCCTCACCCCACAGAGTCAAAGCCACCAGCAAAGGAAAAAGCTCAAGAAATGTTATACTCCTTCCCCCATTCAACCATTCTTCCGGCCATCTCTCCGCACACCATCTCCCATTCCAATACAGGCCAAAACCTTCACTGCCCGCAGCATCAGAAAACATCTGCACATCCCACTGAAAAGCTATGTCTCTAACCAAAGGCACACCATGAAAAGAAGTAAGGAAAAATTTCCACATCCTCAAATCTTCCTTGACCCCTGCTGACAGACGCACACGATGGTGCGGCAAGTGTCTTCCAGCTAGAGCCCTGCCCAACCGCCGACAAAAAGTCCTCCCCGCTCTCACCAATCTGCATGCAAAATTAAGGTGCCCCAACAACACTTGAATCTCTTTCACCTGCACCTTCTGTTTCAACAACATACCACTCAATAGTTCCAGCATTTTGTCCTCTTATCCTCCGGCAGGTGAGCAACCATCATCACAGAATCAATTTCAATGCCTAAAAATGATAAAACTGTGGCAGGTCCCATAGTCTTCTCAGGAGCCAAAGGCACGCCTAGTTCCTCCATGAGCCCATGAAACGTGTCCAGAGCTGCCTGGCACTCCGCGGAGCCCGGGGAACCCACAAAGAAGAAATCATCTAAGTAGTGCGTAACCAGGGAGTGACCGGAATGGTGCGTGAAGTGCCACTGCAAAAAAGTGCTGAAACATTCAAAAAGAGCACAGGACATGAAACAACCCATCGGCAATGCTTTGTCCACGTACCATTTACCTTCAAAATGGATACCCAGAAGACGCCAATCATCTGGATGGACTGGAAGCAGCCGGAATGCAGACTTAATGTCACACTTAGCCATCTCAGCAGCAGCGCCCGCTGTCACAACAAGTGACATGGCCACGTCAACTGAGGAATATGACACCGAAGCAGCCTCCTCATCAATGAAATCATTCACAGAGGACCCCTCCGGCCATGATAAGTGCTGAATAAGTCTGAACTGTCCCTGCTCCTTTTTAGGGACCACACCAATTGGTGACACAATCAAATTCTGGATCGGCCAGTCATGAAAAGGGCCTGCCATCCGACCTTCACGCACTTCTTTAATCAATTTGTCTCGCACCACTGCCTTATGCTCGAAAGCCGACTTTAAGTTGTCTGCCCATCGCCTCTCCCTTGGCCCCAAGTAGCCCAAACGAAAACCAAATTGAAAGCCCTCCAATAACTTCTGCTTAACAGCTGCGTTCTCATATTCCTGAAGGGCCCGTTGTAACTGAGGCTGCTTAACTAGTCTATGAGCCCTTTGGCCCAGAACCCTGCGCGCCCCTACCTCCCCGGCCCCCTCTAAACTGCTGTGACGATCCTGACGCACTTGAACTTGCCTGATTCCCCTGTTGGGCACCTCCCGGCTTGGGCCCCCAGCATTTAGACAAGGGGTGTCGTCTTCCACAGCCCGAGCACTCATGCCTATATTTGCAATACTCTCTGGTGCACAACCCCTTAATGAAATCCCAGCAAGCACCATTTCCTGAGTGTGAACCTGAACCACTCCCCACCCCTCCCCGGGTGGGCTTCCCCTGAAAGGGCTGATAAATTAAAGGAAGACCACTGGCCGTAAAAATGGTCTTGCCCCCTGAGGCGGTCCCCATCGTATGTTGCCATAAATCTGTGTCCAGCTCTCCCCACTTTGCTTCCGAGTCCCATGCCATCCTCGCCCTGAATTCCTCATCATACTGGGCCCAAGAGTATCCCCCACCAGTAAGCTGCGCTTCCCGAATCACATCCATGTATTTAAATATAGAAACGCTGCGCTCTGGAAATTTCTCACAATAAACACTTGCGTAAATGAGAAAAGCCGCTGTCCAATTCTCAATCGTCAGTGGTACCTTGGGGCGTTTTGCCAGCTCATATTCTTCTTCCTTTGAGCCCTCTTTAGACCTAACTTCACGGTGGAGGAGCTTCAATATCTCCACATACTCACCCTTCCAAATGCGCTCTTTCGTTGCTAACATAAGATGAGCGCCCAAAGGTTTAGTGACTCCCATATATGGCAGTTTTTTAAATTTCAACTCTTTACTGTGAAGGGGGTCTTTAACTCCTTCTACAACGTCCGTATTTGTACCACTTTCAGTCTTACCTTCAACTGAACCAAAACTGGCCTCTGTACCCACACCTGCATCCTTCACATATCTCCCTTTCAACAATCTCCCTTCCCCAACCCCCCCTACCCCCTCCACTCCCGTCCCCACAGACACCATATTTGGTCTGGCCTGTGGAAGTGCTCTCTCACCTGGCTCTAATTGAATTGTCTTTGCCGCCTCCTTCCGTGGCGCAGAGAAATCTACCATGGTCCTTCCTCGAGGAGCCCTACTGGATGTGCCATGCTCTCGTCTCTCCCTTGATTTTTCTGCGACTGACGTCACCTGAAAGACACTACGGGACACATGAGAGGACTCCCCCTCCGCCCCTTCACACAGTTCTCCTTCCTCAGGAGTGTCATCATCATAGTCCAAGACCACTCGCTCCATCTCCAGAAGCCCCACATCTTCATGTACCACAACACCTTGGGTCTTACCTAACCCGCCATTAGAAACATTAACCGCAGACTGAATAGAACGGCTTCCTGGAGGGGGAGCAGACTGTACACGCCTGTACCTTCCCCCGTGCTGACTCTATAGCTCCATAGCCGACGGCAAGGTCGACCACCTAGACCTGCTATTCGTTGGGGCCAGTGAGGGTGCGCCGTCCCTTCGTGTGCTGACCGCGACGGGATCCCTCGGTGGAATAGAGATCGCCGCGCTAGGCTCTCTCCTCACTTCACCTCGGCGAAATTGGACTGGACAGCGCCCTACCGAGTCTGGACCGCCGAAATGATCCACAACCTGAAAAGAAAAGGTTTGGACTGGTGTGCTGGGGCCCCTCAGAACAAAACCTGTGCCAGCCCTAGGCTGCTGCAAAACCACTGGATTAACCGACCTAGCCTGCAACCTATCAAGAGACAAAACCCTACCCTCACTCCTCAAAGGTGCCTCCTTCACAGGAGAATCCCGCACCACATCCTCATCGTCACTCGAAACCAATCCTGTAGGTGCAACCACCGAAGAAGACACTCTACCTGAATTACGCTCAGTCAACCCCCGCTCCCCACCCTCTCTCTGCAGCCCACACCGCCCACACCGCTTCAGGAAAGTGAAATGGGGAGGTAGGGCTTTTTCCACTCTTGCGCCGAAGGGGTGGAATGCCCTCCCTCTGGAAATAAGATCCCTGCCTACCCTCCAAACTTTTAAAAAGGCTCTAAAAACATACCTCTTTGTGCAAGCGTATCTGCAGTAATTTATTGTTTTGATCAGTTTTGGTAGGCGCCTTGATGCCTTCGGGTTATTGTTTTGCGCTATATAAATTTTATTCAATTCAATTCAATTCAATTCACTCCTACCCATGTGTCCCCGTCGAAAACGCTCCTCACCACAAGGCTGGCACTCAAAATGTGAGCCATCCATACCCACTGCAAAACCAGGAACAGCCTCTGAAGACGCCCGAACTGAAAAACTACCCCCCCCCCCGCCCAAAACCCCTACCATACTGTGAAAATGTAGCAGGAACCACATTCCTAACACCAACATGTGAAACATTTTGCCAAGCCTCAGAAAAATTTGCTACCGCCGATTCCCCAACAGGTACCTGTGCCACACCTATCTGGGAGAAACCAGACATAAAAGCACCCCTTTCTCCCCCCATAACTCCTTCACTCACCCCCCTTCCACTACCCAAACCTCTAACAGGAAAAGCCTCACTGTACCCCACATTACAGTCAACACGAGAAATGGAGCAAGGTACACCCTGTGAAACCTCACCTTCCAACTCACGTAATACAACATCTTCACATAAACCTACAACTTGACCACCAGCCCCTGACCTAGCAACCCCTACATCAAAAACATTACTCGCACTGACACCCCCCTCCCCAACTTGAGCCCACTGCCCTTCCCCTCTCGAGCTGCCCAACACAGACACCACCTCTTCATGCTCCGAAGGAGGACCATATTAACAGGAACCTGGCCTAAATCGTCATGAGGGACATCATATACCGCCATATTCACAGCAGCCAACAAGTTTTGATCCAATTGAAAACGACCAGGAGCCAAATGCTGTAAAGAAACATCTTCCCCGCCTACAACAAAACCCCCCCTTTCCTCACCTAACGCAATTGAGCCTCTACGCGCGCTGCACTGTGGAGCCTCGTCACACAATCCCTCCTGCCGCTCCCTAACCGTCAGCGAAGACGAGCGCTTCGTGCTCCTTTTACGACCTCCCCGGCCGCAAACAGCCGCCGGGGAAACTTCATGCATGCTAATACCCGCATCGCCCCCAGCGCCCACAGACGAGCTCCCGATCACCTGAGGCAATGACGCGACCCCCGCTCCTGCACCCGGGGGGTCGCGCGAAACACTCAACACCTCCACAGTCCCCGCACGCGCCTTTGCCGACGGGGCCGCCTTCCGAGTCCGGGAGTGGCCCCGCTCACTTACCCCTTGAGACCGGCGCTTCTTGGGCGACGAACAGGCCGCCACCACCGCCGCCACACCAGCCGAAGCCTGGCGCGAAGGACGCGCCGGGGCCCCCCCGATTACGAGATCCATGTGGCCGGCCTCAGACAAAAGTCGCAGAGCCTCCAACACGCGGTGATCCTCCATAGATGCGATGACAATTGAAATACTAAAGCTAAATATAAAGCTAAATATATAAAGCTAAATATATAAAATTATCACCTCACAACAAAAATTACACTAAGCCTCCAGCCACCAGATCACCAAACCCAAAATGGTGGCGGAGGGGAGGAGTCAAGGGGTCTTATGAGTTGGGCTGCATGAAACCTACTAAAAAGCAGCCCAACAGAAACTTCTCGAAGGGTCTGGAAAGGAGCAGGACCCCCACCCCCTCCCGAAGCCCTCCCAAACAGCCGGGGGGGGGGGCCTCCCGGAGGTCGGCACCCCCCCAAGCCCCCCTTGTGGAATCTCGTCGGCGTTGTCCCCTGAATCAGAGGAGCTCGCGAGACTTGCGTGCGGTGCCAGTGCGCCTGGATATGGTCTGCGGGCAAGCTGTAGGCAGGCAGCCGACCGGTCAGACGCCCTCTAGCCAGTGACTCAGAGTCCCCGCACCTACACGCCAACACCCCCCTCTTACGTGTCCCTTTTGTTAAACACAATGGACAATATTTTCACCTTTGCCCAGGCGTTGTCAGCTGAGCTGTAATTTACACGCCAGACTGGTATTATTCAAGCAGGTTAACGGAAATAATCTAACTCCAGTATGGATACAGGATGAGGCAGTTACTGTCCTGTGATTCTGAGCTCTGCTGTCAACAGCTCAGAGACCAACTTTAATCCATGAGCTGTAGAATAGAACAAGCATTGTCATAGTCAATAGTTCTCACCTTTGGAACTATTGGCTTTGTCAATGTTTTTTAGCGATGCAGCAAGGCATCCTCGATGCTATGCAGCACGAAGGGTACGAGTCCTAAACAAAAAAAGTGGGGAGACTAACCTAATTAGGCAGTATGCAGGTGACATCACAGCGCATGAAATCACAGCGCATGACATCACGGGTCATGACATCATGGCCCGTGACATCACATGTGGAATCACAGGAATTGAGATCACAAAGAGTATCATCACAAGTTATGACTTTACAGGAGGTTGCATCACAGGAAATGATATCAGATCTTAAGACCTCACATATATGTTTACAGGGCAATCATGAGCACATTTGAGCGCATTACGAGTATACATGCAAACCCTCCTGATTTAGGCAGAATACCTACACTTTTGTAAGCTATACATAAAATAATGTTGCCTTTTCTCAGTGAGAGCTTCTGTTACCCAGGATTGAACAAACTAACTCCACCGCCAGCCTACTCAACCAGGCATAATATTCCATGTGCAGCACATTTCCATGTAGATGTGATTTCTTAAACTGCCTGGGCTCATCGTAGGTGAAACCGCTCTCCTATGCAAAGTATTCTTACTCAGCCTTACCCACCTGCACTTATTTCAGGCGAATGGGGCTTTATTTTCACCAACACACCATGATCCAAAGCAAGATAAAAGACAGAAAGGGAAGAAAGGAGAAAGAGAGATAAAAAACAATGATGACGGCAGAAAAGAGGATGAAAAAAGAACCTGCAAGAATAAACAATTGTGAGCTAGTGAAAGAAAAAGGTTATGGCAATCTTGGTATCAGCAATAGGACTGTAAGAAAAAATTTGCGGCTCTGCGTTTTTGTTTCCACAAATTACACAGGATGTATGACGTTACAACGCATACTATTACAACGCATGCTTTTACAACGCATTTTTTACCACGCAAGTACCTTTACAACGCGAAATAGTCTAAACATACGAACAGTACCATTACAACGAAAACACATATTACGCATACCTTTACAACGCATTAAAAAAAAACTATATATTTTTTTTAATTTTGTCAAATAAAACCTGTCACGGGACGCAGGGAAAATAGGGGTTTTGGGTGGGGAAGTGTATTAAAATGTGGTAAGAAACTGCACGTAAATTTTACGAAAAAGAGGGCTTACTTAATAAATTAATACTCGGGTATTAAAATTCATACTCAAATATTAAAATAAATACTCAAACATTAAAATATGTTATTTTTTCTTTAAAAAAGCCCGACTTAAAAATAACATTAAAAAAATTAACGAGTAAAGAAAATAGCTCTACGAAATAACCAACTATTTACAAACACATACCAGCCATTTTGAATAGTGTAGATAAGAAAATAGTCCTACAACTCTTTTCATGATCGTAAAATCAAAACACTGATAACAAAATGGATGTCAAAACGGATTTAGAAAGTTAAAACTACACTTATTAAATCGAATAATTAAATTACATGTTTCCACAGGAATAAAATAGTGTCAAAAAGCGATTTAAAACGCAGTTTTTCTCTAAAATAAACAACACACTGTCAGAAACTTATAAATACGAGCAAGACACCATTTTGAAACCAGTTGATTATCAACTCCCAGAGAGAGCAGACGCCAAAACATGACCCTCTGACCTATTGAAACAGCGACGACTCGGAGTATTTCAAAAAGCATTATTTTGACCAATACAAGTAAGTTTGTAAATAAATAAAAGTATAAAAAAGATATTTAAAGGGCAAGAATAATTTTTTGGGTCAAAGTAATGAAAAAAGTTTACTAAATTACAAAGATCATAATTATTAAAAATGTATTTAAATAATGTTTAATAAGAAATAATCAATTTACTTCCATTTTTAAATAAACAAATGTGAAATATAATTTCTCGACAGCAAACGAATTTAATCTGAAAAAGCGAAAAACACCATAAAAGCAGCATTTTCGCAAAGGAGCAAAACTCCAAATCAACAGTATCTCAAAGGTACTTTTTTATAAAAATTACTAGATTTTTGAAAAGTCGCAAAACATAAAGAGTATTTTCTAATACAAAGAAATTTCTTACCATTTCCACACAGATAAGAAAAAAAAAAAACAGGTTCCTTAATCGAAAATACCAAAGACGATATTTCAAAAGGTACTTTTTTTTCAAAAGTCTAGAGATAACATTTTCCGTTCTAATTCCAGCATATTGTAGCAGTAGTAAAAGTGTGTGATAGTGTAGGGGTACCATTTTCTATTCTAACTCCAGGAAAAGGGAACGATAGGGAAAGTATAGGATACTGTAGGGGTACCATTTAGTATTGTAAATTCTACAATGTGTAGCAAAAGTATAAATTTGAGATAGTGTAGAAATAATATGTAGCAGTCAGAAAGTGTAGGTTAAAGTAATAATTCAATTTATTATTCTAAATTCAGGAAGGTGCAACAGTAGAGAAAATGTGTGATAATGTAGGGGTGTAATTTTCTATTTTAACTTCATGAAGATGCATTAGTAGGGCAAGGTTAGGATAATACAGAGGTATAATGTACTATCAAAACTTCAGGATGGTGCAGCAGTAAAGAAAGTGAAGAATAGTGTAAATGTTTAATTTACTATTCTAACTCTAGGAAAGTTCAGAATTTCTAAAAGTGAGCGATAGTTTAGGGGTTTAAAATTCTGTAGTGTGTTTATCTAGGTACCTGAATCAATATTCTTATTCTTTGCCCTTGTCCGGTTATAAATCAATAATATCCATACAATGGCATAGAAACCCTTTTCATAATTCAGTCATAGCGCATGCTGTCACATTAAGCAAGCCTATTCCTCCAGCCCCCTAGAAAGCACACCGAGTTCTTAAACAAATCCAAGCCTCCAGCAACCTGGGAAATCCCCGCTGCTTTGTTTTGATTTCGTCCGAGAACTCCTGTAAAGCACTGTAAGAACAACCAGTTCTTAGTGACATCTTTATTGACGTCTTATGTCAAGCCTTACGTCAAACCCGGCACCTTTCAGGTATAAATATACCAACGTTGCCTTAAGCAAACACACAGTGGTAATCCTGGAGCAGAGCAGCTATCTACTTCCGAAGAGCCCAGCTGATGCGAGAGCCCACGGACGCTGCCCCTCCCTTTTGACGCGCTGAGAAAGACGCTGTCTTTTCTCTTGCCGAGAAATCCAGCCTCCGGCATTTCCAGCTTACCCTTGCGGGTGACTGGGATACCGAGTCCTGAGAGAGAGATACCATCCCTCCTGCCTTCTAATACCCAGGTACTGAACTGACTAAACCCTTACAGAGAATTCTTGGGTCAGATTCTTGGCAAAACAAACTTAACTTAAACTGCTACTTACTTACTCCCTCCCACGTATTAGGCTGAGGTCAGGTACACCGGGGTAGGCGTAGTTAGAAGCACCAGTTGAGTACGATTAGTCAATGTATATATGTATGTAACTATTTTATCCATTTTAAAGTATCATATGGCTAAGAAACCATATCAATGCTTTTACAGTATTATTTCATAATCCTGCTTTTACTGTATGCACTTTACTTAACTATAAGTATTGCAATTGTAGCAATTCATTTCTCTTGTATGAGGAAAGAGACTGCTCAATAAATAACACTTTTTACTGAAAACGCCCGTCTCTCTTTTTCTCTGCAATCTGGTGAAACTAAGTACGCACATTTGACTGAGTGAAATAGCTGTCTTTTGTTTTCACACGACTCTAGAGATATACTCTTATTCAGGGAAAGCAAAGTTGTCATGTTTTATGGTTGTCAGAAACTAAATCTCTTCTTGTCTATCCAGGGAGGGTAAACGCCTCCTCGCTTATTCGAGAAAGTTTCTAGTGAACTCTGAGCTAGCTGGCACAAAACTTAAGTGTAATATAGTCAGTAGAGACCTAGATAACCTCAGTCCTACGTCTACACTACTGAAGATATTATTCCAATGCGCAGAGCCTATTGGGACTATAGGAACTACACTACATGGCGACCAACGTTTGGTAAGGTAATAAATCTAACGCAAGACATTAGAGTAACTCAGTCGTGCTTTTTCACACAGACCCTTTCTCCCGTAAATACTCCAAAGACGTTTGGAGTGGGTCATAGGTTAAAATCCTCCGGAACTTAGTAGAAAGAGATTTCTATGTATAGTTTTTGGTTTATTCATAGTTGAAGGATACAGTGTTCCAAAATATTGTGCACCTAATCTTTGTTTCCTTGAAAACTTGACCTGCAACAAAAACCTTTCTGCCAGTAAAATGACGGAAAGTGAAGAAGAAAGGGAGACAGCTAGAATAGCAGCTCAACTCCTAGAGGATGACACAAGTCTCCTACAGCCCGAATGCAATACTCATTCCGGTCAACATAAGAAAAACTATAACTCTTAAACTAATAGAAAATGGACTAACATCGAGAGGTGGTACAGTCATATTTGTAATTGAGGCACATGAATATCGTCAGACAGAGGTATTCTATTCATGGATAAACTTTCCAGCAGCAAACGCTGTCACACATGAGTTCCACTATTACAAAATAGAGGAACCACCGGACAACTACACTCCTTTCGAGGAGGTGGAAATCCCATTAAAATACCAAGAGCACCTGCTCTGGTTTAAAGGCGCCCTAAAACATAATAATCACATCACCAGGCTCGGTCCACTAGGTAGACCAGGAGCAACGTGGCCGGTTCTAGCCAGCTACACACCACATCCCGACATCGAAAAAATGTCAATACCAGAACTTTTAGCACAGCTAAAACAACTGATTAAAATTCATAGACAATTAGTCCAATATGTAATGCGGACTTCGACAGTCCAACCAGCTATTAACATTCCACAGCTGACCCCTCATCAGGGGAATACAAATAATATAACACCACAGAACATACAGTCATGTCTGGGTAAAGTACCCATAAAACGTGAACAAATTCCATTCTGGTTAGCACAAAAAATCACTCAAATAGAGGCAGTATTTCCAGATACTACCCCTACTGAGAAACACAGAATTCTGACTATCTGTCTTCCAATGGGGATCGCACCACATGTGGAGGACTGTGACACTTGGGGCACAGTCTTTGCTTCCATTTACACAAAAACACATGGTGTTCCGTCCATGGCGGTAATACCAGATGTGCTATGACAGATTCAAAACGAATACGGTCCAGAACCTGCTTTAACTCTGGGTATGAAATTACTGAAAGACTTCAAGCAGGTCTCAGCTTTATTATTATCTAACATAAAAGGAGAAGCAGCATCTGTGGCGATCCGCTGGAAATTGAAAGAAACAAATAGAGCAGAACAACCATTTGAACTTGCCAGAATCATAGAAAAATACTATGAAGAGCTAGGAAGAGATAGTTTGGGTGGGAAACCAGTAAAACCCCAACTAACTGAAAATCCTGAAAAGATATTTATTAAAAATAATCTAAACACTCCAAAAAAGAGCTGGGATGGAAATAAACAATCCACTCCCAAAGAAAAAAGATTCCAGTCCAGAGGAAAGTCTCCTCGGCGGAGAGAAAGGTCTCCGGACCAAGGACACAGGTCTCCCCAGAGGGAGCCCTCTGAGAAAAGATACAACCTTAGAAATAGGGATAATTTAAAGAAACCTGATAGATATCAAGATATTGATACACGTCCCTCTCGATCTTTTCAGACTTCCTCGCAGAAATCGGAAAGAAGAGGACGGTCAGAACACAGGGAAGAGCACGTCAAGTCCAAAGACAATGAACCTGCTCATCAAAGTAAAAAATTTAAAATTTCCAAAAAAGAAGGTAGCCAGTATAAAAGTAATCAAACATGCCGAGGATCCTGAGGACACAACTGAAAAACGGAGAGTGGGGTCAGACAATGCTAGACAGCGCAGCAGAAGTGAGCATAGCTCGCAAGATCCTAATGAATCATCTGGAGACAGTGGACACGAATGAATACATTCAGGTGGAAACTGCAGATACCAGAGTTAGCAAACCTCATAAAATATACGAAATAAAATTACGTATAGAGGGAGATAAGACTAGGAAAATAAGGGATCTATTTTGGGATAACCTCTCAAAAGGCTATGACATCCTTTTAGCTGAAAAAGACTGGCCACCGGAGTTTGTCAGGGAGTGCCCTCATGGCGAAGAAATGATTATGACAAAGAATATGAGAATGGACTTGCACAGCTTGAGTGAATAAACGAATCACAAATGATAAAGGTCTGTGGCGTGCTGCCTGAGAAAACGCTGTCTGTACCAATCAGCGTGACAATGAAAACCTAATACATAGCTTCCCCCAGTTGAAGGAAGACTCCCAGGTGCACAGCACCAAGTTGACTAAGAAGTCTAAAGTTCTAGCAATAGTTCATCCAGAAGTTACATCCACACAAAGAAGAGATTCCATAGTTTTTAATCCATGCTCATTAGTTTCATGAGAGGTTCATCAGTGTGTGCAGATGCATAAATTTAACATAATCCAAAAAAATATCATCCAATCTTTAATAATCCCAATGCATTTCGGGCTATGGCAACCGGTTTTATTTTACCCTTCATTTGATTATTTTGGCACTGTGGTGTTTACACCGTTTATCACTTCTCCAAGATGGCGCCGACCTTCACCGTCACGTGCAGTCCTCTTTCTATGGGTGTCACATATAGTCTCGCGTTCAATAACCCCCCTGATACCGTCTTAGTTTGGAGCGTCTTGCTGTATACAGACCGAGGGAGTCCTTTGACTTCTGTTATTGTAAGTACCTCTTTTCGGGGGACCTGTGTAAACTTTGTTATAGCTTGGCTCATCCACCGCGTGTGGTTGTTAACGCGTGTTTACGTTGTTTCAGGCAGTAATCCTTTGTACACACGGATGTAACCATTTCCGTGAGTATCAAGCGTCAGGATACGTTTGGTTGTAGTTTGGCTCTCTATTGCACCTGTTTTTTAATTTTCGAGCGCTTAGTTGTTGTTCAGGCGTCCTTCAGTATTACGTTTGCAGCATGTTTCACGAACACTTTGTTGACGGACTTTTCTATTTTATTGCACTTTTTTCGCCACAGGGCATGATATTATCGATATGTGCACATGGGGTTACGCTTTGAGCATGATGTCTCGTTTTCACACCGTTTTAGTTAAATGCACATAATGTGTTATGAAGCATTGTAATAACTACCAGTTGACATATGTACAACTTTAGTGACACCTTGATGTTTTCCTTTATATTTGTAGAGCTGTCCCCTGAGGAAGGGCTTGACCATAGCCCGAAATGCATTGGGATTATTAATGATTGGATGATATTTTTTTGGATTATGTTAAATTTATGCATCTGCACACACTGATGAACCTCTCATGAAACTAATGAGCATGGATTAAAAACTATGGAATCTCTTCTTTGTGTGGATGCAACTTCTGGATGAACTATTGCTAGAACTTTAGACTTCTTAGTCAACTTGGTGCTGTGCACCTGGGAGTCTTCCTTCAACTGGGGGAAGCTATGTATTAGAAGAAATGATTATGCCTGCCTTCTCAAATCACATTCCAATTCATAAAAAATATACACTTGCAAGAAAGTGGGCAGTAGCCCAAGCACCTGCATTATATAAAAACCATGTTGGATGGGATGAGGACTCTCCTCCTCACAAAATCCAGTTAAAATGTCAACCAACTGCACAGAAGCAGTACCCAATTAAGCAAGAAGCTAAAAAACAGGTCAGGGAGAGCTTAGAACAACTTGAATACCAGGGGGTGATTGAAACATGCACTTCACAAATGAACAATCCTTTGTTTCCTGTCTCAAGCCAGACGATTAATATCGTCTAGTTTTGGACTACAGACACCTTAACTCATGTTGCAAAACCTTTGCAGTACAAAACTCACACAGTGCAGCACTAATGAATAACATCGTGCTCAAAAAATACAAAACAACATTAGACATCTCTAATGGATTCTTTTGTCAAAACATAGCACCTGAAAGCAGGTATTTGACCGCTTTCTCAATAATGGGCTCGCAGAAAAAATTCTGTTGACTCCCACAGGGGTTCAAGAACAGCCCAGGATTATTCTCAGCAAGAGTAACAGAGTTACTACAAATGTATGTTAATGAGGCATTATTTTATGTCGATGACATCTATCTAACAGATGATGACTTGGATACTCACATGAAAAGAGTGAACACCATAATACTTGGGTTCGCAGCAGAGGGTTACAAATTCAACTTTAAAAAGTCGCGAATTGCCCATCTAACTGTCCTGTTTTTAGGATATGAATTATCAAGTGAAGGCAAAAGCCTGGCAGACAATTTCTTAGAGAAATGTGCTGTAATCCAAGCACCAAGAACGCTGAAAAACTTACAATCAATTCTAGGTTTCCTGAATTTCGGAAGAACTTACATTCTAAATTATGCAGAGAGGGTTAAACCTCTCTATGAACTAATAAAACCAGATTTTAAAACAATCAATTGGACTCAAAAACACACAGAAATTTTGAGATCATTGCAAACAGACATGTTAGCTAAAACAAAATTGCAAACACGCGATAAAACACGCAACCTTGTAATCCGGGTCATCCCAGGAAGATGCGGATTCACATACCTAACCTCTAATGAGGGAGAAACGGTACCAATAGCATACAAATCACATTTGTACACAGAAGCTGAAAAAACATTCAGCATTAAGGAAAACATTGTAAATGCGGTCCAAACAGCTGTAGCAAAAGAAAGAGACCAAGCTGACGGCAGACAGATTACTGTAATAACAGCCGGATCAGCCTTTGAGGCATTAACAAGCCCATGTAATTTACCTACTGTGGCATTAAATCCAAAATGGATACAATGTGAAAATTCTCTTGCTACAGACAAAGTGAAATACTATTTTGACCCAGAAATGAAAAAATTAAAAAATCTAGAATATGAAAGAGAATATCCTCTGCCAATCGACATTCGGCCCATACAACAGTACGCCTCCTGTGTAATATATACAGACGGACATGCACAACCCTCAGTTTGGGGAAAACAAGCCTATAACGCCACATGCGAGATTGTTAAATACGTGTGGCGCGGAGGTAAATTGAGACCTCTGGTAACAAAATCACACTCTGTAGAAAACAATTCAGATAAACAAACTGAAATAATAGCGTTAAAAATGGCGCTAGATAATGCCGATCGCGAATTCCCGACACTAATAGTGTGCGATTCATATTACTGCGTCAAATCATACAATAACGACTTGCAGAACTGGGTTCAAAATGGTTACAAAGATGACACAGGTGCCACAATAAAGCAAAAATCGCTTTGGGAACAAGTAGTTCTTTTACAGAAAGAACTACCAAAGACTCACGTGATACATTCATTGAGTCATGAACGTGATGGCGTTCACGTTTCAGGGAATTCATTGGCTGAGACAGCCACAGCGGAAGCAACTAAGCCGGCTTCCGTAGCTACAAAAAAGCATTCAGGAAAATACATAGACGGGGAAACGATGCTGGCAGTAAAAACGTCATCAAAAGGCGACTGTGCAGCGCTACCTGTCAACTATCCACTCAATTATACATACGTAATCGATGCAAACTCCGTTCCTTTTGCTCAAA
The DNA here is from genome assembly GCF_964261635.1 of Lissotriton helveticus. Lineage (NCBI taxonomy): Eukaryota > Metazoa > Chordata > Amphibia > Caudata > Salamandridae > Lissotriton > Lissotriton helveticus. The sequence goes on from NC_136073.1 coordinate 588,741,383, forward strand.
TCCCTGGAGTGGGGGATAGGGTAATTCCAAACACGAACAGGAGAAACTTATTAATAGCAGACGCACATATGGGTGAGGGTCTAAGACACCTTAAGATTAAGGAATCTCTGAAAGAATTACAATCAATATACTGGTGTCCGGGAATGAGCCTGCAAAACTACAAATTTGCATTTTACTGTCAAAACTGCAACAGAGACCGCAGTGGCGAAATGCCCGGAGTACTACCAATGCCCTTCTTTTAGAGATCACAAGAATACCAATACAAAATACCCAGAAAAAATGCGTCCCATTAATATTATTTAAGACTAGTTTCACTTACAATGTAGACCCCAGCTCTCGGCTGACGTCTGAACTGTTATAAAAGATTTGGGAGTCTATAGCGGCATAGACGCAATAGGCATGCTACATTCTGACCAGGATGCTGCTTTTAGTTCTCGAGCTTATGAGGAGGACATGACCAGCATGGGCATTGCATTGTGGGAATCTTATCACTTCCTTCCTGAGGGAAATGGGATGGTGGAAAGAAAAAACCGAGACATAAAGCAATCTATAACGGCTAAGGTATTAGGTTCGGGGGTTGGGTGGGTCAAACATTTAATAGGTGTCCAACTTAGTCTTAACAATCTGCCAAGAAATTCTCTAAAAGGTTTCAGTCCGTACGAACTATTGTTCGGGACTAGAATGCATATCCAGGATCTCGATAGTCAGACTTCAGTGGTAGAAAAAAAAATGCTTTGATATCAAAGATCGTTTGGCTATTTTACAGGACTTAAATGAAACAAGAAAAGACCTGAGCAACATAAAGTTGAAACAACAGCCAACAGCCACTGAAGAGAAACCACCTGTCCCAGCAAGGCCTGTCTGGATTCCAAAGATTGGGGATCTGGTCAGAGAGAAAATCGCGGTGAAGAAGGAATTTGGGCCTTCTTACAGAAAAGCAGTACCTGTCTTAGCTGTCAACGGAACGAGATCAGTTGTACTACCGCCCCTTGCTGGTAAAAAGGAGAAATTAGTTGTATCCATCGACCTGGTTAAACCACAATCATGTGGCCAATAATAAGTAGTAGGCCAAGTGGACTCCCAAGAAATAGCAGAACACCAAAGTTTGCTACAAATCAAGAGGTTCAAACTGAGAGACTAATCACATTTGATAAACCTACAGTGAATCAACAAGGACTATGCAACAAAGCCATGGAACTTATACCTCTTGAAACCCAAATTGCAACAATTCGTCAAGAAACACCTGTCTACAACGATGTAGCCACAGACTATACTAATGAAACAAAGAAAAATCCAGAAGCAATTCCAATAATTGACAGACTGCATCAGGCTACTTCATCAATTTCGATGACTTTTCTGAGGATCCGAGCGAACCTGAGGAACAGCCAACAACAACAAAAACTTTTAAAGACAAAACTAAAGAACTCTTTCATCAACTACAAAAAACCTATCTGATTTCCCCATGGATTGAATTTTGGGTGGTGCTAGGTGTACTTTTCCTCCTGCTTTGACTCATCATGGTGCTATGCTTGGGACACTTCATTGAGGGAAAATATGTTACAATGGACACAGCAAGCCAGAATATCAACCTGGTCCTAAAGCCACACAAGTCTTCACACATCGAGAAAAGAGAACTTTCTTCAGTAAACTTCACAGCCAATCCGATACCCGGTGGGGTAGCATGGGACAAAACAGATTACGATCTATATGGCACGGTTTAGCTCTTGAAGTATCCTCATCAATTTAAGGTTTCATTAAGTGACTTTGTAAAACCGAGTACATTCTCTGATGATTGGGATTTAGAAAGTATTAATGATATGATGTCAGACTTAGTTATGTCAGCAAAATTTACAGAACATGATTATTTACAAGGTTCATCGAATTATGATCAGATGTACTGCTACAACCACTATGGTAACCAATATTTGCATAAATCTGCTCAACCTAGAAATGTTTTAAATTATAATCAATGGGAGCATTGTGCAAATCCACCAAAAGGTAGTTCAAAAACATTTTATGAAAAATTCCCATACTTCTCAGGGTTTAACACAAGTGAAGCAGAAACGTTTTATTTCAAACTGTTGAATAAGACAGGAATGAAAACCATGCTGAGAAATACAAAATTAATCTATTCAGAAACATTTTTTTTTTTAAATGAATACATTTGGTTTCGATTTTTGGAACAATAACATTGAGAAAAAACAATCTGGGGTACTAAAGATTGGCAAGTGCAAGGTATAGATTCATTATTCAGAGCCTGCATGATCCCGGAACAAATTATATTTTTGAATGACACAATTCAACAAACAACCTGTCTTGGCCTAGCCAAAATTAAAGACTTAAAAAAACCGTCTATTCCAAAGCCAACACCTGACAGTAATAGCACCTCAGAGGTTGAGATAGACGTATCCCATATTTTAAACCAAAACAGAACACATCCTGATTGGAAAAAATGATTGATCTGGCCCACAGACACAATTAACTGTCAAGATAGATTCCTGAACAAAATACAGGGGTTCAAATTGACCAGGCCAGACCCTAGATACTCCCAGCGACAACATCCGGGGATAGTAACAACATACAGTGTAGGAAAACTCTGCCTTGAATGGCTACATACATCCACACTGGCAGAAATTAAGCAACACTTAACTTTACTAAAAGAAGGTGCTGACTTGCGTGATTTCATTATGGGACCACGCAAACAGCGTCAAAAACGTTTCATAGCGGCCTCAATATATGCAGCTTATAACGAAGTTTGGAAAGAAACTCAAATTAAAACAGCAGAGAAAATACGGGAAATTGACCGTATTAATTTGGAAAAATCACTTTCTGTTGTGGACAATGGGTTAATGACTCTGTCTTCCAGAATATATTCACTGGACAGTATTGTATCATCTGCAATCGATATAATAGAAGAGGACATGCTAATGTTACAACATGGTCAGTCCCAATTGCGTTCTATTATACAGCTTGGCTGGACGTTACAAAATCTGCGTTCAGGCTACGTGCCTTGGCGTTTAATCAACACAACATCACTATTCTCTATATTTAACCTTACTGATATACAAATCAGCTTGGCACAAAAGGGAGCAGAATATACAATTCTGAGCATTGAAAAACTTGAGAGATTACCATTGACAATGTCAGAACGACCTGTCATTGAATGGATAATACACGGGATAATAACTATTTCCAATAACGACTTTCCAATTTCAATACTGCCAAAAGTATATACAGGCAGGCCAGTATGAAAGGTTGGGTAAAGGATACATCAAGTCATCATGGAAATTACCTTACACTCACACGTGTTATAGTGAAAAAGGACAGAATGTATTTCTTAGTGGTGATAATTGTGAAAAATCACTAAGTGGTATACTTCTGTGTCAGGGTATAAATCTACATGGGGCCTATAAGGGGACTTCAAATAACCTTTCATGTCACCAGCTTGGCACACCTGCAACTCGAATAGAGCCATTATTTAGACGGCTTTCGAACGGGAGCTACATTCTAATAGTGGACCACAGATGTTGTGGCTTGGTGCCAGGAAAAGCTTATCTGGTAAGCGTTTCGTCCAGGGTCACTTGCTGAATGCAAATATTGTATCCGAACGACACTCCAGACAGGGAGGGAAAAATTTGGCCCAGTTTGAAAATCTCTTCTATTCGAATTGATACTTTAAGCAGAATGAAGTCTGTTCTTCTACAGAGGCCAGTACACTTGACGTCATCAAAAGAAACGTATGATCTCCAAGTTGCAAGGTCAACGGCAGAGATACATAACCTTTTATCAACAAATTGCCCCCTACACTTCGCAGAAATGCTAAACGAAATCTTAAACATTTCTGATACGAATGGTATCGCGAGTGTATTTAAGACAATTTTTTCGGGACTGTTGACACCTTTCAAAGCAGTCCTGGGCATCTTCCCTAATTTTGTCCATTCAATCTATGACGGCCTTCCACTCCTGTTGGGACTCGTAGCAGGCATTTTATTTTTGATAATCCCGCTTCGTTATGGCAAGCCACGTCACAGACAAGACTCCAGCAACAATGGAAGAAACGATCCTAGCTATACGCTATCGGGACCGCATAACTAAAGTCCTTGGATTAGCCCGGCTAAGAGATCTGAACATGACCTGGTTTCTTTCATTCAGACCCATCTGGCAGAACTGTATCTTACCTGTGTTAAGATGTATGCTGTGCGGAGAAGAATGCGTGTTAGACGTCTGTCTCACACTACAATCAGAAGTACCATTGGATACAGATACTTTGCTAAGTCCAGTAAAGGCTCATGCATCGTGTTGTCCCCAGCGGTTACCCATCCTGATGACGGCATTCGTTGAGACTTCACCACTGCGATTGAAGTGTAGTGAAGTGCAAGATGAGAGCAGCATCAACCAGGTACGACCTTCTGTGAGCACTGCTGATCATGTCATCGATGATAGCAATCATTCCCACGACTGCACAGTTGCGGCATTTTCCAACTTGGTCGAACTTTCACCTGAAGCGGTAAACTGCTTTTTTGAAAGTCTGTCTGAAATGATGTTCTCCCCTGAACAAAAAGAATAAACTTTTAAGCAAACGAGCACTCGGCGTTCCCTGAACTCTGAATTTGGCCTTCAGCTTTAAAAACAAAAGCTTCTGAAAATATTTGGAACTGTTTTGACTTCTTCCCTTGAAAAAACGAAATTATTTTTTTCCCGATTCCAAAATATTTACCTTTTTTTTGGCACTCATACTCTGCTTAAAGTAGAACTATTTTTAGAGAACAGAGCTTCTATTTTTAGGAAATCTAGAGACAATATATTACCTCAGCCTCTAGCATATTTACAAATAACTGTATTTATATGTGATGAAATGGTCTCGCACTTTTCTTTTCTGTATTAAGAGCCATTTCATGTGTAATTTTCACAAATCATTCATGCTGATATATATGTGCATCCTTTTAATGAATGATTACACTGCTTGAAAGCGTACAGTACCTATACTCATTTTTCGTGTATTTCGCATATGCCATTTCAGATGCAAAATAATGTATTTTGGGGTGGATCGGTATACACATGCACCGTTAGATATGTTTAGTATTGCTTAGTTTAGTAATTATGGACATGAATTCGTGGAGTGGGTGTAGTGTGTTTATCTAGGTACCTGAATCAATATTCCTATTCTTTGCCCTTGTCCGGTTATAAATCAATAATATCCATACAACGGCATAGAAACCCTTTTCATAATTCAGTCATAGCGCATGCTGTCACATTAAGCAAGCCTATTCCTCCAGCCCCCTAGAAAGCACACCGAGTTCTTAAACAAATCCAAGCCTCCAGCAACCTGGGAAATCCCCTTTGTTTTGATTTCTTCCGAGAACTCCTGTAAAGCACTGTAAGAACGACCAGTTCTTAGTGACATCTTTATTGACGTCTTATGTCCAGCCTTACGTCAAACCCGGCACCTTTCAGGTATAAATATACCAACGTTGCCTTAAGCAAACACACGGTGGTAATCCTGGAGCAGAGCAGCTATCTACTTCCGAAGAGCCCAGCTGATGCAAGAGCCCACGGACGCTGCCCCTCCCTTTTGACGCGCTGAGAAAGACGCTGTCTTTTCTCTTGCCGAGAAATCCAGCCTCCGGCGTTTCCAGCTTACCCTTGCGGGTGACTGGGATACCGAGTCCTGAGAGAGAGATACCAGCCCTCCTGCCTTCTAATACCCAGGTACTGAACTGACTAAACCCTTACAGAGAATTCTTGGGTCAGATTCTTGGCAAAACAAACTTAACTTAAACTGCTACGTACTTACTCCCTCCCACGTATTAGGCTGAGGTCAGGTACACCGGGGTAGGCGTAGTTAGAAGCACCAGTTGAGTACGATTAGTCAATGTATATATGTATGTAACTATTTTATCCATTTTAAAGTATCATATGGCTAAGAAACCATATCAATGCTTTTACAGTATTATTTCATAATCCTGCTTTTACTGTATGCACTTTACTTAACTATAAGTATTGCAATTGTAGCAATTCATTTCTCTTGTATGAGGAAAGAGACTGCTCAATAAATAACACTTTTTATTGAAAACGCCCGTCTCTCTTTTTCTCTGCAATCTGGTGAAACTAAGTACGCACCTTTGACTGAGTGAAATAGCTGTCTTTTGTTTTCACATGACTCTAGAGATATACTCTTATTCAGGGAGAGCAAAGTTATCATGTTTTATGGTTGTCAGAAACTAAATCCCTTCTTGTCTATCCAGGGAGGTTAAACTCCTCCTCGCTTATTCGAGAAAGTTTCTAGTGAACTCTGAGCTAGCTGGCACAAAACTTAAGTCTAATATAGTCAGTAGAGACCTAGATAACCTCAGTCCTACGTCTACACTACTGAAGATATTATTCCAATGCGCAGAGCCTATTAAGACTATAGGAACTACACTACAATTCTAATGTACTTGCTATGAGAAGAATCTTAAGTAAAAAGCATAGAAAATGCTTTTGAATACATTCAAATAAATTTTTAAACGATTTGACAATTTCAAAAACATATTCTTTCTTTTCCATCTTTACAGATTCTGAATAACCTTCCAAAGGAAAGCAAAGGGAAGCAAATCCAAAGAAAACATTTCCTGACAAGGCAATATCCCATAAAAAAAGATAAAAAGTTTTAAAAGGTTTCAATATAAAACTAAACAAGGAGCAATATTTAAATATTGCAAGTTTTAGAATCTGCATCGAAAAACAAAATGATAGGTAATGCAGTGGTGTAATTTACAAATCTAAACATTACACTGCAACAGTAGGCAAAATGATCGATAGTGCACAAGACTAAAACCATGAACACTTTTTTAAACATTTTAAAACATGCTATAACATATTCTTTCTTTTCAATCTTTCTAGAATCTCAACTACCCAACAAAAAAACCAAACGAAAGCCACTACCAAAAACACAATCTTTATTAAAAGGAAAAAAGACTAGACTAATAAGGTAAAACAGATCAAAATGCAAAAGTATAAAGCAAAACATAGTGCAATACTTTAGTTTTATAACTCAAAAAATGTGCAATAGTAGGGTAAGTAAGGGATAGTGTAGTTGAGTATTATTCCATACTAACTCCAGAAAGTTAAAGCAGTAGGGAAAGTAAGGGACAGTATACAGGTACCATTTACTAATCTAACTCTAGGAAGGTGCAACAGTAGAGAAATTGTTGGATAGTGTAAGGGTACCATTTACTATTCTATCTCCAGGAAGCTGCAACAGTTGAGAAAGTGTTGGATATTGTAAGGATACCAATTACTATTCTAACTCTAGGAAGGTGCAACAGTATGGAAAGTGTTGGATAGTTTAAGGGTACCATTTACTATTCTAACCCCTGAAAGGTGCAACTGTAGGGAAAGTGTTGGATAGTGTAAGGGTACCATTTACTATTCTAACCCCAGGAAGGTGCAACAGTAGGGAAAGTTTTGGATAGTGTAAGGGTACCAATTACTATTCTAACTCCAGGAAGGTGCAACAGTAGGGAAAGTGTTGGATAGTGTAAGGGTACCAATTACTATTCTAACTCCAGGAAGGTGCAACAAGAGGGAAAGTGTTGGATAGTGTAAGGGTACCATTTACTATTCTAACTCCAGGAAGGTGGAACAGTAGCGAAAGTGTTGGATAGTGTAAGGGTACCAATTACTATTCTAACTACAGGAAGGTGCAACAGTAGGGAAAGGTATTGATAGTGTAAGGGTACCAATTACTATTCTAACTCCAGGAAGGTGCAACAGTAGGGAAAGTTATTGATAGTGTAAGGGTACCAATTACTATTCTAACTCCAGGAAGGTGCAAAAGTAGAGAACGTGTTGGATAGTGTAAAGGTATCATTTACTATTCTAACTCCAGGAAGGTGCAACAGTAGGGAAAGTGTTGGATAGTTTAAGGGTACCATTTACTATTCTAACCCCTGAAAGGTGCAACTGTAGGGAAAGTGTTGGATAGTGTAAGGGTACCATTTACTATTCTAACCCCAGGAAGTTGCAACAGTAGGGAAAGTTTTGGATAGTGTAAGGGTACCAATTACTATTCTAACTCCAGGAAGGTGCAACAGTAGGGAAAGTGTTGGATAGTGTAAGGGTACCAATTACTATTCTAACTCCAGGAAGGTGCAACAGCAGGGAAAGTGTTGGATAGTGTAAGGGTACCATTTACTATTCTAACTCCAGGAAGGTGGAACAGTAGAGAAAGTGTTAGATAGTGTAAGGGTACCAATTACTATTCTAACTCCAGGAAGGTGCAACAGTAGGGAAAGTTATTGATAGTGTAAGGGTACCAATTACTATTCTCTCCGGGAAGGTGAAAAAGTAGAGAACATGTTGGATAGTGTAAAGGTACCATTTTCTATTCTAACTCCAGGAAGGTGCAACAGTAGGAAAAGTGTTGGATAGTGTAAGGGTACCATTTACTATTCTAACTTCAGGAAGGTGGAACAGTAGGAAAAGTGTTGGATAGTGTAAAGGTACCAATTACTAATCTAACTCCAGGAAGGTGCAACAGTAGAGAAAGTGTAGGATAGTGTAAGGGTACCATTTACTATTCTAACCCCAGAAAGGTGCAACTGTAGGGAAAGTGTTGGATAGTGTAAGGGTACCATTTACTATTCTAACCCCAGAAAGGTGCAATAGTAGGGAACGTTTTGGATAGTGTAAGGGTACCAATTACTATTCTAACTCCAGGAACGTGCAACAGTAGGGAAAGTGTTGGATAGTGTAAGGGTACCATTTACTATTCTAACCCCAGAAAGGTGCAACAATAGGGAAAGTGTTGGATAGTGTAAGGGTACCAATTACTATTCTAACTCCAGGAAGGTGCAACAGTAGGGGAAGTGTTGGATAGTGTAAGGATACCATTTACTATTCTAACTCCAGGAAGCTGCAACAGTAGGGAAAGTGTTGGATAGTGTAAGGGTACCATTTACTATTCTAACTCTAGGAAGGTGCAACAGTAGTGAAAGTGTTGGATAGTGTAAGAGTACCAATTACTATTCTAACCCCAGGAAGGTGCAACAGTAAGGAAAGTGTTGGATAGTGTAAGGGTACCATTTACTATTCTAACCCCAGAAAGGTGCAACAGTAGGGAAAGTATTGGATAGTGTAAGTGTACCATTTACTATTCTAACTCCAGGAAGGTGCAGCAGTAGGGAAAGTGTTGGATAGTGTAAGGGTACCAATCACTATTCTAACTCCAGGTAGGTGCAGCAGTAGGGAAAGTGTTGGATAGTGTAAGGGTACCATTTACTATTCTAACTCCAGGAAGGTGCAAAAGTAGAGAAAGTGTTAGATAGTGTAAGGGTACCAATTACTATTCTAACTCCAGGAAGGTGCAACAGTAGGGAAAGTATTGGATAGTGTAAGAGTACCATTTACTATTATAACTCCAGGAAAGTGCATTATTATGGGAATGATAAGACAGAGCACAGAAATGCAGTCTTGTAAATGTTTATCAATTTTATAACATGCTATAACATATTTTTTCTTTACAATCTTTGCAGAATCTCAACAACCCATCAAAGAAAACCAACGAAAAGACAAAACCTAAATCACAGTTTTCATAACAAAGGAAAAACAGCACACTAAAAAGGTAAATCGAAAGGAAAGATACTTCACAGGAATACAGACATCTAAGCTTTTTCAAAAAAGAAAACCATGCTATAACATATTTTTTTGTCTTTTTGCAGAATAACAAAAATCCAAGAAAGAAACACAACGCAAAGCCAAAACCAAAAGCACAGTTTACAGATAAAAGAGAAAACACCAGACTAAAAAGGTAAATCTAATCAAAATACGACACTATAATAGGAATCTTAGAATAATACTTTAGTTTTTGAAATGTTGAAAGTTGCAGCAGTAGGGTAAGTGAGGGATAGTGCAAGCATAAGAATTTCTATTCTAACTTCAGTAAGGTGTTGCAATAGGGAAAGTAAGGGATAGTGTAGGGTTATAATTAAATATTCTAACTCCAAAAAGACATATCATCATGGAAAGTGAAGTATAGAGTAGGATTGTTACAAACTTTTCAAACTCCTTTACGGTGCAGCAGTAGGATAAGTGTGTAAAAATGTAAACATTCCATTTACTATTGTGATTCTAAGAAAAGGCAGCAGTAGTGAAATTTAAGGATTCTGGAAGAGTGTTATTTCAATTCTAACTCCATTAATTAGCAGCAGTAGAGATTGTGTAGGATATTGAGGAGTATACATTTCTAGTCCAACTCCTGAAAGGTGCAGCAGAAGGAAAATGAGGTAGAATGTTGTGGTGTAATTTATGTTTCTCATTCCATCATAAAGGATAAGCTGTAGGAAAAGTGTCTTATGGTTTTGTAAATCATAAAAATTTGTGAAAATCACATAATTAATTTATATATTTTTTTAGCAGAAAATGTTAACTCAAGAAACAGCATCCTACATCAAATCTAAAAAAGGAAACCGTTTGTTGAAACTTGCTGGTTCAAATCAAATTCCTTTATTCGGTACTTAAAAAGATACCATTAAAGTGCATAACAAATACATACCTACAATTTATATAAAAACAGTTAAAAAAAATATTAAAAAATTTCGTATGTATATAATAAGGAAAAAGTATAGTTTATCATTTTCAGGTAATGTGGGTTTCAGTCTGCGTCTGCGTTCAAGTGGAGTCTACAGTTATTTCCCTCATGTTCCTCAATTTTATAGCAGATTTAGTAAAGCTAATCACACTCAGCAAAGTATGAGGATCTGGTGCCTTTTGCAAAAATAAGATGGCATCTTTGGCGTGCTTAAATTTTCGGTTTTTCAAAATCTTTACTAAAAACTTCTTTCTGGGTTCTGAAAAACGGGGGCATAATAAAACAAAGTGAAGGGTGTCCTGCGGAGACCTAGAGTCGCAGCCGCAGGTACCCTTCGCCTCTACCGTAGATGTGTAACCAGCAGGACTTGCCAATAAATGATGTAACAAATTCAAACGAAACCTGGTCATATAAAATCTTTCCTGCGCATTGTACAGTACAGCCAAATATGGTTCCATTTTAAGATTTGTGGTTATCACTGGGCCATAAGCCGCTACCGAGGGTTTTTTGTATTCAGTAAGCGCCCTCCTATCAGTTGACCATGCTTCAAATGAGTTTTTAAGCAAAGATTTATTCTGTGTGGTCAGCTGCTCTGGGTCAGTGAACATGTTTTTACAGCCAATGCGGACCAAGGTATCCCTGACGTATTTTAACCACGTGATTTGTTCCCATTTGTCCCGGGTTAGGCAGTCCATAATTATCTGTCTACTAAAACTGGCCTCTGGGTTTGTCCATATCCTGATCCAGGCCATAAGGGGTCGAATCTTGATTTTATCCTCGATATAGGGTTCTCCCAGTTCCAAGTGGGTTATATGTGCCGGGGTACTCTGAGGAACCTTAAGTAGTTTTTTGAAAAATTTATTTTCCTCAGTTTGTATTTGTTGAATGTGATTAATTTTACAACCCTACACTTCTGCTCCATAGCACTTTTGCGCAGGATACAGCTTTGTATAAGTTTAGTATCTGTTCCGGTGACCACCTACCAAGCCTCCTTCCGTATGCCATTATAGCACCCGTAGAGGCCACCAATTTGGATGCGTGCTTTTCGGCCAGATTTTTAAATTCTAGTTTCTCATCGAAGAGGACGCCAAGGTAAGAAAATGTCTTAACTACTCCCATCTTGTGACTACCTATACTATATGAGAAGTTATTTTTTGGATTCCGGCCTGTGGTCATGATGAAAGATTTATCCAGATTGGCTGAAAGGTCCAAAGAATTCATAAAATTTACGAATCCATTAATAAGTTTTTGGAGTCCCAGTGGCGTTCGGGCCAGCAACACAGCGTCGTCCGCATAAAGGAGGACTGGTACTGTGCGCTGGCCGATCTTGGGGCAATCCACTTCAAGTTCCATGAGGCTTTTGTCCAGATTGTTTATGTATAAAGAAAATAAAAACGGCGCTAAAATGCAGCCCTGCCGCACTCCACTTGTGCAAGGGAACGGTTCGATCTTCATCCCTTCGTTACTGTAACGGACTGTAGCCGTGGTCTCCCAATGCAGAGCCTTTAAAATGTCTACTATTTCATAATCCACCCCCATCAAAACCATCAGGGCCCATAATTTCTGTCTATTTACACGATCGAAAGCAGCTGAGAGATCCATAAAACCCATATATATGGTTCCGTTGGCTGCAATGGTGTATTTAGCGGTAAGTAAATATAGGTTTAAACATTGGTCTGTGGTGGATCTCCCTTCCCTGAAACCATACTGTACATCAGTTAAAATGTGATGATCCTCTGCCCAAACTTGCAGACGATTTAAAATGGCACGTCCCATGATTTTTGCCGTAACATCTATCAATGAAATGGGCCGATAACATTGGGGGTCATCCCGACTGCCTTTTTTATAGATGGGGACAATAGTTGCAGAGGACCATGAGCGGGGCAGTCCCGCCACAACTGCCTCGTTCAATACCCTGTTGAGGACGGGAGCCCACAAGTCTATATTGCTCAGGTAGAGATCTGGCGGAATGCCATCGGGGCCAGGGGCTTTATTCTTGGAAAGCCCTTGAATGGCTGATTTTATTTCTTTTAGTGTAAACGATAAACATGAAGTTGTTGGGGGTTTTGACCCTTTTTCTTGTAGTGTGGCCCCCATGTGGTTGTAAAGACCACAGAAATGATTCCGCCATTGTTCTGGTAGTATGGTATTTATTATGTCCGGCCCTCTCGGGTCTTTAAAACAAGGATCATTAATAATTTTCCAGAAAGCCGACATATCTCTACGCTCTGCCGCTTCCCTTAAATCCTCCCATACGCGATATTGTAGAGAGTTTTTGCGAGTTTTCAGGGCTTTTTTATAAATAGCTCTCTTCCCTGCGATCTTGGCTTTGTCTTTTGGTTGATCCGTAAGGCTTTTTTTTAGCTCTTTTAGTGCCTTGGTGCAGTCATGGTCAAACCAGCGTGGCATTAGCGGCTGTTTAGGTCCTGTTCGTGGTGATATTTTCAATAGATTGTTTATAAGTTTAGCAATTTCTTCAAATGCGCTTACTACAGTTGGGCCTGTCACATTTTCATCTAGACAAATCTTTAAATGTGCTTGTCCCTTCCTCACTAGATCACGATAGAATTTATCCCCATCTATCTTTGCCCATTTGAGCCTTCTCCACTGTGCGGTTACTTGTTCCAGGGCTTCCGGTCCACCCACTCTTAAGCTGAGATTCATGCATATAATGTTCAACTCCAGTGGATTATGATCGCTGAAGGGGCTCAAAATGATGTCACAATTTGTCATCCATTTTTTGAGAGTTGGGGACACCAAAATGAAGTCTATATAGGAGTGACAGCCTCTTCCTTTAAATGTTGGATTGGGTTCCTTCTTGTTATCTATCTTAATCAGGTCCATTGTGGGCACTAAATCATACCTCTTGATGAGGTTTTCCATCTCCTTTCCTTCGACAGTGTGGGCAAAATGAGGCCCCTTTTCCTCCGTGCACCTTGACCAATCCTTGTTTATGGGTCTTAGTTTTTCACAAAGGTGACAATTGAAGTCCCCTACTAGAATCGTGTATGGTAAACCTTTAGCAGGATTATATGAAGATAGGTTTTTAAGGTATTCATCCAATTCTTTCAGAGCTATATTTTTATTATTCTGTGAGCCCACCGAGTTATACCAGTTTATCAGGGTTATTTTTAGACCTTTATGTGAAAAGCCGATAGCTTGTATGTTTTTAGAGGTACATTTTAGATCTGACTTAGCTGGTTAAGTATATTGTAAAGAAAGGATAAGTGAACCACATAGACATTGGAGGTGTGTGCAATATTACTCATCCCATTGCAGTGGCAGAGCGGTTACCCATGATGAAATCATTATTAAAACCACCGAACATAACTACTCTGCCTCTGCAATGGAGATTGAAGTAAGGGAAACAATAAATGAAATGAAAGAAATTGCAAGCACCTTCAATGACACTACTGGATCTATTTTGAGAGCGGTTGCACAGCATGTCCCCAGTCATGTTGCTAGTAATATGCCTATTATTCCCAATTTGAAAAGAATTATTCAAAGACAAAAGCAGGCAAGTAATACACAAACTACAACTCCTCATACCTTTTCTGACATTCAAATTCCTACTGAACTCACTATTTCTTTTTCTAATGAACCTTTCCTCCTACATGACAACCAAAACCCTCATAAACGTATTCTTATTTTTAGCACACCCCGCAACCTTGTGAAGTTAGAGAACAGTGAAATTTGGATGATGGATGGGACGTTTAAAAGTACACCCCATCCTTTAACCAAATTTACACTGTTCACGCAAAAATTAAACATAATGTAATTCCCTTAGTGTATAGTTTGCTACCAGATAAGCAATCTGCAACCTACACTGAGCTTTTATCAGTGATTAAAAGCCAAACATCCAATAAAAGTCCTTGGAAAATAATTGTGGATTTTGAATTGACTATGATCAATGTGATCACTAAAACGTACACGGATACGCAAATTCAGGGATGTTTTTTTCATTTTTCGGAGGCATTTTGGCGTAAACTTCAAAAAACATCCCTGGTTGCAGATTACTCAACTGATAGCAAATTACAGTTCGAATAAAAAAAAAAATAACAGCTCTTTGTTTTGTTCCTCCTGAAAGTGTAGACGAGCACTACACTGCAATCACAGAATCAGAATTTTTTAACGAAAACGAAGATAAATTGGCACCCTTACTAAATTATTTTGAGGACACATGGATTGGGCATCTAAGCAGATCGGGTCGCAGGAGGAAGCCACGTTTCCATGTGGAGTCGTGGAACTGCTACACGAGCTGTTTAGAAGGAGAAGCAAAAACAAACAATGCCATAGAGGGATGGCATAACTCCTTTAACCATACAATTGGCAAACCACACCCTAACTTCTATTCATTTTTGGAAACTTTGAAGAAGGAGCAAAGTTTTCAAGAAATGCGAAGTTCTCAAACATTAACTGGTAGCCTAAATCCACGAATTTCAAAAAAATCAAAGGAAATGTCTGAGAGACTATTGGCTATTTTACAACAGTTTTCGTTGTGTGTGGCTTTAGACTACCTGGATAATGTTGCTAACATTCTACATTTCTAAATATTATTTACACCTTACTTTCCTGCTTTTACCTAAATTATATAAACTATTTAATTCAATTGGCATTTTCATTTTTCAAATTATTTTTTTACAAAAATATCGTCGGGTCACCTTACCTGTAGGTCTTCTTTCTTTATCTTCTTTCGCCAAATTAAATCCATATTTTTCAAAATCGAATCGCCCAAGCAATCCAAGGATGTTTACTTAAAATATGTTTTATTTTTTTATAAATTTGTTTATCTTTTTGATTTTCCAAAATGTTTATAATACACTATAGATAATTTAAAAATGCATTTATTATCATTAAAAGAATATCTTCTCCAATCAAATACATCATATTCCCTAAATAAGCTTCTTTTGGAGTCCTCTCATTAATCTTCTTTTTTCAAATTATAATTTGAAAAGCAAGACCTTCCCAAGTCCATCCTTTTAAGTTATTTAAAGTCCACGAAATCCTTTTTTTCCCCAAACTATTTAATTAATGTATCGTAATTTTTTTTAAATTATTTTAAATAATTATAAGTCAAAATTTTTTTTTTTTTCAAATTTTCTCAGCTAAGGTTTCAATTCTCCATAGGCATCCTTTTTTTTTTTTGTAAGTCGACGAAATCCATGTTTTTCACAAACTCCATCTGTAAAGTTTTCCAAAGTCCATATGTATCCTCTAAGTAATCCTAACTCATCGTAATCCAAGTTTTTAAATAAGTCCATCTTGTAAGATTTTCCAAGTCCATTCTCCATAGGCATTCTGTTCGTTTTTCCAAGTCGACGAAATCCATGTTTTCCGAAATTCCATCTGTAAAGATATCCACAGTCCATATGCATCCTATAAGTAATCCAAACTCTTCGTGATCTATGTTTTTAAATAAATCCATCCTGTTAAGTTTCCCAAGTCCATATGCATCCTGTTTGGAATCCAAAGCCCTCGACATAGATGTTTTTTCCAAAAGTTATTCTGGTTTGATTTTCCAAAGCCATCTTCATCCTGTTAATAAGCCATAGTCCAAGAAATGCATATTTTTTCAAAATCAATCTGGAAATATTTACACATTCCATGTGCATCCTGTAAATAAAATTACATGCACGCAGTCCAAAAACCTTTCAAACTCCATTTATAAATAAATTACAAATCCTACAAATACATTTTCCTCCAAAGTTCATCTTCTATGTTTAGTAAGTACCCATAAGCCAATATTTCCCAAAAACATAAACGGCCTAAAAACCACCATTTCATTAAACAATGCTCTTTCAATTTACAACACCCAAATTAACCTATATTCACAAAACAATCGCAATTCCAATCTAGTTCTCCAAAGTTCTTCCAAATACATGTATTCGATCAACTAAAAGATATTTTTTCCAAATGCATTTTTAATTATATCTTTCTTATAAGCAATAAGTAATATAACATCCTTCAATAACAATAACAATATCTATTTATTTTAAAAACATACCTTATTTACTTTAATCTATTATTTATAGCGGCCCGACAAAGGCATATTCTTCCAACATGATCGGCGACATGCTGAAATAACATCGTAAAATTAACATTTTTCATATGCAACCTCTCTTTATCCTTTCTTTACAATATATATTAACTTTTAAATATTCTAATGTTTATAAATAAAGTTTAAAGTGTTTCCTACCTAAGCGCAGATCAGCTTCCTGCTGCTTCCACCATCGACGCTGTCCAAAATGGCTGCTTACATACAGGTTTACGAGTCGACGTCATCAGGAGCTACATAGATGAAAAAAGGACTATTTCTATTAATATTGTAATAAACGTAATCAAACATTTATTTAAAATAGTTATTTTGCATTTCAAAATTTCCTGATATTTTTTAAAAAATTTATTAAAAAAATACTTATTTTGCAAAAATTATATTAATAAAAAACAATAATTTAAATTACCTTGTGTATGTTTTTAATAATGTTCTATTTTGAAATAACTATTTTTTAATCTTGTTATTTCTTAAATATTAATGTTTAAATGTACTTACCTCTATGCTTATTCCTTTTCGATTAGAAACTTCTTTTTTCTCCCATTTTTGCAGCTTGTACAGTAGTTACGCGGGATTCATAACTTCATCTATGGAAATAAATAAAGGACAATACTCTCCATTGATTTCAATACAAAAGCGTGGTAAAATATCTATGTTACTTTTTTAAAATCTCATTTTTGTTTTAAAAAATAATTTCTCTCCATTAACTTTATATTTGCAATATTTTGCATTAATTTTTAGATCTAAGTTGTTTTTTATTCTTTTTAATATATTTTCAAATATTTTTTTTTAAATTTGCAATATTTTAATTTCTCATATTTCTTTGCTACTTGAGTATTATTTCTATTTTAATTTTAAAGAATAAATACTATAAATAATCTTTTCTACTTTTTATGCTACTTAACAATGAAAGGGATATTTTAATTAATTAATTTTAATATCTTTACCAATTATTTAAATCAATACTTGAATATTAATACTATGTTCAATATTATTAAATAATATATAAAAAAAATTATGCAACATAAGAATTAATTGGATATTTTTTTTTAAATTATTAAATATTTTTTTAATAAATTGTTACTTGAGAATTAATTCTATTCTAAATTTAATTTATAAATAATTTAAATTATTCTAATTTTTTTTAGTCTACTTAAATATTGATAGTATATTTTAAAAATAAAATAAAAATACTTGAATATTAATACTATGTTAAATATTATTAAATAATACCATTTTTAAATATTTTTTTTAAAATGCAACATAAGTATTAATGGGATATTTAGTAAAAATATTAAATATCTTTTTCTTTTAAAAAATTGTTACTTGAGTATTAATTCTATTTTAAATATTGTTTTAAATAAATAAAATTAATCTATTTTTTATTTATTCTACTTTAGTTTTATTAGTATATTTTGAAAATAAATTTTAAATATCTTTTTCAAATTATAAATTTTTACTTGAGTATTAATTCTATGTAAAATATGAATTTAAAAAAAACCAAAAACAAAAATAAATATTAAATATCTTTTGCCATTTTTTAAAAAGTATTACTTGAGTACTAAATGTATGTTAATTATAAATAATACATAAAAAAATATAAAGTAAATATTTTCTATGCTACTTCAGTATTATTTAAATATTTTAATAATAATTTATTAAAATTTTCAACTAAAAATTAAATACTTTTTAATAAAAATAAAACATAATACTTACGTTGTAAAGACATGCGTTGTAATCACATGTGCGTTGTAATAGCATGCGTTGTAAAAACATGCATTGTAAAAGCACTTGCGTTGAAAAAGTTGCGTTGTAATGGTAGTGCATTGAAAAAGTTGCGTTGTAAAGGATGTTCCCCATTACACACTGCTCCCCAATATGTCACCTTCACATTTAGCAGCAGATATTTCTCATGTGCTTATTGTTGGCGTAAACATTTGTAAACCACCCTCACATTCAACAGCACAACCTGACAGATAACCCTGGAATCAGTAACACCAGAAAGCCCAAGAAAGGACCAAACATTTCAAAGAAAGCGGTATCAGCTCCACATCAAAATAAGTGTAAGCTGCACATTATCCAAGGATGAGAAGGAAATGGTGACAAGGGTAACTCACAAGAAAAAGGCACATGCGATTCCAGTCCCAACTAGCACTTTCAAGAAAATATCATCCTTCAGAAGTAAACATTACTAGTTTGCGTAGAAAAACTACCCAAATGGGGAGATGTAGGAACAGTGAGAGACACCACAAACCATGGCTAGTAATCAGAATCTACACTTGACTACGCTTGCTTATAAGAAATGTGCATATCCTAGATATGTTACCCTGCCAACATGAGGACGTCCTACTTGACCTACTTGTTTACAGTTACACTGTACTTGTGGACTTGCCTATTCACTGTAACCTCATCCTGAAGTAGCCGCCCTAAGTAAGCATATATAATCTTTCCTTTCATACATAGCATAACACTGAATTATATCAGTCTCACAAACCGAAGAGCATCATAACAACAAAGCTACTTTATGTTATTGTGTTATAATAAGGTTCATTGCAAACTGCAATATTGCTGCAGTAGGCAGGTGTGAGAAGGGCAAAAAATAAGACCGCCTGTAGTTTGGCAGGGTAACAACTTAGCAAAATTGAATACAGCCATACCTAACACCCTTGAATTTCCAGAGCTACAAAAAATCAACTTGTCTTCCTTTCAAGGAAAACAGCTCTTCAAAATTTAGGGCCCAATGTAGGTCACCAATTACCGGTCGGTAACAGCCGAAAATCGGTATTTTCGGCCCTTACCGACCGGAATCTGAGTTTCGAGATGTATGTGCCAAAAAATGTCCCGAATCGGTAAAAACCAGTCGGTATAATTCCGAATCTGTATTTACCGATTCGGAATATACCGAATATTCATTTACCGAGTCGGAAATTAAGAAATGGCCATTTACCGAATCGGAATATACTGAATTCTTATTTACTGATTCGGTAAATAAGAAATGGTAAAAATGGCATATCGAGATGTAGGAAACAAAAAAAATACCGGATACCATGAAAATCGGTATTTAAGAGTCGGTATTTACCATGGATTGAAAGCAGGTGGAAACCAGATGCAGGATATAAAAGAAGGCCCCAAAATGCAACAGTGTAACCACAATGGCGGCTTTCTACATAATGACAAGGCGGCTACGGATACAGGCAGCAGGAGAGAGGGTCTGGCAAAAGGAGGAGCAGGTGTACAGGCAGAGGATCACCCTCTTCCAAATGACTGAAGCTGAGATCCTGCAAAGATACAGACTACACCCCAGAACCATCCTGGACTTGATCAGGGACCTCCACCCATATCTGGAACACCCAACCCCAAGAGCACACGCCATCCCCCCCCCCATGTGCAGGTGCTGTGCTGCCTACACCTTCTTGCTTCTGGGAGCTACCAGAATGTGATAGCTGTGGTAGGTGGGGTGTCCCAGAGGTGCCTTTCACGTTTTTTCAGTAAATTCCTGGACGTCATGATGCAGAGGATGGGACACTACATTGAGTTCCCCGACACATCTGCAGAACTAGCTAAGACCAAAACCGAGTTCTACCAACTCGCACACTTCCCGCACATCATAGGTTGTATTGATGGTACGCACATCCCACTATGCCCACCTGCAGCAACAGAACACATATATAGAAACCGGAAGTCTATGCATTCAATCAATGTGCAGGTGATCCGCAACGCTGCCAACATAATTACGGACATTGTTGCCAAATCTCCAGGGAGCACCCACGACTCCTACATCTTCCAAAATAGTGGGATATACAGACGCCTTGTTGTTGGTGATTTGGGGATGGATACCTGCTAGGTAAATAATTTTGAGACACCCTGATAGTCAATGCAGAAGGAGCAATCATGATTATGTGACTAATCATCATTTCATTTTCCACCCAGGTGACAGTGCATATGCCCTGCGTTCATTTGTACTCACCCCCTACCTGAATCCATCCATCAGGAGTGAAAGGCGTTACAACGTGGCACACAGAAGAACACGTTGCGTGGTGGAATGCACTTTTGGACTGCTGAAAAGCAGATTTAGGTGCGTCCATAAGAGTGGAGGTGCACGGCAGTACACGCCAATTACATGTTGCAAGATAATAGCGACCTGCACCATGCTGCACAATCTTGCCACCAAGGAGGGCACAGAGGTTGCAATAACCTATCATGAGGACATAGATGATGGCACAGAACAAGCCAATCTCAATGCAGCAGGAGCAGCGCCAGCAACAGATGGGAGACTGAGACGCACAGAAATCACCACCAGATATTTCTAATAGAGAGAGGAGACACAGGCATCTTAGTTCTTGAAGTACTCAGTTTAATTTGCACTAATGGACTTCACATAAACCAGTACACATTAACTAAATAAAATCCACTTTTCACACTGGGTGGCCAGAGTTGACATCACTGTGACCTATCCTGTGTTCAGGAATCTTTGTTAATGTTTGCGCTTACGCATTATGTTGTGGGAGCTACGGGGCAGGGGGTCAACCTGCGCAGTGGTGCCAGGGTCATCTGCATGGAGCCTGGTGCTCCGACGAACGTCCTGTACAGGCGTGCTGGATCCACTCCTGCTTGTGGACTCCTCTGTGTCCCCGGCACACGTGTTACCAGCAGTGGCTGTCTGCTGTGTCGGCAGCACCTCCATAGCAGAGGTCACTCTCCCCATGCCCCTGGACAAGTCATTGCAGCAGTGCACAATTTCAGTCTGCATGTTCACTGACCTGCGGCATAGCAGGGTGGTTGCAGTTGCCAGACGGTTGATGGACTTATTCAGCTGCTTGAGTTCGTGCCAATTCCTGCGCCTTTCTGTCTGGTCACGCTAAAGCATGTCACATAGGGAACCCATGCGCACACCCATTTGCCTCACACCCTCTGCCATGGACTCCCTTCCCTTTCCCATGGACTTCATTCCTAGGGACATGGAGCATATGCCCCGATCAATGTTTGTCATCCTGCTGTTCAGGATGCGCACCTGTCTGTGCACAGCCATGATCCCTTTGGCCTGCATGCGCAAATGTGGATTATTATGCGCTGAATCTTCACCATGGTGGATTCTAAACCGGCAAAACCCCCTGCATATTCTGCCCCTCGTCGGGCTCACGTGCCCTACGGCCACGGACATTGGCACGCACTGATCCTGATGACCCCTGTTGCCCTGCGTTGCCAGCCGGTGGTGGAGTGCTAGGTGTGTCTACCTCCACCTCTCCTTCATCAGAGCTTGCAAGGATCCTGAGTGGTGGAACGTCCTGCCTCCTTGGCCTTGCATGCACAGGGGACCCTGAGGTTGGTGTGTCCGGAGGCTGTGTCCCAAACAGCAGAGGTGACATTGGCTGTGCTGTGGTGTCTTCCTCCAATGCTGTGGGTGCCTGCACTGTGGAAGTGTCCTCAGGGACATTGCTGGGTCCTGACGTGTCAGTAGGCTTGTCCCTCGCAGCCGTTGCTGGTGCACTCGCCTCCCCTCCCTGCACTGCACTGCGCGATGACTCTCCTGTGGGCAAACATGGACAATGGTCACCTGTGTGTCTTCATTACACTCATTCCTATCACGCTATTTGCTATGCCTCAAATGCTTGTGTATGGGAAGTGTGGCATGGCATGCAGGATTCTGTGTTGGCTGCTGTGATGTGAGTTCCTATGACTACGGGTACCATGATGCATAGCAGGTGAGTACTGTCATGTGTACTGGATTGTGATTCAGTCACCCACATTGGGGAATGGGCCAGGGAATGGGTGGGGATTCATGTCCATGCATCTTACCTTTTTTTCTTGCAGCTCTGGCTGAGCTGTCAGCGTCCCCAATCCCGTGTACACATTCTGGCTCCATGGTGGATTCCACCAGCTGCTCCAGTTCAGTGAGGCTTGGTGCACGGTTCTTCCCTCCACCTGTGACTGAGGATTCTTTCCTCTGCGCTGCAATATTCTTTTTGGTGATGATCCTCAGATCAAATCACCTTTTTTTGATGTCCTCAATTTGACGATGTGTGACCCCTAGGGCATTTACTTTGCTCTGGATCGCCAGCCAGATGTTTCTCTTGAAAGACTGCTACTTGCAGGGACTGTCTCCCCAAAAGCTGGCTGTAATGCTGCACTACCTCCTCCACCAGCACTTGGAGCTCAGTTGTGCTGAATTTCAGCTTCCTCTTTCTGTCACCTCCATCCTTCTGTGCTTCCTGGGACTCCATGGTGATGCTCTACTGGGCTCAGTGCAGCCTGCTCCTCTGTCTCCCTCCAGCTCTCTCTACAGTTCTGATGCTCTGCACCTGCATGGGTGTGGCCACCTCCAGGTACTGGGGTGTGGTACTTGCATCTGATGGTTGCTTTCTCAGTTGCTTTGTTGTGGGATGTGGTGGGTGTCCCTGATTGGTTCACTGGCTCACATGTCATCTATTCGAAATTTCGAGATCAGATTTTCGGTATTCTCCGAGTCGGTGTCTCCCATTCATTCCTATGGGACTGGAGGCCCATAGGGTTGAATGGGTGATACCAATTCGGAGATTACTGATTCGGTATTTACCGATTCAGTATTTACCGAGTGTGGTTTGCGAATGTTACCGAATCAGTATTTTTTACCGATTTTTTTCCTACATATGGTTTTCCGATTCTTAAATACCGATTCGGTATGAATCGGTATTTAAGAACCGGTAAAAACAATATTACCTACATCGGGCCCCTAGTGATTAGAAATGGTAAATAAAGCACATCATTTCAAATGTCTGAAAATTATTTTTTGTTGTGGTTAAACAGATTTTTTTGGCTAAATAGGTTTTATTGGTTTTAAGCCACAGAAGTGGTAAGAGTTTAACAATTGACAAACAATCACCACAATGCATAAGAAGAGGCAGCAATTGCATATATCAATGACTCCCAAGCAGTACAACAGCGTTCTAAAGAACACATTCTAAAATTCTGTACGATTTACAGTGTTAAACAAGTAAATCCAGCCACCTCCCCCAAACCTGCCCATGTCTGTGGGGGCAGCCTCTGGCCTCATAGACCACATGCTCCTGTTCTGTGCAGCAGTCTACTCTTTGTCTCCATCCTGACAGGGTGGGGGAGCTGGGCACAATCTATTGGGCGGCAATATTGCGTTTGGCAATTAGGAGGATCGTGCCCAGGAATGACCGCTCATCTCTCATGCCTGCAGAGCCCTCAAATACCCTGAGCAATATCATTAAGGAGGAAAAGGGAACCTACCACCTCAGGCCATCCGATAGATGGTCCAATAATTCAAAATCATAGAGCATGACCATACCATGTGATGGAAATCCATTGGATCCATTCCACATTGGGGGCAGGAGGGGCTAGGGCGAAGACCTGCCTGGTGCATTCAGAGCGAGGAGTGGTAGGCATAATAAAGATAATAATTTTAAACCAGCCGCCATCGACTGGAAATGGTAAGCTCTTGGGGGGCCATCAAGGCGTCACACCAATCATCATCCTAAATGGGATCCAGCCAACCCTTCTACTGGGTTTTGAGCTGGTGAATCGTACCCAGTGAGGTGATTATCATGGTATGATAAATCTGAGAGATCCCGCTGTGACCAAGGTTTCCAATTAGAAGTTTGAATTGAAGGGGACTGAGCTCTGGCAAGGTTTCAGATACCATGACATGAGTATGGAGAGAATATTGGAGTTCAAGATATTTATAGAATTGGGTATTTGCAAGGGCGTAGGCAGCTTGCAGATCTTGAAAAGAGCGTATGTGCATCACTGACCAGATGTCCCCCAATTAGGTGATGTCTACAATGTCCCGGGCCTGAAAACCCTCAAGAGTTGCCACCTCCTTCAACCAGGTGCCATGCCAGAAAGGTGTCTGCAGTGTGAGTTTAGTGTCCCATTGTACATGTCTAAGTGCAGATTTCCAAGCTAAGAACATCATTCTAGCTACTTGGGCATGGAGGTAGGGACGTTAGAGCCATAGACCAGGGCCTGGGGATGAGGAAAAAACAACAGGGCAAATTCTAAGCGGTCATGAATTACGAGAAGGTGAGAAGCCAAGTAATAAAGGTGAAGCTTAGTCATTCCCAGGCCTCTATCATAGGGGCCAAGATGACAATGTGTAATGGCAAGACTGTTAAAGATTGCCGGAATCGCTGTTAGCATGAGCTAAAAGCCATTTTGTTCTTGGCAGCCATTTTAGTTAGCCATGTTTTCGCCATGTGCTTTCTCCCTCTTCCAGAGCCTAGCACATGCTTAGAAAGGCCTAGCTGGTAGAATGCATCTGCTCTTATGTTATAACTGTCAGGCTATTCTTACTGATGTAAGGAGAAATGTCTCCCCTCCCACTTTGTTGAGCAAGCAAATTTTGTATACCCATATAAGTCAACAAATATTCTTGTATGTGCCAGGACCTCCCCTTGGTTTTATGCTGACTATGTAACAAATACATATACAAGGCCCCTGTTGCCTGTACTCCTTAGACTGTCTCCTACAGTGGCCTGAGGTTACTGTATGATGCAGTCTCCCTCATGTGAGGTTATTAAATATTTCCTTTGATATTACAGCTTCCGTACCAATTTCTTCTTTGTTGGTTTAAGGACCAGGTGGATCAGTGAACCCCTAAAAAGGTTTATATTTCTTCAAATGGTGCCCGGACGCGGGGCTCATCTGTGAAGCGGCTATCCAAGGGAGTGGTCTTTACGGGAGACAGGAATCTACTGAGGAGGACAGGACAGGAATCTACTGAGGAGGTACCCTGCACATGGAGATTCTCTGTCTCTGCAGACCCAGGTGTTTCTGGTTTCCCTGATCTGGCCATCCAGGTGTTGGCCGCTCCCGACTGAGATCCAAGTCAAGTCAATTAAACTTTATTTCGGCTGAAAGCCATAAAAGCACAAAAAAATAATTTTTTTTATCAAAAACAGCAATACAACAATCTTAACAAGGTATTTGTGGTTGTGAATACATTCATTGGGGTAACTTCAGAGAACTATACAATACTGAGAAAAAACTTGGTTTATGGGCAAAGCAGAGGCTACAAATCTGAATAAAACCGAGCTAATATACACATGTAAAATATTTTAAAAGATTTTCAATAAATAGATTAAAAAGTCCAATAGAAAAAAGTTAAAAAGGAATTGATAAAAATAGCATGATGAATTTACACAAAAGATAAAAGCAGATTTTATTCCTATGTAGGAAAAGCAGCATAAACATGTCGTTTTGACTCTTAAATGGTTACAGAATTCTGGGTCTCGATAATTACTCTACGCATATGCCACATCGCTAGCAAAAATTTTGAGGTTACAAATACAGACAATTGACTAGTATCGTATTTCAGTAGCCTGTAAATGTCAGTATAATCTCTTATTCCCATATTTTTACAAAACTGGAGTACCCATTTGGCCCTAGGTCTACTATAGGCTGGGCAAAAAAGAGGAACGTGAAGATCGGTTTCCTCACTTGACCCACACCCTGGACAGGCCAGCATGGTATTACCCTCCCAGTTGTTAGTAGAAGCTCTGAGAGGGAGCACTCCATATCTAAATTGCAGGAATTGTTTCTTAGCGCGAAGTGGATAAATGTCGTTTAGCACAGGTTCAAGCCTGTAATGTGATTTAACTCCCAAAAAAACTATAGGTCAAGGAATTGATGTTTGTACTCTGAAGAAGTTGTAATAAATTATCTTCTTTGATGATATGTTTCATAGTTTTTTTTATGTTAGAGGGCAGGTCTCCTCCGGGGAAGACCACATAGTTGTCAACCCCATACGATAAAGCCTAGATTTAATATGTACTATCCATGGCTGGTTTCCTGCTCCCAAAATAGAAAGTACATCCTTCAGTTCCTCCCAATAGTTTAAGAGCTCAGGCGTGCTCCATAGACGGTGCCAAAATAACAACGGGTGGGAGGCTATTAGATCACTTATCGGGCCAATCCCGAGATCCATCCTCAAGGGAGTTAATGGAATACTCTTTGGTAAATTCACAAGTTGTCTTAGAAAAGAGTTCTCAGTTGTTGTGAGGACGTTCGGATAGCTGGAGCCCCAAAGTTCTGCACCATAAAGAGAAGCTCCCCTGGCCTGAATCTTATATATTTCCACTGGTGGGCCTACAACTTCTTGAGAACAACTTTTATACACTTTTAAAATGCCCCCAATGGCTTGTGTACGTTTAAGATTAGCCTTCTTAACTTGGGTACCCCAGTTCCTCTTATCATTAAGGGTAAGACCCAAGTAATCAAAGGTGGAAACCCTTTCCAAGGGCTTACCATTCATTTGTGGCTGGGGGCAGTTTATGGTTTTTGCATTAAAACCATATATTTTGTTTTTTCAATATTAATTTCCAGATCCCTATTCTTACAGAACTCCGCTAGAACCCGCTGCATACCCATTGGTGACTTAGACAGTAGCAGCGTGTCATCTGCAAACATAAGGGCTGGTATTTTATAGTTAGCCAACCTCGGGGAATCTAAATCTTTTTTTTCCAGCAGCGCATCTAATAAACCATTTAAAAAGAGGGAGAACAGGGTAGGAGCAAGCACACAACCCGGCCTCACCCCCTCTCCACTGGAAAGGGGGCTGTCAGATCCCCCTTTTTCCCATACATAATCTTCGCATAAGTACCATGGTGCAAACGACTCAGTAAATGGCATAAATACAATGGAACACCCAGGTACCGAAGGATATCCCACAACTGGTCACGCTGCACCATGTCAAATGCGGATTTAAGGTCCACAAATGTTAGATACAAACTGCCACCATTCAGAATAACAGTTTTCCAATGGATTAATTGCAGTTGAAATAGCTGGTCTATTGTTGAGGTTTTACTCCTAAAGCCGGCCTGGAAAGGGGTTAAGATGTTATATTCGTCGATCCAGGACTGCAGCCTGCCCAAAAGGACGTGAGCAAACAATTTTTGCGTCACGTCGATTAAACTTATTGGGCGATAATTAGCAGGGTTCATGGGGGACCCTTTCTTGTAAATAGGGATAATTTCCGTCCCTGCCCATGTTGGAGGGAGCTCCATACCTTGAAAGATGGCAAGGGCAAGGGGAACCACGGAAAAGCTATGGTCTGTCAGGTTTTTCTCCTACCTCCAATTTAGAATATAGAGATTGGAAAAGTACCCTCCAGACTTCCTCCCCTAGGTTCGGTTCTATGGCCAATTTACCTGCGGACCTACCGGTTCTCACTAAATTCCAGAAAGCCCTCATGTCTCGGTTATCTAGACCCAGTTTGATTGCTTCCCATTTATCTGCTTCCCATAAGGATTTGTTACACACAAAGGGTTAGACCCAATAAAGTCAAGGGACCTGGGTGATTAAGTAGTATATAAGGAAGGGGTCCCAGACAAAACAACAAAATTCACAATTTTAAATAAATCTTTACAAAAAAAGAGATAAATCGATGCAAAAAGATTTATTTCAAATTTGCATTTTCACCATTCATTGGTTGCATTTCATCAATATCACAGTACAAAAATTCTTATATATGTGCCCACATACACAACAGGGAGGGGGGTGAAGTGAGGGAAAGTGCCAAAGTTTTTAGAAGGAATAGAGAAATGATCAGATTCGTTCGTGGTACGAATATATCCAAGCTCAAAAAACAAATGTTCATGTGATTCCTTGAACCAAGGTCCACAATACTGTGCTCATATAGAGTCCATAATAAAATTGGTGTAGACCACCTAGCTCGCCTTCAGCTGCTTTAGTCTAGCTTGGGGGTAGGAGTTGGTGAAGATACTGGCGTCTACGTTTCGACCCACAAAACACGTAGGATGTTAGTCCTTACAACGGGGTCTTCTTCAGGACGGGATGGTTGTGGGTGGGCAACCTCCTAAAAAAAGTTGAAAAGTCATTTAGTACGCCGCTACCTTGTTGTAGCATACAAGGCAGGGGATAAATTAAAAAAATGGGGGGGGAGGGGGAAAGGACATGTTGTCTGCTATCCACTGTATACATCGAGTGTGGAACACTACGATTGAAGTGGACATCCATAGTCATTTAAGGTGTAACTCACCTAACATACACAAGAAGATGAACCACATTAGAGTCTTGATCCTGATGGTTCCCAGCCCTTAGGGGTGGATTCCTAAGTGGAAATCATATAGGAAATCATTAGTGGGTCCTGCACAGGCCACCCAAAAATATGTCACAAAGCCCACTAGGGTTTACTTTAACGTAAGAGCTAAAACTGGGATGTTGCCAGATGGATTAAGCCAACCTACCCATTGGTAAAATGATGACGATACCCAGGGAGTGCTCCTGCCTGGAGCTATCTCAAAATGGGGTATGATTTCAAACGTAGGGGCATCCGCGTGTCGTCAAACCATCTGTTGTAAAGTATGATTCAAACAGATTTTAAACAAATCATACTCCACCCAAATAGCCACATATACCGTGAGTTACAAAAGTGCTAGTGTTATCCAGGCTACACATACCTCGAGTCACTGCTTCAATAGTTGGATGACTTTACTATATTGAAAATGCAGACTATGACGCTCTCGGTGGAGTTGAAATCTAAATGGGCGATTTACTAAATTACCTGCTGATTCAAAGAGAAACCACATTGGCATTATTACTGTGGTTAATTTAAAAAGACACTATTTAGGCAAATTGCTGCATTCAACAAATATACCGCACCTCGAATTCAAGAAACAGTCGTGATGTTTTGATATTGCTTCACCGTTTTTATAGAGCCATACTACAAAATGAGGACAGAGTTAAACACAGTCCAACTATACATGAAAATATAGTGGAACCGGAGAACCGAAAATCTCACCTGGATACCAGTCAGTAATTACTGTGCGTGTAACGAATGGACTGATTTATCACAGGAAAACCACAAGGAATGAATCTGGAAATTCAAGGGGTCGAGGGACACACCGTTAGGCTATTGGTCCAAAAGCATAATATATTAGCCGTAGGGAGCTCAAGGGGAAATCAAGATTGGCTGCTCACCTTTTTGTTAGTCTCAAAAAAATGGAGGCTGACGGCGGTGATCATCTGTGAAAAGTTAAGATGCAGCCTGAGTTAGAATAACGCGACCAATTGCCTTGTGTCAGAAAAATTGCCACAACGTTGTGCCGCCTCTCACCTGACACCGCCGGCGTATTGCTCTGACCGGTCCAAATTCCTAACTCCGCCGCGCTGTCAATCGCCTCAGCTCCGAGTGCAGACTGACTTCCTAGTTGGAACGCAGTGGGCGGGGCATTCTCCCGGATTTTTAAAGGAAATGGAAGAGAGATTGTTCCTGACTCAGTGCGCAAATGCCCCAGCCTTAACTGGAAGTTAAGCCCAAAAATAAACCCATTGGTCAACATACAGAGTTAGTTGATGGAAAATGAAGCATAAGGATAAAATGATAAAATTAATATGTTGGTCGGATGTTCGGTCAAATTATTCCTCCATAATCCCGAGATTTGTATATATATTTTTAGCAATTTGAACCTTTAAGCGAAACTACACCTAAATACCATTGTTCATGCCAGAAACAGTGGAAATTCGAAGTGCAAATTCATTGCTGGTCATACAGTTTGAACATGATCCAAAAGCGGTGTGATGCATCAATTTATCAGCAGTAGATACAAAGTACAGTTCTCAATAAACATGGACAGCATCCTAACGCAGTATCATGTATGAATGAATTACCCAGCACTTAGAGCACAAGGTGAGCCCAAAAATGGTAACAATTTGTATGTATATATACCAAAACACATGTATGTTCAATGTAGAAACATCTGGATCTTTGAAATGCAAATTAATGGGTCCTACCACTTGAACGATTGCGTCATTTAACCAGCAGTGGATGCAACAGTCGGTTCTCAGTATACATGGACACCATCGCAGCGCAGTATAATGCATAAATAAATTACATAGCAATTCGTACACAGGGTTAGCCATTGAGACGGTGCTGGACATTTGGAAAGAGGTTGAAAATTCATATATGCAGGATCACATGTATGCATATCACAGAACTATCATAGCATCCTTGTCATTACAGTGCTTACACAGAAGCAGCCATAGAGTAATGCGCACAATGCTCGCAGGTTAGTGAAAAGCACTACTCGACATGGTTGCGGAGAAACATAATACAAACTGGAGCTGAAAAAGAACTTTTCAATTCATAGGTTTGCCAACTGTACAAAACTGCTTTCAGATTCATTTAAACCCTCGGATACAGAATTGAAAATATGAATCCACTTCAGTTCTCTGACATTCAGTACAGTAGATACATCACCACCCCTGGGGCCTAGTGTCACATGTTCAAGGACCGCCCATTTGAGAGTTTCTGGGAGATGGTTTGCTTTCTGACAGTGTTCCACTAATGGTGCTCCCTGTGTTTTGCATCTTATGCGGCTGCAATGTGTAAGGAATCTCACTTTCACCCGTTGCTGGGTTTGACCAACATATATTAAATTGCACGGGCAAATAATCCCGTAGATAACATTAGTGGTGTTGCAGTTAGTGTGGGTCTTGTACGTGTGATGGTGGTTCTTGAATGTAAAGTCCTTCGATTGGATGGTTGAGGGACAAGCTTTACAGCTACCACATCTAAAGTGCCCCACTACAGGGGGTTGTTTCCAACAGGAAGCCAGGGTAGGAGCTTTTGGACACTCCAAAAAGGATGAAACTACATAGTCCTTCAGGCATCTAGCTTTTTTGAAAGCATGCATGGGTGCCTCGGGAATTTCCAAATCCTTGCTAACTATGCCCCAGTGTTTGTTGATGGTTTTTTTTATTTCTTGACTTTTTGTGGAGAAAGTGGTGACACATATCATGCGTTTCCCTTTTTGGTCTGCACGTGAGGAAGGTTCAAGAAGTGTCTCACGATGGCTGAACCATGCCCTTTTCCGTGATTGTTTGATCAACCGCTTGGGATAGCCTCTTTCAATTAGACGGGTCATCAATATATCCGACTGAGCCATGTAGTCTTCCTTCCTGCTACAATTCCTCCTGACACGAAGGAACTGCCCATGAGGTAAATTATCACGTAAACTACGTGGATGGTGGCTTGAATATAGTAACAGGGAATTGCGTTCAGCCGGCTTCCTAAAAAGTGTGGTATACAGTTTACCCCCTTCCGCTATTATGCTGATATCCAAAAAGTCAATCCTGATGTTGCTGGCATGTATTGTAAATTGGATATCCGTGGATTGTTGGTTAAGCCATAAATGGAAACGGTTCAAATCTTCCTTGTTTCCATTCCAAATGAACACAACGTCGTCAATATATCGCATCCACATGCGTATCTGCTGTTGAAAAGGATTACTGACGTTCGTGACAAAGGTGTTTTCATAGAAGGACATGAATAAAATTGCCAGGTCCGGGGCAAAGGCTGCCCCCATTGCCACGCCTTTTATCTGCAGGTAGAATACATTCTGAAAGGTGAAAAAATTCCTCATCATTGATACTTTTAACAGAAGGATGATAAAACTGGTCGGTACTTGTACAGGGGCAGGCCGGCTGTCGAGAGCTAAAGTCGCCACAAATAGTGCCTCCTCTTGAGGAATGCTTGTGTATAGCGACACAATGTCGCAAGTGACCAATAATTCCTCTTCAGGGTTGAAAGGTTCAGCATCTACCAAATTGATGACATGGGTAGTGTCTCTAAGATAAGTCGCAGTTCCTTCAGCTAGAGGTTTAAGGAAGAAATCCACATACCGACAGAGTGGCTCTAGGATGGAACCACACCCGGAGACAATGGGTCGCCCTGGGGGATTATTGATGTCTTTATGCACCTTAGGTAAGGTGTAGATGGTCGGGGTGCGTGGATGTTGCAGATTGAGGTATTGGTATTCCTGATCTGTAAGGAAACCTTGTTGCAAACCCTCTTGTGTTATCCGTAGAATTTCAGCCGCCAAATCTTTAGTGGGATCGGAGGTCAGCTTACGGTAACTGATACCATCATTTAATTGGCGCCAGATTTCTTCTTTGTATTTGGTGGTGTCTTGGATGATGATGGCACCCCCCTTATCCGCTGGCTTCACAACGATATCGCAGTTGGATTTCAGAGTCTCAAGGGCTGCTCTTTCTGTCTTCCTTATGTTGTATTTCACATATGTCCTCTCGCTCAAGATTCCCTTGACCTCGTCGGTCACAATGTTCTCATAGGCCAATATTTGATGGCTCATGGTATTGGCCGGGGGCACAAAAGTAGACGGTGGACGGAAACCGGTGGCAGATTTCATCTGGAATGGTGGTCTATTCTTGAAGAAATAATGTAGTCTGATCTTCCTAAAGAATTTCGCAAGTTCCATCAGTGTGTTGAAGCAGTTGGGTGGGGTCGTCGGAACGAAAGATAAGCCACGTCCTAGCACCTTCAACTCTTCATCCGTGAATTGTTGAGATGATATATTAATCACGGGTGTCTCGCTGTTGTTTACCACCTGTAGTTCTTGCGTCTGGTTGAACGTTCCCCGTGTTCCTCCGGAGGAAAGCGAACTTGTTTCATCCCACGGCCTCTGGCGTTCTCGTTGTCCCATGTCTGTTGACCCTGCTGGCCCCGTCCGGAGCCGCAGTTCCAGTTGTTGCCTCGGCCGCGAGGTGGTCTCCATGTGCCTTGGTCTAAAAAAGAACTCGGTTGGTACTGCTGTTGGTAATTCTCCTGATACCCGTATGATCCACTGGTACCTGCCTGATCTGAGTCCTCCCCAGAACTGTAGGATGAGTCGGAGAAATTTGTGAAACGTCCTCTGTATCTGCCACCTCTGTAGCCACGGTTCATGAACCGACCCTGTTGGTCCTGTCGATAGTAGTCGTCAGAGAGATATGGATAAATCTTCTTTTTGTCATAGAACTTCAAATCTTTGGCTAGCTTTTCTAGCTTTTTCTTGATGGTAGTGGTCTCAAAGTCCTGTAATGTAGCTACCAACTTCGATAGGGCCTCTTTAGAATTGGTAAGAGTACTGTCCCCCGCAATAGTGGCCTTCAATTCTGCAATCTGTTTGGTCAGGGACGTAACCTGTTCGGCAGCAGTTTCTATGCCGAGCACCATCCAATGTCGCGAACAATTGTTCGCGACAAAGCTAAAACCCTCCCGAAACTTGGGGATATCAACAAAGATAGCAGGCTCTACTCGTACTTGCAAACCTGCTACCCTGTTACTATATTCAAGCCACCATCCACGTAGTTTACGTGATAATTTACCTCATGGGCAGTTCCTTCGTGTCAGGAGGAATTGTAGCAGGAAGGAAGACTACATGGCTCAGTCGGATATATTGATGACCCGTCTAATTGAAAGAGGCTATCCCAAGCGGTTGATCAAACAATCACGGAAAAGGGCATGGTTCAGCCATCGTGAGACACTTCTTGAACCTTCCTCACGTGCAGACCAAAAAGGGAAACGCATGATATGTGTCACCACTTTCTCCACAAAAAGTCAAGAAATAAAAAAAAACATCAACAAACACTGGGGCATAGTTAGCAAGGATTTGGAAATTCCCGAGGCACCCATGCATGCTTTCAAAAAAGCTAGATGCCTGAAGGACTATGTAGTTTCATCCTTTTTGGAGTGTCCAAAAGCTCCTACCCTGGCTTCCTGTTGGAAACAACCCCCTGTAGTGGGGCACTTTAGATGTGGTAGCTGTAAAGCTTGTCCCTCAACCATCCAATCGAAGGACTTTACATTCAAGAACCACCATCACACGTACAAGACCCACACTAACTGCAACACCACTAATGTTATCTATGGGATTATTTGCCCGTGCAATTTAATATATGTTGGTCAAACCCAGCAACGGGTGAAAGTGAGATTCCTTACACATTGCAGCCGCATAAGATGCAAAACACAGGGAGCACCATTAGTGGAACACTGTCAGAAAGCAAACCATCTCCCAGAAACTCTCAAATGGGCGGTCCTTGAACATGTGACACTAGGCCCCAGGGGTGGTGATGTATCTACTGTACTGAATGTCAGAGAACTGAAGTGGATTCATATTTTCAATTCTGTATCCGAGGGTTTAAATGAATCTGAAAGCAGTTTTGTACAGTTGGCAAACCTATGAATTGAAAAGTTCTTTTTCAGCTCCAGTTTGTATTATGTTTCTCCGCAACCATGTCGAGTAGTGCTTTTCACTAACCTGCGAGCATTGTGCGCATTACTCTATGGCTGCTTCTGTGTAAGCACTGTAATGACAAGGATGCTATGATAGTTCTGTGATATGCATACATGTGATCCTGCATATATGAATTTTCAACCTCTTTCCAAATGTCCAGCACCGTCTCAATGGCTAACCCTGTGTACGAATTGCTATGTAATTTATTTATGCATTATACTGCGCTGCGATGGTGTCCATGTATACTGAGAACCGACTGTTGCATCCACTGCTGGTTAAATGACGCAATCGTTCAAGTGGTAGGACCCATTAATTTGCATTTCAAAGATCCAGATGTTTCTACATTGAACATACATGTGTTTTGGTATATATACATACAAATTGTTACCATTTTTGGGCTCACCTTGTGCTCTAAGTGCTGGGTAATTCATTCATACATGATACTGCGTTAGGATGCTGTCCATGTTTATTGAGAACTGTACTTTGTATCTACTGCTGATAAATTGATGCATCACACCGCTTTTGGATCATGTTCAAACTGTATGACCAGCAATGAATTTGCACTTCGAATTTCCACTGTTTCTGGCATGAACAATGGTATTTAGGTGTAGTTTCGCTTAAAGGTTCAAATTGCTAAAAATATATATACAAATCTCGGGATTATGGAGGAATAATTTGACCGAACATCCGACCAACATATTAATTTTATCATTTTATCCTTATGCTTCATTTTCCATCAACTAACTCTGTATGTTGACCAATGGGTTTATTTTTGGGCTTAACTTCCAGTTAAGGCTGGGGCATTTGCGCACTGAGTCAGGAACAATCTCTCTTCCATTTCCTTTAAAAATCCGGGAGAATGCCCCGCCCACTGCGTTCCAACTAGGAAGTCAGTCTGCACTCGGAGCTGAGGCGATTGACAGCGCGGCGGAGTTAGGAATTTGGACCGGTCAGAGCAATACGCCGGCGGTGTCAGGTGAGAGGCGGCACAACGTTGTGGCAATTTTTCTGACACAAGGCAATTGGTCGCGTTATTCTAACTCAGGCTGCATCTTAACTTTTCACAGATGATCACCGCCGTCAGCCTCCATTTTTTTGAGACTAACAAAAAGGTGAGCAGCCAATCTTGATTTCCCCTTGAGCGCCCTACGACTAATATATTATGCTTTTGGACCAATAGCCTAACGGTGTGTCCCTCGACCCCTTGAATTTCCAGATTCATTCCTTGTGGTTTTCCCGTGATAAATCAGTCCATTCGTTACACGCACAGTAATTACTGACTGGTATCCAGGTGAGATTTTCGGTTCTCCGGTTCCACTATATTTTCATGTATAGTTGGACTGTGTTTAACTCTGTCCTCATTTTGTAGTATGGCTCTATAAAAACGGTGAAGCAATATCAAAACATCACGACTGTTTCTTGAATTCGAGGTGCGGTATATTTGTTGAATGCAGCAATTTGCCTAAATAGTGTCTTTTTAAATTAACCACAGTAATAATGCCAATGTGGTTTCTCTTTGAATCAGCAGGTAATTTAGTAAATCGCCCATTTAGATTTCAACTCCACCGAGAGCGTCATAGTCTGCATTTTCAATATAGTAAAGTCATCCAACTATTGAAGCAGTGACTCGAGG
The DNA here is from genome assembly GCF_964261635.1 of Lissotriton helveticus. Taxonomy (NCBI): domain Eukaryota; kingdom Metazoa; phylum Chordata; class Amphibia; order Caudata; family Salamandridae; genus Lissotriton; species Lissotriton helveticus. Next base: position 588,777,676 of record NC_136073.1, read on the forward strand.
TATGTGTAGCCTGGATAACACTAGCACTTTTGTAACTCACGGTATATGTGGCTATTTGGGTGGAGTATGATTTGTTTAAAATCTCTTTGAATCATACTTTACAACAGATGGTTTGACGACACGCGGATGCCCCTACGTTTGAAATCATACCCCGTTTTGAGATAGCTCCAGGCAGGAGCACTCCCTGGGTATCGTCATCATTTTACCAATGGGTAGGTTGGCTTAATCCATCTGGCAACATCCCAGTTTTAGCTCTTACGTTAAAGTAAACCCTAGTGGGCTTTGTGACATATTTTTGGGTGGCCTGTGCAGGACCCACTAATGATTTCCTATATGATTTCCACTTAGGAATCCACCCCTAAGGTCTGGGAACCATCAGGATCAAGACTCTAATGTGGTTCATCTTCTTGTGTATGTTAGGTGAGTTACACCTTAAATGACTATGGATGTCCACTTCAATCGTAGTGTTCCACACTCGATGTATACAGTGGATAGCAGACAACATGTCCTTTCCCCATCCCCCCCATTTTTTAAATTTATCCCCTGCCTTGTATGCTACAACAAGGTAGCGGCGTACTAAATGACTTTTCAACTTTTTTTAGGAGGTTGCCCACCCACAACCATCCAGTCCTGAAGAAGACCCCGTTGTAAGGACTAACATCCTACGTGTTTTGTGGGTCGAAACGTAGACGCCAGTATCTTCACCAACTCCTACCCCCAAGCTAGACTAAAGCAGCTGAAGGCGAGCTAGGTGGTCTACACCAATTTTATTATGGACTCTATATGAGCACAGTATTGTGGACCTTGGTTCAAGGAATCACATGAACATTTGTTTTTTGAGCTTGGATATATTCGTACCACGAACGAATCTGATCATTTCTCTATTCCTTCTAAAAACTTTGGCACTTTCCCTCACTTCACCCCCCTCCCTGTTGTGTATGTGGGCACATATATAAGAATTTTTGTACTGTGATATTGATGAAATGCAACCAATGAATGGTGAAAATGCAAATTTGAAATAAATCTTTTTGCATCGATTTATCTCTTTTTTTGTAAAGATTTATTTAAAATTGTGAATTTTGTTGTTTTGTCTGGGACCCCTTCCTTATATACTATCCCATAAGGATTTAGCCTTTGCTACAGTTTGTTTATATATTGCCCTAGTTTCCTTGGTGCGAATGATATCCTTATCTTTAACCGCTAGCAGCAGGGCACTTTTGGCCTCTCTGCAGGATTTATTGTACCAGGAGTTTGCATTGCTGGGAAGGGGAGTAGCGTTGATATCAGTATTGTAAAACAACTCTGCCATTTTACCAAACATTTCCCGGTGGTTTTTAGCTAATTCTTGAAAACAACCGGTGCTAGAGTCAATTATTGGTAACTGGGAAGCAACTTCCATGTGGGAAGTAATCTGTTCGTAAAGAACAGCCTTTTTATCATCTTATTTGACAAAAGTTTCCCACCGAACCCTTCTGACTCCACCTGTAGCTACCAGATGTAGATTTGCTGGGATAGGATTACCTTGGACTGACTCCAGAATCGGCAAATTAATTTTTAACACCAGTGGGTTATGGTCCCTTTCGCAGCGAGGGTGTATTGCGAAATCCAAGACTCTGTGCCATAACTCCACATCTAATAATATATAGTCTATAATTGAAGTTTGGCCTATCTTATTATAGGTAGGGTTAGCCGGGTTGTCTGAGGGAAAACGTCCGTTACATGCCCTTAACATGTGTATCAGGGTAAAAGAGTTCAATTGAAGAACTAACGGGGACCAACCCCTGACCGGATAGGTGTTACAGTCAGGTATTGACCATATGGAATCCTCCTCACTAGTAATGGGGGTATTTAAGCCATTTAAGGGTTCAAAATGGCAATTAAAGTCCCCCCCAATTGTTATGTGAGCGCTCTCAGGCAGGATTTGTATAAAGGTTATCAAAGAATCTAAAACCTGCGAGGTCAACCCCTGTTTCACTGGACGTGAGTATATGTTTATAAGCGCTATTTTCATAACAATATTAAAAGTTAGAAGGATACACTGAATATCAGGAGACAGCATATCTAGGACTTCCCAAGTGGATTCCAACCCAGATGCTTAAGCCACCCGAGGGTCTTCCCCTGATCTCTAGAATATTGAAACTCTGTTCTATTGCTATATGGCCACCCAAGTTATTCTGATCCAGGGACCCTCTCTGCTGTATGTTCAAAGGGATAATCTTTGCTAAATCTTTATACTCTGATGACTCCTGTAGCTGTTGGGTAGGGTTGCGTAGTGCACAACTAGATATACACCGAGGTGCAGATTGGGGAATTCTATTTGGGGACAATTGAGAGGCCTGTTTACCAAGGTTTGGTTTTTCTACATGGCAGAAATCACTATAAGTTTTGGATACTGGACTCGGAATTTCTTGCAAGGGGGCTAGTCAGTCAACCAAGTCCAGAGGACTAAAACGATTATTTACAGATATATTGAAGTATTCCTGATTTCCCCAGTCTTGGACAAAGTGTGGCGGGACATTATTCTGTGCACGCTTTTCCCACTTTTTGTACACACTATCCATTCTATCTAGGAGAGGACTGGGCAGATAGAAATAGCCCAATGGGAGAACTTGAATCCCTCCCAACCCTGTATCAGTTTGTCCTCCTTTAAGAATCTGGTGTACTGCCCTCCTATCTCTAAAGTTTATCACCACACAATTCCCAGAAATATCCTTTTGTCTCTGTTCAATCCAGCTAACCCTACGTGCAAATAAGATTTCAGTATGTGCCAAGGAAGGAAGTGGTTTGTGTTTATTCAGCCAATAGAATAATTTATTTTTCAATTCCATAAATGTTTCACCCCGACCCGACTCCAGGGGAGGAACTGCAGCTAGAATTACCACATAGGGTGTTGATTCTGGGGGTAGATCTATACATTGGAGAGCAGGTTTTATCGGGCTCGTTTTCGACGGTGTTGTATTCCCTACGGGATTTGGCACTGGATGTGGGACCTGGTGAGCATCAGCCATACCTGTACCAGATGCCTCAGAATTATGATTTTGGACTCTCCGGTTTGGTTAGGGAATCCTCGAGTGGGTGCTACTCTCCATATGATTATCAGAAATCTGTCCACTGGGCAATTTTCGGTTAATGGTATTCAGGTGGCCTACTATAGGGTCTTTATGCCCACCAGGGGAAAGGGAAGCCTGCGTACCTTGGCTCTTGACAGTCCTATTTGTAGCCTTTAAGCTGTCACTAATTTGTAATACTACATCGATTTTGGGTCCTTAAGTGTCCAAGGATGTTTTTAGTCTGACAATACTTTTCATAACATCACTGTGTTCTGATTTAAGAAGATGGTCAAAAAAAGTTTTAAGCTCCGATTTAAACACCTTGGCCCAACCTGGGACATCAGAATTTGTGTGGGTGTCCAAAGGGCTACTCTCTGCAGTATCAAAATGCTCTCTTTCTACACATGGGCCAGCTCCACGTCCCCCCCTAATTGTACGCTTCTTTTGCGCAGGGCATTTCCTTTTCCCTCTCCCACCCTTATCTACTCTATTGACTCTAGTTGGGGGTACGCTAACGTGTGCCGGTGGTAGCTCTAATGAATTAACAGATATTTGTTGAATAGATACCTCTGGGGTATCAATGGTACTTAGCTCAACCAACTGGGTCACACTGGGTAATCTTGGTGTAAGGGACAAACGCCTCTCTGTATGTTCAATTTCACTAGAGACCTGTTGTAACATTCTATCAATGGCTGTAGGGTGGGGATGGACAGTTTGCTTGGAAAATTTCTGTCTGGTATTGAGCCTTTGGCAGGGGGGAGTACTTTTCCCCATAACTATTACCCTTCTTATGTACAGCTAGACCAGTAATAGAGCTAACTAGAATGTTATCAGTTGCTAAACAATAACAGAGAAATTAAAACCCATGAAATTTGACAAACCCACATACACACTATAGTATATATTTACGGATCCCCGGCTTCTTACATCGTCCCGTAATAGAAAAAGTACTTATACTGGTACTCACAGTCCAAACAACAACAGAGGGGTGGCCCAGTCCAGTCTCTCCCAGTCACGGACAGGCACAGACAGGCCCGCCTCTGGTTCCGGGCTTAGTCCGGGTCTTGTCCCGCGCCGTGGAAAAAAGGGAGTGGCTTTTAGGCGCGATGTCAGCGCCTCCCCCTGAGTTCGAACAGGTGTGTGCGCAGTGATGCACCCTGGGGGCTGTGGTCCAATCCCCGGGTGTAGGCGGCAATACGGTTGATTTTCGGGTCGGCAGGGAGCCCTCCTTCACTTCGGCACAGCCTGCGCTCTCCTTCTCACCGGTCAACAACAAAAGGCACTCCCACAAGACAGGGGCAGAGGCAGCGCTTTTAGTCGCGATTTCAGCGCCTCCCCCTGAGTTCGAACAGGTGTGTGTGCAGTGATGCAGCCTGGGGGCTGTGGTCCAGTCCCCGGGTGTAGGCGGCAATACGGTCGATTTTCAGGTCGGCAGGCAGCCCTCCTTCACTTCGGCACAGCCTGCGCTCTCCTTCACACCGATCAACAACAAAAGGCACTCCCCGACTGAGATCCTCTTTGGTGTGAGTATTCTAAAACGACTGTTAGGTCATTCAGAACTTGGCAGTGGAGGCTGGAGATTTGTGCTTGGTAAGGTCGTCAACATTTGATTTGTTTGTTTGGCCAAAGACATTGGGATTTGGAAATATATGTAAATTGCAATTTATGTAGGCAGGTAATGAGGAGATTTTTCTCTAAATTGTGAAAATTCGTAACGGCACATACTGTGTTAAGTGCCACTGCTGTATAATATTGTATAAGCTACAATATTTTTGGCATGCCTGTCACAAACGCACATCGAAGAATGTGCTGCTTTTTTTGGAGGTACCTATGTGAATCTTGAATGAACTCAGCCAGTTCCCCTAGAGGGGATACCTAAATAGGTTTAGGTATATGAAAAAAGTTATTTCTTCCTTGGTGACTAAGTACCCCATGGAACTAAATATGTACATAAAAAGGATCCTGATCTGCACACTTAGTAACATTCATAAGTGGTGATATGCAGAGCACTTTTTGAGTGTTCTGCCAGCCAAACAGGCAAATTTGGTGTATTTTGGCTTCTTAACAAGGAACTGTCTTGGGCTGTTTTGGTGCCGTCTTTTGGACTACTTTTGAGAGCTTTTTCTCGTAAATATGACTTACAATTAGTATTTACAAATGGTTTGGTTTGCGTACAGTCTGTGGGCTGTCTCTTGTTTTTGTCCTAAGTGTTGATTTGTGGGTTAATTAGTTTTTTGGAAGTGTCTATGTGACTATGGACTAACATACTTGTGAAGTACTTGTTTCAGTAAGTAGACTGTTTTTGTGTGAGAATGGCTAGCTTTAAGTGCGTTGCACTGTGTGTTAGTATGAGTGTATGACCCCCTTCTGCAAATGTCTGGAATGAGCCAATTTTGTGTTTTTTGTCATCATTCTGTTATGCAAAATGTCATTGAATGAATTACATTTAAAAAAATCGAGAAATGAATTATGTAACATATGCTAAATAGCTACACGCTACCATTAAAATTCACAAAGTATGAAACTATAGATATGTGCAAATTGCCACACTGGTAAAGATAAATTAGAATTCACATTCAATAGGAATAAAATAGGCCTCATAGAAAGGAAGAAAAACGAAATTGTGTGCTTTGCAATAACTAGGACTAAAATACAAAATGTTACAGCATTCTCCTTAGATACATTGTATTAGATTTTAAAAGGCAATCACATCATCTGAGTGAATTGGGTGTTGCTGAGATAAACACCACATTACAGAACAATAGATTTGTGCTGGCTTGAAAGGCGTGAGATGTTGGCGCCTGCTGGTCAGAGCACAGCTGAGTCAATAACACATGGCTATTCTTGGTCCCAAGCCACAAGGACAATGCTGGGTCAACTAGATCCTTAAGTTAGTGCAAGCCTGGTAGAAAGGCGTGCATTAAAGACTGCTGATTTTAAAAGTTAGAAAACACAGTTTCATTCTTTTGGATAACAGAGAAAAGATTAAAAGTAGGTATTTTCTTTCTTGATGCCTTTTTAATAAGCTCATCCGGGGATATGATGGGAAAATGTACTGTCTTAAAAAGTGACGCGGACTTTTCATGTTTCAGTAAGCTTCTGTGCTTAGGGTTATAACTAAATGCATTTAAAGGCAAAAGAAAGGAATGAGGCTTGCTTTTCATATGTGGAACCATCAAACGGGTTGGTGATCATTATAAAAAAAAGAGATTTTGACTATGAAAATGTTTTATTAAGAATTGCACTAAAATCGTTTTTGATCCTTATAATATCTAATAATCCTTCTGTGAATAATATATGACTCCTAGCACCAAAGTTGAAATTTTAGCAGTATTTTAACCACAATGTGGGGAATAAAATGTGAAATGTCACTTTACCCAGGTATACAAAACTCATTGTATAAGGGTGTAGCTTATACATTTCTGATCCCCCATCCCTGGGGTATCTAGAAGAGACCCTGGGGGTCCTTAATATGCCAAAACATTGTAGGTTATTCATTTTTAAGTGCCCCTACCACCAAAGTCGAATTTGGGCAAAATTAACGTTTTAAAAGCAGTTCTGCCACTCAGGGCAGTTTTCAAACTGATCTCAGGCTTCAGTAATGCACACATGCAAGTACAGAACGAACAGCTGACCTCTATACTGCTAGAACACACACCACACACTGCACACAAATGAAAATAAGTATAAAGACACCAGCAGAAATTATTATCCTACCTTTAAATTATTGGCAAACAGGAACAGAGCAGAACTGCCTTTCAGCTGTCAGTCTCCAGAGTTACTATTGAATTGGAAAAAAAACGCATGGAAAAGCCTTGCACAAAATAGGACAGCTGGTAAGGGTTAGAGGTTGAGTTCTGCATTTACCAGCCTACCAGGGCTAAGGGCAAGGTTTGCTTTGACACTTCGACCTCTGAAAAAAATTCTGAAAGACGAGATGACAGCGCAGGGAGAGAAAGAGAATCTTTGCTTACTATTATTGGCAAAAGCAAGTTTTGCACAGTTATATGAACAGAAGGAAAGATAGTGGCGTATGTGGGCCCTGAGTAGAGCGCAGCTCTGTCATGTGTATAAAAATAATGTTTTTAGCTTAAAGATTACTGTGCAAAGGCTGAGATAAGGAGGCAATGGGATCTAGTTTGCATTCATGCGCCCTCATATTACACTAGTACAATTGCTAAAAGAATTGGTAGTTGGTTATTAATGTTTTCTAGCTAGCTTAATGTGCTATTTACCTTCTACAAGTTTTTTTGTGCCCAGCTGCCAAACATAGGGGTAGATAGTGTCGACATAAGGTAAACCTGTTTCAGGTTTCCTACTGTTGAAATGGGGGAAGGAGGTTAGCTCGTCTGCAAATTAAGGGTAGGCAAATTTAAGTTTTCTCTCTCTCTTTCTCACTCTCTTTTGAGCCTGTCTAAGCTGTCTAGGAAGCAGCCATGAGACATTTAATTGGCTATTCAGTAATACTGTTTTGAAAAAAATTGTTAGCGTTCATAAAGTCAATAAATAAATACGCCATGTTAATGCCCATCCTGTCTGATGAAATTATGAAAGGATGAGTAGTCTAGGTTGCTGTTCCCTTATTTGACCTTTAAGGGGAACAATATGTTATTCTCATGCCACATACAGTTTTTGCAGGAGCATTGCTAGTCTTTTATTAGCTAGTCTGTGTAAATAAGCTGACAGCCCTTATTGGAGCTGGTGAATAGGGTTTTTTCTTTAAAAATGACGTTGCATAGACTGGATCTGAAAAGTAGAATGCAGGAAAGACGCCCATGTGATCCTCAGCAAACATTTTTGAAGAAAAATATTGTTTTATAGCAGTTTGTTTGTCTCAACATGTTCTGCTGGAGAAATTTATGTACCCACTATGTTGAGTTTTTTTAGTTCTTTATGTAATAAGTATCCCTGTTAAATTAGCAGTTTTAGATTTTCTTGCTGCGCCTAAAACATGAGAGCATGACCTTAAGTGTAAAATGTAGGTGCTTTTATTAAGAGAAATAATTTTAGAAGTGTCTGCAGTCCTGTACAGGTAGTGAAAGGTTTTGACTTATGAAACACAAGCTTGTTAAGACAAGAAGCACAAAAGAATGCTTGTTCTACGAATTTCCCTTTCTTGAGGTTCTTCAGATGAATAATATAGGAGTACACAAATGTAAGGATCTAGAGTATATCTGTATTGTTTCTCTCTTTTCCTCAGAATTTAGTAAATGAACACAGACTTCCTTAGCTGCTTCAAATAGTGTAATAGGTCCAGGTTTTTTTTTAACTCTCAGATAGATTAAGTGGTTCTTGGGTGCCTTGCTAATATATGGGGTACAAAAGGGGGTGGTGATGGACGGAGCATCTGAACCAATCAAACACTCAGACCCAGTCAACAGATCTGGGTTTAATCCATCACCGTTCTTTAGCCCACTCTGCCACCCCAGTTCAGACATGGCCATATGCAAATCAGTCTGACCCTGTGCCTCATGAGAACAGTCCAGCCCGAACTGCCAAGCCATGCCTTCCCTGGACCGGAAACAAGATTCCTAGGACCGGTTTCTGGCATTTCAGCCATCTTCAGCCAAGCTTGCCTGAATCCAGTGGCAAAGTGAGCAAGAGACTCATGTCTGAGCATACCCTGCCAACTTATGGCGAACAAAGCGATACAAAAGGGGGTGGTGATGGACGGAGCATCTGAACTAATCAAACACTCACACCCAGTCAACAGATCTGGGTTTAATCCATCACCGTTCTTTAGCCCACTCTGCCACCCCAGTTCAGACATGGCGATATGCAAATCAGTCTGACCCTGTGCCTCATGGGAACAGTCCAACCTGAACTGCCAAGCCATGCCTTCCCTGGACCGGAAACAAGCTTCCTAGGACCTGTTTCTGGCATTTCAGCCGTCTTCAGCTAGGCTTTCTTGAATCCAGTGGCAAAGTGAGCAAGGGATTCACGTCTGAGCATACCCTGCCAACTTATGGCGAACAAAGCGATACAAAAGGGGGTGGTGATGGACGGAGCATCTGAACCAATCAAGCACTCACACCCAGTCAACAGATCTGTGTTTAATCCATCACCGTTCTTTAGCCCACTCTGCCACCCCAGTTCAGACATGGCCATATGCAAATCAGTCTGACTCTATGCCTCATGGGAACAGTCCAGCCCGAACTGCCAAGCCATGCCGTCTCTGGACCGGAAACAAGCTTCCTAGGACCGGTTTCTGGCATTTCAGCCGTCTTCAGCCAGGCTTGCTTGAATCCAGTGGCAAAGTGAGCAAGGGACTCACGTCTGAGCATACCCTGCCAACTTATTGCGAACAAAGCGGTACAAAAGGGGGTGGTGATGGACGGAGCATCTGAACCAATCAAACACTCACACCCAGTCAACAGATCTGGGTTTAATCCATCACCGTTCTTTAGCCCACTCTGCCACCCCAGTTCAGACATGGCCATATGCAAATCAGTCTGACCCTGTGCCTCATGTGAACAGTCCAGCCCGAACTGCCAAGTCATGTCTTCCCTGGACCAGAAACAAGCTTCCTAGGACCGGTTCCGATATTCTAGATCATAGGAATGTCTTTGGCTCATGCTAAAAGGACCGTCTGTTAAAGATTGCAGGAATCGCTGTTAGCATGAGCTAAAAGCCATTTTGTTCTTGGCAGCCATTTTAGTTAGCCATGTGCTCGCCATGTGCTTTCTCCCTCTTCCAGAGCCTTGGACATGCTCAGAGAGGCCTAGCTGGTAGAATGCATCTGCTCTTATGTTATAACTGTCAGGCTATTCTTACTGATGTAAGGAGAAATGTCTCCCCTCCCACTTTGTTGGGCAAGCTCATTTTGTATACCCATATAAGTCAACAAATATTCTTGTGTGTGCCAGGACCTCCCCTTGGTTTTATGCTGACTATGTAACAAATGCATATATAAGGCTCCTGTTCTCTGTACTCCTTAGACTATCTCCAACATAGGCCTGGGGGTACTGTATGATGCAGTCTCCCTCATGTGAGGTTATTAAATATTTCCTTTGATATTACAGCTTCCGTGCCAATTTCTTCTGTGTTGGTTTAAGGACCAGGTGGATCAGTGAACCCCTAAAAAGGTTTATATTTCTTCAAGGCAGGGTCAAGACCCATATCATAGAAATGTCGTGGTCATCCCCTCTAGAACTCGAACCCATACCCGCGGCAGGTGGACCGACTGAATCTCCAAAAATGTTTGAGAACAGTGGGAAAATTATCATTTTGTATAGAGCTAATGCCCCATAAAAATGTAAGGGAAGGGATTGCCACCTAATAGGATCAGATTTGGCCTTTTAGACTAGGGGGTTGGAGATTAGGGTCCAGGTGATTTCCGGATGTAGAGAAACCCAGATGCAGAGTAGAGTGGAGTAGAGTTCAGTGGTGGAGAGTGCAGGGTTGCAGAGAAGAGTGGTATAGGGTGCAGGGGTGTAGAGAGAAGTGGCATGGACTACAGTGGTGTTGAGAAGAGTGCAGTGATTGTGAGTTTAGTTGTGTAGAGTTCAGTCACACAGAGTGCAGTGGTTTAAAGTAGAGTGACGTAGAGTGCAGTGGCATAGAGGGAAGTGACACAGAGTGGAATAGTGTGGCGTAGAGTGCAGAGGTGTTGAGTGGATTAGAGTAATAGCATAAAGTGGTGTAGAGCGCAGTGGCATAGAGTGTAGTGGTGCGGAGTAGATTAGAGTGGCGTACAGTGGCTTGGTGTAGGGTGCACATGTGTTGAGACAATTACCATAGAGTGGAGTGGCGTAGAGTGCAGTGTTGCAGATTGGGGTAGAGTGGAGTTGTGCAGAGTAGAGTGGAGAGGGCTAGACTGGAATGGTGTAGAGTGCAGTGGCAAAGAGTGTTGTGGTGTAGAGTGCAGTGGCACAGTGTAGAGTGGTGCAGAGGACATTAGAGAGACGTAGAGTGAAGTGACCTAGAGTGCAGTGGAGTGGAGTGGTGTAGAGTTGAGTAGAGTTCAGTGGCGTAGAGTGGAATGGCATGGTGTAAAGTAAAGTGGTGAAGAGTAAAGTGCAGTAGCATGGAATGATGGAGTGGCATGGAAGTGGAGTAGTGATACTCTGTATTCGGCTTTTTAAAAAAAAAAACATAAAGGTACATCATATACAGTAGCAACAAATACATAGAAGACTAAGGGCCATATGTAGGTAAATTGCCAATACCGAATCCTTAATACCGATTCATACCGAATCGGTATTAAGAATGAGGTAAACGTGATGTAGGTAAAAAATCGTTAAACATTACCGATTCGTTGCAAATCGGTATTAAATACCGATTGTGAACTGATCGGTAATAAAAATACATACCGAAAGGCTATTACCGAATCGGTGTTACCGAATCCACACCCAAAATCGGAATTACCGAATCGGTAATTCAAAAAATAGCGTTTTGGTGAATCAGCCAATCCTGATACACCCATTTACTTCCCAAACAGGAAGTTGCCACACCCAGCCAGGTGCACAGGGCCTGGAGCACACTGTGAGGCAGGCAGGCAGGCAGGAGAGCTGAGGAGCCAGCAGCAACACAGCCAAGAAAATAAAAAAAAAACCACTGAACAAGCATTGCAATGGCAAGCCAGGACAAGGAGAAGGAGGCAGGTGAAAGAAAAAGAAAACTCAAGTTCAGCGACAAGGAGCTTGAGATCCTGATCGAGGATGTCACCCAAGAGTACCACAAGCTGTTTGGAGCCCAGTCCCAACAAGTGCCAGACGCACAGAAGAGGCAAATATGGAGTGGCATTCGGGACAAGATCAATGCCATAGGTGTGACCCTGCGCACCATAGAGGACATCAGAAAGAGGTGGTACGACCTCAGAAAAACAGCAAAACAGAGGATGGCAGAGAGACATAGGCTGGCTGGGAAAACTGGAGGAGGAAAAAATCGAGCCCCAGTGCCAACACCACTGGAACAGATGGTAGAGTCCACCATCCAGCGGGAGAGTGTGAGTGGCATAGGAGATGCAGACAGCTCCGCCAGAGCAGCTAGAAAACAAGGTAAGAAGCATGCCCAGCATGCTGCCCTACCCCCTCCCCAACCCCAACCCCCATAGTGGTAAATGTGCTCCCACTCCACACCATGTCTTACTGCTTACCTGCAATGCATTCTGGGTGATGTAGTCAGTGTGAAATCATGATCAGGACTGTCAGGGCAGCTAACACAATAGCATGGTAATAGAATTGGATAGGTCAGGATAACCACTGTGCACTGTTGGCATGTACTTTAATGCAATGGCATTGCAGACAGAGCATTGAGAATATTTACATTTGTGTCATTTCAGGCGAGTCATCTCGCAGTGCAGCTGAGGGCAGCAGAGGCAGGTCAGCCAGGCCAGAGGGGAGTGAACAGGATGAAGACAGCATGCCTGCAGGGAACACCAGCTCTGCGCCATCGCAGCCAGCCAATCCTCCACCACAGCCATCACCACAGCGCCAGGGAGGTCCGCAATCCCCTCTCACTCAGTCACCACTGCGACGTTCACCAACACCACCACCACCACCACCACCACAGTCAGGCAGGAGGCATGCCGTGAACACCCTCCAGCAGATGGAGGCGTCGGAGGAGGAGGGCAGCCAGCGCGCACAAAGTCCTATCGTAGAGAGATCCAACAGGGAGCGGGCTTGTTCTGCATCCGAGGGTGCGAACATCTCATCACGATGCCGCAGGGCAAGGCCAGACAGTCCGGTGGCAGTTGAGCAGGGTGACAGTGTGTTTGCTGGACTGGAAGGCAACATGCTGAAGGTCCAGCGCCTGCAATGGAGGGAGATGAAGTCATTACACAGGGAGGTGGCAAACATTAACAGACATATGCACAAGATGGAGAAGGGTATCAGTGCCATGGGGGAGAATATGTCTGCAGGGATGGAGAGGGTAGCAACCTCGGTGGACAACCTCTGCAGCCAGCTGGAGCAGGACCGTGTTGGCATGCGCCGGGAGAGACAGAGACTCCAGGACTATACCAAGTCGGTGAACCGGCTGGCCACTACGACATCACTGATGTGTCGCCGGTCCATCGCCATGCAGGAGGAGATGGCGCATTGCAGCAGGGATGTGGCCAGGGGGATGGTGTCCATGACCTCAGTGCTAGAGCTCATGCAGAATGCTAAGGCCTCAAATATGGAAGGGGGGGGGGACAGTGAGGAGGCTACCAGCCGTGGTAGCATTACACCCTCACCCACCGAGTGCAGGAGGCGTAGTGGACGTAATCTCCCAGCACAGGAACGGTCCGACTCACAAGTCTGTGTCGATGGGGAACATGCACGTGCAGCACGGGGACGCAAGAAGTGAAGGACACTGGCTGTCCACATGCATGTGATGGGTGATGTAACCCATGTCCAATTGGACAATGCTCACAATGCTGGAGGTGTGCCAAATAAACACCTCTACATGTAATTTGAAATGCCTCAGTGTCGTTACTCACTCAGAAATAGTGTGATGTAATCTCTGACCGTCTATGTCTCCCATCATGTTCAATAGCAGCACCAGCCGCGCTGGGCTCTGGCTGAGGGTTGTCCTCGTCCTCGTCCTCTGACTCAGTTAGTTCCACTGCTGTTCCTTTTTTAGTGGCCAGATTGTGTAGCATTGCACACGTAGCAATGATCTTGCAACATTTGATGGGGCTGTACAGACGCGCACCTCCTGTTTTGTGGAGGCAACGGAATCTGCTTTTGAGCAAACCAAAAGTGCGCTCCACCACGTTGCGTGTGCTCCTATGTGCCACATTGTATCTCCTCTCCCTTCGGGTGGTTGGGTTCAGATATGGTGTGAGGATAAAAGGCCGGAGGGCATATGCGCTGTCACCTATGATGAGAAGTAAGTGGCATTGATTGGTGTTACCAACAGCTTGTGCCAGGGTGTACATCAGGGTGTGTGACATTTACTTACCAAGTATGTATCCGTCGGCCAATTCACCAGCAAGCAGACGTGTATGTATGCCACTGTTCCTGAAGATGTAAGCATCGTGGGTACTCCCGGGGTATTTTGCCACGATGTCTGTTATTATGTGTTTGGCATTGCAGATCACCTGCACATTGATTGAGTGGGTGGATTTGCGGTTCCTGTAAATGTATTCACTTGCTGCAGGTGGGCAGATGGGAATGTGGGTCCCATCGATGCAGCCGATCACGTGGGGGAAGTGGGCAAGTTGATAGAACTCCAGCTTGGTTCTCTGCAGCTCCGCCTGCGTACTGGGGAAGGATATGTAATGTTCCATTCTGTCCATCATGGCGTCTAGGAAGGTGTTGAAGAACCGGGATAGGCAGCTCTGTGATACTCCACCCACTGCTGCTATCACACCCTGGAAACTTCCTGATGCAAGGAGGTGCAGGCAGCAGAGTACCTGGACATGGGTGGGGATTGCGTGGGCCCTTGGCGTCTGATGCTCCAGATAGGGTCTTAGGTCCCGTATTAGCTCCAGGATGGTTTGTGGGTGCAATCTGTATCTCTCGTGTATTTCTGCATCTGTCAACTGGAACAGAGTGATGCGTACTCACGTCTCCAGATCCTCATTCCTGCTGCTCTCAGGCGTAGCCGCCTTGCTATGAGATAGAGGCCTGCCATTGTGTTCACACTGATGCATTTTGGGTCTGTTTATATAGACTCCTCCTGATTACCACATGCTCCTGAAACGTGGTATTTAACGAATCGTTATTACCGATTTTGGCCAAAATCGGTATTACCGGGGTTTGCTACATAGCATATTTGGGGTTTTTACCGATTCGTTTATACCGATTCGGTATTCATTGTTTCGGTATTTCCTAGTCGGTAACTTATGGTTTTTACCGATTCGTTATTATCGACTCTATTCGGTATTACCTACATCTCACATGGCTAAATTTTTGTCGGTAACACCGAAAATGACCCTTTTTCGGTGTTACCGATCGGTATTTGGCCACCTACATATGGCCCTAAAAGACTAAAAACATATTATATATGCAGTGGTGGCTCCTCCATAGGGGCGTTTGGGTGTTGCCCCACTGCTTTCTCGCAGTGCAAGAAGCAGAAACATAAAATGGTAGAAACTACAATTTTATGTTTCTGCTTCTCGCACTGCGAGAAAGCAGAAGTGCCTGGTTGGGGGCTGGAGGGTGGGCGGCTGTGCTCGAGGGCATGGGGGAGTGGCTTACCCACTATTGTGGGTACTGACTGTTTGGTCGGCCCCTGGAGCCGACCAAACAGTCGGTACCCACTACAGTGGGTAAGCCACTCCCACCTGCCCTTGAGCACGACTGCCCACTCTCCCTTTTTCTCTATGCAGAGAAATTGTCCCAGCTGGGGAGCTCTCCTGCTGCGCCTACCAATCACAACGCTGCCATTGCAGTATTCTGATTGGCGGAGTGGAGGGAGGCTGCCTTCTTTCCTGATGACGAGGAGCTGCAGGAATTGGCGCAGGACGGCAGGAGTCAGGACTCGGAGTCGTTGCCGGACCCATCGGGAAGCTGAGTAAGTTTTAGTTCATATTTTTATGTAATAAAACCCCTTCCGCCCCTCCCCCTTCCCCCTCCGTAACGACCCCATTTCCACTCCCCACACCCGCCTGTAATGCTGACCGCGACTGGTGGTGGGCCTCATCGTGACTGAAGCGGGATTGGAACAGACACCTCATCGTGACTGGAGTGGGACTGGAAGTGTTGAGTTAACGTATGCCACTAATCTGCTTTAATTTGTATAAATATTTTCACTGCTAGCTCCCCTCTTTGCTCAACTCCTCTTTGCTGGACTCGAGATTTATCTAATCGATTTAAAACCATTTGGCGGGGCAGCCTGTGTGAAAACAGTAAACACAACTGTTATTTGATGCATCCTGGATCGAGTGCTACGGATCCACCTTCCAGCACTTTCTACCTCATTTTTCTCAGATCCACATCTCAGACACCGTATTCATCCTGACTTTAACACTATTTATTTTAAATTATACCTTCAGAATGGGTTATCGCCCATTGGATATCACAATTAAAATGTATTTCTCTCTGCTGATGCATTCTAAGCCACAGCACTCTACTAAGCAACACTCTAATTTAGGAAACTGCATTCTATGACGCTACATTGTATATCACTGACTTATATGCTGCTGCACTCTACACCACTGCAATCTAAGCCACTTTACTCTGAAACACTGTCCCCCAATGCACTCTAAACCAGGGCACTTTACTCTGTGCCACTCGCCTGTGCGCCACGCTACGCAACTCCATTCTATGCTACTCTAATACACAACACTCTATACCACTCCACTCTATGACACTCTAATTCACTCTTTGCCATTCCACCTATAACACTCCACATCACTCTCCTCTATGCCACTACTTTTAGCCATGCTGAACATCAGCTATGCTGGTGTACAACATAGTTAAAAAAAACATTGGCAAAGACTATAGCTCTTGCATAGGCGAGATCTATTGGCCTCACCAATGCCTGTTTACAATACATGTTTGCTATTCCAGGCCTGTCAACTCACTCAGTGATAAAGTGCCCCTGTGTTGTATGGTGAGTGGTATGCCTGTGTGATTGCAGAGTGACCTTTGCAAGTGCATGATGACCTGAGTGTATGCAGGAAGAGCAGCGTCCCTGTGTGAGTGCTGGAGGAGGGGAGTTGCTGTATGAGTGCAGGCTGAAGGGTGTCTCTCTGTGGGTATCAATGATGGGTCTGGCTGTGTGAATATAGAGTGATTTGTCCCTGTATAAATACAGGATAAATAGTGTGTCGCCGTGAATGCAGGGTGAGTGTTGTGCCTCTGTGAAATCTGGGTGAGCAGTGAACAGGGTTTCAATGTTAAATGTTAAATGTCGTATACTTGTAAAGCGCACAGCTGCCCCAGCAAAGGGGCGTCCCGGCGCTGTATATCGCTGGGGAACCCGTCCTGGCTTTCCCTGTGGGATGGTCCCTACTGGGAATCCCCAAGGTGGAGCCAGGCATCCCCGGCATTGGTGGGGCCGTTGTGGAGATTAGGCAAGCTAATGCCCAGAGTTGCCGAGTGGGACCCCAGGTTAGAGTAGGCACCGAGGCGAGAATTGTCGAGTCCGCTGACCCTGGTCCACGACCCTGCCGCGTCGGGAATTGAACCCTGGTCCCGGGCTGACTTCTGCTCCCGGGTCTGCCGCGTCTAACCAGTGAGCTACACCACTCCACATGTGTATTGTGAGTGTGGTTTTCAATATAATTAGTGGGTGTGTGGGGGGAGTGTGCCTGTGTGAGGGGGGTATGCAGTGTGATAGGCGTGCCAGTGTATCAGAGGGTGTTCATGGTAAAAGGTATGTGTGTGTGTGCTGGCAGGGTGAGTGGTGTTCTAGTGTGAGTGTAGGGTAAGAGTGCACCTTTGTGAATGTAGGGCACAGCACATTCCTATTGGAATTGTCAACAAATGTTTTTACTGAGTTACTTTCAATTAGTACACCTTAATCTAGCACGCAGATACATAGCCTACAAGTGCTTCACTAATCCAACTCTTGGAACCAAACCTCTTACAGTAATGCAGAATGTGATGTGGGCAGTAGTGTTAATATTTGCTGAGTAGAAGGAAATTCCTCCCACACCCTTTGTTTACTTCTCCAGTTATTGATCAGACTTCTAACTAATATCCTTTTCTGTAGGATCTTTCTTTAAGCATTCTAGTCAAAAACATGGGGAAATTGTGTCCAATTATATGTCTAAAACACCACTGAAATCCCGTGACGTGGTGTACTGTACTGAGGTGGATATACGACAACCTGTGGAATTAGTTCACTATATTGAGTTACTTCATCCGCATTTGACTCGTACACTAAAACAACTGCAAATGGTTAATCCTGTATTGTCGATCTTCAGATTCCACCACCAATATCTTATTCCATGGCTCCTACCACAGAGATAGCTACCCAATGAGCTGGATTGAGCTGCCCGAAACTAGTTGATCCCTGACTTTTTACTAATATTTACCCTTCTGCTCTGGATGAGATTCCTCCACACATATACGATGAAACTATTAAGTTCTAGTTGTTTGGGCACCTTAATTCTCCTACTCTAGTCTTTTAAAGCTTCATGTTGAAATGTTGAACTCATTTTATCCTTTCCTTCACACTTTATCTCATTTTGCTGCTTTTCGTTCCTTTGGGCCACCAGTTTTCTGTCATATTCTCAGTTCCTCTCCTATAATGCCCATTCCTTGACCACGGCAACAGGGTAACTACAATTATTTAGAAATATCCAAACTATCGCCAGTAAGTTAGAAATACTAGTTAGAGATTATAAATTAGAAGTTAGAAATTGCTAAATAATTGTAGTTACCCTGTTCTATCTTACTTCTCTTTTAGAAGCCGTACCTCACTTAATAGGTGTTCACCATTCATGCAGACTACCTTGATGCATTCTTGATCATCATTTTAAATCAGGTAACCTTTTGGAAAATAAATTTATCCGTTTTGTTTAAATTACAAAAAGAGTAGGGAAACTAAAACTAATAATAGTGCTTATATTTGTAGACAATCTCCACATATTCAATTGAAGGTGGGAAAAGCGGCATTTTCAGCTATTGGGTGTTCGCCATCATTGTGGACTACCCGGTTTTCACTGTTAATCGCTATTTTATATCAGGTACCTATCAAACATCTTTTTGTCCACACTTTAAGAAACCAATAAGGTGGGGCGATTATAACTAATTAAAGCCCTTATACTTTGCAGACAAAATCGTTGTACACAGATTTAGGATTTAAGAAATGAGAGAGAATTGTAACGTTAATCAGGTCAATTCAAAGACTATGATGCGTTTGCAAAAGGATTACAAACAGGAGTGGTATTAAAACGAAATAAACCATCTCCATTGTCTAAGTAAAACTAATTTAAGTAATTTTTGTATTAGGAAACGCCAATACACTCTCAGAAATATTTTATCAGAAGAGTAACGAAACATTGAGAATTCAAAGGTACAATCTTACTCAATTTATTTGATCATACAAACGACTACCGAAATTAACGAGACAAACAAAATCTAATATTGTTGTATGAACTGTTGCAGATTTTAATGCACCAGAAATAAGAAACGTGACACACCTAACCTATCCAGTCCTATGCTATCAACAAACCGCCTAAATGTAAGCATATATATAGGGACATAAAACTTAGACGAAAGTATGTCAATATTGAGATTTCTCAGATTTTATCTTTTCTACACTCTATTCTCATTTTTATACTGTGACGGGGTGGCTGTGCACGGGGTCTTAAATTGCATTGACCCTATGCCTTTTTCCTCACAGCACCCCGAGAACTGGAAAATAGACAAAGTGACTACGCCTGGAATCGAGTACAATTCCCCTGAGGAACACTGTTTCTTTAATTGGGCGTATCCCGAGGCTGGCCTCGCCCCCGACAATCAGGTAAAACACCTCGCACTTCCCACACAGGTGTGTTCATCACCCGGAGGCGAGGGAGGCGTTTGGAGCGGAGCGGAGAGAGACGGCGAGGACTGGAGGTTTGGAGACAGAGAGGAGAGGAAGGACGGAGGTCGGAAAGCGGAGAGGACGAGGAGCAGAGAGGAGAACACCGGAGGAGCGTCGGGAGACAAGACCAGAGGGGAAGCACCGGAGGAGAAGAGCAGTAACATCAGCTACGTCAGGAACAGCGAGAAGGAGGACGAGAGGACCGAAGGAGAGACCGGAGGGAGAGCAGAAGACTACAGCAACAAGCCGGGAGGCCAACGTGAAGGCGCTTCGCCCAGCCACACTTCAACCAGGGAAGTGTGGCTTTCACAGGTACGGTCACGCTTTGCGGGCTGGGCAGGAAATAAGTGGTCCAAACCTACACTAGAGCATCGACTGCATTACCCTACCCCGTCACTGCACTGTCTTCCCCGAAAACCGCATCGTTTGTTGAGCACGTGTGACTCCCTCACGACCCCCCCCTTTTTGAAACTATAAGTGTGAAACCGGACGCACCACTGAGTCTTTGTCCTTTTCCCTTCTATGTTCCAATCTGGATTCTGATCTGGAAGACGAGGTGACTAGTCTCCGGACTACCAGTCCCAGAAGACCCCGAGAGAAAAGGACTACCTGAGGAGAAGCAGACCGGGAGCTGCCATTACCGTTCTACCGGAAATTCATACAGAGGAAGAGAGTGTTAAAAACAATAAAACCCTCCTTACCCACAGTTCCGGTGTCCGTGAGTCTGTTTCCCTCCCCACATATACCTATCACATATTTGCTTTAATTCTAATTACAATGGTCTACCAATGTGAAGGCACATATATATAAAAGAATATGTACAAATAAATTGTAACAGGTTATGGTTATTAAAATGTATCTCTGTGTAAATGTTCATTAACTGTAAAGTGATTGTAAAGTAACAATGTGTTTTTTTTATTATATTAAATGCTGGTACTCAGTATACATTTTTATCGTTTTCAGATAAAGTTGTGGCAATTCCTGACGAAGGCGTATTTTGCGCCGAAACGCGCGTCGAAGACTTAACTACTGCCACGTTTTGGTTTTTATTGTATTTTTATGAAGAGAAATTATGTTTTGAATAAATCCTGCCTTTTTGGTATTTTTAAATAATGAAGATGATTAATATGAATTTGACAATTGAAGGTTAAATAATTTGAAACATATTTGTGCAATTTTGATCTGTTACACTGAGCCCAACAATATTGAGTAATATATTAAACTGTTTAGTTGCTTAGGAGTTTATTTTCTATTTTACATTTACCCTGTCCTAGGAATTGTTTTACCAATTTTTCAGGGGGTCCTTGTTATTCACATCTATGTCGAGGGAGATAACCTCCATATTTCACTGGATCCCCACATTCCAACTCTCCCAAAGTAAGCAGAAGATGCGTGATTTATTATGTTACACTCTGTGGGAGGGCGGTAGGAAGCACAGAGACTTTGCTTGGGGTTAACAAGTGCTTTATTGGGTGTATTACACGCTTTCTGCAAGGAACGGTTCTGTAGTAGGGTAGAGGGGGCTCCGAAGTCTTCTCGGCAGGTTCCCTGTCCCACGGCGGGGTCCGTCCTCTCCTTTTGCACTCAAGTGCAGTGCCACCAGGTCGAGGGTCCAGGTAGGGGAAGTGTGTAGGGAAAACAAAACAAAAGGGACTTCGTTTGCGTATAGCGTTCAAACACTCAATCAGTGCTGAGGGAGGGTCAGTGAAGGAACACTCGGTGGCCAACACGTATATCTAAGTGAGGGATGTGCTCTGGACGGGGATACCGGGATGATAGGAACCGGTTGTCTATCTCGGAGGTCTTCCCCTTCGACCCGCCCAGCCCGTGAAGCGCTCGCATACCTGTGCTAGCCACGCTCTTCCTCCTAGAGCGTGGCTGGGCGACTCGTAGGGACGTTAGCCTCCTGGCTCCGGCGCGTCGTCACACTCCCTTATTCCTCCGAATTCTGGCTCCGTCTGTCTGCTTGCCGCGTTCTCGCCTACTCCGTCTCCTCTGGTGTACACACACACACGGCTTTCTGCTGACTTCCTGGATTTGACGGCCCGGCTCCTCGATGTCATCAATTTGGGCGCGACTTGAGGATAGTTCTCCCCAGTTAAAGAAACAGTGCCCTTTATCGCTGTCCTCGGTAAAGAGCATTCATCCTGGGTCAGTTCATTCATCCTGTTGCTGTAGAGAAAAGGGTGGGAAGGGGTTTTCAGGACATTCAAGCAATACAATTTTATGTCCCGTTTATGGTTAGTCCACCCTTGTCACATACCACCCCCCTTGGATTCTCCCGAATGGGGAGAGGAAATCGAGAGAGAAAGCCTGCACTACCGTTTTCTGTACCCTTGCGATGTTTTACTGTGAAGGAGAATGGCTGAAGGGACAGAAACCAGCGTAGGACTCTTGGGTTCAGAGATATGTTTCGACTCATCCACTGGAGGGGCGCATGATCAGTGTATAGGGGGAATGGGTGGCCTTTGAGATAATATCGCAGTTTGTCCACAGCCCACTTTATCGCTAGGCACTCTTTCTCGACCGTGGGATATTTCAACTCTCGGGGAAAGAGTTTCCTGCTAATATAGAGGATAGGATGATCTATACCCTCAGGAGACAGCTGTGATAGGACGGGCCCTCTACCATATCCGGAGGCGTCCGTGTGAAGTATGAAGGGTCGGTTAAAGTCAGGTGAGGACAGTACGGGACTGGTGGTTATGACTTTTTTCAATCTGTTAAATGCTTTCCACATTTCTGGGGTGGGCTGTAAGAGGACTTGGGCTTTCACGTTCTGTTTCAGAGTGTCCGTTAGGGGGGCTGCCACTTCGGAGACTTGGGGGATGAAACGGCGATAGTACCCTATTAAACCTAGAAACGCTCTCATTTCTCTTTTATTGCTAGGGAAAGGGCTCTCTGAGATGGCTCTAATTTTCTCAATCTGGGGTTCTGTCATCCCGTGGCCCAATACGTAACCCAAGTATTTGACTTTTTGGTAGGCAAACCTTGATTGTTTTGAGTTCACGTGTAGCCCGGTCTGTCGTAATACCCCCAGGATGGTTTTAAGGTGGCCTAAATGGACCTTCCAATCGGGGCTGAACACTACTATGTCGTCTAAATAGGCTGAGGTAAACGACTGATGTTCTTGAAGCAGAGTGTTCATGAGACGTTGAAACGTTGCTGGGGCCCCATGAAGTCCGAAGGGGAGCACGTTGAATTTGAATAATCCGTCCGGGGTGGCAAAAGCGGTCTTCATCCTGTCCTCTTCCGTCAAGGGTACCTGCCAATACCCTTTGGTCAGGTCCAACGTGGTTATGTATTTTGCTTCCCCTAGTTTTTCAATTAGTTTGTCAATCCTCTGTATGGGGTAGGCGTCAAAGGAGGATATGTCATTCAAAGCTCGGAAGTCCATGCAGAACCTTGTGCTCCCATCTGGTTTTGGCACCATAACGATTGGTGAGGACCACTCGCTCCTGGAGGGTCTAATGACGCCCAACCGTAACATCTCTTGCACCTCCTTCTGGATCGCTGCCCTCTTTGCCTCGGGTATTCGGTAGGGTCGTTGTTTGATGATCTTCCCAGGGGTTGTTTCGATCCGATGTTCAATCATGGAAGTCTTTCCAGGGATGTCAGAGAACTCTGAAGCAAATGGTGTTAGGATGTTCTGTAATTCCTCCTTTTCATGTTCTCTAAGGTCTTCATTGATCACCAGATCGTCTAGAGTAGATGAAGAGAGGGGGAGCGTTGGTAGGGTGAGATGTGTATCTTTAGGTAGGGGTCCCAACCATTCTTTAAATAGATTTATGTGGTATGTCTGGGTTTTCCGTGCTGACACTTGAATTTTGTAGCTGGTTTCCCCTATGGTTCTGACGACTTTGTAGGGTCCCGTCCATTCCGCTCGAAACTTCTTGGTGCTTGATGGTAACAATATCAGAACCCAGTCGTTGATTTCCAATTTTCTCCATTTCTTCCCTCTGTCATAATACTTTTTCTGGTTTTCTTGACTCCTCTCTAAATTTGAATAGGCTAAGTCCCTCAGTTTTCTTAGTTTTGCTTTCAGCGCCTCGGTATATTCCAGCATGCTGCGTTCCTCCTCTCCTTCCTCTCTTTCCCAGGCTTCTTTAGTCATCTCCAATAATGACCGTGGTTGACGTCCATACAGCATTTCGAAGGATGAACATCCCAGGCTACTCTGTTTTTGACCCCTCACGACATATAGGGCTAGAGGTAACAACTGGTCCCACTCTGTCCCGTTTACGGCAAGCATTTTCTTTAAGGTGGACTTGAGGGTCCCGTTGTACCTTTCGACAAGGCCGTCGGTTTGTGGGTGGTAGACTGATGTTCTTATCTGCCGAAGATTTAATAACCCACAAACCTCCTTAATTAGTTTTGATACGAAAGGAGTGCCCTGGTCAGTCAGGATCTCTTTGGGGAACCCCACTCGAGAAAATAATTCCACGAATTTTTCGGATATCAGGCGCGTAGTGGGTGCTTCTAGAGGAAACGCTTCTGGAAACCGGGTGGCATAATCTATGATTACCAAAGCGTATTGATTCCCGTGTCCTGTCTTCGGTAGTGGTCCTATCAGGTCCATCCCCACTCTCTCGAATGGGGTCCCTATTATGGGGAGAGGCTGTAGGGGAACCGCTGGGGGGCGATGAGAATTCCTCTTCTGACAGATGTCACATGCTTGACAGTGAGTTTTTATATCTTTGTATATTCCGGGCCCAAAAAATTTTTTTTATACATTTTGAGTAGTTTTTTCACTTCCCATATGTTCCGCTGTTAAGTGGGAATGAGCAAAGAACATGATTTGTTCCCTGAAAGTTAAGGGAACTAGGAGTTGATGGGGTTCGTCTTTGTCGCCTTGTCGGTATAATAGACCATCTTTGAAAATAAATCGGGGGTACCTAGGATTAGGGTAGGTCTGGGTACTATGAGCTTGTTCCCAGGCATTAAATAAGGAAGCGTCATTCGCTTGGGCGAATCTGAAACTTTTGTCGAGGGTCCATGGCTCAAGGGTTATCAGGGCTGGCACGGGTTTATTGGCTTTATGTCTCAAGGGAACATGGGAAGGGGGATGAGATTGACCCTGCAAGGTGTGTAGGAATAAGTCCAGAAACCTAGGATTGTCCATCCCTATGATTAGTTCCTCAGGCAACGTACCCATCACCCCCACCCGTATGACATAAGTCCCACCCTCCGACAAGTCTAGGGGTATAGTCGTCACAGGATAGGGCTTGACGTCACCATGAACGCATCTGATATGTACCATGGTATCAGGGATCACCTGGTTGGATTTTATAAATGTTCCCTGTATTACAGATTGCCTGCAACCCGAGTCAAGAAAGGCTTTTATCTCTTTCCGATTCACCCATACACTCACGTGAAATGCATTCCCCATCTCAGCGGTGTAGAGAACTGACTTGGGTATATATCCCACTTCCATCAGCTCTTCAACTGGTTTACTCTGGGGGCAAACTCTTCCGATATGTCCCCAGGTCCCACATTCAAAACATTGCGGTCCTCTGAACAAGGGGACTTCTGGTCTGTTTGTTCGGGGTTTGCTGATTTCAGTAATCAGGCGAGGTCTCTTTTCGAATTTACTGGGTAGAGATTTAATTGGTTTTTCTGGTTCTCCGCCATACAACTTTGGTTGGGCTCGCGAGAAGGTAGTGGCCATATCAATGGCTTGTTCTGGTGTTAAATGCGAGTGCTGACGTAACCATTTTTGGGTGTTAAATGGGAGAGCGTCCAAGTACTGCTCAAGATAGATTTTATTCATAATTTCTTCCTTGCTGCTTGTGTTTGGCGCTAGCCACTTGTCCACGGCCATCTTTAGGCGGATGAAGAGGGTTTGGGGGTTTTCCCCAGGCATGCCCTGCTCCCTTCAGAAACGTACCCGGTACGCTTCTGCGTCCAGTGCAAGGTGATCAAGTATCACGTTTTTATCTCCGTGTATGGCGTGTTCCCAGCTGCGGTGGCCAACTGGTAGGTGGCTTGCGCCTCCCCGGTTAGCAGGGGAGCTAAGAAAAACGGCCATTTCTCCACCGGCCACCCACAGGCCCGCGCAGCCCGTTCAAAGTTTAATAAAAAGGCGTCAGGTCTTCCCCTGACACGTACTTCTGAAGTGAAATCCCAGAGGGCCCAGAGGTGGGATTTCGCTGTTCGTGAGGTGCAGGGAAAGAGGTCTTACCCATCATTTTATGTAAGCCCTCTATTTGAGCTGTAATGGTGTTTTTGAATGTGTCTCTATCTGCCTGGGCGGAGGTGAGCTGTTGCTCTACTGCCCATCCGAGTTGTTCCTGGCCATTCACCAGGTGTTGGATTAGGGCATCCATCTTTGTGTCACAGATGGTGGTCCGATTGCCCGCATTCTCCACCACTTGTGGGAGGGCGGTAGGAAGCACAGAGACGTTGCTTGGGGTTAACAAGTGCTTTGTTAGGCGTATTACACTTTTTCTGTAAGGAACGGGTCTGTAGTAGGGTAGAGGGGGCTCCGAAGTCTTCTCTGCAGGTTTCATGTCACGCGGCGGGGTCCGTCCTCTCCTTCTGCACTCCAGTGCAGTGCAGTCAGGTCGAGGGTCCAGGTAGGGGAAGCGTGTAGGGAAAACAAAACAAAAGGGACTTTGAGTATAGGGTTCAAACGCTCAATCAGTGCTAAGGGAGGGTCAGTGAAGGAACATTCGGTGCACAACACGTCTATCTTAGTGAGGGAACGTGCTCGGGTGGGGATACCGGGATGATGGGAACCGGTCCTCTATCTCGGAGGTCTTCCCCTTCGGCCCGCCCAGCCCGTGAAGTGCTCGCGTACCTGTGCTAGCCACGCTCTTCCTCTTATAGCGTGGCTGGGCGACTCGTAGGGACGTTGGCCTCCTGGCTCCGGCACGTCGTCACACTCCCTTATTCCTCCGAATTCTGACTCCATCTGCCTGCTTCCCGTGTTCTCGCCTACTCCGTCTCCTCCGGTGTACACACACACCGCTTTCTGCTGACTTCCTGGATTTGACGGCCCGACTCCTTCGACGTCATCAGTTAAGGCGGGACTTGAGGATAGTTCTCCCCCGTTAAAGAAAGAGTGCCCTTTATCGCTGTCCTCGGAAAAGAGCGTAAATTCTGGGTCAGTCCATTCATCCTGTTGCTGTAGAGAAAAGGGTGAGAAGGGGTTTTCAGGACATTCAGCAATACAGTTTTGTGTCCCGTTTATGGTCAGTCCACCCTTGTCACACACTGGTAAATAGTTTTGTTTTTTTCCAAATGCATTATACACCAATGCAAGTTATCAGAAGAGTACAGTTGTCCTGTCTATTAAACACACTAAGGGGCCGATTAGGATGGCGGGCGGACAAAGTCCACCCACCATCGCTGCTGGAAAAGGGACCGCCCGCCATAGGCGCGGCGGTCCCGTAAAACGAATTAGGATGCGCCCACCACACTGGCGGGCGCATCCTGTATGTTTACATTGTGGCGGGTGGCAGCCGTGCGGTGCCTGCCACCTTGTCCATGCAAATGTAGGGGGGGACCATAGGTACCCCCCACGTGCAACACCCCACCCACCCATCCCCCTTGGGGCCCGCAACGGGCCCCCGAAGGCATTTTCCACCTGTCTTTTTGCGTCGGGAACTTCGCCCCAAAAGACAGGCATCATAATGCCCACGACGGTGCCTGCACGGCACTGTCTCCGTAGACCCATTGCACCTGGTCCCGCAAGGCGGGCGGAAAAGGCCTGCCTTGCGGGACCACGAAGGACGGTCTTTCTGTCCGCCGAGGTACCTTTCCCCTTCCCACCATCATCCTAATTTGGCGGTGGGAATTCTAAGGGTGATGGTGGGAAGTCCGCCACCGCCGGGCCAGTGGTCCTCACCGTCGGCCTAGCGGTGGCGGACTTCCCACCGTCGTAATCGATCCCTAAGTATTATTAAGTATTGACATTTCTACTTGAACCATTGGTATTTCTAGTACACATTTCTTTTAGTAAACACACATTTCCAGACAGGCCTGCTCTTTCCAGGGAGGTAAAACACCATATACGGCATAACGCCAACATTTGGAAGCACGAAAGAGGGACGTTAAAAAAAATCTGAGGAATTTATTTGGCTTGCATTGATTCAGGGGCAATTTTAGGGAGGAGACAGCTAAAATAAAGGTTTATGTGTTTTAAAAAATCGTGAGTCATCCTGCTGAGACAGATGAGTTGGCACGTATGTATGTCATGGGTAGAAATGGAAGTGCATGCAGAAAATGTCCAAGTGCAGAAACACTTTGGCAATGGGGCCTACATGCATAGGGGTGCTATCTAATACTGTAAGTAGGATAAAAAAGTTTGAGAGGGTACTCTAAAAAAAGCATGGGCAAAGAAGTATAACTAGGAATATTTTATTAGAGGCACCGCCTTAGTAATATGAAACACCCTGCGTATATGATTATAATACCTTCATCAGCTTCATCCCAATTATTTTTAGGGAGAAAAATGCAAGTACTCCTGAGGCTGGGCTTACATCATCTCCCCGCCCTCCAAAAAAAGTAACAGTGGGGAGCCACGGGCAATGGCCAATGGGTCAAAAAAGCTGCAGGTCAAATTGGTTTGGGAACCACTGCTCTCAGCTACACTCGTGCATCAAACGGTCACCCACCTCACACGAAGAAGCGCGTTGAGGGAACCTTCTTCTCTGTTCCATTAGCTAAACTCCGTAACTCACTTCTGGCAAGTATAAGAACAATTAACAGCAACCTGTAATTCAGAAGTACTGTGTAGCTCTGGCTCGTCTCAGGATGATGCTGCAAGGCCTGGGACTACAACACCTACCCAACCCTCACAATAATGAAGAATGAGAGTGCCTTATACTGCACTCCCCCAGTTCTAAGCATTTATGCTAAGGCTGCACTAAAATCATAAAACCAATGGTGGCATTTCCAATAAACAGACCAAAACAATTCGGGTAGACCCATACCACCCAAGGTCTCTCCTATCAATATGACGCAGCGTGCATCACCATCTGTTTCTGCAACATATTCTGAACTGACATAAACTGGACCACTGAAATGGCATGGCAATGAGTGTCTAATTGAACCTACCTACAATACCAAATCTACAATATTGCACTAGGTTTACTATTCCTACTCTGGTAAAGCTGAAAGGTAATTAAACGTTTGCATGAACTGGACCTCTGTAGAACGTGTGACTTGCTGCACTATTCATGCTTTCCATGCACAAAGTCCTCTAACTGCCCATTTCGGAACTGGCAATGCCCTCTATTGAAATTGACTCCACTATTTTACGGCACCTTCCAGAGGCCCACTGAGAAGTATCTAGGGTGACCTGGTGTCCTGAATGTGCCAGGACAGTCCTAGATTTTTGGTCGCTGTCCCTGATGATTTCAGCAAATTTGCCTCATGTCCCTGTTTTCAGAGTGGGTAGACTCAAAACCGAGGAGGTACGTTTTTATATGTTCCAAATCACGGCTAGTTAGCAGCTGTTTTCACAAAGTAATAAATTAACAGGTGTGATAGTGAGTAAATAAATTGCACTTTATTTATTTCCTCAGTGCTTTGTCTGCTTTTCCAGATTGATGTGTGCGGTCATTCTGTGCCCCTTGGCAGATGAAAAATGGTAGGCCTTCTTCTATTTTATTGAAATGTCCCAGTTTTTAGGTCGAGCCTGGGCAGCGCATGCGCTGCTCTGCGAGGCATGCTGTATTCAGGTAGGGACTTGAAGCTCTGCCCATGTTCCGCCCATCTTTCCCATTGGCTCCTGTTACTGTTGTTTCTAAATTGTTGCTTTTCAACCATTTGTGACTAGGCTTAGTAGTCCCGCCTTGGTATTCCCTTGTCTGCATTTGTAACCTCACATGAGGATTGGACTTTTTACTTGTGTTGTTACACGGTCTGCTTTATCTAGGCTGTGAGCACTATTTTCTTCAAGGATTTGCCCCTATTCCACCCAGTACTTGCTTTCCTACAAGCAGCCTGCAGGCCCGCTTTTATTTTAATTGATAATGGCAGTCCGCTTTTAACTATAACATCTGTGTTTCTTTTTTCTTTACTTTAGCAGCGCGGTCCGCTTTAAGTATAGCAGCTGTGCGTATTTATTTATTTAATTTGCCAGCGCGGTCGCTTTAACTTGCGGCCACGCTAGGAAACATTTTTTTTCATTTGAAACTCCCCATACCATTCTTCCACTTAGATAGTGGCTGCGCCGTGTTCTTTTAACACTGTTGCGGTATCAAGGCTACAGCGAGCCGCTTCTAAAGAAAGGGGCGCTCACACCATTAAAGTGAAAGCACGGCATGGGCGCTATTACCCCAAAAAAAAACATTTGTTTGTGAACAAATGTTTTTTTTTGGGTAAAGGTGCCGCATGACGGGCTTTCACTTTAATGGTGTGCATGTCCCATTCTTTAGTAGCGGCTCGCTATAATCTGAATACAGCGAGCAGCGTCTAAAGAAAGGGGCGTGGCCAATATGAAAGTGGTCTTGCATTTGCGGGGGTTTAAGCTATTAGCATTATAAATGATGGAGCCTTTTATATATGTGTTGGTTTTGAAAACACATAAATAAAAGGCATTGTTATTTACCATACAAATAAAAAAAATCGCAAATGCAAGATCTTTTGCATTGCAACTGCTTGTTAGTTTTTTATATCTTGTTACCCTAGAAGTAGCTAAACTGCCTGTGACTTGTAGGAATTATGCAGCAAAACAAACAAGATGATGGACGGAATCATGGGCCGTATTTAGAGTTTGGAGGTTTGGATACTCTGTCAAAACATGACAGATAATCCCATCCGCCATATTGCAGGTGCCACAGATCAAAATGCACTTATAAAACGGCAGGGGGGCCATACTCCACATTTGTGTCTGAGTATCCCAAACTCCGGATAAAGCCCTAAATTCTCTACTCGGCAGAGCTCAACCATTATACCTAGGTTACAGTGTCATGCTTCAGTAAATGTCTCCATGTACACTTTTGTATGACCAATTGCCTGACAGGTTGCACGAAGAAGCTGCATGGCAGTGTCTCTTATGCACAATTGTCCTATTTCTCACTTCTTTCGATCATATCACACACACATTCTCCCTCAAAGTGCCAAAGAAAGGAAGCATTACAACACTCCCATTTGGCATGGCAGTAGAATGTTGTGAAATAAAAATCACCCGACAAAAATATTGTGCAGGGCAAAAACAAGAAAGAGGACAACTCCAGTCCTCACACATTGCACCTACATAGGCCACAGGGCCATATAACACACGCCTTCTTCTTCAAATAAATGCAATTACAAAGGCCTTCAGCAGGGCTTTAAGTGGGAAAAAAACACTGGGGGTGCTCTAAAAGGGGCGTGGCAAATTTCTAAAAGGGGCGTGGCCTATCTGAGTAGGGGCGTGGTCTAAATCAAGATAACTAGCTTTGTGTGCTTAAGAAAATCATGAAGTCGCATCCAGCAAAGGAAAATAAAATAGGCAAAAAAGTATATTTATTAAGTATAAGCCATAAAATACCAAACACATTTTTCTTTAATTATTCTCTTATTACACACTTAAGGGAAACTGTCTAATTTCAAGTAAGTGTTATTTGGTATCCCAGTAGGAATTAAGCTATTTCGCTGAGACTGCATAGTTACCAAAGGCACTTGATGCTGACTAATGGTTTCTTTTAAGATGTTTGATGTCATTTTTCAACAACATAAAATATGGTATAATTCAAGCATTCCACCCATCATTTTTCCCTCACTGAGAAACCTAAGTGTAATGGATTTGTCAAATCACGCGTCGAACCGAAGTTGCACATCAGCCTTATACCTGGTACCAGTCGGTGTGATTGTATATTCCCCACCTGTGTAGAGTGTCACTGTTAGATCTGGGGGTCTCTAGTTGGCAGAGGGAAGTACCTTTGTCCAAATAGGGACCCTTACTTCTAGTCAGGGTAAGGCGGTACACACTGTAGATAACACCTGCTCACCCCCTTGGTAGCTTGGCACGAGCAGACAGGCTTACCTCCAAGGCAATGTGTAAAGTATTTGTACCAACACTCACAGTAACATAGCGCAACACCACAAATGGACACTACACCAAGTATTCATAAAAATATACATTACTTTATATAGGTTAGGCAGATCAAAACATCATAAACAGCACATACACATCACTCTTGTTTTAGAAAATGTTCTCTTGAAAAATTTTCACTTGGGTAATGTGCTCTTAAAAATGTTCACTTGGGTAATGTTCTCTTAAAAAGGCTCATTTGGAAAATGTTCTCCTAAAAATGCTCACTTGGATAATGTTCCCTTAAACCTGGTGAATAATTAAATTGAGTGAGCCCTTCGGCTTGGAGGACTCCTGCTCCTAGCGCGTGGAACCTTATTTCAAAACTAATGTGACTGAGATGTTTTTCAAAAATGCCCCAGCTGCACTTGTGGAGTTACAAAATCACCCAAAGTAATGTTTTCCGATATATAACAACTGTAAAACACCTTCTTATTACACTACAATGGATTAGTTCGGGCAACTAATGTGTAACTAGAGATGGGGTCAGCAGAACGTACTTAGGTCTCATCAGAGAGGTATAGCTTGGTTGCTATGACAATTGAACATCGTACCCACAACTGGGCCTAGCCTCTTCATTTAGGTAGTCAGCCGCAACAACCAACAAGGTTATGGGAATAATTCTAAAATGAATTGCTGTCAAGTTTCGGACTCATGAATCCACTGAAAACCCGTGCCATCCCTCAATCTCTACACTAAGGCACAGGATGGAAAGTGCCAACAGGTGCACAGATGGAAAGTGCCAACAGGCCCAGAAATCAGGTGAAAAAGAGAATCCCTCTGTCTTTAGAGAACCAGGGAATGGGAGCAGAAGAGCAATGGCGAACTGAAGCCCATCTCCTTTGCACAGCACTGTTTCAAGAGCCAGCATCCCCTGTCTTGGTGTTACAATGGGAGGAAAGCTGACTGGCTGTAGGACTGAGGGCATGTGCTGTACAGATAATACTGGGCATATAACAAGGAATAGATTCCTTATGAAACAAGACATACTGGTTTCAGCAGTGAGTGGCACAACAGTGTCCCAGGGGCATGCCAGGAATCTGACTGAAGGACTCGGCGGACTGCTGCAAACACACTTGTAAGTCCCACCAAAAAAAGTAGGCAAGAAGCAGCACTACAAAGTGGCATGGCAGGAGAGATGCTAACAGTGACCCAAGAAAGAGAGAGGGCGACAATGAGCAACTGCCAGGGCTGCCAACCAGATGTGAATTGAATTATAAAACTGGAAAGCGAGGGCAGCTATTGGGCTGAAGTCCAGAAGAAGTCTTGAATATGGATCTCCCCCAGTGGTGTAAAAAAGGCCCCCCACAGCCCCCACAATGCGGGGCTCCCCAAGCTCCTGAGTGTGGTCGGAGGGGGCCCCCTCCAGGTACTTTTCAGGGGGGCCCCCTCAAGTTCGTTACGCCACTGAAATGTAAGTAGCAACAAGGCGACCTGTAAAGAGAAGGCAGGCCCGCCGGTAGCGCGTGTGATCATAATCTCCCCCCCCCATTGCAAACTCTGGTTACCCGTTAACTTAGGATGTGAAGGGGGCTCTGCGGTCCGCACTGATCTCCGGTGAAGCCGCTTTCGCCGGTGGGACACGCCTCGGCCTCAGGTTCAGGCAGCTCCTTTCCTCGATGATGAACGCGAGGGAACCCCAGTTGCTAGGGGTCGCCTCACGCCTCTCCAGACCCAACGTAGCTCCGCCTGACGAACCTCTGCATTGCTGGGGGAAATCCTCATTGCAGAGGCACACAGAAAGGTTAAACAGGGAAATAGCCACTTTCTAAAAGTGCTATTTCCACACTTAGAATTAAAAAACTATCTTCACTAAAGGATGTGTTATTAGATTCTGAGTTCATTGATACCAGATTCCATGTGTCTATCTTGCCATTATGGGAAGATATGCAGGTAAACATGTCACACAGCATTCCCCATGTTATCCTAAGGGCAAGATAGCCTTTCAATAGTGAAAAAAGAAATTGGCAGTATTTTACTATCAAGACATGTTACCCACACTAGTAACACCAAACAAAAACCGGGACATCTGCTCACCCTATCTTTGACCTTTGAGGCCCGAAAATAGAGCCCCCTTTAGAGGCCCCCAAAAAATAACTGGGGGGCTCAGCCCCCCTCCCCCCCACACACACTTAAAACCCAGGCCTTCAGGTCCTTGCCAAAGGAAGGAAGCTCCCCTCACCAGCAATTCCCCAACTGGTATGGTCGCAGAATAATGTGAAATAGATATCGCCTTACAAAAATGGCATGTCCTAAACATTGTTTATAAAAACATCTCCCTATTGGAGTTAATTGTAGAAAATCTTCAATGACGGTATATTTTGTAAACGATAGGGCTATGTCATAGCATTATTTTTGTTAACGATATTGTGACATGCAGCCCTTCTAAACCATGTTGCAGGTATGGTAATTCCTACAGCTCGACAAAGTCAGATGTGACATGTTTTACTGCTAAACTGCAGAATTCGCCCGTCTCACATCTCGAGCTAAGTACAAAGTGCCTCTGAAGCACAAGTTCAGAGTATCTCCAAGGATTTTGCACACAATATCTAAGCTTTCCAAATAGGCAAGTTACCAGATGAGACATTTTCCATTCTGAACTTTCCTTCAACAACCTAATGAGTTCTGGGAGTTGTAGTCTTCGTTAATTTAAACCACACTAATTGGGCCAACACATCTTAAAGCAATAAATTGTGAACGGAAAGGACTCTACACACGGTTTGAAAGTGCTATCCTCACAAATGCACTTCATAGAACATTAAACTGGCAATTTCAAAGAGCACCACAGCAGCTGCCATAGGAAGAGTGTTATGTCGCAGCTGTGACGGAACAGCAGCTACTATGAGGGCGCCCCCACACACACGTTCCCCACGGGGAACCTCCTGGTGCACCCCTATTGCGACCGGGCCAGATGGTATGGTCCCAGTCACGTGATAGCCGATTAATAAAACGTCTACCTCGCAGATGACGTCAGTAGACGCGTGTACGCGGTAGCCATTACATCCAATACGTTGGCTCCATGTATTCATTAAGCGCATGCTTGATTGCTGTGTCCAGGGTGCTCTCCCGCAAGTGCGGAGGCGTCGCGGCACCAACACAATAGAAGAGTTCCTTCAATCACTAATTAAATCGGGCCCATTCCGATTCCTTAGTTTACGGCTATAATGATGAACCTGCGTATCACTGGGTATGTTACACCGGACACCATCAGTGCATCCATTCCGAGCGCTGTAATAAGAAAAGTTGTTATTATCCAACCCATTAAAATAAAAGCGATGGCGTTCTGATTTAGTCATGCTTGGAATCAAATCCGTGACCTTCATGTTGCACATATGTGTTAATGGCCTCCGCTCATGAAAGTGACATTCTGCTAGTCCCTTTGCTTATGCCAAGCATGCATGTACAACCGTAACATTATAAAAGTGACTTAAAGCGCCACTCGACATCCCTGGACACAGGCCTCTGTGCCTGCAGCATTAACCAACTGAGCTACTTTCACAGCTGTAGGAAGGGAGGGAGACACAAAGATGTTCCTCGGTAATCCATGGGCGGATAAAATTAGAGGGCCAAAAATAAAATTCGAGCCCAGGCAGGTTACAGCTGAAGTGTTAAAAGTGGCGCGAAGCCAACAAACCCGTCATGCTGATGATTTAAGGAAATGAAGCCCTCTGCGGCTCTCCCCCGCCCTGCTGAGCCGGGTGGTTCTGGCCTGACTCACTGAATTCTATTAAGCTAATGACATCCGCTCAACACTTAAATGTGACCCCCACTCCCCCGGGACCGACGGCCGAGGCTAATCCTTCATCACAATTAGAAACATTTGCAAACATTCCTGGAGTGGCTAAACACATATTCTTCCCTTGGGGAAGGGGTGTTCTGAAAGGTAAACAGCACTTATCTAGGTGCAGTGTGCACACTGGATTAAATGCTGCCACCTGAGCGGCGGCGGCCATGGCTGCGTGCTCGCGCAGCCTCTCGGGGCTGGACAGGTGCTGGAAATGAGACCTTTGTGCAAGGACAAAGCTTGGAGGTTGGATACAAGACATTTAAAATAAAGTCCCACCGCCCTACGGGTAGCATACCAGCGCCTGGGACGTGTCTCCTAGATTAAGTACAAATGGAAATATACAACTAGCGCCTAACTAGAAAAGGTATGTCCTTTTGCAGTTCACTGTGGTAACCCTATTCAGAGACAGAGACCTGATAATCACCCATTCTCCTTACAGTCCAGTCGTTTACTTCTATACAGCTCACTTCTGGCACTGCTATGGCCCTACTATAGAGTGAATCTACCGATGCCTTCTATGTCTGGCCGATGCTTTACACCGCCTTGGTCCTGTAAGAAGGAGCTGCTTTTTTTAATCTATGTTAAATATCTTCAGCTAATGACAAAGCTCTATATTTTAGCAAATTTAGCCAGTCCTGGTTAGATTTCTGAGCAAGTGCTTTGCTAAATTGAAATCAAAACAACCAGTCCCTTAATTGAAATTGGCTAAAAATCCAGGACCGACTAACATTGTCACAGTAGCATTGGGTAACCTGTCAACTTCATTCTGTAGCCAAGAAGCTTATAGAGACAATTTAATAAGCACCAGCGTGCCACGGCAGTCTCCTAGTGAATTTGTAACTTCATTGGCACTTGGTAATAAGGTTATCAGATAACACCATATCATTGGAACACACTACTTAGAAATAACAGAAGAGGCGTACCTTCAGCAAAACAGTCTACTCTAGAGCTTTTGTCAAACTCGGCTGGGCAAGGGCTACAAGTCCCAGATTGCTACATAACACAGAGCCAACGAGAGAATGCCCAGAGGGATTCACCCCAGGACTAGATATACTGAGGCCAGACATAGCCTAAGAAGACATGATTGGATTTGTTGCTTTTGAGCCGTAATAAAGCCCCAGGCTCAATACCTGATTTATATTGTATTGTAAATGCTTTTATATAGCGCTTACTACCCCTCACAAGGCGACTAAATGCTTTTTCAGGTGAGTAGCATGCTACTCGGGAACACATAAATGATTAGTGGTGAATTAGTATAGTAAAAATATTAAAGTGACTTGAGTGGTGGATTTGTTTCTTATTTGGATTGAGAATAGGATGCTTGTTTCCGGTCCAGGTAAGACATGGCTTGGCAGTTCGGGCTGGACTGTTCCCATGAGACACAGGGTCAAGACTGATTTGCATATAGCTGTGTTTGAACTGGGGTAGCGAAGTGAGCTAAAGCACGATGATGGATTCAAATCAGATCTGTGACTGGGGGTGAGTGTCTGAAAAGTTTCAGCACTCCGTCCATCATCTCCTTGTGTTTGCTACCAAGGTTTGGATAACAGAGCTGTCCACCAGGGCAGACGTTTCTCTTACAGTTGCCCGTGTTGTTGCTGCAAAATAATTCCCAATACCCACCACTGTGAGATACAGGAAAGTCCACCCATTCTTAGGTTGCTGTGAAGAAAACGAGATGTGGTTTCTACGCAAGATGAAACCATGTTTCTCAGCTTAGGCTCATTTTGAGGGTTTCACTCCACTTAATTAAATAATTTTCACCTCCATACCTATGCCAGTTGATTATCAAAGACTTCACTTTTGTCAGCAGCTGCAGAATACTACCTGGCTCTGACGCAGTCATATTACCTCCTCGTCTGACTTCCTCATCACAGTCATTACCTCATGGCAAAGGCTCCTCCAACCAGAGGAGATCACCAAGCTAATTAAAAAAATGCTTTCCACCACTCCAATATGGCAGCTTATTGCTTCCTGCCACATAGGATGTAGAACCGGCTTTTTGGAGACCCCCCCCCCCACTAGGAGAGTCAAAGCCAGTGGTGCAGGGGACACCTTAAAATCTACGGGTTCTTCTTGCTCAAATCATACATTACCAAAGAGACCAGGACAACCAGCCGTGGAGGGAAGTAAGTTATTTATAAGCTCGAGCTAAGGAGAGAGATCCCAGAATGGTACAAAGACAATTCTACGGAGACTGCTGTTTTACTCCACAGCTTACATATATTTATAGTGCTAGCCACGCCCATTTGTACAATATACAGTTCCACATTTTGATAAGTTCTTCATTCTGACATTTTTTCTTCAGCAGTGGCATCACTAGGGTTGGTGTCACCCGGTGCGGGTAACTCATGGTGTCACCCCCTCACGACTTACCGCATGGACCTCCTCCGCTCCGAGTCCGCCAGTGGACGGATGTACGTCGTTACAACGCATGCTTTAACAACGCATGCCTTTACGACACAACTTTTACAATGCAAGTCGTTACAACGACTTGCGTTGGGGGCGCTGGATAGTGACTAGCTTAATTTACTATTCCAACTCCAGTCACCGTGGATAGTAGGGAAGGTGTTGGATAGTAAATTAAAACTATTCCCTATCCTAGAGCGCCCCACAGCGCAAGTCGTTGTAATGACTTGCGTTGTAATGGTTGCGTCGTAAAGGTACTGCGTTGTTAAAGTTGCGTTGTAAACGCTGTTCCCCCTAGTGGACACAGTTGGCAAATAACGGGACCATACAGAATCCTTAATAAAGTTTGTAAATTTAGGTCCATGATAAACTATTTAAAATGCTCCTCCATTGACACTAATATTGACATTTTTATGCTTTCAAATTTCACTCTGCTTTATAGGTATTTATAACAGCATTTACCAGCCCAGCGTAGTTCATCTTTTCCTATTTTAAGATCACAGAACGTAGTTAGCAGTGCAAGATGAAAGACAGAGCTGGAACTACTACAAGTCTACAGCAACTCTTCCCAATGGCCTTTTAACTTGATTTTACAAGGCCCAGTCCAAAAGGAGAGTGATTCAATACATTAATCCCAGTTCCTATGGAGTATGGCGACTATGGGTCTGACTTGCGTTCGTTAACTGTGCCATTGCCATGGGATCACCCAAGAAAATTTGTGTGGAAATAGCCAAGTGTACATTAATTCTTTATAATTTGACGAAGAGGTCAAATTAAAAGAACCTGAGACCTTAAGAAAAACACCTGTGCGATATATTCAATATCATTCTTGTGCCTCATTGTTAGCTACACCTTTCACAACTCAATCACTTAACACAATTTTTCTTGGGGCAGGTCTTTTTTGTGTTTACACAATTATTACGGCTCCTCTACAGAGCAGTGGACTGAATTTTTAAGAATACATCAGTTCCTAAGAGTGCTTAAAAACGTAGGCCCTCTCCCTTATTGGCTAGAAGACAGACACTTTTTGAGAATAGCTTTGTTCGAGAACCCAAAGCCACCCCCAAGCATCCATTAGTGAGATAGTAATTGCCAACTGGTCCAAGTCCTTTACAATGTATAGCCTTAGACCCATCTTTTTCCACCCTGTGGGCTGTAGAGAAGGACTCTGTGGAGAATAATA
This sequence comes from Lissotriton helveticus, assembly GCF_964261635.1. Classification (NCBI taxonomy): domain Eukaryota; kingdom Metazoa; phylum Chordata; class Amphibia; order Caudata; family Salamandridae; genus Lissotriton; species Lissotriton helveticus. The sequence goes on from NC_136073.1 coordinate 588,816,534, forward strand.
CTAGCCGCAGACGCATTTTCCACTCCTAAACAATGAACTCTCTAACAGGCAAAAGCCAGATATCCGATCTGTTCTGGTATGCAATAATAATATGCCTTAATCATCATAGCAGTGTGCATACTCTGTTAGAGGGACATTCGTGACCTATTATGGAAATGTGAGTAAGCAAATTGTGAGACGGAAGCTACACCCATCCGTTTTTCCAGTGGCGCACCTTAATTGCTTCATGTGAAGATCACATCTACCAAACAGCCAAAAGGTGCACTCTTTTGCTTTGCACATTGTGAAAAGAAATTGCCAACTCGCATGGGTGCCCTTCAAGCAAACAAAATGCTCACCGTAACGGATTCCTCCTGGCACAAAGACTGGGAAAGAGCAAAGGTATATTTTCATCAGATTAGGACATCCTTAGCTCCTAGAGACCTCAGACTTTCAACCCTATCCTCTGTGAGGGAGCCCTAACTCGCTGGGATGAGGCACTTTATCACCTTGCCTAGCTCATGTTTAGCATGTCCGCTTTTAATACATCTATGACCTGTTCATTATATGAAGATAGGACCCTACAACAATAATAAAAACGCTTACTATTATATACCATGTAAGCTTTAAAAGCAGTGTGCAATAATAAACGCTAATAGGAGTTTGTGAAACAAAGCCCTTGAGCTAGAATTACATTGTTGGCATAGACAGGACAGTCTGCCAAACTACCAACAGCCCCTACTGCACCCTACGACCATCCATCTTCCTAACCCCCAGAAGGGTCAAAAGACTAGGCCACCAAACCTGTAAATCACTTTAGGCAAAGGGCAACATCAACGATGCCATTTCCTGCTCCTAAAAGGGAGACCCTCGTGCTATGTACACTTTTGAAAAGCAGACTGGGTGGGTTTTGAACGTCTTCGAGAGCAAATAAAATCCCACTTGAATGTAAAACTGCAGTTTCTAATATACATAAGATTACTACACATAGAATTATTATGAGGGGGACTGCACTGTTAGTACCTTATTGCCGTACAAGGAATGTGATGTAGGCATCAATCAAAAATACTTAGCACATACAGGTACGATATGCTGCTCGAGCGCGTTATCAGATGCTGCTAAAAAAAAAATGCAATTATAATGCTAGAGTGCAAGTGATCATTAGGCAGGATCTGACAGCTGAGCAGGAATAGTAAGCTCTGATTAAGTGCTACCTGCAAATGACTAAACCACTCGCCTCCATGCCTTCTTCCGTGTGGGAATGTTTAAATCAAAATCACTACAGTTCCCTCCCACCTTCCCTGTAATTTATTTATTTATTTATTTAATGCGATTTTATATAGCGCAAACTTTACCCGAAGGTGTCAGAGCGCTTTACATAAGAACCAGTTTAAATACATAAGGACTTAGGATTACGTGCGTTACATAAAAGATACAAGCAGAAAAAATTGCATATGTACAAGTTGTAAAGTCACTCAAGGAAGCGATACAAATGGATAAACTCTAAGCGTCACACAGGAATGGTAGAGAGTACAATGGTCTACAGCATATACTAGTGATTAGAGTTATCTCTAAATACATATATATACAAATAGTAGACTCATACATTTTCCATCACATTCATCTTTTAAGCCCTGTCAATTGCCCACAATTACTCGAAAATATTTGGCGGCGACAATGCTTCTCTGGTCCCGCCCCCGCCCCGTACCTCCACAACTAGACAACCAAAACCCTTGTTCAGATCATGAAAAGTTTTCGGGCTTGTCATTTCAGGATAACGTTAGGCTCTGACGAGAAAACAGGGAACAATGTCATGGCAATTAGGTGTGTTAGGCCAATTAGTATTTTAAAAGGTAAAGTTAAAAATAAAACGTAAAAATTGCCTACACGTTATAAACCGCCTCCCAATATAAGGAACACTTTACCTTCTACCTTCTTGTGCCCTCCGCCCCTGCTTCACATGAGGGAGAAGGAATTTCCGCACCCACTGACCTGAGGACATCTGCAAAGACTCGACTCACACAGCTGGGTCACGAGACTCTGAGAGCGGGAACAGGGCCTCGTTGTGCTAAAGAGACAGTTTTCCCCCTTGCTGCTGCAACACTGGACGTCAATAGACGTGACGTCCAGACGTCATTAGATTTGACGTTCAGACAGAGGGGTGACCCCGCCCGGCGCTCGTAAGCGGGCAGCACTTTTGTTTTCATTATGTAGAGTTATTTCAGGCCTGCTCAGAGGGCTGCCGCAGTATAGGAACGAGTTGGTTATCAGATTGGTGCCACCCCCAACTGATGGTGTCACCCGGTGCGGGCCGCACCCCCCGCATCCCCCTAGTGACGCCACTGTTCTTCAGTCTTGTGGTGGAATTGTGGTCAGGGGACATCTGTTCTCTGATTGCACAATGTCCACAGCCCCATGCTTCCTCGCCCAACTGGTGTGGTCATGGGGCACAGCCTCGTGCTTCCTCTATTAGTTGGTGTGGTCACAGTGCACAGCCTCGTGCTTCCTCTATCAGTTGGTGTGGTCACAGGGCACAGCCTCGTGCTTCCTCTATCAGTTGGTGTGGTCACAGGGCAGATGGTCGTGACAGGTTGAGTTACCAACAATGGACAGGATGTGGCTGAGACTCTGGCACAACTGGGGGGTGAGGCACACAGGCAGCTTCTCTGAATCGGCTCGACCACAAGGAGGAAGGAGGGTTGAGCAAGTTTCAACAGGGATGTGGAAAGCAATTCTTCACCAGGTTGCCGAGAGCATGGCAACACAAAAATGGAGCCTCGTGGGTCATTTTAATTACAGTTCAACAGTATAAACAGTAATCACACTCACTTCACATCATGTTTCTTTCTTTCTGCTCCAGGTATTGTCCTCGGACAATAGGCATCTGTATATACTGTATGATTCATTTAAGGATTATGTAGAGGGTCTGACTTAGTGACTTCATAAATGATTAGCCATTCATCAGAGATCCTGCCTTAGTGGATTCGATTAATGGCGACGTAACATGAAGTAAGAGAGTCTGCTTAGCAAAGACTTTCATGTGTTTTTTTGTTGGCAATACAGAAGTGTCTAAACTCAGTTCTGCTTTTAATTTAAAAGAGAGTCACTTGTGGCCTAATTGTCAGTTTATTTGTTTTGTTTATTGAGTTTTATATAGCGCTGGCTAGACCCAGAAGTATCAGCGCGCTTTACGTAAGGAACAACAGCGAGTTACAAGAATAATTATTTAGACATTTTTCACAGAAATTTCAAAGTAAATGACAAATCATAAGAGGCAGAGAAGGAAAGGGAGGACAAGAATATGACTGAAAGAACAGGTGGGGGAGGGGGGAAGGGAACCTGAGGGGGGAGGGAGGGAGTGTTTTAGAGGTCTCAAGGCCTAGTGTCTCGATAGTCATGTCTGTACTAAGAATACTGTGGAACCAGTCAGTTTTGTTAAGAAATCCGGAGTGCAAGCAGCAGGGACTTGTCCTTGGGGTGCCACGGTGCAGAGAAAGAATATTGAGGTAATAATATCGAATTGCACAAATATTGTGGTAAAAATATTGTGGGTCAGGAATATCGACAGTAAAATCCTCGTGGTCAAGAATATCGATGTTAGGTAAATAATATCAATGTAAAAAATATTGAAGTGTTTAATATCGTTTGTAAAAATATAGTTGTTAAAAATATTAATTTCTTATTAATGTTATGTATTTTAGTATATATTTTATATGTGTGTGATGTTTTTTTTTTTGTAGAAGAATTGATTATATTTTTATTATATGTGTTAAAATTTTAGTAGTTAATAAGTCTTTTTTATTTAATTATGCGTTTTTAGTTCCGTAGTGGCTTGTGGCTTTATAGGGAAATAGGCTGGGAAGTAATTTAATTAAATACATTTTATTGATTATTTATAGTAGTTATTAATTTTTTTTAATTGAATTTTGCGTTTTAAGTTCTGTAGCGGGTTGTGGGTTTATAGGGGAATAGGGTGGGAAGTAATTTAATTATATACATTTTATTGATTTTTTAATAGTAGTTATTACAAAATTTTACTTGAAATTTACGTTTTTAGTTCCGTAGCGGGTTGTAGGTTTATAGGGAAATAGGATGGGAAGTAATTTAATTATATAAAATGTATTGAATTTTTAAAATTTATTAATATTTGCTTAATTGTGATGTTATAGTGTTAAAGGTGTAAATTAATGGATTAATAATTGTTTAATAATTAGTTAATTTAAATTAATGAATTGGTAATTAATTATGGTAATTGTGTGATTAATTGTAAGTGTGTTTTGTGGTGTTTATAGGTGTAAATGGTGTGAAGGGTGTGAAATATTTTATTTTTTATTGATGAATTATTAATTAGTTGTTAATTAATTTTAAATAGTTAATTAGTAACTAATTATGGTAATTGTGTAATTAATTTTTTGTGTGTGTTGTGGTGTTTATAGGTGTAAATGGTGGAAAGTAATTTGATTAATTATTAAATATTTGTTAATTAATTTAAATTAATTAATTAGTCCTTAATATTCGTCATTATGTAATTAATTTGAGGTGTGTTGTGGATATTATAGTGTTAAAGAATGTGTACTTAATGAATGTTTATTATATTTTTTGATTAATAATATATTTTAAATTCATTATTAATTATGTTAATTATGGAGAAAAAAGTCAATATAAATGTTGATGTCTTTTTTATTGGTGTGGTGCTATACGGTAGGAAATACAATAAATACATTTATGTTTTAAATAATTTGTTTGTGAATATTCGTTCCTTTTAAATAAATATTGTTTGTATATGTATTTTTGTTTTTTATATCATATTTGTAGGTGTTTGTTATATGTAATTAACATTATAATATGTGTTCTTTTTATATGTTTAATATATTTAATTGTATCTTTTTAAAATATTGTTTATTAATTTTTAAGATTATTTAATGTGTTTTACTTGTTTTAATGTTATTAGTAATTATTTTTTTTCTGCTATCCAATACTTTCCCTACTGTTGCACACACTGGAGTGGGAATAGTAATTTTTACCCCTTTGCTATCCAATACTTTCCCTACTGTTGCTCTCACTGGAGTGGGAATAATAGTAATTTTTACCCCTTTGCTATCCAGTACTTTCCCTATGGTTGCACTCACTGGAGTGGGAATAGTAATTTTTACCCCTCCGCTATCCAATACTTTGCCTACGGTTGCACTCACTGGAGAAAGGAATAGTAATTTTAACCCCTCTGCTATACAATACTTTCCCTACTGTTGCACTCACTGGAGTGGGAATAGTAATTTTTACCCCTCCGCTTTCCAGTACTTTCCCGACTGTTGCACTCACTAGAGTGGGAATAGTAATTTTTACCCCTTTGCTATCCAGTACTTTCCCTACTGTTGCACTCACTGGAGTGGGAATAGTAATTTTTACCCCTCCGCTATCCAATACTTTGCCTACGTTTGCACTCACTGGAGAAAGGAATAGTAATTTTAACCCCTCTGCTATACAATACTTTTCCTACTGTTGCACTCACTGGAGTGGGAATAGTAATTTTTACCCCTCCGCTTTCCAGTACTTTCCCGACTGTTGCACTCACTAGAGTGGGAATAGTAATTTTTACCCCTCCGCTTTCCAGTACTTTCCCGACTGTTGCACTCACTAGAGTGGGAATAGTCATTTTTACCCCTTTGGTTTCCAGTACTTTCCCTACTGTTGCACTCACTGGAGTGGGAATAGTCATTTTTACCCCTCCGCTATCCAATACTTAGCCTACGGTTGCACTCACTGGAGAAAGGAATAGTAATTTTAACCCCTCTGCTATACAATACTTTTCCTACTGTTGCACTCACTGGAGTGGGAATAGTAATTTTTACCCCTCCGCTTTCCAGTACTTTCCCGACTGTTGCACTCACTAGAGTGGGAATAGTAATTTTTACCCCTTTGCTATCCAATACTTTCCCTACTGTTGCTCTCACTGGAGTGGGAATAATAGTAATTTTTACCCCTTTGCTATCCAGTACTTTCCCTACGGTTGCACTCACTGGAGTGGGAATAGTAATTTTTACCCCTCCGCTATCCAATACTTTGCCTACGGTTGCACTCACTGGAGAAAGGAATAGTAATTTTAACCCCTCTGCTATACAATACTTTCCCTACTGTTGCACTCACTGGAGTGGGAATAGTAATTTTTACCCCTCCGCTTTCCAGTACTTTCCCGACTGTTGCACTCACTAGAGTGGGAATAGTAATTTTTACCCCTTTGCTATCCAGTACTTTCCCTACTGTTGCACTCACTGGAGTGGGAATAGTAATTTTTACCCCTCCGCTATCCAATACTTTGCCTACGGTTGCACTCACTGGAGAAAGGAATAGTAATTTTAACCCCTCTGCTATACAATACTTTTCCTACTGTTGCACTCACTGGAGTGGGAATAGTAATTTTTACCCCTCCGCTTTCCAGTACTTTCCCGACTGTTGCACTCACTAGAGTGGGAATAGTAATTTTTACCCCTCCGCTTTCCAGTACTTTCCCGACTGTTGCACTCACTAGAGTGGGAATAGTCATTTTTACCCCTTTGGTTTCCAGTACTTTCCCTACTGTTGCACTCACTGGAGTGGGAATAGTCATTTTTACCCCTCCGCTATCCAATACTTTGCCTACGGTTGCACTCACTGGAGAAAGGAATAGTAATTTTAACCCCTCTGCTATACAATACTTTTCCTACTGTTGCACTCACTGGAGTGGGAATAGTAATTTTTACCCCTCCGCTTTCCAGTACTTTCCCGACTGTTGCACTCACTAGAGTGGGAATAGTAATTTTTACCCCTCCGCTTTCCAGTACTTTCCCTACTGTTGCTCTCACTGGAGTGGGAATATTAGTAATTTTTACCCCTTTGCTATCCAGTACTTTCCCTACGGTTGCACTCACTGGAGTGGGAATAGTAATTTTTACCCCTCCGCTATCCAATACTTTGCCTACGGTTGCACTCACTGGAGAAAGGAATAGTAATTTTAACCCCTCTGCTATACAATACTTTCCCTACTGTTGCACTCACTGGAGTGGGAATAGTAATTTTTACCCCTCCGCTTTCCAGTACTTTCCCGACTGTTGCACTCACTAGAGTGGGAATAGTAATTTTTACCCCTTTGCTATCCAGTACTTTCCCTACTGTTGCACTCACTGGAGTGGGAATAGTAATTTTTACCCCTCCGCTATCCAATACTTTGCCTACGGTTGCACTCACTGGAGAAAAGAATAGTAATTTTAACCCCTCTGCTATACAATACTTTTCCTACTGTTGCACTCACTGGAGTGGGAATAGTAATTTTTACCCCTCCGCTTTCCAGTACTTTCCCGACTGTTGCACTCACTAGAGTGGGAATAGTAATTTTTACCCCTCCGCTTTCCAGTACTTTCCCGACTGTTGCACTCACTAGAGTGGGAATAGTCATTTTTACCCCTTTGGTTTCCAGTACTTTCCCTACTGTTGCACTCACTGGAGTGGGAATAGTCATTTTTACCCCTCCGCTATCCAATACTTTGCCTACGGTTGCACTCGCTGGAGAAAGGAATAGTAATTTTAACCCCTCTGCTATACAATACTTTTCCTACTGTTGCACTCACTGGAGTGGGAAGAGTAATTTTTACCCCTCCGCTTTCCAGTACTTTCCCGACTGTTGCACTCACTAGAGTGGGAATAGTAATTTTTACCCCTTTGGTTTCCAGTACTTTCCCTACTGTTGCATTCACTGGAGTGGGAATAGTCATTTTTACCCCTCCGCTATCCAATACTTTCCCTACTGTTGCACTTATTGCAGTTTGAATAGTAAATTGAAATGTTTCGCCATCCAATATTTTCCCTACGGTTGTCTTTATTGTGTTGCGAAATGTACTTTTTAATTTTGTTTTAATAGTTTAATTCTTTTATTAATTCTAGAATGTTTCGTGAAATTTTAAATAATTGATATGTGAATATATATTATTTGTATATCTTTTAAAAGTTAAAAAATTAAATAAAGATAATAGTTAATACATTATTTTAAAGTAAATATATGTATATGTTTGTGTGTTTATATTTTTTTAAGTAAGTTTAGTTTTTATATTTAGTTAAAATGTATATTAAACGTAATTTTTTTTGTTAAAGATAATATTAATATTTTATATATTATTTTATTTTATTTTATTTATATTTTTAAAGCAATATTTTTAAATGTATATTTGTAACTTCATTATTTTTGTACTTACCTGTTTAAGTATAGGGAGTCGATATCTTTGGGTTCTATAGGGATGGCGGTCAGAAGATCAGCCCGACTGCCATGGTAGCGGGAAAAGACCGCCCGCAAGGACCGCGGCATAACCGCTGGTCCGATTAGCATGCTCCGGAGGTCGAAATCCGACCTCAGCGGTATAACTGCAGGCATTAACATTGCGGTGATTGCTGCTGCCAGCAGCACCGCCGCGATGTGAAAAGGAGCATGTCATGCTTATCACTGCACTGCGTGGCAGGCACTGCACAGTGCCTGCCACCTGGTACAGGGACATGGTACACCCCTGTGCACCCACACACACCCCCAACACATTGGGAGCCCGCAATGGGCCCCCGGACTCATTCACCGCATGTCTTTCCATGGCGGTCCCACCCCGCGGAAAGGCTGGTTACCGCCAGCATCATAATTAGGGCTCCCGGTTTTATGGTATTTATTTTTTTGCCATTTCCGTCTGTATTTATCCATATTTATTTTTGGGGCATTTTATCTGTATTTATCCACATTTATTTTTGCAACAAGTAAAAGACAATGCTGCAGCTAGTATTTTTCCACATTTATTTAAATTGACAATGCACACATACACTCGGTTGTTATTGGTCAACACAATACATTCACCTGAAAACTTTGACATTCGCAGAATGTCCCAAATATGCTTACAAGTGCTATGACAAGCCATTTGTCTCAGACCCTTGCAGTTTCTGTCATTGGCACAGATTGCCACATCCTTCCCACACTGAACACTAAACAGCCCCACTGAGAGAAACTCACACTGCCTTCAGCTACAACCCAATCTTGCCCTGCTATAAATACCTGGAAGCAACTCAATTCAAATTATGCACTAGACAAGAGTAATATGCTACCTGAATAAAATTAATAACATTATGGAAAAAGCAAACACTCATAGGGAATACAACTTAAAGCTTTTACACTCATTATTCAGAAATCAATGAGTGTTTTTACTTGAAAAGCTAAGGACATGAAAAGTAAAGTAGCGCTTACAGGCTAACTCTGTAAGGTGGCGCTAATGTGTTTGGTTGTGAATAAAACTAATCTGGCCACTTTGTAACTACTCTATCTTGTATTTAGTTATGTATTTATTGTTCGTATTACAAAACCTTTTTTCTCTCCTCCCTGAGGCTGCATTTCAGAAAAAAACATTTGCAGCAAAAGTGTTTCCTCTTTTTTTGGATCCATTTCACAGGGTAACGAATGATGGAAAGGAGAGGAAAGAACAGTCATGGTTTTCTGCAAGTCAGGAAGAGAGCATGGCGAGGCAACTCTCTGCTGAAGCATAGCAGCGCCGCAAAATGTACTATTTTCCCATTTTTAAATATAAATACAGACAAAGGAAAACACGTTTTCCGTCTGTATTTATATGTAAAAATCAGTTTAAATGGAAAACCGGGAGCCCTAATCATAATCAAACCGGTGGAGCCTGGCCCTGCACCGGCACCATTGTAGCAGTCCAGTGCGGACTGGTACCGACGGAAATGTGGCGGGTGGAAAATCTCACTGTCGCGGTCGTCACCGCCATGCTAATAGGACCGGCGATTTTCCGGGTTGTGATCGCGGGCGGATGTCCACCGCCGGTCCAGCAGTTGCCACCGCCGGTCCGGCGGCGGCCATCCGTCCGCCATCCTAACAGACCCCTATATTTTTTTCAGATGTTTTCCATCTATGTTTTTACCATTGATATTCTATCAGTGAACCAGGTGCCACACTGTGTTTAGTGGATTGCTGCAGGGCAACGTACTGTTGCAGGACGTGTCAAGAAATTTTTTGCTTAAAGATTGCTGAGCAACCTTAGTGCAGAGAATTTACGCTACTCAACCAATACGTTTTACTTGTTATACATATATGGAGACGGATAAGCGCATGCTGAAGCTCCATAGCATGGATAAGAGCCAGCCTCAGTTTTGAGGTAGTGGAGTCTAAGGCTAAGGTTCTAAGGCTAGTGCCATGATAGGAGATCTACAAGAAATGATTCAGGTGGCAATGAGTAATCAGACAGACCCCTCTTGGGAAACCATTTATCAAATGATTGCCAATATCAAGAGTAAGATCTTAAAGTAGAAGGACACCTGGATTGCTAAATAAAAAGAGAACATTCTGGGAAGCCTCAAGATCTAGCCTTTTAATAGCCTGGTCCCCATCTGTAGATGACTTAGCCCTGTCTTTGACAACTGCAGAGATACGAGAGGCTAAGGCTCCAGAGGAATATTACAATGAGGACACACACATAACTGGAGAAGTAATGAAAACCACAGGTGAAGCTTCCAAAAATGGTACTACTAAGAGATCAATTTCCCGGTCCTATCTTATTTTGTGAAGCCCTCTCTGTATCATGGAAGTCACTGGAAGAGCATAAGCAAGCTTTTTTTGCCACTTTAACAATATTCTCCATGCATTGTGAAATTGTCACTGACAAGTCAAAATTCTTGACTATTAAATGGAAGGGCCTCATTTACGTGGCCCCTTGCAGCACTTTTGTGCCCTCGGAGCATCACTTTTTAGATGCTCCAGTGGTGCAATGTGCCACAGCATAATTACAAGTTCATGTTACACCACTTTGAGTGGCTTTTCATGGAGTGTATATACATGCCCCTCATGCAGAACACTACGTGAAAGTGGCGTTCCATGGGTGTTGCTGTTGTTTTCCCACGCAACATCCATGGAATCTGAATAATTCCCAGAACTATGAGGCATGATGAATCTGGGACTGTGTCAGATCCTACCACCACCCCAGGGGTGGCATTAGGGAGGTGCAACGAGGAGAAATATCCTTATTTCTCCTTGTTTTTTCCTCTTCAATGTTTGCTGCATTCTCCAGTACACATAGAAAGAAGAAAACACCTCTTGTACTTGTTTTTGTGCAGGAAGGTGTCCCTGCACAAAAACAATCAACCCTACAACACAGACACCCTTGCACCATGGAGCATTGGTGCCTGCGTTAGTGCATGGCAGCCCATTGTGCACCAGTGCAAGGGAAAAGGACAGGAATGTGCCATATTTCATAGATACAGTGCTTTCCTGCCCTTTTCTTTTGACGCAGGGCAGCGCAGCAACATTACTTGTGGCACTGCCCTGCTTCAAAACCTTGTAAATGAGGCTAGAGGCTTTTAATTTAGGATTAACTATTTCTACCTTACTAGCTCATGTGTTGTAATCAGGGCTTTTAGAAATCCTGATTTTGAAACCTTGGTTCCTCTGGTTACAAGACTATTGTTTTGGGGGAGAGCAACATTTCTCCTGTAGACTACGGGCACCATAATCAACAGCAGCAGGTGCCGTCATGCCCACATTCTAGTCCATATCTCAGCGTGCCAAGCCAGCACATAAGATGAGTGCTGTGTCCCACAGTGCGGGTAGAGCAGCATTTCGTCCAGGGACTATGGGCACCATAATGCACAGTGGCAGGAACCACCATGCCCACATACTAGCCCGCATCCCAGTGCAGCAATCCGGCACATAAGAGGAGCGCCGTGTCCCGCAGTGCAAGAAGCCAGCAGGATGCTCCCGTCTGTGGCCAACTGAGGCTGGGATGGGCTACCCCTCATGGTTCAAGGCAGAGATCCCAGCTTAAGTTAGGCTTCTCCTCATTAGACTTATTGTGCTCATCGTTTAAACTGTATCTACCAAAATGGGAAGAAAAAGTCTACTCAACAGCTCAAAACAGGTGCTACAGAAACTTCTACAATACCTCTAATAACATCCTATTTAACTTCCGCTTTGGGGGCAATTTCCACGGAGTTTGACATAGAGGAGAATTGAATACATGCTGCACAAAAGATGTTTAAAGACCCAACGATTTTCTTAGGAAATCTCCAGGCAGATACACACGGCATACCTTCTATTAGAGAGATTGATACCACCCAAAGTGTTTTCTTAGATGACCAGCAATCATTAAATACTATCTACGCGTTGTCTACTAATCCTTGCATAGTGCATGACTCCCAAGAGAATATTTCCTTTGTTGGTGTACACAAATTCCCACCCCTTAAACGCAAGCAGAGTGATGGGAAAGTAAAAGAGTTGAAGCTAAGACTAACAAGCCTAAGTCAAAACCATCTCTTCCATCTAAGAACACAACCATCTCTGCGTTCCTGACGTTAGCTCTGTCTTATCTAGTATATGTAATCCTTTTTGTGATAACCTGCAGTCCCTACCAAAGGATTTCCACCAAGTTGTAACTACGGAATTAAAACTCCATTGTGAAAAAGTGCAAACCTTGTCAGACTGTCAGAGTCTTTCTTCTGGATCTTATCCTGCACCGGTATCGCAAGAAAGAACCCATTCCTTGACAGTACATTTAGCCCTGAACCCAGTTTCGACTCTCTGTGACTCTAGTCCGCCTTTGCTGAAACATCTTAGGTGTACCAATACCCAGCAGAACATCGCTAGCCATGAGCAGGTGAAGGCATAACAGAATATCATCAGCCGTTCAACATATGAGGCATGAATCCATCAATAGTGAGTGACCGACTCGTCTCCAACTACCCCCTGATTGTTCACTGTATATTAAAGTTCTTACAGGCATTCCTGTCTTGGATAAGGATTCTCATGAGAATTGGAGAAGCCTGAAATACAAAGTCGCCCATTAGTGTGAGAGGAAATCAGGCTGGCCTACCGACCTTGTGGACGAGATTCTCATGGTACAGAGGGTAGGTTGGCTAGGCCATGCTCCTAAAACTATGTGGTGGTGAATTTGAGAAGTTCTTGGTTGGTGAGTACCCTATTACATCGTCTAGAGTCTAGACTATTTAGCCAGCTAACAGGATAAGACAACTGTACCTCCTTTGCGCTTCTTTTACCATTTCTGTTTTTAGCATCTTTTAACAGCATGAAGCCTAGGCAAGGTCTCCAACTAGCTAATCTTCCCCCTGACCAACATACACATGCAAATTGCTTGTCTTCCCTTTCTGGTCTTACGGACATAGATTGACGTGCCAATTTTCCCAAATTCTAACCTGGTACTACCATCAGTTGGCCCTACAGACAAGTCCATTATTCCAGCTGGTGGCGAGCCAATCATCAGCAACAAGCAATCTGACATGCATAGGTAAGGTGGTCTATGCCGCCTTTCCTGGAATATTGTGGGTATTCACAAGAAACTGGGCAATGTGGACTGGATGTAAACTGTAAATTCTTGTGACATTGTATGCTGCCAAGAGGCGTGGGCTCTAGAAGATTCTCATATTAATGAGTTTCAATCCTTCTGTGTTGCAGCTATGAACTTGACATCTGGACGCCCAGAGGGTGGCTTGGGAATGTTTGTTTCCCTAAAATGTAGTAATGTAACAATGTACATGGTGCTGTGTACTCCCTGTTGCCAAATTCTACATCTGACTCTTCCTGGTTTTCCTGTGTTATTGTTGCTAAGTTTTTGTAACAATTTTTTTGTTAATCAACCAATAGAAACAATTCAGGTTATAGACATTTTTATTTCAGATTTTATTGCAAAGTGTGCAGATAGGTTGGTTGAGTTATTTTAACATTTATAAATGTCCCTTACAGTGAGATCATGTTTGTGATCTAACAGATTGGGAGGGGCAAAAATATAACACATTTCTTTCATAACCCTTATGGGAACACATTAAATCAGATCATCTTCAAACATACCCTGTTGTTTAATTCTGATTTTTCAATGATGGTGATCTACATTATCCAGCCTTCAAAGGCAAAGTGAGGTTCCGTGAATTCTGAACCCGTTTCATAAAGGTCATGGTTTTGTTACGAATTTGATATTAGCGAACCGTAACTAGTTAGTGCGGCAAGTATGAGTGCTTTCATCATGTTAGACCGATGGATTCACTACGTATTTAGGGATTTCGTTCTGAACCCTTGGGTTCCATTTTGTGTATGGCAGCCATTTTGTGGTTGCCCTCACATAGGCCGATGACTGTGGCTGAACTAGTCTTTTTAAAGACATGTACACCTTAGCTCCAGTTCGTGCTGACTCCTGTTTGACCTGAGTGAACTGACCCTGTTGCCTGAAGCTAACCTTGTTAAACCAGTTCCTGCCCTTTAGCTGATCAAGATTAAGGATCAGAGCACAGGACATCGTAAAGTTTTATTGCACACAAATATGCCTTATCCTACCCTCACCTGTTTCTGCTCCTTTCTTTATGGTCTATTTATGATTGGGTTGTGGCCTTTTTTATTATGGGTTCGTTCGACCTGTCTAAAGAAGAATGTTGTGTTTGACCGATGATTGATCATGGGCTGGGCAACTGAAAAGTGGGTTTTACTGTCATGCGTTACCTTTGGTGTGAATACATGTGATTGGACAGTTTGTAAATATTAGGTATTTGTCTGGAAAGTGATTTTTGGCCTAAAAAGGGACGACTTGCTGTGTAAAATTGAGCAGTCTACTGAGAACTCATACCGTGATGATTTCTAGGACTTCTGTTACTGGCTGCAGCCAATAAATTTGATCTTTGACACCACCAAGAAGTTTCCGTGTCTCTGTGGAACCCGAAGACTTTGGGTGTGCTCCTGGCACCGCTGGGTCTTAAATAACCCGGTTCTTCAAAAGGCAGAGAGTCCACAATTGATTTAAATTTGCTCTCTTCATATCTGGCTTCATTAGTGCTTGACTTGAATGTTCTACTGTCTGGTATTAGTGACCATAACCCAGTCACAATTTGACTAACTTGCCATATTACTAAGACCCCAAACCTGTTTGTTCTTCTGATCTGCATTATTGCCCAAATAAGGGGATTTGCATCAAATGGGAAAACATGGACCAAAATGATTTTTTTGAAGATCTAATTACGGGAACAAAGGAAGAGGTATGGGCTGCCTATCAGATGAAGTAAACCCAAAGGCAGTTTTAGCAAGCTTTGATGATCTTTGTAAAATGGTAACCAACATGATGTTTTCTTAGAAAACCCATACTGAACCCATTATGTGTAGATGGTTCAATCATGCTTGCGCCACTGCTTCTAAATCCTAAAACTAACAAGTTAGGGGCCTATTATCATAGCGGGCGGATCGCCACCGCCTGACCGGCGGTGGTGATCCGCCCGCCAAAACACCCCGCTGGATGGCCATTTACCCCCGCCACATTAGCATGGTGGGGGGTACCACGGCAGACGGAAAGACCTTCTGCCGCTTTTCCACCGACAGGCAATCTTCGGAATTGCCTGCCGGGTGGAAAAGGCCCATAATATGGTCCATCCATATTATGATATGTGTGGTGTGCATACATTTCCATGGCGGAGACTCCGCCATGGAAAGGCATGCAGAGTTTACTTTGGGGGCCCGTTGCGGAACCCTGGGAGGTGGGAGACTGCACTTGTGGGGTACCCATGGTACTCCCCTACATTGGCATTCACACTGTGGCAGGCACCACGCGTTGCCTGTCATGTTGTGCATGCCAATGCACAACATGCATTTTTAACATTGTGGCGGGTGCTGCTTATAGCACCGCCCGCCACGATGTTAAATATGCAGGATGCAACCGCCAGGGTGGCGGTCGCATCCTAATGGGCACAGCGGGACCGCTGCACCTCTGGCGGTTGGTCCCGTTTATCGTTACGGTGGCGGGTGGACTTTGTCCGCTCAGCATCGTAATGGGCCCCTAAGTCTTTACCTCATACTGCTGAGGCTATTAGATGAGCCAGGCAAATTTATAGGGATACCTTGGAGGAGCAGAAAAGATAAATAAGAGAGTGTCTGGGAGGATCTACAAGCAGCCATAGTACTTAGGAAGCTGAAGGCTTTCTGGGAGGTTATCAATCGCCTTTTCTGTACAGAAGATAGGGCCCCTAAAATAGAACATCATGTTCATCCTGAAGCCTGGGTAGCTCACTTTTCAAGTACTTTTTACCAGGAGGCTTTTGATTAACCCTATGTGGCTGTCCCTCACACTGTTTCAGACTGTGTACATTCCCTCGCAAATTCCATTGATGTAAGTGATGTAGCTCTGGCAATTTCAAAGAGCCCTGCTGGTGAATATATGATGTTACAACGCTAACCAAACTTTGCATGCTTTTACAATGAAGGTTTTAGTTTATTTATTTTGCATACCGTTATTTTGCATTTGAATAGAAATGCATTCAAAATGCTTTTACAAGTACACACAAACAACGCGTACCATTACAATGCAATATTATTTGCCTAAATCTATGAAATATTTTAAAATGTAACCTAACACCCTGTGATGGGATGTATGGGAAATAGTGGTTTTGGGTGGGGGAGTAATTTAGTTTACTGTAATTTAAATGAATACTCAGGTATTAACCCAACTTTCCTCCCTCCAATCACCTTTCATTTTGCTTACGTCGTACAATGTTTAGAATATATTTTGTTTTTCCATTTACCTGTTCATCCTTTCTTCCATGCTTCTTCTTCCTATTTGCTTCGATCATCCGTATGACGTTTTCACGTTCTTGCGTCTTCGATCTGATTATTCATAAAAACTGAAAAAGGAAATTTTTCTCCTTTGTATCCTTTGTCAAACTGTGTGAACACTTTTTATTTATTTCTCATTTTAAAATAATTTTAGGCCACACCAGTAAAACACGGTAGTGGATACTGTGCACATGGTTAAATTTTCAGATGGCCTTGAGTTTCTCACACTCTGGGGTCGATTCCGATTCGAGAAAAAAAACGTCCGTACGATTCGTATTCGGAGCCCTCGCCGTACGAATCGTACCCGTCCGTCTGAATCGCGTAGTACGATCCGTGTTTCGTCAATTCATCCGAATCGTCGCAATCCGTGCGTATTGCTAGGCTGAAACCGTGTACTGTACGACTCGTACACATGCCGTACGACCTGACGAGTATGATCCGGACCGGGGTATGAGGACGCGATTCGTACGGCCCACGTCAGGTGAGAGCGATTTATACGGAAAAGCACACAATCACACACACACCATACGGTGCGTACACCCCATGATCGCGGGGGTACGGTACGAAGAAGTGCGATTCGTACCAGGAGCTAGACTCCGTACGAATCATACAGAGACCCGTACGACTCAAATCCTCGTACGAATCTCCCTCGGAACCCGCTGTACGCGACATCCGTATGGTTCGCGGCTGCTTTTTCCGACCCGGCAAGTACGATTCGTGTGGGGTACGCACCGTACAACGCTTTTTCTATGGGAGCCGAAAACATCCGGAGAAGCAGAGTTTGCCTCGAAACAGGTATGGAACGCCCCCCCCGGGTACGGTGCATACACCCCATGAACGCAGGGGTACGGTGCGTACCCCTGCGATCATGGGTTGTACGCACCGTGATTGTTCGCGCTTTACAAATACTGGATTAACAAATACTGGATTATCAGAACCACCAATACTCAGGCAATGGACACAGTCAGACGCTATACAGAGATCATGACCACCAAAGAGACAGAACCCTATTTATTTTGGATCCCTAACCCTGAACATAGATTATATTTAACAAGTTTAGATTGTGTACAGTTCACTTCCTAGCAGTTTTTCCTCAGCAGGGCACTTGGTTTTCCATCCTGCCCAACTATCCCTGTGAGATTACTACTCAGCAATCTCTTATTCATTTTCTTCCTCCCGTTTCTGCATGCGAATAATCTTCGATCTCCTAGGTTAAGCCTTCATTTCATACAGTGTTTGACCTCATAGCTTTATGTCATGTAGTTATCAGTTATGTCCGGCATGCACCAAGGATCAGGAGCAACCCAAATGTTTTGGCTTTGTAAGCTCCTCTGTCTTACTATAGAAGATTTCCTGGTACTGTGTTTGATGTAACTGTTAAGTAGAGTGCTTACTTTGATTTACTGGAATCCCATGTATGTTTTGCTTTGTATATAAATATCATTCTTGTACTCTACATTTTAAAAACAATTTTATATATGTATTAACTTATGTGGGTCCTGGAATAGGTACCCAAATAATGTAATGCATACTTTTTTCTGTATTTTAAAAAAAACAGGTTTTGTATACGTGCTTGCCCTTCATGGCTTTTTTAGTCGAATAAAAGTACTTTGACTGACTGAGCAGTTTTTTCTGAAGTAGCCAGTTTTTTTGTTCTCCTCTTCCTTCTTTGGTGTTACAGGAAATGTCATTTTCACAATTTGAACGTTTAGAGCAGGTGGGGTAAAAATTCCTTACAATCAGTTGTCATCAACTCAGCTGGTCCCAGAGTGAGGGAACTGTGACCTCTCTAATGCTCAGAGCTTTTTTTTGACGTTTTTTCCCCATAAGGAGGTTCTTTGCCCAGTGCCATGGTTTTTGCCCAAAATCCGTTCACCTTTTCATTGTTCGAAGGATTTGGTTCTGCCAGTTCTATGCCCATCTCTAGTATCGAATGAGGAGCAAGCCCTGTGGCTCTTACGGTGTCATATAGAAAAATGGATGGTTCATTTGTTCCATTTGGTACAGTGGATTAGAATCTTAAACCTTTGAACACAACTTCGAGGAGGCGGTTAAAGTTGGCCATTATTTCAGCTTATGAAGTAAATGAGGAAGTGTTACTAATTGTAGTTCGGGGAAAGTCAACAACAGGTAGGGTGGTCTCCTGGTTGGCGTTTAAGCTGCTTCATTGCCACAAATTTGTTACGCCACAACTTGGTCATCTCCCTACACCTTTATGAGTCATAATAGGTTGCTAGTAAAGAGAAATGCATCTTTTGCTTTTGGCATGTTGGCATTAAGTTCACTGGAAAATCATTGATGTGGCTAATCATGATTGTGTTCTAATATTTTGAGTAGATCAAACTTGATGGAGCAGCTTGGTTCAAGGAATTTTTATTACAAGCTGAATACATGCTTGGTACCAGCTCACAATGTGGAAGTTGGATGAGGAGGTAATGGACTATTACTCACTGTTAGAAATGTTGGTCACTAGTTGGCAGGTGTTACCCTGTCTAAGTAGGGACCCTTCTTCCTAGTCAGGATAAGGGGGATACCCTTCTAAAATAACTCCTGCTCACCCCCTTGGCAGCTTGGCACAAGCAGTCAGGCTTATCTCAGAGGCAGTGTGTAAAGCATTTGCACATAACCAACAGTAATACAGTGAAAATAATACAAAAGGACAAAACATCAGTTTTAGAAAAATTTCCAATATGTTATCTGTGCAAAACAAGACCAAAATGATAAAACAAAATCACCCATAAAGTTCTTAGAAATATCAATAAACAAAAATAGACTTAAAATACAGTTCCAAGAAGTTGATAGCTCTGTCCTGGGCTATCACGGCGTCATGAACAACAAATCCAAACAGCTCTGACTAACCCGGCGTTGCGGGCCAGCTATGTTGTCAGGAAGACCCACAAAACAGTACCTTCAGAAATGTAGGGCATCGGGGACCTCGTGGTGAGCTCCGAAGGGCCGTTGTCATCAGGTGTCAGTACTGAAGGTCGGTGCAGGAGTCGTTGGGTCCCTGAAGTACTACACATTGCAGATCAAACTCTGTGCAGTTGAAGTCGGAGGCGCTGTTGTCGGCCAGCATCGGGATGTGGTGCAGAGTGCAGCGATGTGGCGTGCGGTGCCATCAGGTCACGGTGCAGGCAGCGGCTCAGTAATGGTCGTCCAGCGGTGTAGGTGAGACCAGAGCTGCAGTGCGAAGTGATGCGGTGCTCGTCGCAGTGCTGGCAGGTCACGACGGTGCTGGTAGGTCACGGTGCAAGCAGAGGCGTCTTCGTCAGCTGGGGAAATTGAGTCAATGGTGTCGGCACCGCTAGGCCAAGGCTACGGTGTGGAACAAGGCTATGCCTTGTGTAACGTACGAGTGGTGCCCTCAAACCATGGTGCACGCAGTGGTGTCAGTGTCAGCGTGGAGCAGCATCATCGGGTATACCTGGGTGGCAGCGTGAGGCGAGGCGTTCCGAAGTGCAATGCCCACAGGTTGCGGTGCAAGCAGTGCTCAGTAGCAGTGGTGGCCGTCGTCGTTGGTGAGACCAGGGCTGCAGTGCAAAGTGCGGCAGTACCCTCGGGGGTGTCTTCAGGATGGGGAGCCAGCAGCAGCGTCACTGACGGCGTCATGTTGCTTTTTCTTCTACTGCAGAACAAAACACACAGTTCCCAGTGCTGGTAGCAGATGAACTTGAAGTCTTTGCTATTACTGAGACTTCTCTAACAGAGGGTAGGCTCTGCATGCCAACACAGCAAAGCACACAGCAAAGTGGTACTTCCTCTTAACAGCTTCTCCGGCTCTCCTTGGCAGGTTCCTTGATCCAAAAGAGTTCTAAAGTCCTGGGGTCAGAGCCCCAATATTTATACTACATTTTCTCTTTGTAGCAAGAGTATTTGAGCCCTATTCAAAGCAGTTCTGCCTTCTCTGGCCCAGGAGACACTGCCTATTCAGTTGCTAGTGAAATCTCCTTCCACCACTCTAAATTCAGACCAGGCCTATTCAGCCCAACTATGAGTCACCCATGAAAGGCAGGAAACACCTCAACCCACCTTGTGGCTGTCTCTGTTGAATGCACATCTCCAGCCTCTGTCACTCCAAAACCAGACAGTCAATACACAAACCAGCAGTGGCACACAGAAGGGTTAGGAAAGAAAATACCCACTTTCTAAAAGTGGTATTTTCAAAGACATAATATAAAAATCTACTAAAATCTACTAAAAGATGTTACAAAGCAACTCTCATGTCAGCCTATGAGACAGATAGCTTTGCAATAGTGAAAAACTAAGGGGCCTATTAGAATGGTGGACCCCCAGAGGTGGAGGGACCGTCCGCAGGGCCAGCGGCGGTTCCTCCGTGCGAATTAGGATGTGACCACCACCCTGGCAGTCACATCCTGTATTTTTTACATTGCAGCGGGTGCTGCTTGAAGCAGCACCTGCCGCTATGTTAAAACTGCAAGCAGTGCATTTGCATGCACAAAGCGGCAGGCACCACGCGGTGCCTGCCGCTTCGTGCATGCAAATGCAGGGGGGTACCATTGGTACCCCCCATGTGCACCCCCACCCCCCCTTCACCCTGGCAAGGGGCCCTCAAAGAAAAGACCGTATGCCTTTTCGTGGCAGCGTTGCCGCCGCAGAAAGGCATGTCCTAGGGCAAATCCTAATATGGCTGGCGGTGTCTGATAGACACCGCCACCATATTAGAGCTTTTCCGCCGCGGTCTCGCGGCGGAAAAGCGGCGGACGGTCTCCCCGTCCGCAGATGACCCCCCAGCCATCCTAATCTGATGGGGGGTCTTCACACACACCGCAGTGGTGAATCCGCATCCCCCGGGCCGGCGGTGGCTTCCGCTGGCCCGGAGGATGCGGATTCACCGCAATCATAATCTGGCCCCATATTGGCAGTATTTCACTATCAGGACATGTCACACACCAGGCCATGTCCTACCTTTCATATACACTGCACCCTGCCCGGGGGGGGGTACCTTGGGTCTACCTTAGAGGTGCCTTACATGTAAAAAAGGGGAAGGTTAGGACCGGAAAAGTGGGGGCACTTGCCAGGTCGACATGGCAGTAAAAACTGTGCGCAGACACTGCAGTAGCAGGTCTGAGACATGTTTGAAAGGTTGCTTGATGCTGCAGGCCCACTAGCAGCATTTTTTTCAGGCCCTTGGCACACACAGTGCACTATACTAGGGACTTAGGGCCAGATGTATGACCCACCAATTTGTGACTCGCAAATTGCGTCGCATTTGCCACTCTCAATTTGCAACTAGCAAATTGGGATGTATAACAGTGTCTCAGACACTGTTAGCGATTGCTAATGGGATCGCAAATTGCATGCCTCATGAATAGTAATGAGGCTGTTGCAATTTGCGACCTCATTGGAAATGACTAGCACTCCTAAGGATGATGGCCTGCTGGGGTCAGCAGACCACCATGTCCGGGACTGCTTTTACATAAGGCAGTCTTTTTTTTTTTATTGCAGCCCGTTTTTCTTTTCTGTGCAATTTTTTTAAGGACAGGCAATGGTCCCTGGGACCACTGCCTGTTCTTAAAAATATCTTCTCACATACTCACAATGGGGAAAGGGTCCCCGGGGGACCCCTTCCCGTTTCCGAGGGGTTTACCACCTACTTGAAGTAGGTGGTAAACTGCAAATGTTTTAGCGACCGCTAATGCGGTCGCAAAACAATTGTACATGGCATGGTGACTCACTTCCTAATTCCAGGAGTTGCAAATGATATTTTGCTAGTCCGTGACCCGCAAAATAGCATTTGTACTTGCCATTACCCTTTTTTGCAGTCGCAAACGGGAGGATCTCCCGTTTGCGGCCACAAAAAAGGGTTGTACATCTGGCCCTTAGTAGGAAATCAAATAAGCCAATTATGGAAACACCAATCCATAAACAGAATTTACAGTAGGAGCACTTGCACTTTAACACTGAACAGCAGTGAGAGAGTGCGCAGAGGCACTGAACTAGCAAAACGAAGTCCAACATACCATTGAAAGCAGGAGGCCAGAAAGCAAAAAGACAGGGGAAACACTCCAAAAGATGCCAGGTCTAACACTCACCAGTAAGCTTCAGTACTCCGAGTTCAAGATTTCCAGTCACTGTCTGGTTTCCCATCCCTCCCATCTCTAGGGGTCATGGCCTTCACCTATTTTAGCTTGGTAATACAGTATGTGAAGTCAGTGTGATTGATATTTTAACTAGGTAACAAGTAGTAGTAAAAAGTCGCTATATTGGAGGGATTAAAACATATTTTTGAAGTAGCTTGGTGATCATTCTAGTGGGAGGAGCCTTCACTCATGAGGTAATAACTGTGATGGGGATGTCTTAAACACATTTAAAAGTGTACTACCTAGCACTGCTGCAACATATCACATACATCCTTACATGCTGATGCTGGGGGTGGAGTGACAATACATATCAAGAAAGCCTGAGTGCACAGGCTCAAGTGACCAGAGACCTTCTAGAGTGGTAGCAAATTGTATATATATATATATATATATATATATATATATATATATATAAAAGTTCCTCTTTAACAACTAACAGTTTTAATAAATGTGTCTCAATGCAGTGATATAATGTAATGTACTTAGGTGAAACGCTTCTGCATGTAAAAAAAAATTTTTTTTTAATTTTGAAGAGATTTCAAGGGTCAGGAATAACGACAGCAAGAATATTGTGGTCAAGAATATCGACTTAAGGTAAGAAATATCTTTTTTTTTAAATATCGAAGTATTAATTATCGTTTGCAAAAATATAAATGTTAAAAATATTGTTTTTATTATTGTTATGTATTTTTTGTATATATTTTATATGTATGTGATGTATGTTTTGTGTATCATATTTGTGTGTATTTTTAATATAGGGTTTACATTTTTAGTAGTTATTAATTTTTTTATTAGAATTTTGCACTTTTAGTCCTGTAGCGGTTGTGGGTTTATAGCAGAATAGGGTGGGAAGTAATTTATTTATATTAGATTTATTGATTCATTTGTATTTATTATTTTTTGTTTAATTGAGATGTTATAGTGGTAAATGTGTAAAAATAATGTATTATTAATTAATAATTGGTTGTTAATTAATTTTAATTAATTTTGGTAATTGTGTAATTAATTATATTTGTGTGTGGTAGTTTTTATAGGTGTAAAGGGTGGGAAGGGTGGAAGTAAATTAATGTTAATTGATGAATTAATAATTAGTTGTTCATTAATTTTAAATAATTAATTGGTAATTAATTATGGTAATTGTGTAATGTGCTGTGGTGTTTTTAGGAGTAAAGGGTGAGAAGTCATTTGTGTTTTATTAATTAATATATAGTTAATTAATGTTCATTATTTGATATTTAATTGGGGTATTTTTTTGTGCATTGTTTTTACTATCAAAGGTGTAAAGGGTGGGTATGAAATAAAGTGTTGTTATTTAATTATTAGTTGATAAAAGTAATAGTTTTTCTTGAACAAATAATATATCATTGTGTTTTATTATTTCATAGTTTAATTTAGGTGTGTGTTGTGGATATCAGAGTGTTAAAGCTTGTTTACTCAATTCATGTTTATTTTTATTTTTTTATTGATAAGATGTTTTTTAATGTATTATTGATTATGGTAATTATGGAAATACATATAATTAATAATGTTGAAGTGTTTTGTTATTGGTGTGGTGTTATAGGGTATGAAATAAAATAAATACCTTTATGTTTGAAATACTTTGTTGGTTTGTTCCTATTTGCTACTTTTAAATAATTATTGTTTATAAATGTATTCATTAATTTATTGTATATATTATTTGTAGGTTTTTGTTATATGTAATTAATATTATTATATGTGTTCTTTGTATATGTTTAATAAATGTAAATGTATTTATTTTAAATATTGTTTGTTTATTTTTATGATTTTTTAAATGTAATATTTTTTGTTTTTTCCAACTGTTTAATTGTTACTAGTCATGTTTGTTTCTTTGCTATCCAACACTTTCCCTAATGTTGTACTCACTGGAGTGGGAATTGTAATTTTTACTTCTTTGCTATCCAGCACTAGCCCTACTGTTGGATTCACTGGAGTGGAAATAGTAATTTTTACCCCTTTGCTATCCAGTGCTTTCTCTAATGTTGCACTCACAGAAGTGGAATCAGTAATTATTACCCCTCCACTATCCAACACTTTCCCTACTATTGCACTGGAGTTGGAATAAAATGTAAACCCTTCCGCTATCCAACACTTATCCTACTGTTGTATTCATTGGAGTGG
The DNA here is from genome assembly GCF_964261635.1 of Lissotriton helveticus. Classification (NCBI taxonomy): domain Eukaryota; kingdom Metazoa; phylum Chordata; class Amphibia; order Caudata; family Salamandridae; genus Lissotriton; species Lissotriton helveticus. Next base: position 588,841,353 of record NC_136073.1, read on the forward strand.
GAATAGTAATTTCTACCCCTCCGCTATCCAACACTTTCTCTACTGTTGCATTCTTTGGAGTGGGAATAGTATTTTTTACCCCTCCGCTATCCAATACTTTCCCTACTATTGCACTCACTGGAGTGGTAATAGTAATTTGTACCCCTCCGCGAGTTGGAATAGTAAATTTAATTATTCCGCTATCCAACACTTTCCCTACTGTTACACTTATTGTATTGGGAAATGTTAGTTTACTTTTTTTTTTTAATAGTTTAATATTTTAATGTATTAGAAAATGTTTTTTATTTGAAATTATTGATATATATATATAATTTTAAAGTTTAAAAATTAAATACAGATAATAGTTAATAAATATTTTTAAAGTAAAGATATGTGTATGTATAAATTATTATGTTTGTGTGTATATATTTTTTTAATTAACGTTCTTTGTTATATTTAGTTAAAATTCATATTAAATGTAATTTATTTTGTTAAAAATAATATTGTTTAATATATTAAATATATAATATTTATTTTACATCTTTTTTTAAATCGATATTTTTGAGTCAATATTTTTGTACTTAACTGTTAAGGTATGGGAGTCGATATGTGTTACTTGATATTTAGAACATCGGTGTTTGCGACATTGATATTCTATCAGTTAACCATTTTTACATGATGTTTGCTGCATGATTTACATGCTGAGCGTTTTCATTATTCGGCTGGTGCACTGGATCATAGAGCCAAGCCAGATCCCTAGCTCGGCTCGCAATCAACTCTGGCTCGGCTCTCCATGTTAGTTTGTTGGCTCACTGACCTCTATATTACCAACAGCATAAGATAGGCTGCTGTGTCTGAAACCCATTAACAGGTGCGGAAAGCTTTGTTTTCTTTTTATTGCTTCTTGTACCTCTTGGTGTTGAGCTTTCTCAACCTACTCAGCTCACTTGCAAGGCGGCCATAAATGACATGGGCCACGAGGATGTGGCTTAACGGCTACAGTAGCTGACTTGGAAGCTGTTGAACCAGGTTCGAGTCTGGCGGGAGGGTCAAACAACCTGTGATTCTGGGCAAAGCTCTTAATCTCACCGTGCCAAAAAATTAATGTGTCTGTTCGTAGTGCAACTGGTGGTCATGTAAAAGCACTCTGATAATTGTGAACAGTGCAAAGCGGAATTTCCATGTGGAATTCCCTTTGGCGCAATTATAGGAAGACCAAAACCAAAGGGGATGATGGACGGAGTGTTGAACATTGCAAGCACTCACCCCCAGTCAACTGATCTGAGTTTAATCCATCATCATTCTTTAGCTCACTCCGCTACCCCAGTTCAGACTTGGCCATATGCAAATCAGTCTGACCCTGTGCCTCATGGGAACAGTCCAGCCCAAACTGCCAAGCCATGTCTTCCCTGGACTGGAAACAAGCATCTTGGGACCGGTTTCTGGCTAATCAGCTGTCATCAGCCAGGCTAGCTTGAATCCAGTGGCAAAGTGAGCAAGGGGCCCACGTCTGGGCATACCCTGCCAACTTAGGGAGAACAAATCAAAACCAAAGGGGATGATGGACGGAGTGTTGAACATTGCAAGCACTCACCCCCAGTCATCTGATATGGATTTAATCCATCATCATTCTTTAGCTCACTCCGCCACTCCAGTTCAGACATGGCCATATGCAAATCAGTCTGACCCTGTGCCTCATGGGACAGTCCAGCCCGAACTGCCATGCCATGTCTTCCCTGGACCGGAAACAAGCATCCTGGGACCGGTTTCTGGCTAATCAGCCGTCATCAGTCAGGCTAGCTGGAATCCAGTGGCAAAGTGAGCAAGGGACCCACGTCTAAGCATACCCTGCCAACTTAGGGCAAGGGTAGAAAACTACAGTATTTTGAATACGTTTCTAGGTAGTAATTGGAAGGTAGACGCCTCAGAGACCAGGTCTTGGTGTATATGTGAACTTTGAGTGGAGGGCGACCTGAGTTTCTTTTCCCTCTGTACTCCTTGTTGAATATAGGGTTACTTAAAGTGCTTGGTGACAGATCACCAGGGCTGAAAGGCCGATTTATCACTTTTATTTATTTTTCAAGTTTTATATAGCGTTAGCTTGACCCGTGGGTATCAGAGCGCTTTACATATCCAAAGATGCATGCGCAGTTCCAAGAAGAAGGCTAGACTGACAAGGATGACCCCGCAATAAGGTAAGATTTATTTAAATCTTATTTTAGGCTTTTTAAACTCATTTAATATTGTGGGCGGGAGGCTGGTGGCGGGCGGGCGTCGTGTAACGGAAATATGCGGAGAGGCACGGAGATTGGTTCAATCTCCATCCCTTCCACGTAAGTCCCTTACGCGACTTCCGCCCACCCCTAGAGGGGAGTCATGTAGGTTATTGAAGTCTAGGGTAGTTGACTTGGTCACTAAAGTATTTGTTGAGGAGAAGGCGCTTCAGGTCCCTTTTGAAGCCGCAGAAGCAGGGGTTGCATCTGAGGTCTCTAGGGAGTGTGTTCCACATCCTGGGTACGTTACCAGAAAAGCATCGGCACTGGGTTGTTTTCTCTTCCAATTTAGGAGGGATGAGGAGAAGTGAGTTGGAGCTTCTCAGAGTTCTGGATTTTCCTGCTTTGACCAGTTTGCTGTTTAGGTAGTTGGGGGAATGTGAGTGGAGGGTTTGTGTGTGATGCAGGCAATTTGTAAACACATCTACCTTCCATGGGAAGCCAGTTGAGGGAGTTGAGGGTTGGTGTGATGTGTTCAAATCTCCTTCCACCAGTTATGAGTCGAGCTGCCATATTAAGGACTGATCTTAGTGGGGCTAGGTAAGCTTTTGGTGTCCCTGTTAGTATGGCGTTCCCATAGTCCAGTTTAGAGAGGACTAGTTATTGTACTATATGTCGTGTCTACACGGCATGTACTCTGCAGCCCCAAATCACACGCTGGACACAGGTGGGTGGAATCGCAATCCTTTATTCTTCTGCTCCATGCAGCTGGTTACACACGTCCATACATGTCGTCGTCCCAGTCCAGACTGTCCTCTTCCTGTCCCCCCTGACCGGATGTGGTGTCCGGTGACCTGGTCACCTCCCTCGTGACCCACAGGGTCCTAGTGTCCTCTGTCCCTATTTGTCAGGTCACTACATCTCCCCCCTTGTTGCGAACAAATGTTCATGGTGCTATTCTCCTGCCCATTGTCGTGGTGAGAAAAGAAAAAGAGAGAGAGAGAGAGAGAGAGAGAGAGAGAGAGAGAGAGAGAGAGAGAGAGAGAGAGAGAGAGAGAGAGAGAGAGAGAGTCAGTCTCGTCGACCCTTCTCCCCAGTCTCTGTTTCCTACTTTTTTCTACGTAGTCTCTTTGTCCCCTTGCACCCCTTCCTTGGTCGTCGTTTCCTGCCATCATCCTTTCTTCTGCCTTTCAGTTGTCCTCCGTCTGCTCTCTTTCTGTCAGCCTCTCTTCGTGTTGATCGTTGTTCTCCGCCCTCTGCTTTGCGTCTTGCTACTCTCTTTCTACGGCCGCCCTTTGTTGTGTTTTTTTTTTCACTCATTCTTTTTCCTTCTCTTCCTCTTTTTTTTGTCCCTCCGTCTTCTCTTCGCTTGCTATCGGCATGTCTTTTCTCTTTTTCATATGTCATCGTTATAAGGCCCATCGTTTTAGCGGTGCTGTTGCTCATCAGGCATGGTCCAGGGGCATCGCCTTTTAGAACATGAATGTCCTCCCTGTTTACTTTGTCCTCGTACCTCAGTTCCTCTGTGAATTTTCCCAAATTCGTTACCTCCTTCTTTGCCCCCCAGGTGAACACTTTTACCTTGGACGCTCTCAGTGTCGGCTTTACTTCCATTTTCTCGTATTCTGATACACACATGACGTTGCATGTTGCACCACTGTCCAGTTTAAAGTCTGCTTCATGCGCTCCTACTCTTATCTTTGCATTGTCTGTCTTTCCTCGGATGCTTTTGTCTGCTGGCTCTGTGCTCACTTCCGACATGTGGTATAATCTTTCCACTTTCTCTTCTTCCTCTTCTTCGCTTGACCCTCGTGACATACTTCTCCTTTCGTTGTCAACATACCTGACGTGTCTTGTTGTCGACTCCTGTTGTCTTCCTGTTCTTTCCTTGTCGCCTCTGACTTGTGCACCATGGCACATACTGGCGTAGTCATTTCTTCCACCACATCTTCTGCACGTCTGGCCAAACGCTGGGCATGCGCCTCTGTGAGGAAATCCCATTCCGCACTGGAAACATGTTCCTTCGCGTTGTCTCCTTTCCTTTTGTTCCCTCCAGTCATTCTTCCATCGGCCTGGGCGATCTCTGTTTGTCGTGAAGTGTGCGTTTTCTATTTCAGCGCTCTTTCCATTTCCTTGGCATGTTTCGTTGCTCTCGCCTCTGCTCTCGCTAGTGACAGGATGTTCTCCAATGACGTTGGTTCCTTGAGTATTCTTGCTCTGAATCCTGTGTCGCGACAGCCTTCTATGAGCCGCAGCCTCATTGCTTGCTCGTTATCGAATTTGTCGAACTCACAATGTGTCACCAATTTTCTCAGCCTTGTCGCGAAGTCATCTAGCGTTTCGCCTGCTCATTGACATGCAACGGTAAATGTATATCGTTCAAAGTCAATGTTTCGTTGTGGGTCGAATTTAGCTATTAGGCATTTCTTTAGTTGGTCGTATGTTTTGTTTCTTCGGTAGGCAGTGTCACCAGAAGTTCTTCGACGTCATCCCCTGCTAAGTTCAGCAGTAGCCCTCGTTTCTTTCCGTCTGCTACATCTGTATCTTCTACGTATCTTTCAAACCGTCTTATCCACTTCTCCCACCATATTCCTGCCTGTGGCTCCGATAAGTTGAACGGTAGTGGGCTCCTGTATTGTGCGCTGGGCTTTGGATCTGCCATTCTTGCCTTTTCTTCCTCTGTTATTCTCCTTTTCTTTTAGCCTTTTCTGGGCCTTCCTTGTCCTTTTCTCCTGTGTCCCTTTTTTTCTTTTTTTCTTCTTCTTCCTCTGTTATTCTCCTTTTCTTTTAGCCTTTTCTAGGCCTTCCTTGTCCTTTTCTCGTCTATTTCTTCTTCTTTACTTTTACTTTATTTCGACCTTTTCTGGGCCTTCCTTGTCCTTTTCTCTTGTGTCCCCTTTTTTTTCTTTTTTCTTCTTCTTCCTCTGTTATTCTCCTTTTCTTTTAGCCTTTTCTAGGCTTTTCTTGTCCTTTTCTCGCCTATTTCTTCTTCTTTATGTCTTTGCCTGACTTTGTAATGGCCGCTCTGTTGATTTCTATGGCCTTTCTCTCTATTGTCCTTTTCTTTAAGATGGCCGCTCTCTTCTCGCGAGATTTCGCTATCGAAATCTCGCTTGCCTGACTCCAAAATGGCCGCTTCCCCGATCTCGCCTCCTATTGGCCCTGCCGCCTGATCCCAAAATGGCCGCCGAGACTCTCGCGAGAGCTCGTGCCTCAATTTCGAGACCTTCGCGCTTACCGCAGTTTGGCTGTTGTTCCTCGGAGGCGATCGGGTGGGCTCCGATGTCGCTTTTTCTTCGTTTTCCCGCAGTTTGGCTGTTGTTCCTCGGATGCGGTCGGGTGGGCTCCGATGTCGCGTTTTCTTACGTCTTCCCGCAGTTTGGCTGTTGTTCCTCGGAGGCGGTCGGGTGGGCTCCGATGTCGCTTTTTCTTTCGTCTTCCTGCGCATCCAGCGTTGGCACCTTCTTCCTCCTAATGGCGTCGCCTTTCCTTTTCCACGTCGGCTCGTCTCTCACCCTTCGTCGCCAGTTGTCGTGTCTACACGGCACGTACTCTGCAGCCCCAAATCACACGCTGGACACAGGTGGGTGGAATCGCAATCCTTTATTCTTCTGCTCCATGCAGCTGGTTACACACGTCCATACATGTCGTCGTCCCAGTCCAGACTGTCCTCTTCCTGTCCCCCCTGACCGGATGTGGTGTCCGGTGACCTGGTCACCTCCCTCGTGACCCACAGGGTCCTAGTGTCCTCGGTCCCTATTTGTCAGGTCACTACACTATAGTCTTGAGGTCATCTTGGGTAATGAAAGGTTTACTTTTCTTGAGGTGTTTTGGTGAGTAAAGCGCACCTTTTGCCGAGTTTTTGATGTGGCTCTTCATTGATAGGTTCTTGTCCAGGGTAATGCCTAGTAACTTTACCGAGTCGGATAGGACGAGGGAGCAGTTTAGGGCATCAAGATTCTTGAGCCAGTTTTGGATAGGTCGATGGTTACTTTTCGGAGAGAACAGTATTAATTCAGTTTTGGCCGGGTTCAGCTTTATGTGTTTAGCGGTAAACCAAGTTTGGATCTTGGTAAGTATGCCACTGAGGTTTTGGATGTCACTGGGTGATTTGATTTTTTAGTAGATTTGAGTGTTGTCAGTATAAAGGTGGTATTTAACTCCTGCTTGTTTCAGAATGAATGTGAGTGGGTTCCATGAACAGGTTGAAGAGTGATGGTGAGAGGATCGAACCTTGCGGGACCCCCAGCGTGACTCGTGTTGGCATAGAGAGGCAGGACTTGATTTTAATTTGTTGCAAACGGTGCTGACGGAAGGAAGTGAATCATTTTAGTACTATGCCATTGATGCCAGAGCAATTCTTCAAGGTCTCGAGTAAAGCTGGATGATTTATTGTGTCGAATGCCGCTGATAGGTCAATAAGGATGAGGAGACAAGCTTCAACTTTTTCCAAGGCTCTGTGGATATCGTCTGAAATATTGAGCATAGCTGTTTCAGTGCTACAACCTTTCCCGAATCCTGATTGAAAGGTGTTGAGGAGGTTGAAATCATCAATGTGTTTAAGTCATTGTAGAACGCATTTCTCCAGAGTTTTGGCTAGGAACGGGAGGTTGGAGATAGGTCTGAGGTTGTTGCGATCGTTAGGGTCGGCCTCTGGTTTCTTGAGTATGGGTGTAATTTGTCCTAGTTGAAGGGAGTCTGGGACGCAGCCTGATGTGAGAGAGGAGTTGATGATTTTTGTCCAGAAAGGGGCAATAATGTGGTTGAGTTTTTTAATACTCTGGATGGTGAGGTTCTTTAATTTTGACTCCATCTTACATTTGTCTTCAATTTGTGTTGCCTTTACACAGACTGCTCTATTCATGAAGTGTTTCTGCCCTTTGGACTGCAACGTGTAGGAAACCCCCCTCTGTCCTTGCTTTGAAAGCAATCTCAGACACTAGCTGGCCTCACTGCATACAGACATGTTCTGCCATTACTGATTGACCTATAAGTGCTGTAATTGATTGACTTATGGGTTGGGCAGAAACACGACGTAAGGGGGACATTCTGGTTACATGATGTTTTTCTATTGGCTAATATTTTGCAGATCTTGTATGTCCATATTAGGTATTTTGTATGCTTGCAGAAGCTAGGACAGCCCCTTTCTTTTATGCTGAGTTTGTAATCCTAAGCATATAAAAGACCTCTGTGTTCTGTAATCTTTAGACTGCCTCATTCAGGTGCTAACGGCTCCTGTGTGACGTAGTCTCACTTATTAAGTTTAATAAAGATGTCTTTTAATATTTCAGCTTCTGTGCCAAGTTCTTTTGTATTAGTGAGACCCCTGAGAATGAAGATTTCAGTTCTTCAGATGGCGCGGCCAACGCGGGCTTCATCAGTTTCTGTGGGAGTGATCTTGTCAGGAGACAGAAAGCTACTGAGGAGGACAAGACAGGATTCTACTAAGAAGGTACTCTGTGCACAGGGATTCTGGAGATTCTTCGTCTCTGCAGCCCACTGTATTTCTGCTCTTCCTGATTTTGATCCTCCACATGATGTCACTCCTGACTGAGAACCTTTTTGGCGTGAGTATTAAAAAAAAAAAACAGACCGTTAGGTCATTTAGAACTTGACAGTTAGAATTTGGATAACCTTTTTGATTGGTAAGAGTAAGGTAGTTTAGTAACCCTTACTGTAGCTTTGGAAGAGTAAGGTAATTTAGTAATGCTTACTGTAGCTTTGGAACTTTGGAATTTGTGTTGGCCAACTTTGGATTTGTATAGGTTTGTATATGCGAATTGCAATTTGTGTAGACAGGTAATGAGGAGAATTTTTCTCTATTTGGTTTAGTTGAACGGTGCACGTACGAAAAGTACATTAAGCACTATTTTGATTATAATATTGTATATTTTGCAATATTTTTGGGCATGCCTGTTTGAAAGCTCACATAAGAAGAATGTTCTGCTTTATTTTGGAAGGTACCATGTTGTGATGTGAAGTAAATTAGCCAGCTTCCCTAGAGAGAATATCTAAATAGGTTTAGATTTACAAACATATTTCTTCCTTGGTGATTTTGTATCCCCAGGGAATTAAAATATGGACATAATACATACAAGGATCCTTTGTTCTGTGCAATTTTATGAATGAAAATATGCAGAGCGATTTTTGGAGTTCTGCTGGTCAAAGCTAGTGAATTGAGTGTATTTTCGCTTCTTGGACATACATCAGTCTGTTGGGCTGTTTTTGCAGTCTTTTGGAACACAATTGAGAAGCATTTCTTGTAAATATGACTTACAACTAGTATTTACAAATGGTTTGGTTTAAGTACAGTCTGTGGGCTGTCCTTTATTTCTGTCCTGAGTATTGATATGTGGGTTAAATGTGTGTTTAAATGTCTATGTGGTTTTCCCATTAGTGCAATTTCTGTAAGTGAATAGCGATGGCGCTATTCACGAAATGCATGGCTAAAAGCGCGCCGTATTGTGTGTCCTGAGTGTTTGACCCCTTTCTGTTTATGTCTGAAATTAGCTCAAATGTGTGTTTGTGTTTCTTTTTGATGTTTTCAGTCTATTAAGCAAGATGTCTAAATGTTTAAAAACTAAAATGTAAATTCACATTCACTAGGAATAAAAAGCCCCCAAAAACGAAATTGGGTGTGTTGCAAAAAATAAATAAACTTACAGCATTTTCCTTAGATACATTGTGTTAGATATTAACAGGTAAACAGATCGGCTGAAGTAAATTCTTGCTGAACTCAAAATATTATAGAACACGTATTGATATGTTTTAGTTTGAAAAAGACTGCCAGCTGCTCATGTTACAAGCACTTAGAGACAAGCTAAATAAACAGGAATATTTATTCAGCCAGGACTTTGCGCTCAGCTGCACAGGTGAAACGTTGCATTTCAGAATGTTGTTTTAAAAAGGTTCTAAAACTAAGGTTCATTATTTTGTATTATAGGAAGACATTTCAAATAAGGGTTTTCCTTTCTTTAAGCATTTCTCTAAGCATATTCTTGGCTCAGTTGCTAAATAATAATTAACCCATGTAATGAAGAAACATTTAAAAAGAAAGAAACCGTAACAGATGCTGAAACAAGATAGGGCAAGTCCAAGGAAACTAAAAAGTTAACGATGTCTTGAACATTGATTGGCAATCTCAGATAAAGATCAATCAGGGAAATTGGCTTTGCAGGTCAGTTTCGGGTGACAAAAGTTAGTTTCTTACAGTTTAATCTGGTAAATGTGTACATGACCTGGGGAGGCCAGGCCACTTTGTTCGTCGGCCCACGTGGCATAGAGAAAATAAAAAAATAAAAAGAAAATGAAGTCAGATTCAAGGAATTGCAGAGCCTTAATATGTGGAATTATCAAAACTGATTAGGTTATAAAAATCAGTGCTACAAAATTCGTTTTTTACTATTCATGAAGCTTAATACTTATACTGTGACCTCCTAGCATTATAATTTAATTTAAGGTATGGTATACTGCATAAGAAGGACATTAGCATATAGAATTTCACTTGACCAGGCGTGAAAAACTCATTTTTCTTAGGATTTGCAGGAGATATGTCCAATGTCCAATCTCTGCAATTTGTAAAGAACATTCTGAGGATGATTAATATGTAACATTATTATAGGATATTTATTTTTAGTGCCCCAAATATCAAAGCGAATTTGGGTAAAATGTGGGCATTTTTGCCATTTACAATAGCTTTAAAGTGCTTTAGGCTTCAGTAAATGCATACATTTAGGTATAATACAAATTTGCAGGTTGTTCCCATTTGGGTTTCCTTTTAAATAGGTCAGTGAGCCAATGTGCCTGGTGCAGAGGTTTGAGTTTAATATCAGGGTGGAAGGTTTTAACTTTTGCTGGACCTAACTGAGCCTTCATCCATTTAAGGTAGATGAAATGAGTACCATTGTAAACAAGCATTTGTTCTAAAAACTGGTATGTGTGTTATTGTGTTCTGTGAATTATTCACAGTAACTGTTTTTATAATCTAAGTATAGAAATAAATTGTAGCCCCTAACAGGAGTAACATATATATCATGTGTTTTTAAATAGGGTTGGTTATTGCAGGTTAGAAAGAGTTGGGAAGGTTTTTTTGTCTTTTTCAGCCTTAGAGTGAGGTACGATAGGGGTAAGTGTAAAGAGATGGAGAAATTATTGCTTGGAAAAGCAGGGCCCCAAAGGGTGTTGGCGCACGGGACACGCAGAGTGTCTGTGAAAAAGTTTTGGGAAAGTTAAAAAGGTTTAGCATGTTTTCAAAAGATGGTTGTTACAGTTGATATTTTGTGTGTTGTGTGCAGAAATGTTCGTGCGTTTTACATATTTTTGCATTTTATCCTTTTATGAATTGTTCCTGCTGGTCCTGTGTGTCAGAAGCGACACAGTTAGTTGTGTTTGACAGCCAAATGTCCACTAACTGGTGATCTGCTGTCAAAAGGAGGGTGAGGATTTTAAGCCTGACGAATTAAGCAGGCCTGAATATTCTGTTTTGGGCTGCAGGTTCACAGTGCATAAAAGTGCATGCAATAGTGTAGTGTGTCACCGCTTATTTACATATGCTATTGTTTTGTCTATGCTTTTTGTGCTTGATATACGCAAGTATATCTGATGGCTTGACATGTGCGTTTTGTGTGGTTTTTTTAATGCATGTTTTTGTTTCATGTTGCTGCTTTTGATACTATTACAAGTTTACCTGTGTTGTGAAGGGATATACATGACGATGTGTATCCTGTACAACAGTTGGGTAGATTTGCTCTGACACTAAATTTCACAGATAGACAGACAACACTTCATCAGTGTATGTCAAATTTGGCTTTAATGGTATTTGAAGGAAAATAAAAAAGAGATATACAGAATCAAAGTGTGTCATCTGCAATTAGTCACGATACTGTCCTCTTCCCTTAAATGACCAGGCAGCCCTAAATGTATGTATCCTGATTGGACGTAAGGATAAATTATAGATTTGTGACTCTTATACATGGTGACCTAATTTCTATATTACACTAGTCAGTTTTGTTCTGCTTCCTAAGTAGTGTATGGCTTTGTACCATAAAGGAAACAAGGTTTCATTTTTACCTAGTCCCATTTCCCTTTTCCAAATTCCTTTCACCAGTTGGTGTATTGCTCAGGTTCACACTTCCAGACTGCAGTAATGTACCAGAGACCCCATATTATGTATAATTCCCTTTTGTATGACCAGACTGGTTTTCAAAAATGTTCTTTAGGCCTACTCTGATGTTTTCCAGTTTGACTATTAGGGTAGTGATGGACTGGTTAACTGACTCAATACTATAGTAAGATAAGTTTTCCATCTCAATAGGAGACACCTTACGTTTTTTTGAATATGACAAATTTAATGCCTATTCTAATTTGGTTTTTAGTTCCTTTTTCCTGCTGCTTTAATTTTTGATGGACCAGATGTATTTTAAATAATGGAAATACCAGGACTCTCTAGTTCTTGTCTTTTGTTTCCACATTTTGATCATTAGCTTTTGCATTGCATAGTCCACCTGATGTACAATTCTTAAAGGGAGGTATCTACATGTCCCTGATAAAATGTATTATGCGATTTCTCTTTTGAGGTGTTGTAGATAAGGAATTAGGGAACACCTATATGTAATCATTTAGAGAAAAAAATGTGTTTGCCCCATTAGACAATGCCACCATGTGTGAGGACATCCATTCAGATAGAATTCCCATGTCGCTATCTACCCTTAGATGGTAGAGGATATGCTCTCACATGGAAACCCAATTAAAGAGGCTAGAGGCACTGTTTTGCCTACTGCCTTTGTCTTTGTATTGCCTTTGAGAATGACAGTGTGTTCTAGACCAGAAATGTCCTATGACGTATGGCCACTCCTTTAAAGATTGCAGGCCACTTGCTTGCAGTTCCTTGTTGTACAATGAACTGTTTTTGTACTTAATTGAAGGAAACAACTGTGTCACATTTTCTACGTAACTAGGTTCTGCGGGATCTTCCAGAGTCAAAGGGAGAATGATACCCTGCAGAACGATGATAAAGATGAGTTCTAATTCTCATCAGTGTCAGCTACAGATGAGGGCTACATACCTTGGCCCTACAGTCCCAGCACCCAGACAGCGATCGCCAGCGTGCCATCAGTGATATCTCCAACGTATTGTGCTTGCTTCATCAGAAGGCGTTGAACATCAGAGAAGGAGGATCTGGTTTTGCCACAGAACCAGAGTTTCAGTGCAAAGAGCGAAAGAGAAGGATTCTTGTTGTTTAAGGCTTCAGTTTTCCACCCAGCTGTCGTGTGCTGGTTAACCTCTGACAGTGTGCAGTCCCTTGAGCCCCTTGGCCTGAGTTTTGGCCACACAACCCCTTTTCCTTTGCTCCAACTGAAGTGCAGTGCACCAGAGGATTTGAGATTGGCAAAAGGCACTACATTATGGTGCCCATGAAAGACCAGCCTGAGCATCCTCTGACACTGAATAGAGAGTGTTGGAGCCTGAAAGTGTTGCTGAGAGTGACAGTCTGTTGCTCTTCCCCGATTAATTGTACTTGGGTCTGCATGAGATGATTTGTGCCCTTGATCAATGAAGAGCACACTATCTGTAGTGCCTGCCACAGAGGAGAGATATTGGTGCACTGCATTGAGACATTGAGACTTTCAAGTGACTGCAACCTGTAGAAAACCCCCCTCTGTCCTTGATTTGAAAGCAATCTCAGACACTAGCTGACCTAACTGCATACAGACATGTTCTGCCTTTACTGATTGACCTATAAGTGCTGTAATTGATTGACTTATGGGTTGGGCAGAAACACGACGTAAGGGGGACATTCTAGTTACATGATGTTTTTCTATTGGCTAATATTTTTCAGATCTTGTATGTCCATATTAGGTATTTTGTATGCTTGCATAAGCTAGGACTGCCCCTTTCTTTTATGCTGAGTTTGTAATTCTAAGCATATAAAAGACCTCTGTGTTCTGTAATCTTTAGACTGCCTCATTCAGGTGCTAAAGGCTCCTGTGTGACGTAGTCTCACTTATTAAGTTTAATAAAGATGTCTTTTAATATTTCAGCTTCTGTGCCAAGTTCTTTTGTATTAGTGAGACCCCTGAGAATGAAGATTTCAGTTCTTCAATGGGAGGGGGTCCAGAGTGTGGGAAGAGGGCTTTAAGCTTGCAATTATATTAAAGACCACGTTTTCCAACATGAGTTCAAATTCTGACCAATTTGCATACTTTTTCAGTTGGAAGAGGACCTGGTTGCCCTTGGTATGAATTTGTTCTGTTTGGTCAATGGTGATTAAAGGGGGGCAGGATGCGAGGGAAGGAGGGTTTTAGGTTTGGATGAAGGATTGTTTAATTTTTGTGACTTTATCTGTGAAGAAGCTGGCACTTTCTTCGCTTCGATCCTTGGTGGCTTTTATTTTGTGTGGGGTGTGCCATTTGTTTGACTTTTACCAATGTTGAAGAGTTCTCTCGGTCTGTTCTTGGCCTGGTCGAGTTGACTGCGGAAGAAAGAGGCCTTTTCTCTAAAATTGTGTTTTTTATATGCCAACCGAGTAGGTCTAAGTTGCGTTAGGTGTAATGTCGAAGGGTTTAGTCTCGAAGTCCTTTCCGAATGTCTGAGTTGTCGTCTTTTGTTATTAAGATCCACATTGAACCAAGATTTAGATTTGGTAGATATCATATGCTTGTGTTTGAGTGGCGCTACTTGATCTAACACCTCTGTCATTGTTGAATTAAAGTGAGCTGTGAGGTCATCAGCCGTCATAGAGGAAGGCTATAGCTGTAGACGGGCATGAATCCTGGCTTCAAGTTCGGTTATAGAGACATGTTTGATGTTCCTGGTCCAGTGTTTAGGTGTGTCAGATCGTATTGGTTGGTATCTGACAAGTGTGTCAATATTAAACAGTATGAGGTAGTGGTCAGACCAGTCAATGGGAGAAATCGATCTCAGAGAGACCAGCTCATTTTTGGTGATGATTGCATTGCAGATTTGCTCCTTTGATGTGTGTTGGTTCATTGCAGAGTTTTTTGAGGTTGGTTATTTCAAGCAGGTTGGAGAGGTTCTGGACTGTGGTGTCTTCTGGGTTGTTCCAGTGGATATTGAAGTCACCCAGGAACATGTCTTTTGTGTCTGTTAGGGAGAAATGTGTTTTTAGGTCGGTTAGTTCTTCGGCAAAGAGGGCACGCTCACCAGGAGGATGGTAGATGGTGTGAAATTTGATGGGCGAGATGCCTTTGACTACGTTCAACACCCAGGTACTCAAAAGTCCGTTATTCTGTAGGTTGTAATGTGGTGAGCGTTATTCCTTCTTTGTGAATGATGGCGAGTCTGCCACCTGTTTTGATCGGTCTGTCGTGTCTGATGATGTTGTTTCCTGGAGGGGTGAGTAGGTCTAGAATGGGGGCAGAGTGGTCATTGAGCCAGGATTCTGTGAGGAATGCTTTGTCTATTGCTTCAGAGAGTATAGCTTCAGCAATTTCCATGGCATGTTGTACTGCTGATCTACAGTTGAGGAGCATGCAAGATATAGGACGGGGAGCCTCACTGTTGGAGTGTTTTAAATGTATAGATGTGTATTGAGCAGGGGTCTGGGCAAGTGGACAGTTCTAGGGATTCTATTAGGGCGAACTCAAACTGGGATGCCAAAAGGAGCCGTATTCCGGCTCATTGGAAGGTTAGATTTGTTGATCTCATCAGCTTCATGTGCTAACATTGGGTGGAGAGCTCGACTAGGATGATGTGCCTGGCTCCCCAAAGGAATGGAGGGCCATGATGTGCCAAGTGCGGCAATGGAAGAGGCTGTGCGGGGGGAAGGTGAGTAGCTACCCTGTGAGTATGTGCAAGGAGGCTTCAACCGGTTGGGAAGGTCTTGTTGTAGGAGTAGGATATCGCCAGCTAGGGAGTCTAGTTTCTGCTCCATTCGGGTCAGTTGCTGGGTAAGTGAGCAAAAAGAGCTACTTGCCTTCGGCGGGAGCGGTGCATGACTAGGGTCTATGGAAGGAGAGAGTATTGGATTATGGGATAGAACGGTGTCATTGTGATTAGGAGTGGAGATAGATTGAACGTGAGGAGTTGGGTCCTTTGTGTTTTCCGTCTTGAGGTTAGGAGGAGGTGTTGTGGGTCTTGGGTCCAAAGGAGGAGAGTGAGCAATGGTTCGGAGGAAGTCAGTGTCCAGGGGATTGGCCGTGAGATTAGAGGTGGAGATGGTTTGTGCCTGAGGTCGTGGGTCCGAGGAAGGAGAGTGTACAGTCGTTTGAGGTGTTGTGGGTCTTGGTTCCAACGGAGGAGAGGGAGCAATGGTTCAGAGGAGGTCAGTGTCCAGGGGATTGGCAATGAGATTAATGGTGGAGATGGTTTGGACATGTGGTTGTGGGTCTGAGGAGGGAGACAGTGCAGTCGTTTGTGGGAGGTCAGTGTCCAATGGATTATTTGTGACGTTGGACATCGAGATGGTTTGGGAAGGTGGAATAGGGTCAGAATCGGAGTTGGGGATAGTTTGCGAGGGTAGAGTCGGTCTCTTGAGGTTCAGAGGAAAGTGTCTGTAGCGAGTTCAGTAGTGGAAAGATTGTAGTTTGTGTCGGATCTGCCTAGCTCAAGAGCAGCCTTATGGTGTTTATTAACTGTGAGTATGCTGGTTCTGGAGCGATCAGTTGATGCCATTAAAGTGGGTGTTTGACAGCGGAGTGTGATGATGGGGGTAGTGAGATTGTAATGGGTGATGGTGGATGACCATGTGTTATAGAGTGGGTCATCAGGGAGGGGTGATTGTATCAGTTCCAGGTTTCTTGTCAGGGTGGAAGGGGAAAGGGGAGATTCGGTTTGATGGTTCTGTTGAGTTAATGAGGAGAGTAATGTTGGGAAGTGACGATCAAAAGTGGTGAGGTGCATGTCAGTGGCTTGTATGAGAATGTTTCCTGTTCTGAAGATGGAAATTGTAAGTTCCCCTTTAAAGGAAGGGGAGACGGTTGTGGTGATTTTTTCGCCATAGGTAATGCTTACTGACTTGGTGACTTGAAAATGAAGAAGGAAGGTGTTTTTCCACTTTGTCAGGCGATTAGTGTAGAAGATGAAGTTAGATTTCATCTTGCCATTAGTCAGGGTGAGGTTGTTGTCTACAATAAGTGATTCAGGGTGCTGTTTTAAAGTTCTTTGCTTAGAAAGTTCTTTTTAACATTACTGGTCAGATTTTCTGGGTAGTTTATAGACCATAAGTTGGGTCTGTAGCACAAGAGTTTAGAGGTCCGGGTGGGGTTTAGCGGGTACATAGTTAACGACTGAGAGGTTCTGGTTCTAAATTAATCTTTGGGAGAAGTGTCAGGGCTAGGGTGGCTGGTGGTCTAGGGCCCGCCCCACTCTGCTTTCGGAGTTGCCCTTGTGGCAAAATGCATCAGTCCTCTTTGAGAGGGCGTTGGTGGCTGATGTGCTTCAAACCTGCTTGTGCTGTTAAGTTGCATCCATGTTTGTAGGTTTGCGCAGGTTTCCCTGTCCTTTAGCTGTTGTTTTGCTGTGGTCCGCCTAATGCGTGAGGTTTCGCATGCTCACGCGTAATGCGTGAGGTTTGGCATGCTCACGCGTAATGCGTGAGGTTTGGTTGTCGGGTCGCGTGCGTAAGCGCCGAAGGCACGCTAACTTACGCGACCGCGCCCTGCCTCCTGTGCTCACTATTCTGGATAGTTCCTAGGGAGTGGCTGTGGTTTCTTCCTGCTCCCTTTCCTGTTTCCTACTGCCCAGCGTTTTGGAGTGGGATTTCACCGGAGGCTTTCGGTGTTCATTGCAGGGGGCGTGGCAGTTTCCAGCTTGCTCCGTTTTCAGCTTTCCAGCCTTCAAGAACCAAGTTGGAGCGTTTCAAGGCGATTTCTCATCCATCTGAGTAGTAGAGTAGGTCGTACTCTACAGGTAGGGAATAGGAATTCCTGGTTCCCAGTTCTTGGCTAATTATGTTGAAAAATTGCTTCTTTTTTTAAAGGTGATATTTAAAGCTGCCAAATGCATTTTAAGTGATTTCTAAAACTAAGAAAGTTCGCATCCTTTAATGTTTTATTCCTCAAGTAGATAATCGCAATCCATTGCTGGCAAGGGTTGTTGATAGTGTTTCGGGGGGAACGCAAAGCATATTTGAATGTGCGTAAAAGCTGTTTCTATTGCAATATTGTCTAGGCGCATTCCCTTTTTGTGATGACTGGCTAATAGGTCAAATGGGTTATTTCTTGTTAATGATGTTTATGAGGTAATCATTTAGCTTGTCCTTCAAACTTTGGTAAAGGAGTTTATTTGCTGAAGTGTGTTGTTATTTCTTTGATGAAGAATCTGTCGCAATTCACAAGAGATTGGATTCGCTATTCACAAGTGATTGAAAATTAAACAGCATAATTAATAAAGTGTTATATGTTGACTACTACTGTGTAAGAAGCTTTCTGGATTATTAGAGAGAGCTTGTTTATAGGCTTGTGTTTTAGAATCTCCACAAAGGTTATAGCTAACTTAGAATTTGCAGAATATTTTGTTACTAACTTTTCCTTTTCAGATCTCCTTCCCCGCAGTTCCCTTCCCAATTCCTTTTACCCCTCGCTTGATCACTCCAAGATTCTGTGTAGTAATTACATTCGGAATTGGAGGTATCGAGAGGTGGGCCCTTATAACTTCACGACAGACCCTGAGGAAGACGTCGCCTGACAGAATAGTGAGCCCACGAATTCTTTTCCTCCTGGTCTGTACGTGGAGTCATAATGACCACCATCAATGATTTAATGTCTGCAATCATGCGAATACAAGCAGACTTAAAAGAAACCATGGATGTAACTGCTTTGTTAGCAGCTAAGGTGGAAAATATTCAATTACAGAGTACTCCTCTTCCGGATGAGGTTCACGAAACTGGTGCTAGCAGGGGACATACAAACATAGCTGTTACTGTGCCCCCCCAGATTCCTTTGGCAGCTCCTGAACGTTTTTCTGGGGACCCCTCTAAGGTGCAAATCTTTTTGACCCAGATAGAGTTGCATTTTGCTTGTAGACCAACTGCATTTCCAACCCCACAGTCTAAGATTGCGTTTTTAATTTCCTATTTGACCGGAGATGCCGCAAACTGGGCAGTTCCTTTGGTCAGACAAGATGACACTTTGCTTTACAACTGGAAACGTTTTGTGGAAGAATTTGAAAAGGTTTTTGATCGTAGAACAGTTACTTTATCCGCAGATCGAGAACTACTTCAGTTGAAACAAGGTAATAGGGACCTTGTTTCTTATTTGTCTCACTTCAACAGATTAATCGCTGAAACTTCTTGGCCAGAGGAAAAAAGGGCCGCCCTTTTTTATCAAGGTCTAAAAGACGAGCTAAAAGATGTTCTGGCTCAAATTGATCCTCAACCAGTAATTTGCTCTGAATTGATTAATCTAACGTTGCGTTTAGACCACAGACTCTCTGAACGAAGATCAGATAAAAAAAGAACAGACAAACCAAACTGGAGATCAGAAGCTAAGTCTAGGCCTCAATTTTCAAATTCTGAAACCGGTTCGGAGCCTATGGAAATAGGAACTTTAAGACAACCATTGTCTAAAGATGAGAAAGACAACCGTCGAAAGAATGGACAATGCCTTTATTGTGGTCGAAAAGGTCACTTCGTGAAGGACTGTTTAACTAAGCCAAAGGGAAAATTTCCTAACTCTAGTAAGTCAGCAGTTCTGGAAAAAACAGATCCGAAATCGGAAAACTAACTGGCCCAAGATGTTTGAAGGGAGATCTCTTGGGTACTATTGCCTTCCCTTCTGTGAACTCATGTGTCTCTAACTACAAAGCTCATTTTAGATTAGTCGTACAAATCAGGTTAATTCAAGAAACATGCCAAATGGAAGTTTTAGTTGATTCTGGAGCTACAGGAAATTTTGTAGACTTAGAAACCGCTCAACGCTTAGGAATCATCTGTGAACAAAAAGAGACTCCAGAAATAGTGCAAGCGGTGGATGGAAAAATTCTAGCTGGAGGGCCAGTGACCATGCAAACATCCAAGGTTATTATGATCTGTGAAGATGCTAAGCAACAAATACATAAGGAGGAGCTTCAATTTGATGTTATCCAAGCACCTCAGTATGGTTTTATTCTGGGAATGCCTTGGCTTTGCTTGCACAATCCAACCATAGATTGGCGAAAAAGAGAACTGGTTTTTCTGTCTGATTTTTGTCATTCGACTTGTCTTAATGCCTCAAAACTAACTCTTAGTCGATTGGCCACAGCTGAGGAAAAAGAAACATTGTTACCTAAAGTTTACAAGGACTTCGCAGAAGTTTTTAGTGAAACTAAGGCAGCCCTCCTTCCTCCTCATCGAAGCTATGATTGTCAAATCGATCTTGTACCTGGATCTAGTGTCCCAAATTGTCGCATTTATGCTTTGTCTGAAAAAGAGAACCAACACTTAAGACAATATCTCGACCAATATCTAGAGAATGGATTCATCCGCCCCTCCAAGTCTCCGGCAGCGTCTCCTTTATTTTTCATTCCGAAAGCAAATGGGGAATTGAGGACCTGCATCGATTATAGGGCGTTGAACAAAATCACTGTCAAAAATAAATACCCATTGCCTCTCATCCCTGTTCTTTTGGACCAAGTTAAAAGGGCAGAAATCTACACTAAATTGGACCTCAGAGGAGCCTACCATTTGGTTCGTATCAGGCAAGGTGATGAATGGAAGACTGCTTTCAAAACCCGATATGGTTTGTTCGAGTACTTGGTGATGCCATTTGGGCTGTGCAATGCACCAGCAGCTTTTCAGTTTTTTTTTAATGAAGCCTTGAAAGAATTTTTGGATCTTTTTGTTATTGTCTATATAGACGATATTTTGATTTATTCTGATTCTGAAGCCGAACATGAAGGCCATGTCAGAAAGGTTCTGAAAACTCTGCAATCACATAATTTGTACTGCAAATTATCCAAATGTGATTTCCATGTTCGGGAAGTTGAATTTTTGGGAGTTCTCCTCACTCCAACTGGAATGAAAATGACTGACAGAAAGATCAAAGCTGTTGCCGATTGGCCCACTCCGACCTCTGTTCGAGACATACAGTGCTTTTTGGGATTTGCAAATTTTTACCGCCGCTTCATTGATCATTTTTCTGCTGTGGTAACTCCCATCACACGTTTGTTAAGAAAGAAGGTGAACTTCGAATGGTCCATTGAAGCTGAACATGCATTTCAGAAGTTAAAAAGAGCCTTTACTGAAGCTCCCGTTCTCATGCATCCCAATGTAGAGAAACCCTTTATCATTGAAGCTGACGCCTCTGATGTAGCTATAGCAGCCATTCTCTCTCAAAGACATCATACTACTGGTCAAATGCATCCGGTTGCCTACATGTCTCGAAAACTAAATCCTGCAGAGCAAAATTATGTAATAGCTGAAAAGGAGCTACTAGCGATTCTAGAAGCCTTCAAAGAATGGAGACATTACATAATGGGAGCAAAATTTACTGTAACCGTGTACACTGATCATAGAAATTTACAGTTTATGAGCTCAGCCAGACTTTTGACCCCGAGACAACTCAGGTGGATGATGTTCTTTGCCGAATATGACTTCATAATTACCTTCCGTCCAGGCCAAGACAATAAGAAAGCTGATGCCCTGTCCAGAAAAGACTCTTCTTTGCATCGCTTTGAAGGAACTCCTCAACCAATAATAGATCCAGGCAAAGTAATTAATGTTCTCTCGGCAGATCAATTTTTGGAGAATATTCATGAAAATTTTCCTTCTTCCCAGTGGAAATCATGGTTGAACTCCAACGTTAACCAAACCATCAAAGAAGGGATACCTTTCCATGGAAAGCAAGTTTATCTGCCCTCTTTGCAATTACAAGAAACTGTATTCAATTGGTTACATTCACATCCTATGGCCGGTCACCCAGGCCCTCGAAAGACTGTGGAGAAAATACAAAAGATGTTTTGGTGGCCAACGCTGCAAAAAGATGTGTTAAAAATGGCTAATGATTGTGAGGTCTGTGCAAGATTTAAATCCGATCACACTAAACCTAAAGGTTTTCTACAGGTCCTGCCTACACCAACTGAACCATGGAAACATATTTCGTTGGATTTCATTACTGATCTACCATCTACCCAACACCATACTGTGATTCTAGTAGTTGTAGACAGTTTAACCAAATATGCACATTTCATTCCTTGTAAGCAGCTACCTACTGCAGGACAGTTAGCGCAAATATTTCTACAACATGTGGTGCGCTTACATGGACTGCCTTCAGTATTGCTTTCAGATCGAGGGTCTCAGTTCTCTTCCAAGTTCTGGCAACAATGGTGTAAAGATCTGCACATCACTTCCAATATGTCCACTAGTTATCACCCTCAAACTGATGGGCAAACTGAAAGACTGAACCAAACTTTGAAACAATACTTGAGGTGTTATGTTACGGACTCTAAGAAATCTTGGTTAGATTTACTTTGGATTGCGGAATTTGCGTATAACACTTCGCCTCATTCATCAACCGGTTTCTCACCGTTCAAGGCACTCTATGGCTATGAACCTAACACCATACCGTTAGCTATGATCAATGATGGTAGTGTTGTGCCAGCAGTTAAGGACTCTGTACAACTTATGCAAACTATCCACCGTCAGGTTCAGGATCGCTTGTTGCAAAGCAAGAAGAAATACAAAGAGCAGTATGACAAAAAACATCGTTCAGGTCCTACGTATGCCCCTGGAGACAAAGTTTGGTTGTCCACAAAGAACTTGAACTTCAAACACAAAAGTATGTTTCAACCTAAGTACATTGGTCCTTACCCAGTTCTTCGACAGGTGAACCCTGTGACATTCAAGTTGTTGTTGCCTAGGTCTCTACGGATTCATCCAGTGTTTCATACTTCCCTCCTTAAACCTGCTAATCAGAATCTGGCTCCCCGTCCAGCTCCGATTTTAGTTCATGGTAGTTGGGAATATGAGGTACGAGACATTTTGGATTCTAGACGTCGGGGTTCCAAGTTGTGGTACCTTGTCTCCTGGAAGGGATACGGTGCTGAGAATGATTCCTGGGAACCGGCTGACAATGTTCATGCCCCACGCTTGATACGCCGTTTCCACCTCCTCCACCCTCTAAAGCCGGGCCCTAGACCACTCTTGGGAGGGGGGTGTACTGTCAGGGCTAGGGTGGCTGGTGGTCTAGGGCCCGCCCCACTCTGCTTTCGGAGTTGCCCTTGTGGCAAAATGCATCAGTCCTCTTTGAGAGGGCGTTGGTGGCTGATGTGCTTCAAACCTGCTTGTGCTGTTAAGTTGCATCCATGTTTGTAGGTTTGCGCAGGTTTCCCTGTCCTTTAGCTGTTGTTTTGCTGTGGTCCGCCTAATGCGTGAGGTTTCGCATGCTCACGCGTAATGCGTGAGGTTTGGCATGCTCACGCGTAATGCGTGAGGTTTGGTTGTCGGGTCGCGTGCGTAAGCGCCGAAGGCACGCTAACTTACGCGACCGCGCCCTGCCTCCTGTGCTCACTATTCTGGATAGTTCCTAGGGAGTGGCTGTGGTTTCTTCCTGCTCCCTTTCCTGTTTCCTACTGCCCAGCGTTTTGGAGTGGGATTTCACCGGAGGCTTTCGGTGTTCATTGCAGGGGGCGTGGCAGTTTCCAGCTTGCTCCGTTTTCAGCTTTCCAGCCTTCAAGAACCAAGTTGGAGCGTTTCAAGGCGATTTCTCATCCATCTGAGTAGTAGAGTAGGTCGTACTCTACAGGTAGGGAATAGGAATTCCTGGTTCCCAGTTCTTGGCTAATTATGTTGAAAAATTGCTTCTTTTTTTAAAGGTGATATTTAAAGCTGCCAAATGCATTTTAAGTGATTTCTAAAACTAAGAAAGTTCGCATCCTTTAATGTTTTATTCCTCAAGTAGATAATCGCAATCCATTGCTGGCAAGGGTTGTTGATAGTGTTTCGGGGGGAACGCAAAGCATATTTGAATGTGCGTAAAAGCTGTTTCTATTGCAATATTGTCTAGGCGCATTCCCTTTTTGTGATGACTGGCTAATAGGTCAAATGGGTTATTTCTTGTTAATGATGTTTATGAGGTAATCATTTAGCTTGTCCTTCAAACTTTGGTAAAGGAGTTTATTTGCTGAAGTGTGTTGTTATTTCTTTGATGAAGAATCTGTCGCAATTCACAAGAGATTGGATTCGCTATTCACAAGTGATTGAAAATTAAACAGCATAATTAATAAAGTGTTATATGATGACTACTACTGTGTAAGAAGCTTTCTGGATTATTAGAGAGAGCTTGTTTATAGGCTTGTGTTTTAGAATCTCCACAAAGGTTATAGCTAACTTAGAATTTGCAGAATATTTTGTTACTAACTTTTCCTTTTCAGATCTCCTTCCCCGCAGTTCCCTTCCCAATTCCTTTTACCCCTCGCTTGATCACTCCAAGATTCTGTGTAGTAATTACATTCGGAATTGGAGGTATCGAGAGGTGGGCCCTTATAACTTCACGACAGACCCTGAGGAAGACGTCGCCTGACAAGAAGTTAGTTAATGTAGAAAAGATTAAGCCTACAGGGTAGGGTCAGATCTTAATGAGGCTACACGGTGTCTCTAAGTTTATGTAGAAGAGTAATCCTACAAGGTGGCAACCGATCTTAATGAGGCCACCAGGTGGCTCTCCAGGCTAAGCCGAGATTTAGGATTTCCTCACCTAGTGCCAGCAGTGGCGTAACAATAATTGTGAGGGACCCCCTGCAAGGTACATGGAGGGACCCCCTCCGGTCTCTATCAGGAGCTCCCCGGCCCAAGTGCAGTGCTGATGGGGACCTCTGGAGCTTGGGGTCCCCCAGCACTGCGGCAGATGCAGGAGCTTGTGTTATGCCCCTGAGTGCCAGGAGGGTCCTTGTGCGCCGATCTCAGAGCAATTAAATTAACGGCAGGCTTGAGGTTCCATTAGTCTGTGCCGCTGATGATTGACCAGACTAACAGCTGGCAGTAGCCCCCACCATGTGGGCTAGGCACTCACACAAAAATGGAGAGCAGTGCAAGAGTTGCTGCCTAGTCGTAGGAAATACAAACTTGGGCCAGTAAGCATATTTCCCAAAAATCATGATAAGCTAATACGAAATTGAAATGGAAGCGGGTCGTCTCTGGCCCTTCACAGCTGACTCCTGTGGGCCGCCATTTTAAGGTCAGGCAACCATGTCTGCCTGTTCTATACGGTGCCACCTCTCAAACACGTTGTGCACTTTAGGAGAGGAGGCTGGGCATGGATCTAAACTTGCACCTCAAAGTCGCTGTCGCTGTGGCAGAAAAGGAAGCTGGTCATCTCTAGCCCTTCACAGCTCACTCCCATGGGCCGCCGATTTAAGGTCAGGCAACCGTGTCTGCCTGTTCTGTACGGCGCCGCCTCTCAAATACGTTGTGCACTATTAGGAGGGGAGGCTGGGCATGGATCTAAACTTGCACCTCAAAGTCGCTGTCGCTGTACCAGAAAAGGAAGCTAGTCGTCTCTGGCCCATTCACAGCTGACTCCCGGGGGCCGCCATTTTAGGGTCAGTCAACAGTGTCTGCCTGTTCTCTGCGGTGCCGCCTCACAAAAACGTCACACACTTTATGAGATGCGGCTGGGCATGAAACTAAACAGGGCCGGCACGGACGGAACGCACTTCCCATGACAACTACAAAACCTTCCATTATGTTCCAATTGAAAGCTTATGTTGTTAATGCTTTCTATGTTTGTCTTTAGAGTCCGCTATTTACAAGCTTCATGGTGTTCTGGAGATGGCAGTGTGACTTGTCATGAATTTCAGGAAATCTCATAGTTTCTGCGGACCTCCACATAAGCTGCACTGGTTGTCAGATTTTAAAAGTGTCCATTTTAACCACTTCCGCGCTGATGACAGAACCGCTCTGTCATCAGCCGTGGTAGCGCTGTGCTGATGACGGAGCGGTTCCGTCATGGCCCGCTCGACGTGCCTGCGCGGCGCTGATTTCACGCCTGCGCAGCACCTTCTATTGAGCGGGTGGAGCCATGACGGAACCGCTCCGTCATGAGCACAGCTCAACCGAGGCTGGTGACGGAGCGGTTCCGTCACCAGCATGGGCGTGCCGTGCGGCGCCCCCGCCCCTTTAGCGCTGCGGCGGAATAGCCACCGCAGCGAAGGTGTTAAAGTATTCCACTTTGCACGTAGAGCCTCTCATGGAACAGGGCCTGTGCTGCTTATGTGTTCGCTTCCAAATCTAAGGGATCCTTTAATTTTGGATCTTCACTCCTGCTGTCAGTCTCCGATTTAGAAAGGCTTGGTAATGAGTGTAGAGAGGGATGTTCCTTCTCTTTTTTTTGCTTGCTTTGTTTGAAATGCACTCTTTTTGACCTGTGCAAAATAGAGAAGCATTCTATGTTTATGAAAGTTCTTGAAATTAATCTATTTTATTGATTATCTTCAGATCTTTCTGATGTTGTTAGTCAGTTCAGTCTCAAGGTGTCCACTGCTCTTTATAAGTAAAAACTCCAATCATATCACGATGTATAGGTTTTCAATCTATTTAGCAGGTGCCCTGAAGCACAAAATGCAGGGAAAGTAGACATTTCAGAAGAAATCTAGAAGAAATTATTGTGATGGAGCATTGCCACTTGAGGGAAAGCTTAGGTGTCTGGCACCTGACCTATTGGTGGGCTGAGAGAGATAGCTTAACTATGTGACGCCTGAACATATAGTTTATATTTAACCAGACGCATACGTCTGCTGCCTAAAGCAAACGCCTCTATGAAAATTGATTTTGTGTACAATAGCTTACCAAAGCTAAAGCATTGCACAATGAAAACACTACTGTGTGTCCGACTCATTCCAGTGTTACAGTGACAAACTGGTAATCATGTTGTCTCTCTTGTGCCCCATTCAAGGTTGTCCCACTCTTCACCCAGGCCTGGCCAATGCTATAATTATTATGGACATTTAGGAGAATATGGTAATTCTTCTCAAAGGATTTTGGAGAAATTCAGAACAAGTGTTGCATTTTATAATGCATATTGCCCCTACAAGATTTTAAAAAAGCAACATTGATGCCAATGGCGTAACACAACTTGAGGGGATCCCACTACAAAGTGCTTGGAGAGGTACCCCCATGCCCAGGACCCACTCAACAGCTCTTAGGCTAGAGGTCCGTCATCTGGGAACAGTGGTGGAGGTGGGCCACTGGACCTCGGGGTGGGGGGAGGGGCACTGCGGAGGCTGCTGGGCTATTGTTACGCCACTGATTGAGACTTTCGTGGCTTTCACACTTCATGTGCTGCAGGCTTCAGCACTGAATTAAAGTCTTGGGATGTTGTTATTATAACATATACTGTTGAGATGCATGATTTCTGTTGCAGTGCCCTTGCCCATCAGCCACACATTCTTTGTGTTCTGAAGCTGGAAGAAATACTTGTATTCTTTACATCCTAAAACACCATTTGTTGCAAAGTCCTTTTAAGGCAACTACCTGTTACGCCTTTTTTTTAGGCTTTGTGGATGTAGCTCCGTCTTGTGAGAGCTACTAATTTCAACTATTTTACTTTGATTTAGAATTGAGATTGTTTTTTTTGTGTTCTGTGTTTGCCTGCAAAAGGATTGGGACTACGAGCTGTTCGTTTCTGACCGCTCTTCCTGTCACTTCTTGCGGAACCCGCTCCGCGGGTCCCGCTTCGTGCTGGGCCGTGTTGCTGCTACAATTGCACTGTCGGACTGAGGAGGAACCTACCAGGCGCCCGGTATCCATCTTGGGACGCTTGCTGGTGCAGGGCTGCGAGCGAGGGTGGGCGCAGGACTACAAGTCCCAGGAGCGCCCGCCCGTCTCCATTGCCAGCAGCTGAGTCGCTCTCCCTGCTGGCTCCTCCCCCGTACTCACTGCAGTAAAACCCCTTGTACCTGGGGCTTCGCTGGATTGGTTTTTTTTGTGTTCTGTGTTTGCCTGCAAAAGGATTGGGACTGCGAGCTGTTCGTTTCTGACCGCTCTTCCTGTCACTTCTTGCGGAACCCGCTCCGCGGGTCCCGCTTCGTGCTGGGCCGTGTTGCTGCTACAATTGCACTGTCGGACTGAGGAGGAACCTACCAGGCGCCCGGTATCCATCTTGGGACGCTTGCTGGTGCAGGGCTGCGAGCGAGGGTGGGCGCAGGACTACAAGTCCCAGGAGCGCCCGCCCGTCTCCATTGCCAGCAGCTGAGTCGCTCTCCCTGCTGGCTCCTCCCCCGTACTCACTGCAGTAAAACCCCTTGTACCTGGGGCTTCGCTGGATTGGTTTTTTTTGTGTTCTGTGTTTGCCTGCAAAAGGATTGGGACTGCGAGCTGTTCGTTTCTGACAGCTCTTCCTGTCACTTCTTGCGGAACCCGCTCCGCGGGTCCCGCTTCGTGCTGGGCCGTGTTGCTGCTACAATTGCACTGTCGGACTGAGGAGGAACCTACCAGGTGCCCGGTATCCATCTTGGGACGCTTGCTGGTGCAGGGCTGCGAGCGAGGGTGGGCGCAGGACTACAAGTCCCAGGAGCGCCCGCCCGTCTCCATTGCCAGCAGCTGAGTCGCTCTCCCTGCTGGCTCCTCCCCCGTACTCACTGCAGTAAAACCCCTTGTACCTGGGGCTTCGCTGGATTGTTTTTTTTGTGTTCTGTGTTTGCCTGCAAAAGGATTGGGACTGCGAGCTGTTCGTTTCTGACCGCTCTTCCTGTCACTTCTTGTGGAACCCGCTCCGCGGGTCCCGCTTCGTGCTGGGCCGTGTTGCTGCTACAATTGCACTGTCGGACTGAGGAGGAACCTACCAGGCGCCCGGTATCCATCTTGTGACCCGTGCTGGTGCAGGGCTGCGAGCGAGGGTGGGCGCAGGACTACAAGTCCCAGGAGCGCCCGTCCTTCTCCATTGCCAGCAGCTGAGTCGCTCTCCCTGCTGGCTCCTCCCCTCTCACACACAACCTATAAACTTATTAATCTGGTCCCGCTGCGCGGTAGCGCGCGGGAGTGCGCCGGGATAAGCCCGGGACAAGGGCGGGACCGTCTGTGGCCGTCAGTGGCCGAAGGAGGCCGGGCTGGGCCTGGTCATTGACATTTACTGTTGTGGAACTGCATGCAGTGTTGTACACCCCTGGAGTAGTTGTCTGGGTTTGT
The DNA here is from genome assembly GCF_964261635.1 of Lissotriton helveticus. Taxonomy (NCBI): domain Eukaryota; kingdom Metazoa; phylum Chordata; class Amphibia; order Caudata; family Salamandridae; genus Lissotriton; species Lissotriton helveticus. Next base: position 588,869,601 of record NC_136073.1, read on the forward strand.
GCTAGGCTTATATATCTTATTTATTTATTGTGTTACAGTCGACATGTCTAGTTCGCTTCCATCCGCTGTGGGTGTGTCCTTCCTCGGGCCTCTCGACAAATATTTCGAGAGAGCACATAAGGAGATTGATAAGGAACTTCTTTTAATCGAGAGACGAGCTGAGCGTCGACGTTCAATTGAACATCTCAAGCTACTCCCACTGAACACACAACCACATCCTAATAATTCGCAGGCTGTGGATGCTCAAGGGATGTCGGCTAATGAGGCAGATACGTCTGGTACGGATCAAATCCCCAGTATATTCAGGGTTCCTAATGATTCCCCAGTACGTACCAGCACTCATAGTGAAGATCATATACATAGGCACTCCTCTTCTACCATTAGTTTAATTGATCTTAACACTCCTACCACCCAGATTTTGGCATCCAACCTGCACTCTACATCGGTCTAATCGGTCACTAGGTTGTGTTGGTCCCTGCGTGAACCTACTGCAACAAAATAATAGTGCTAGTGCCTCTGAGCCCTCCAAGACAAAAAAGGTTGTGTCCTCTCCCCCTAGGAAAAAAAGGAAAAAGGGTGGTGTCAAAAGAAAAGGTCCGTGTCAACAGATTCTCTCTCCATCATTAGTTAATCCTATTACTAATTTTATGTCCTTGCCGGTGGTTGAGGCCCCTACAACATCATTGTTTCATCCAGCCCCACCAGAGGTTGCAGCAACAGGGTTCAACATTAAGGAGAGTTTCGATATTTTCGAGAAACTCATTAAATCATACATGCTGCCCCTGATGGAACGTGTAAGGCTACTAGGGGATAAACTGGATTGTTTATTGGCTTCTGGCACCATCTCCCATCTTAATAATTATGATAAACAATCTAACCCTCCACTCTTACCTAGTGTCATAAATATTCCTGCTAGTAACAAATCTAAAGATAACCAATCTAAAGATAATAAAACTGTAGGTTTTACAAAATCCAAAGACTTGGATATGGCACCTAAATCTACTTGTGTTACAAATCTTGCTAAAGCTAAACCCCTGGGGGTTACCAATAAACCATCTTCTGAGGGATTGTTGCCATCTGCCAATCATGGGGCTGCTAAATCTGCCAATCCTAACTACAGACAAACCACAAATTATAGGAATATTGTGGATCTCCCTCCTGACTCAGCCAATTATGTGATTATACTGACGGGAGTACCCCCTATCTCTAATGGGAATCGGGAAAATAATGATAATCTAAAAATCTAAAAAATAAAGTCATTTTCTGGCTGGAAACTAATAGACCCCTTCCTGCCTATCTTAACGGGGATATTATTTCAGTCAGGAGATGCAAGTGGGTGGGTTTACGACCTAAGGACATAGAGGGTGACACGGTGATTATCAACTTTAGAGACCATAGAGTCGCTCCCCATTTATCAGACTGGTATGTGGGTAACAATGAGGGAGGGATCTCCACGAGGAATCTCAGCTACTTTTATCCTGAGACTCTTCTTAAACCACCTGGTCATCATCATTCCAAAAATCCGCACCAGCCCCTAAGATGGACTAACTTTACACCCAGTTTTTTTGGGCCACCAATTAACCCTGAAGCCCTGTTTCGTTCCTACGCACAATCCAGCTATAATGGTTCTTCACACACCCCGATCTGGGTTAACCCTAAGCCTCAGTTCATGGGTCTACCTCCTACGTCAGCTTTTTCACATCGCAACAAGCCCCAAGATTTCTTCCCTGTCCGTAACAATCCAAGTAAACATACCCAGGCTAAGGAGCTCTGGAGTATCCCGTTGAGGAATCTCTATGACCCATTATCAGAGCTGGCATTTAACGATTGACCAGCTATTATACCTGGGGCTACGGAGGATAATACCGACTGTATGGGCTCAGCTGACGTTCTAGCTGATTTGTCTTGCTATATGGAAAACTTAAAAATTCGTGTAGCCCCTGTACTAAGAGGGGCTCCACATATTTGTGCATGCCCATAGATAAGGAGATAGTAACTGAAACAGAGTTCTCTGCTGTTCAAACAGCTGAGAGTATTAAAATGGGTCTTAGTACTCAGGGTGGGTTCCCAGGTACCCCTACTGAGATTGTAACTGGAGCTGCCCTAATTGACGATAGAGTTGCTCCCAGGAATGACGAAGTTTTTTCCCTTGCTACAGATAATGCCAGTGCCTCTAATGGTAGAAATAGTACCATTCTGGGCTGCTGGAATATTGCAGGTCTGGAGTCGCGCTTGTGTATTCCTGATTGGACCAAATTTATTCGTCGAGGCGACGTTTGGTCCTTCCAGGAAACCTGGGCGCCCCTCCCATTGTTCCTCACAGGCTATCTGAATTTTAGCAAACCTGCAATTAGAGGGAAAAGAGGTCGAGCTATGGGTGGCTTGTCTGTTTGGGTCCGTCAATTTGAGGGAGTGTCAGCTAAGGAAGTTTATATTGACAGCCCAGATATACTAATGGTCAGTATTAAATCTACCAGTGGGTTAAACATTTTGCTGATTAATGTGTATGCTAGGAGTACCCAGGGTGGTAGGGTCTCCCCTGCCCTTCTTTGCTTGGATGCATACCTAAGTGAAGCCCCCATTGATGGTCATTTGATTATAATTAGGGCTCCCGGTTTTCCGTTTTTACGGATATATACACATAAATACAGACGGAAAACTATTTTTCCATTGTCTGTATTTATATTTTAAAACGGAAAAATACGAGTAAAACTGTGCATCAGCAGTGAGGAAGCACACCTCGGGCGGCGCTCGTTAAGCTCCTCTGCTACAATCTACTGGCGCCAAGTGAGTCAATCGCCTCAAAGACACACACTTGCACACTTGCAGTGCACATTATGTTAAATGCAGACGGCCCATTGTCATTCTAAATGTGAAAATCATCTGCAGTCAGAATGACAATGGGCTGTCCACAGCCTGTGCGAGGGTAACTAAGCACTTCAACACTTTCAGGTCGAGTTCGCGCTATATAAAACTGTTTCTCAACTAACAATTTCTCCTCTCATTAACGTTCTAATAGCGCCACCGAGCTCCATACGAAGGTGGTGTGCTGAGAGGGGCTGTGTGGGATTGGGTTTGCAGATGTACATGACATATGCTTTTTGTATCAACACTTCAGATTTCAGTGGGACAGGAGGAGGGGAGGCCGTCGTGAGGAGCAGCCTTTCCCATTCATTCCCCTCTAATCCCTCATTACACAGTACTTTGCCGCCTGCAGCGCCTTGTATGACGCCTCGGGCAGCCTTCGCCAGAACACAAGAGATTACATTGAGCTAACTTCACATTTTTTGTGTGGGGGATGGGGTGGGGGCGGGTGTCGGAGTTGAAGGGAGCTGGTGAAGTGAAAAGGTGAATTGCTTGAAAACGTGAACGAAATACATTCGGCTCACCACAGACAAATGTCCTTCCAAGGCAAAGCGCGCAAGTTTCCAACCTTTTTAGGAGTGAGAATTCATTAGTATGTGAGATGACGTCATACGTGTCTCACAAACATCGGAATCAATGACAGCACCAGAAGTGATATCAGGGGAATTAAAAAGGCACATTACATGTAAAACGAACACCTGCACACTCACTAAATGTGTATGGAGCAGTACTCAGAGGTGAAGAGAGTCTCCTCCCACCATCTTAAGCAGTCTGTAGTCCTTCTTCTACAAGGGGGTGCTTCCCAGAAGCTGTTCATGGCAGAGAAGAGCTCTGAATCGAGTGACATTTAGTTAAGCTTCTAGTCCTCCTTCTCAGCAGGCGTGATGATGTGACCAGTGTCGCTGGAGCTATTGGTGCGAGAGATGCAGCAGCACCCAAAACTTGAAAGAATGTAGATGGAGAGTATGTTCAACAAATACCTACGTAAAGTTTTGGACTTCTGTTATCATGTATATGTATATTCAGTGGGTGGCATGGACTCTGTGATGGCCTCCTCCCTCATTTTGGGTCCCACCCATCCTATTTCTCTCTAGATTTTGTTACCAGTTTTATTGTTTCTTTTTTCTTGACCTCTTGTAAAGCGCTCTGATACCCTCTTGGGTCATGTTCGCGCTATATAGAACTTTATAAATAAATAAAATAAAGTAACAGATTGCGTTGGGATAACCCGGATGTCGTGTAGGGTTATTGTGAAAGACTGGGCGCTTTGTCGGTGTTAGTCCTAAGGGTTTAAGTATGCAGTGTTTTTTTGAAGAGTTGAAATGATAGGTTACGGTGTAGGGAAGGAGGTGTGTGGGGTTTCTTTGACGAACAGCCTAACTACTGAGAACAGTGGGCAGTACTGTGTGGGTGGTTTTCGAGGCGTTTGGTAGGAGTACGTGCATTGTGTTTGATGCTCTTGGTGACATTAATAGTGTAGGTGTTATGTGCAGAGGTTGTGAGATGGGAAGCAATATATGCTTTCTATAGGCGGTGGCAATTTTTTATGTGGTTTTCTGTGCGACGTTTTGGGTCTGATATGCAGGCCAGTGTTAATTAGTGAATACATTTCGGTGTATGTATGGGGAAGCGTTTCACACACTGGCATCCAAGCAAGGAAGCACACACGCAAGGAGGGAGTGAGAGCACATAGACATATTTTAATTGAAAAGGAGACGCATGCAAACTTGAAGCCGTATTGTAAAGTAGAATCAGAGAATTGTTCACATGAATCAAATCAGCAAGGACAAGCAGGGCAGCTTCAAACTGATCCAGCATGGATATGCTAGCAACAGTGTGAATTTGGGTAGAGTAGACACAGTGTATTCAGAATCGTAAGGAGACATTCAAGCGAATAGAGTACGATGTTCAGGAATCTCTTCAGGTGTCTTTAGAAGGGAATGTGGGCATGTAGAATTGAGCAGAAACTCAGTGGGTCCAGGGAAACCATAACCTGAATCAAAGGGACACGGACATTTTTACCTTCCTCCTGAGGTTAATGCTGGCAACACAGGAAAAACAGTCAGAGGGGTAACAAGCGCTATATAAATACAAACTTTTTTCCTCCTCTATCCTTCTGCTATCATTCTAAATAACTGACTAACCTATCCACCACTTAAAATGTACTTGCATGTTTCACTATACAAATTCAACACTAATCCTCTATGGGTGCCGGAGTAGCGTACTACTCGCCAAAAAAGCGCTTTGACGCCTAGTCAGGGGTAGTAAGCGCTATATAAATGCAATTACAATACAATACAATAAACACTGAACAAAGCACGGGCCTTGAGAAAGCTGACACTGGCCCATTTTGCCTGCTGCCACCAGGCCCTGGTGCGGGGGCGGGGGGTGCCAGGAGCTGTTTACACAGGAGGGGGGCCTGGACTTACTCAAATCCAGAGCAAGAGAGGGGCATGCAATGAATTTCTTGTATATTGTAGTAGTGCAACACTAAGTACCAATGCCTTCAACTTCAAGCGTAGAAAGGCATTTTATGTTCGCTGTGTTTTCAATTTAAATAAATGTGGAAAAATACTAGCTGTAGCGTCGTCTTTTGCGTGTGGCAAAAATAAATGTGGATAAATACAGAACAAATGCCCAAAAAATAAATACAGATAAATACAGACGGAAATGGCAAAAAAATAAATACCATAAAACCGGGAGCCCTAATTATAATGGGTGATTTGAACACCTGTTTTGAACCACTGAGTTTAGATGAGGGCCTCCTAACAGAGACTGAGGACATGGCATTGGGGATACCCCAACTTGATTTAACACCAATCAAAAAATGGTCCCAATCGGCCACCTTTATTAAAGGGTTATGTCTGGACTTGGGATTACGTGCCCTAAACGGTAGAGTGCGTTCCGATAGGCTGGGCAAACATACCTTTTGTAATGGAAGATACAGCAGCCGTATTGACTACGTTTTACTGGATGTGAAACTATGGCCTAGAGTAGTGGACATGGAAGTAAAGTCACGCCCAGAAAGCGACCATGATCCATTGGTGGTGGATTTAAGGGATTGTAGCTTCTTGAGGTCGGCTAATCGCTTGTCTAACATAATACAGGAGGCAGTTGTTCTTACCAATGATATGCGGAGGGTACGTTGGCCTAAGATCTCTGTAGATACGGAAGCTCGTAAAGCAATTAGATCCATGGTTACTAACTCTTTGGTTGTGATCTCCAAATGCGACACACAGGAGGAGATTAATACAATGATTACGGATACGCATTCTAGATTGTTCATATCTTTAAAAGATCTATTTGTAAAGTCGGTATCCAAAAAGGGTATTAGTGGGAATAAGAAATCCTCTAGTTGGTTTGATCAAGAGTGTCGTCGGACCCACGCAGAATTGTTTAAAGCCCTCAAACTTAAGAACTCGGCTCTTGTTAGGTCTTGTAGGAAGGCTTTTAATGCTGCCAAACATTCTGCTAAGGCCACATGGGATGAAGAACGCTGGTTAACACTATCTGAAGCATGTGGCTCTAGTAATCTACAACGATTTTGGCACTTACTTAAATGGGGTTTGTCACAGGATGACCGCCCAAGCCCAGCCTCGGTGGACCAACAACAATGGGTATTGTATTTTGAGAATCAATTTAGGTGCCGTACTTATGCACATGATAACCTCTGTTGGCCACTCTTGGTTGAGCCCCTTGTTTTTTCCGCTAGAGACGTCGAATTAGCGCTGAAGTCTATTCCTAGGGGTAAGGCCCCTGGTCCCGACTGCATTCCGGCTGATCTATTCCATCACGATCATGACCTGTGGGTACCATATTTAGTCCATCTGGTAAATGCACTGGCCACTGGTGCCAAAATTCCTGAATCCTGGGCAGGTGCAGAAATGTTGCCGATCTATAAGAAAGGTGATCGGTCGGTTCCTTCCAACTATCGGCCGATCAGCCTTATAGATGCGGTACAAAGAATTATAGCCCGCCTGGTTCTTGCAAGGATCCAGGAATGGATTGAGGATTTTAATATTCTAACCCCTCTCCAAGCTGGCTTTAGAGCCCACGTGAGCACCTTGGACCAGGCCTATCGGTTCATGCTCCTTTATTGGAAAACGTTTTTTTTGGGTAGGGGCAACCTATACGCAGCCTTCGTGGACTTGTGGTCTGCTTTTGATCTCGTCCCGAGGGCTGGGTTGTGGAAGTGTTTACTTGAAATGGGTATGCCGCCCCCCCTTGTTCGCCTGTTGGTGAATTTACATGCAGACACCTATGCCCAGGTTCGTTGGGGTAAACCAGGTGAGGTGACGGGCAGGTTTCCTGTGGCCAAGGGTATCAGGCAAGGGTGTGTGTTGGCCCCCACCCTTTTCTCCTTATATATTAATAGGGTCACTAAGTACTTTGAAACCCATCCCACGGACGCTCCAACCTTAGCTGGAATGAAAATACCGTTGCCCATGTTCGCTGACGATACTCTTTTGATTTCAAAAACCAGACAGGGTCTTCAACAAGCCCTGACGAGGTTTGAGAGTTTCTGCAGCGAACATGAGCTCGAGGTGAATGTGTCAAAGACCAAATTTATGGTCTTAAGGGGACACACTCAAATCACCTCAAGTGTAACAATGGGGGGGTCACTTTTGGAACAAACTAAGTACTTCACCTACCTGGGGGTCACATTTAGCGAGACCCTAAGCTGGTCCCATCAGGTTGAGCTTATGGCCTTAAAGCATCTGCAGTTAGGTGGTGCCTTGATAAAAGAGCACAAAGGTTCCTTCACCAGGCCAATGCCACCGCTACTTAAGATTTACGGGTCTAAGGTAAAGTAAAGTAAAGTCCACATTTGTAAAGCGCACAATCACCCGTAAGGGTCTCTAGGTGCTGGGGGCCGTCGGGAAGATTAAGCGAGCTATTGCCCAGAGTCACATGGTGCTGGGCTAACCTGCCGCCGGAGCCGGGGATCGAACCGTGATCCCCAGATTCCAGTGTCAGTCGCCCTGGCCGCTTTACCCTCTGTCCTATACAGGGCGGAACTATGGGGTTTTAGTAATTTGGACCCTCTGAGATTAGCCCAAAATAAATTTCTTAGAGTGGTAACGGGCCTCCCACAGTCAACTCCCCGGATCCCGCTTCTGTACGACCTTGGGTGCCAACCAGTGGAGGACCAAGCAAGGTTCCGTCCCCTGGCATTCTGGCGACGTCTATGGACAACGCCGGAACTCCTTTTTTATGCAAAGGCTTGCTTGGAGGTTAAAAATTTGTATGGTTCCTCGAGTATAGGCTGGTTCAAGGATTTAAGCTCTTCCCTTTTGGCTTTAGGTTATGGTGACCTGTGGACAAACCCAGATTCTGCCATCTTTCCCACAAAAAAAGAACTAAAAACACGATATTGGGACTGGGTGGTCCACAAGAGACACATGAGACTGGGTTCGAGCAACCTCACAGGTCTATTCATTGACCATAAAGACACATCCAGGCTCGAAAAATACTGGGACATGATCACCAAGCCCCTGGATCGCAAACTATTTCACCAGTTTAGATGCGGTTCTTTACCTCTAAGGGATTTCACAAAAAAATGGGGATTTGGTGGGTCTGGGCACTGTCCAAAATGTCCAGGCCAGGGTGAAAGTCTAGCCCATTTTTTGTTTGTGTGTCCTTTGTATTCTGCACCTAGAGCCAAATGGTTAAGACCGGTCTGTAGAAGCCTAGGTACCCGCTCAGCTCTTGAAGCAAGTCGTATTTTAAAAACCAACCTAACCCCACTAATTGTTGTGGGGATAGCAAAATATTTAGGTTGGGCCTGGCTAGTTAGAAGCAGGTATATAAAAAACATCTAGCTAGTGGTTTTTTAATAAAGTTCTTGTTTCTGTGTTTCGATTAGCATATTATATGTGCTTGTTAGTTAGGCTCTGTGCAATGCTTTTTGTTTTGCTCTCATGAAGTCTATATATGTGATTTAATATGGTTTTAGAGTATTTTATATGTATATATTGTATTTTATGTCTTTTATGATGCACTAATCGAATAAAGACTACTTGACCCGACCGAGAAATCCATAGCTTCCGTGATAAAGAGTATGCGCTCCTCCGGAGCAATGGGTCCAGACGAATTGCCCATGTCAATAATTAAGCAAGACGTCACCTCTTGGAGTAGGATTCTTCTCCCAGTGTTTCGTACATGTTTTATATCTAGATCAGTCCCCAACTCCTGGAGGGGAAGTATATTAATCCCCATATTTAAAAAGGGAGAGCGTGATAAGCCTACGAATTATCGTCTAATAGCTCTATTGGATTCAATACGAAAAATATTCGCCAAATGTCTTTTAATGTTAATAACTGAATGGGTAGAACTAAATGGTATTTTACCCATGGAACAAACGGGATTTCGCAAAGAGCATGGAACTCTAGATAATTTGACATTATTACAGGTGATTGTGGACAAATATGTACGTGTTCGAGGTGGTGGCATATACGCAGCATTTATAGATTTCTCCACAGCGTTTGACAAGGTGGACCGTCCAACGCTGTGGAGAAAGCTGGCTGTATTGGGTATGCCAGTGTATTTACTTGAATTGGTAAAGTCTCTTCACTCGAACACGTGGTGTAAGGTGCTACAAGGCGGAGAAAGGGGTCTTTCTCAACCTATCCCTTCTCAGAACGGGTTAAAACAAGGGTGTATACTGGCCCCTATATTGTTTTCACTATATACGGCAGACCTACCAGCTTCCATTGCAGTTTGTGGGGGTTTAGCCCCGATAATTGGAGGGTCATCTATATCGGTTTTAATGTATGCGGATGACATACTTGTTTTAGATTTAACCCCGAAAGGTCTGTCCAATCGCCTGCATGCATTGAATCAATTTGCAGAAGCACATTATATGAAAATTAATATATCGAAAAGTAAAATCATGTGCATTTTTGGAAAGAAAAAATGTAGGTCTGGAAGTTATAGCTGGGCTATAGGTGGACAGAAACTAGAGGTGGTCAAAACCTACACCTTCTTAGGTAAAATCATTTCAGCAAACCTAAGTGAGAAGCCCCATATTGAACACAATTCACGCAAAGCATTGGCCCATGGCATGGGGTTATGCTCCTTGTACAATGCTACAGGGAAGAGACACTTTTCACTATTTTTGGATGTATTTAGAGCAAAGATACCTGCAACTCTACTATACGGAATTGAATTAGTGGAGTTAAAACAATGGGGATTCTTGCAAAAAATGGAAGGAAAGGTACTAAGAAAAATTTCTTCCCTTAATACAGCGTGCTCTGTATCTTCATGCAGGCTGGAATTCGGACTCCGAAGTTGTTGGGTACAGGGGTTGGTATCCCTCGTAAGATGGGTAGCCTGTCTGGCCAGAGGTAAATCGGGCTCCTTACGGGAAGCCATCAAAAGGGAACTTTTGGGTAACTTTAACGAGTTTTCTTTGCTAGTAAAAAACTTTAGAAAAGCAGTATTTTTGTTAGAATTGGATGAAAGCACTTTATTTTTACTTACTTCCCTCGAGCTAAAGTCTAAATTAAAATGTGCATCTTGGGAACTCTGTTATAAACTGGATATGCTTGCCCAACCAAGACAAAAAGAAAGGGAATTACTGTTAAATACTTATATACCAAAGCTGGCCCAACAATACCTTATTTGGAATATTCCTCATAGAGTCCGTAGGTTATGGTACCTTTTAAGGCATGATTTGCTTCCACTAAATCTCCTCTTAGCAAAGTGGTATGGTGTATCGCCAATATGTAATCTCTGTAATAATGCGGTACAGGATCGTAATCATGTCTTGTTCATTTGTCCTGCACTGCGCCCTTTGCGCTATACATGGTTAAAACCAATTTGTCTCCAACTAGGAATTTTAAATGTAAAAACCTTTTTCCATGCACTTTACTGTCCTCCAAATGAAATGTTTTGTTTCAGAATTTTTAAGTTTTTTAAAGGGTTTTTAGATATTTATTAATGATATACAGGGAGATGTTTGATGATTGCTTGACCGGTAGATAAGAAGTGTTTCCTTTTTTCTCGTTTTGTGATTTAATTGTAATTTTTGTTGTATAACTGTGTGTTTATTTTTATGTGGCCCTCATTGAGAGCCAAAACATAATAAACTTTTTGACTTTGACTTTGACTACTTGACCTGAGAAGTTTCCAGTCAGAGTAATTAGCAGGTGTTAATATTGCCGTCTGATTGGCAAACACAGGAGGAATAGAAGCTGCATTAGGAATGAAACTTGAGATTTGCCAGTCACACGACCCACGAACAGGTTAACCCACTAAACTCAATATTCTGAGTTCTCTACATGTGTGCAGCTTCCCATGATATTTGAACATGCTATTTGGAGCCAACAATGGCTTTATTTTGGCTGTCGCCCGCCTGAAATTGAAATTGCCTCTACTTCAATAGAAGTCGGCGGGGGGGGGGAGGGAGCTGGGGGGGGGGGAGTGGGGGGGCTACATTCTCCCGAATCTTTTTTCGAATCTCCCACTTACCTCTTCTAAATGTTGGCAGGTATGGTTGCAACGCCCCCTCACCGTTGCAGGGCAGTCTTTCTTTGTGTAATGGGCAGGCTGAAGACAGACCCATTAGGATCTGCACTTCCGAATTAGGTGAAGAAAAGATAACACATTAGCCTTTAAGCTTCCAGAAGGGGTGGGAAATCTGAAACGTTGATGGGGTGTTAGAGGGCCGATCACATCATCAGACCAGCGCCTAGGCTAGAGTGACGGAAGTGACGTAGCTGCATGCCAGCAGCCGGCACCTCTGAAAGACCGCTTGAACTGGGGCAGTTACTCAGGTTTGAGAAGCGCCACCCATGCCTGCCAAGTATCACGCATCGGGTGTGACACTAACGCATTTCAGTGTGGTATTCCGCATTACCGCACTGAAATGCATGTCACGCATTTTTATTCATGCCCGTCTGAAACGCTACATGGTGGTGCCCTGGCTCTGCTGCTTCCCACAGACTTGCGTTGCCAGCAGCGCTCTCCCTCAGTAAACTAATAGTTAATCTGACTCCTCAGCTCTGGAGTCAGAGTGCTACAATGTTACACTGCCTCCCCTGCTGCCTGGCGGCATTTCATTTCCTGCCGCCGCGGCAGGAAATGAAATGCCGCTCACACTCTCATAAAACCCGGGGGCTTCTGGGGCCTGCCCTCGCCAGTGGTTGCTACTGGCTGCTGTGGCACAGTGGGGGTCCCCGGGATTGGATGTGACTTTGAGCTTCGTCGTGACGTCCTGGAAGAGCAAAGAGGAAGTGAGGTAAGGTGTTGGCAGGTCAGAGACACGGCGGGGGATCCAAGAGTCGGCGAGTGAGTCCTCTTAGTGGTTCTCTACTACTGTCTCACAGTCTGCCCAGTAAAACCCGCGTTGGACCGGCGGGAGGTGGCCAGCATCGAGTGACTTGACTAGTCACTCACTTACTTGAGTCTTTCATGGCCGCCGGCCGCGGCGCATCATCAAAGGCGCCATCAACATCGTTGTGATGATCGCTGTGTGCGCAAAACTAGAAGTCGGGGGTGGCTACAGTTCAATAAACTCGTGGCAGGCTGCATGCAAAGGCAGCGCTGCTCGCAGCATGATAAAGTTGTACAATGATTATTATATCTAAAAGTAACGGACCCGACCAGCGGCTCAGCTAAGACCCCAGCACAGACCGGGGCAGCCATTGGAGTTGCTGAGCCACATCATCATGCCGAGGCCGGTGTTTGCTGCTGCGGGAGTCATTAGACAAAGTGCGGCCCGTATGAAGAATCATGTTGCAAAGTCATTAAGTACTGCCTCGTGATGTATGGCTCTGTGCTGCAAATCGTTTTATTAATGGCGTGTCGCCGTGATGCTGGTCGACTTGGAGTTGGACCGCGGTCGCTGGCTGGCTGCAGTGCTGGACAAGTGGGTTAAGTGGCCTCTGTTGATGCTGCGCGAGTCCGGACCCTGCAGTCTGCAGTCGAGTTTGGGGCCTGCAGACTAATGATGAGCTGGTCGATGGTACCATGCCTCGCCCTGAGAGACTGCCACTGACGTTACTGTCTTGGGTAATGTAATTGCTATTATATTTAATTTATAATGCGCAATGAACATACCTGCTGAAAGACGGGTTTTACAATGTACCCAATTCACTCCACACAACCACCAATCAGAGGCAGCCTTTCAAACGAAAACGTGTATTCTTCGGATTGGAGGCTAAATTGCTCTCTGATAATTTGGGAATTTTGCTATCTAAAATTATTCAGAGTGGAAAGGATTCGAATTGTGGCTGATGCCGTGTTGCCGGGGCAGCGCTATAGCTTCTTGCATAATGGGTTTTTTTTTTTTTTTTTTCATGGCCGCCGGCCGCGGCGCATCATCAAAGGCGCCATCAACATCGTTGTGATGATCGCTGTGTGCGCAAAACTAGAAGTCGGGGGTGGCTACAGTTCAATAAACTCGTGGCAGGCTGCATGCAAAGGCAGCGCTGCTCGCAGCATGATAAAGTTGTACAATGATTATTATATCTAAAAGTAACGGACCCGACCAGCGGCTCAGCTAAGACCCCAGCACAGACCGGGGCAGCCATTGGAGTTGCTGAGCCACATCATCATGCCGAGGCCGGTGTTTGCTGTAAACCCTTGTCGGTTATATGTTGTTACCACGAATTCCGTTGCAACGCATGCCTTTTCCACGCATGCGTTACCACGGAATTCGTTTTCCCCTCATCTTCTTTGCCACGTCGTTCTTACGTCATAAAGAGGAAGCGGAAGTTTATTCCGCTTCCTCTCTTATGACACTGTTTTTTTCGGCACGGCGGGATCGTTTTTTTATGGGGGGGGAGACCCCCCCCAACCCCCCTTTTTAATCCTTCGTTTTTTTTTTCGTGGTAAATACGATCGTTGAAGGCATACGCGTTGGAAAGACGTTTACGTGGTAAGTGCCTCGTTGTAAACGTTACGCGTAGTACTGCCTTCGTTGTTAATGATGTTTTTAGTGCGGCGTGATTTCACACATAACTGCTGAACTCTAAGTGTGCGGAGTCTAATTTAATTCATTACTGAAAGCTAAAATACACAATCTAAATTGCCTCTCGCACGGGTTTGAATCTATCGGAGTTAAGGGAAAGTCATAAATCTTGGATAGAAATTGCAGGCCGTGGAAAGCAGGGAGTCCCATGGCATTATCTTTATGGAAGACACAGTGTACCTTTACTGAGCCGAACTGGTTTCAGATTTCATTTGGCCACCTCAGATCTTTCTATAACACACTGCAGGTGCAGAGCGAAATGCTCCTGCCAGTGCAGAGGATGCAACAAAGAAGGTGTACTTTGACATCACCAAACTGTCTTTTATGTAGATAGCTCAGCGGGTTAATGCTTTTGCCACGGAGATCTTTTAGTTACTTGTGGTTCCGCCGCACAAGCTGAGGTGAGGAAGGGGGCTGTGCTTAGACATAACTTATGGGTGTAAAAGCTCCTGCTGGAGAGTTACTTGTCTAGTAGCAGTTTTGACTCACCAAAAAGTAGCGCAGAGGGTTACAATGCATTTTGCAAAGAGCAGTTTGCACCAATTACAAGATCACACAGTTTCTCGTTGCTCAAATGGGTGTAATTTCTTATATTTATGTTTTCCCCTTCTTCATTGTGTGTTTTTGCCCACGAGAAAGTGTCACTCATAGTTGTTGAAATGTCACTCACGATTACATTGAAATTGTGAAAATGTCACACATAGCAATCTGAAACCTTGGCAGCTATGGCCACCTTGTAAAACACCCGGCTGTGTTTCGTTTGCCCGGCGTTCTTCTGTTATCTACTGTCGGTGTGGGTCAAGTGACACTAGTTTGGTGACCCCGAGGGGAAGTTGCAGTGATTGGGGCCAATTTCCTAGTCGGCAGGTGTGAGTCATTGAGCAAAACATCACAGCTGACACTAATTGACACCTCCCTTCCAACTCTCACTGACGAGTGTCAATAACCCTTACCCCGTCCAGCTGTTTCAGCGCACAGGCCCCAGTGTTAACGGGCAAACAATACCCACCTTTTATTGCCTCTCTATAGGGCTGAATTGAAGGACGTCCAGCCGGCAGCCATTGCCGCGGGCTGTCCTAATTCCGCATATGCGCATAGATTTGGCCTGATTCCGCATAACAGAGGGCGCTGGCAGCAGCACCGCTTGGGTAATTAAGCGGATAAAGAGCAGCATTCCTGGAATGCCACCCCCTCCCTGGTCGCTCTGTTTAGCTGTACATATGGATGCTGCCGTCTCCACAATCTTCCACAGCTGCGGGCTTCTGAGCTTTGACCCTGGCTTCCCGTTGATATACTTCTTACACAGCTAGCAGCAAAAGCGGCATTTATGCCATCCTGTATGCGCCACTTTTGGCAGATCCATTTTACTCCAGAAACATATCTGACCAAAACACTGACTGGAAGGCAAGGAGACGGTTGCATAGAATATTGGGCGACTTGGTAAAGCTGTAGGATGTGATTTGTGACGCAGCCACGCAAACGCCCATATGAAACATACATCACTTTAACTGGGGTTTTTGCTCGACGCGAGGACCTAATTTTGTCCATTGGCCAGCTTCCATTTTGAAAATCATTGACACCAGGTGCTTTTATCCTCCTGGTTCAAATGAATGAAACAAAGACAAAAATTCACAGATTCATAAAAAATAAAAAATAAACAGTATGGAGGGGAGGTTGGGGGGTTAATTCCATGTGCAGTGCACTGTACGAACATCCGTACAACTTTTGCCAATGTGTGCTTGACGCACTATGTCTACATCTGCCGAAAAACAATTGCAGTTGACAACAGGCACTGTATTTCCACTTGCAGCCCTGTGCTGCCTCAGCCTCGGCGACGCATCTCAGCCGACCGCCTGTCAGTTCTGCACCAAATTAACAGCTGGTTTATACTTTTATGAAGAACTGTAACATTAGTGCAAGACTGTCAGCAGCACAACAGCTGCTTTTCGGCACTGTTCTTTACATTTAAATTGATTTCGAACAGATATATATGGCAAACGTGCTACGGTTGAAGCCATAACTTGAAAAAAAAAACAACTGTAATATCTGAAACAGTGCATTAATGCTGCCCATGCCACAACTGTGCCCCCCTGTTCGTCTGCTGGGGAGCGATTGAGAAGTAGCGACGGCTGATGCCTCTAAAAACAAGTGTCACCACCTCAGCATCTTTCAATTGCACCGACAAGCATGAGTTGCAATGGTGGGTCAGGAACAACAACCTAAAAATAAACCTTTCCAAGAAGTGCAGAGCGGTTCCTCTTTCCCACTTTCTCTACACGACTAAGCCGCCCTTAGTATAAGGATTAAGGTGAAACCCCAACTTCTCCCTGTCACTACATTTCCTAATTACCAAAAGAGGGAGCGTCTTGAAACAGGCTGATCACAAGTATTATCTATCCTATGTATTAACTGAAGTATGGGCCCACTCTGGTCACCCAGCGGTGGCCTAGAAACAAATGAGAGACTCAATTGACTTTGTGATGCTAACCAAGACCCCTGAACCGCTCAAAAAGAGGTTGTCACTGATACCTAGAAAATTTAGTGACCCTTGCCTGATGAAGGGTGCGAGTAGCTCACCCTGTCCTGTTTTTTTTTTTTTTTTAGTTTTTGCATTGTTACCCTTCTGTGCTACCATTCAAAAACTATTGCATTGGTAATGCAAAAGTGGGACATGGTGCAGGAAGTGGCAACGTGCTTCTGGTGTTCAGCTTCCACAAAAGTGTCTTAATGCAATGCATCATCTTCGCAATGCGTATTTCTGTAGAGGAACCAAAATTCAATTAATCAGTAAATAAAAATATTGCATTGATAATGTTTTGTAGAAGACTGACCTTTGCTCTAGTATTCATGTAGTATAAATAATCCTTCAAGAAAAGGACAAACTAAATATGCTGAAAATTGTCAAGAAACATACAGACGTACGCAAAACAAAATTCAATAGTTAATGTGACACATCGCACTGCCTATGTTGAAACATGAGATACATGTTCATCACAATGGGTGGAAAATCAATTTTCATATTTTACTTTATGTCGTGTAGTGACTTCCATACTCTATTTTTCATGTCTTACAGTGATGGAGCGAGGTGGTAAATACAAAATTTGGACATTTACGGATGGTACTAGATGGTTCTAATGCATTAGACACTTGTATCAAGTCCTCTACTTCATCTAATAAATTACTGCACAGTTGTAGTGTTGGTTTAGTTAAATCGAACCAAAGTGACTTGCACAGTCATTGGGGACCTCGCTGCTCACCTACCTTACCTGCTTCTCTTCCTGGCGCTGGACGCTCTCCC
This sequence comes from Lissotriton helveticus, assembly GCF_964261635.1. Classification (NCBI taxonomy): domain Eukaryota; kingdom Metazoa; phylum Chordata; class Amphibia; order Caudata; family Salamandridae; genus Lissotriton; species Lissotriton helveticus. Next base: position 588,886,739 of record NC_136073.1, read on the forward strand.
CTGCCCTGTGAGTCCCCCCGCTGCTGCTTTGCCTACACCTGCGGCTGCCGATCGGGGGACTCAATTTCCCAGGATCCTTGGCTGCTGTCTGACGCCGTCTTACCTGCGCCCGGAGGCGCTTTAAACATCGTGCAGCCCCGGTGGAGCGGGTGCTGCTCAGTCATTGGGGACCTCGCTGCTCACCTCCCTTACCTGCTTCTCTTCCTGGTGCTGGATGCTCTCCCCTGCCCCGTGAGTCCCCCCGCTGCCGCTTTGCCTACACCTGCAGCTGCCGAGCGGGGGACTCAATTTCCCAGGATCCTTGGCTGCTGTCTGACGCCGTCTTACCTGCGCCCGGAGGCGCTTTAAACATCAGGCAGCCCCGGTGGAGCGGGTGCTGCTCAGTCATTGGGGACCTCGATGCTCACCTCCCTTACCTGCTTCTCTTCCTGGCGCTGGGCGCTCTCCCCTGCCCTGTGAGTCCCCCCGCTGCCGCTTTGCCTACACCTGCGGCTGCCGAGCGGGGGACTCAATTTCCCAGGATCCTTGGCTGCTGTCTCACGCCGTCTTACCTGCGCCCAGAGGTGCTTTAAACATCGTACAGCCCCCCGCGTCGCGGGATTGCGCACGGGTCGCGCCGGGCTAAGCCTGGGCAAAGGGCGGGCCCTCTGTGGCCCTCAGAGGCACGAGGAGGATGGGATGGGCCACCCCCTTTCGATTGCCGCCTGTATGTTCAATGGAAAACGAGAGGTAATTTAGTACTAACAAATCCATTAAAGTGACTGCCATCATATTTTCTTCGACTCGGACGCCAACTGCTGGTTCCCTTGCTCCCGGCTGATTGAATACACGTATTTACTACGTGACAGGCGCCTGCATTCACTCGGGTCCCCTGGTCCCTTGGATTTCCCGGCCCACCTAATTGTTTCAGATCGCCATAGAAGATTAAGTATCCATAGGTGTATCCCTTGCCGTGTCTGATCCTCGGAGGAGGACTCCAGCACTTTCAGCCTACAGCACTTCAAACGAGACAACCCAGTCCTGATGATGGTCTACATTTGATATGGACCGAAACGTCGTCGACTCCACAGCGCAATTTATAGGTGCATCCTACTATGACTTTAACAAAATAATTGTGAATTACATTATATAAAGTTACTGACTGTTGGTCACTTGTTGAGCTAATCACTGTGTATATATTTCACTTTGCTCACTTTGCGCCGTTCATCGCTGTTCACCTACTTCACTTGCGTCGCCACTTATCACTTGTATATATTGAGCACCAAGTTTTATCGGTTGTCATTTGAATTGTCCATTTATGTGCTGTACATATGTTCTGTGGCATGAAATTGTCTTGATATGAATTGAATATTAAGCGACTAAAGATCATTTTTGTAATTTGAATCCCTGTGTATAAGCGTCTCCTTTTCCTGACTGTTGTAATGCCTTGTGCATGCAATATAAATTGTCTGTTTATTCATACCTTTTGGGATATTGTTTTTCCTTTAAACTTCTGAACCCCAATCCCGATTGGTTTATGGGTCACACTCCTGTTTCTTTTTACAAAATCATATTTTCTTCGGTATCCTCTACTGGTCTACCCTTTTACCTCCCTGTTGTTAGACTATTGGTGTACGTGCGTTGTTGTTTAGCCCTCTGTCATATATATATTTCCATGAAGTTAACTACATTATGACAGATAAAGGGCCTCGCATGAATAACATTCCCCAGGGGGGGCAACGGAAAGGGACATTGGACAATTATTTAATCAAGACCACATCGGCTATCGAGTCCGTTATAGAAAGAGTAGAAAAGAGTCTTTGTATAGAATCTACATCTAGCAACCACTCAGCTATGGAGCCACCAGACCAAATACAAAATCTTTCTTTACTGGATGAACTAAATATGCTCTGTAAAACTTTGTATATCAACGTTGAAACCGGGAATGACCCAACAAATGCTTCTGTAGGTGCATTGCGAAATACTAGCCCCCAGTCTAATACCACATTTCAACTAAACTCATGTCATCTTGGTACTCCTTCTCTATCAACACCCACAGATACTATACAACAGCCAGTAAATGTTCAGGTACCCTATCCAAATAGAAAGCGCAAAGGGCCTAAACAGAGGGAAAGATTAGCTAAAATACAAAGATTGCATCAAAGTCCCCCTTCAGGAATTAACAACACCCTTAAAACACCAGAGCTACGTTCAAATCTGGAGCTGACTGTAAATACCGCAACATCTGAACTATTGGCCCAAATTGACCTCTTGGTCAGGTCTTTAATTTCCCCACTGGTAAAAAGAATTGAGGCAATAGGGGACAAGCTTTGTTCTATAGAGGAATCCACCAGGGCAAACCTAACGATCTTAAAAAGAATTGAAGGAAAGAATCAAGTTGAGACCCTAGTGACTACTGATATTCCCATCCTCCCTGCACAAAGTAATACCATACAAACTCATGTATTTGCCCCCAATACATATAAAACATTAGACATACCAAATCCCTCATTAGCCCAGATTCCTGCATCTAGAGATGGCCAGATTAAACCACTCATGCCGAAAAAGGGGAAGTCCCAAAACTACGGTAATACGCAAAGAAGGGCTAAACATATAGATTTACCACCGGAGGCTGCACCCTTTGTGTCCATCCTCTCGGGCGTCCCTGAGCTAACTAATAGTAAAATTGAAAGACCACCAGACCTGGCAAACAAGGTGTCTTTTTGGTTGACAAAGAATAGACCCTTACCACCCAATATCGACGGAACGATCTTAAATGTTAGAAGGGTAGGGTGGTTGGGACCTATCCCCAAGGACATACCGGGAGACCTGGTTTTGGTCAACTTCAGGGACCCTCGAGTCATCAAACATTTCCGACGTTGGCAGCCACAAATGGGTGATGGCTCAATCGGAACATGGGAACTGCATGATTTTTATCCAAGGACTACATATATGCCCCATGCTAGATCACACAAATAAAATAACTTTGGGATGGGTAGTTATGGTCCTGGATTTAGCAAACTCAAACTCATACTACCTACCCATAACCGATTTCCTTTACTCTAAGGCATAGACCTGGAACCCTGACCTGTTAAACCCGTGTACAGAAGGGCTCTCGTAAGTAACTGAAATTGATACTGACTCACATTAAGTCCATGGATGGTACTTTTCTCCCTTATACCCTCTGAAGGACATCTGCTTTATTTTTAAATGCGTCACTATAACATGTAAACATACCATACTTTTTAATCCAACTGACTTAATTGAAATTGCTATGACCATGCCTTGCAACAAAGCTGCTAGTGTTTGTATACGATGAATTGTAAAAATGATTTTACTAGTAAAATGAATCGTTGTTATCTTTGCACAGATAGTGACCTTGTAATGAATATTATTGATGTTTGTTCTAATTGTGCTTTTACCCTGTACGCTTTTATGAATTTTTAATTGAATTCGAATAAAGCTTGTTGACTGTTATAGACTTGCACACCTGACAATGAGGATTTGTGAAATGGAAGTCCAGGGCTGGAAAAGCTATTTCCGGGAAAAACACAGAATCATCCCTTAGCCGTAATGATTTTAAATATGTAGTGGCCAGTGCTTAACTTGTAAACAAATAAGTGACAGGGCCCTTGTCAGGAGGCTGCTGCAGCTTGCACCACCCATTGGCCCTGCAAGCGCTGGCAATGACAGTAGCAGAAAAGTACTAACCATCACACTCTACGAGTGTGACAATTCAGACAAGTCCAGGCCACCCTAAGCTATACGAATGGCTTAGGTGGCAGCTATTATTCATTTTTAACATATATTGAATTATTAAACAACTGTTGGACTGCATTTTAAAATGCCCTTTATGACTCCATTTTGTGTTGCCATGCTCTCGGCAACTTGGTGAAGAGTTGCCTTTCACGTCCCTGTCAAAACTTGCCCAACCCTCCCTGCTCCTTGTGGTTGAGCCAATTCCAAGAAGCTGCCTGTGTGCCTCACCCCCACAGCTGTGTCAGAGACTCAGCCACATCCTGTCCATTGTTGGTAACTCAGCCTGTCACACCAGCTGCCCTGTGACCACCCCAACTGATAGAGGAAGCACGAGGTTATGCCCTGTGACCACACCAACTGATAGAGGAAGCACAAGGCTGTGTCCCATGACCACACCAGTTGAGCAAGGAAGCAGGGGGCTGCGTACATTGTGGAATCAGAGACAGATGTCCCCTGGCCATGATTGCACCACACAAGACTGACGAAGAACTTGTCAGATGAGGAACTTGTCTGAATAGGGAACTTGTACTGTGCAAACGGGCGTGGCTAGAGCTATAAATATGTGTCATGCTGTGAAGTAAGCAGCAGTCTCCGTAGAATTGTCTGTGTACTATTCTGGGACCCTGTCCTTACCTCGAGCTAATAAATTACTTGCTTCCCTCCACGGCTGGTTGTCCTGGTCTCTTTGGTAATGTATGATTGATGTAAGAAGGACTCGTAGATTCAAGGCGTTTCCCTGCGCCACTGGAACTGACTCTCCCAGTGGGGGGGGGGGGGTCTCCAAAAAGCCGGTTCTACACAACTGATGTAAGTATTGTTGTGCTCATCCGGAAATTGAACAGATATTGCCACCATGTGGTAGACTGTCATAAGTGCAGGTGTTGATATTTAAGTGCCGTGCTGAGCACCGGAAACCACTGACACAAATTAAGCATTAGTAGTGTCACAGCATCACCATCTATCAGTACAGGAGACTTAGGGCCATATGTATCAAGATACCCATTTGCGATTCTCAAATATCGATTTTTAAGAAATCGCTATTTGAGAATCGCAAATGTGTAAGTATGTACAAAATCGCATTTTTTTCGCGATTTCATAAAATTCCTTAATTGCGACTAGCAAATTGCGAATCGCAATTAAGGGATACTTTCCCATTCATTTCTACGGGCCAGGAGGCCAATAGGAATGAATGGGAAATTATTCTCAATTTGCGATTCGCAATTTGCTAATCGCAAATTGAGAACAATTTCAAGGGTGCAGGGGTGTCCAAAGGACACCCTGTTGCACCCCTGAAATATGCATGGGTGCACATGTGGCGCACATACATGCCCCAAGGGAATGTATGTGAGTCACTTGGCACTTTGAAAAATGCAAAAATTTGCATTTTTCAAGGAATTCGCAACTTACCACCAACTAGAAGTTGGTGGTAATTTGCGATTCCTTAAGGACATTTTGCAAATTTGTTTTGCTTCATACATTGCATTTAAGGAATCGCAAAATTTGCGATTCCTTAAATGCAATTGCAAAATAAGGAATCGCAAATTTTGCGATTCCTTATTTTGCACCAGATTTTGCTTAATACATACCATGTAGCAAATTTGCATTTGCAAAGGCCGAAAGAATTTGCTTGATACATATGGCCCTAAGAGTTTCTGATGGACATCTTGAAGCAGCGATATCAACCGTATCAATAAATCTGGAAATTTCAGATAGTTTGAAAAAAAAGAATACTTATTACAGGCTTACGTAAGCAATAAAGCAATTACTTTTCGAAACTCCCATTCTTCGTTACAAGATGACGATGTAATGGCTCTGTATTGGTTGCTATTGAAAATGCTTCCATAATTCCTTCTGAGACAAGACTTAACAGCAGGTCAGTGCTTTTGACTGCTAGATTAATGATATTGCTTCACAAATGGTGTGGTACCAAAAAATCAAATTTAAAATCTTGCCTTATTAACACCTTGCATGCGTCGGACGACCCCGGTCGTCCGACGTCACTGTGTGCGTGTGCGTCGGTCGGCCGGGAGCCGTCCGATCAATGCATTGGTGGAATTTCCCCCCACCGTGGGGAAATTCCGGCCACGGTCAAAGGGTTAAAACATCAAAGCAAAAGTATTGACGCCCGAAATATGGATGAAGTAGGTATCTATAAGTAAATGTAGGTTTCTTTACATATCTACGTTCGCATTATTATGATATACATCATCTTTGTATGTAGATGTGGAGTTAAAAATAATATATCTATACTTATTACTTGCCAATATATACTTACCTAAGTTATATTTTGGTTTTCAATATTGTTGCTATAGTATTATGCTAGCACAATACTTCAATCTCAATCTTAATATCCAACCATCAAAAACAATTTGCTGAAGGTGCGGCATGAACACAACAAAAGATGATAGCTGTAATGCTTGCAAAAGTCTCAGTTACAGATAAACGCTCAGGACACAATCCAGTCCATAAATTATTAGACAAAAGTGCTTCTCCAGTCTGGAACCATTCATATGCAATTAAGTGCTGTGCCTGCTCCAATACCAATAGTTCAGCCAAACTGCCAGGCTACATTTCCTCCTAACAGGAGAACAAGCAACCCAGACATAGTTGGGCCTCATCAGTGCGGTTCAGTTTTGATCTTATGGCATAGCAAAGGACAGACATGACTCTTTGTGTTTATGAAAATGTTCCTTCTTGGTCTAACACATCATTTCAGATTGGTGCAGAGAGCGGCAAGGTGCGTGATTTACAATCTCTCATCTGATGGATCTTATTAAGTTGTCTGAGACACAAAGGGAGTTAGCACTAATAATTCAACTTTTGTGAAGCCCAATTAGCCCCACAATAAGGACCAGGAATCAGTAATTGAACTTAAGTAGTTTTATTAGTTTAATAATGTAGAAATAATCAGTCTAGAATCGATGCACATCAAGAGAATATCAAAAAGATACTGAATTATTACTGGCAAACAGAAATATGGCAATAGGTTCAGTCTTAGAAAAATAAGATATGAAATAATCACTGCCACAGCAATACAAACTCTGAGTAATAGGAACAGGTGCTCCTTAAAGAAACTCTGATTCTCCCCCCTAAACATGAAAACGTTCTTAAGTCATCTAATCAAAGCTCTAAGTTTAGGATAAGGATGGGTTTTAGACTAGTGTCTCAAGGAAATCGAAAGTGCAAGAAGATGTCAGCATACTAAAGACTCCAGTAGAAGTCTTCCAGAATTGGAACAAGTGTTTAGCATGAAGCTTCACACTCGCAAGAATAAATGAAGCAGAGAGGTCTGTACCCCTCCAAGAATAAGAGAATCTGCTCTATTTTCTAACAGTGTGAACACTAATTAATACCAATGCCAAGGTGCCCCTGAATAGAGGGAGCTGAGCCTATTGCTGGACGCTGGACCTGCCCGATGGGGTAGGGGCAGTGCCGTGTGAAGCCGCCTCCACCAGCCGATATTGGCAGCAGCAATTGGCCCATAGGTGTGCAGCAACCCGGAAGCAGTCGTAAACACTTTTGGATCATCTCCGATCCGGTCATCGCCAGGCCCCGCCCATAAAAGGGGCGGTGGAGCAGTGAGGTAGTTTCTTTCCACTCACCGCCCCTGCTGCTGAGATGCTGCTGGTCCCCCTGCCTGGGGTACCAGAGCAATTTCTTTTTGCCCCTCCCACCTTCCCCTTAGACAGCGATTATTTGTGAGTTCATTTTATTCAGTTTTAGGTTGATTAATCTTCTCTTTCAGCTTCCATGATTTAAGTTGACGTGTTTTGTTACTGGATATTTATGTAAATTTGAATTGACCTCTTTTTCTTACAGTGCTGTCTGTGTTTTTGCCGTATTTATTGTTGTGTTCTAGGTCTGCGGGTGAGGTCCTGATTGGTGTGTCTTCCGGTTCATAGAAGGCATCCTTTTACTTTGGATAGGTGGGGACAGCAGGCTCATAGGGCCCTCCAGGGGGTGCTTACCGCAAGTCTGCTAGAGGGTGTGGGGTTGTGTGCACACTGCTAACAGGCCCTTATGGCCAATCCTCACATGGGCGCCAAGCTAGCACATGCTTTTGGGGGTATAATGAAGGTGTAGAGGTTGCCCGAGGTGGCGGGCAGACGGGCCCCCTTTGCTAGCTTACTCTGGGGTAGGATGCAAGGGGGTGGTCCCCTACGCTTAGAGAGGGGCCCTCACAGGTTGAACAGTCATGATCTCAGCAGTAGACTCAATGCTGGATACATAGGGACAAGGCAAGATATGGCTAGGAATTGCTCTGTATTAGATTCTCTGTTAAGGGTAGCCATCCATCAAAATTGTAAGTAATAGTGTATAGGGTTTATGGTGTTTCTGTTAATTAATTTTGTAAAGTGATATTGAATGACATTTTTTAAATGTGTGATGTTTTGTTGTCATAATAAATATGTCCCGGGGGTTTATGATCCTTAACCCCAAAAAAGTTTTACAAAAAGAAAGTTGTTGTGTGCTGTCTTTTGCAATGGGTGTGTGATGGGGCACTGGGGTGACCTGGGGGTCATTAAATGGCAGGGGCGGAATCTCGGCGATACCTGACCATATAAAACGTCAACAACAATCATATCTCTTCCCACACCACCAGAAACCATTCATTTCACTTCTCATGTTGTGCATTTCCAAAATGACCAGCATTTCTCATTCCACAGAACTTGGAAATTTACAGCAACTGTGAACATTCTCAGTTCCTGATATGTGATGAACAGGAGCTTTTTCTGCTTAATAGGTCTTCACGTTTCTTGCCAAGGTGTCTCTTTTCAGGCCTTACTGTCAAGAAACTAGTACAGACAGAATACTCCTTTTTCTAGCTAATAAAATCATGAGAACGCACACGCAAAGGGAAAGAACATACTGGCAAAGCAAAACATATTTGAGTTAAGGTCTGTAGTCACGCTAACTTTAACTAAACTTTTAAATGTGCACTTCAAATACATGGTTATACTTGTGCACATGTAACTCAAGAACAGATTCAAATGTGAGTATAAGCGTACATTATTACACTTTCAAATATGACTTTCAGAATATATGCAAATGTGACAAAGTATACATGGAGAGTAAACGTGAATACATCATATTAAACCGGAACATTAGCGCACACAATTATAAAACTCTAGTTTCTACAGAAAATACACTTCATTAATGTGCTTAAATGTTAACACACGTTAATAAAGTTATGGCACACAGTAAGTAGAGTGTCACATGGAGGTACATAAGGGCATTTCTGTGATGTGTAAGTGTGGGGTCCAAATTGCTCTACTCCAATACCAAGCAACTATTGTAGAAGACATGGATTTCTGCAGGTACACATTAAAGATGTCTTGTCTCAAGGCTCAATGCGTTCTTTTGCCCTCTTGGATTTAGACATAAACTTTAAATCAAGCAGCATTCTCATTATACTCAGTCGCCTTCCTTCTGATCAGAAGGATGACAATTCTTTCGGGGAAACAACACTGTTATGAAAATTGCGTCACCTGGTGAAGACCAATTGACTTTCCATTATCAGTATATTTGTTTGTTTTTTACCCCAAACTGCATCATCATGAATATAAGGGTTTAATCATTGCTTTTCCTAATAAATTGAGGTTATTTGTCATTTTGAGGTAGTGCTGCTGCCAGGCATTCCTGTAGGATAAAACACAAATAAAAAAAATCTCTTACTTGTACCATTGATAACTGGGATAAGGGTTGATTTTCTTACTAGATACGAAGACCATGTTTGTAAATTTAAACATTTAAGTAAAGGATAACAGCATATGCAAGAGACCGGGGACTATTGGTTACACCTGGTATGCAGCTAATACTTCCAGGAACATCTTAATATGTAATTTGCAGAGTTTTATAATCAATTATAACGAAGGAGGATTCTTGTAAAGTGATCATCTATTTTATTTCCAAGAAATGCCTGTAAAAGACATGACAGCCAGCCAACAATTGTGTCGTAATTACAGCAAGTTGCTTTCTCATTGCTGTGCATATGATCCAGACAAAGAGAAAAAAGAACAAATCTACAGTAAACACATATCTATATAAAGTTAAAAAGTAATACTCATCACTTACGTAGTAGTATCCTTTCCCCACATCAGATGCTCCCATACCAACGGTGCCATAGGAGAGTGGATGCTCTGGGTAGGATCTCTTACAACCTGGATCAGCCTCTGGGGCCATAGCTGTAACAGTTCAGAGCACCGAAGATAATGCCGGAAGGGGACGAGAGTTGAGTGGTAGTGGCCTCCGGTGTGAGTGCGGATTGTCCCACTCGTCCAGCGCTGCCTTGTTTGTCCGGTGAAGAGAAGTGTGGGTCAAGAACAAAAAGTATCTATCTATCTATCTATCTATCTATCTATCTATCTATCTATCTATCTATCTATCTATCTATCTATCTATCTATCTATCTATCTATCTATCTATCTATCTATCTATCTATCTATCTATCTATCCATCCATCCATCCATCTATAAAAAAAATTGTTTTGTTGCCACAACTGTTCAAATGGTGCCAATATTGCAGGTCGGTGGCATCCAGCCCATCACCCGCATGCAGCCAGCTTTCACGACAAACTTAAGCAAGCAAAAAATTATGGATGGAATGCTTGAATTAATCTCAGCCACTGGTAATTACTCAGGTCTGCATCCTAGTCCATCATTATTTTGCATATCATGTCACCTCAGCTTGGACCCATCTTTATACAATTCAGTCTTGACCCTGCTCCGAAGGGAACACCCCAGCCAGAACTGCCAGGCCAGGTACTCCTTGAACTGGAACACAAGCAACAGAGGTCTGGTTTCCACCTGCTTAGGGCTCATCAGTCACATAAAGCTTGGTTACAGTGACACAGTGTGCATGGGTCCCTCTTCTAGGCATGCTCGTCCCGACATGGGCAACACACTGAAACATACAAAAAGTAATGGATGGAATGCTTGAATTAATCTCACCTTCTGTTAATTATTCAACAGCATTCCAGACCATTCTTATTTTACACACCATGGCACCTCAGTTTAGAACTTGCCACTGCATTAGATCGAGTACAATTTTCGGTGGAAAGTTACCTACGAGAGGCGCCTGGCCAGAGGAGGTGTTTCAGGGGCGTAGTCTATCAATTGTGCATTTTGTATTAGGGACAGTGCCCTGAGGGATGAGTTAGCAGAGAGCTGTTAGAGGGCAGAAGGAAGGGATCGATTCTTAGAAGGAGACTTAGAGCTAATTCTGTAGCTTTGGCTACTGACCCTTACAACGTGAGTGTACTTCTTAGGAAGTCTTCACGAGCTGACACCTTTTTCTTGATCTTGCCTGAGAAATGCTATGTAGGGATGTCCTGTTAGTGATAGTACAGGGATAGATTAACGGATTTCTTCTGCAACCACTAATGAGACTACCATAGATATTGGAGCAGTCATTGCTTGTTTAGTATTTTTTTGAGTTGCTTATTCTCTTTACGCTGAACCGGATTAGATTGATCCACAGGATGAACTTTGTATTAGTGCCTATGTATATTTACAACCTCGTCATGAGGAGCTTGTATGTCCAGTTATTTTTGGCTTTGTAATAAACCCCTAAAATTGAATTCGGAGTCAGTGATCCTTTCCGAGTTTAATTCAATTGGTTCATGCTAAATTGTTGTGAATGCATTGATTCTCCCCTTTACACTTTTCAGCAGGTAATAAAGGTCCAGTCCACTGAGGATTCTTAGTAGCTTTGATAGAGGAATCCAGCGTTATTATTAGTAAATCTGACCCATTGTGTCTTCTTTGGGCACAAAGTTCTCTTAAGTTTTGTCATTTTTGTCACAAATGAAATATATTTTTGGCAAACTAACTGTTCTTTCTTTGATGATGATTTTTTTCTAAAGAGGAACAATGGAGTCAAATTCTTTTGTTATAGCATCCTTTCCGTGAGTAGTTTTTTATGTCTTGCAAAAATAAGACAAAGTAATGTTCACGCTTTTAGCCCATTTCACTGCAAAAATGTGTTTGAATCTTCTTCTGTAAATAAATATACACAGGATTGGTGTGGTTGAATGGAATTTATGTGAGTTTTGAACCAGGGTTAACCCTCTCTTAGATAAATTACTTGAGATACCACTGGGAATTTGTTTTGAAAGAAAATGCCTCTCAGCAAAGTGTCATCAAATGTAAAATATTAGCACACTTTGAACCCCGGGTCTGGGCTAATGACAGAATCTTTTTGGATGCCTAGTTTTCCTACCTTTCTTCCTCCCTCAAATTTTGCACTTGATGCTCAATGACCAACTTGGCTTTCTGTGGACATTTCTTTGGCCCCTTTCTTTACTCCTCTGGTACTTTTGCAGGGTATTGCCAAGTCAACACCATTATGGATTTTCAGATTGTACTATTTCAATAAGCGTAATCATCTGGTCTCTCACCCGGGTTCTCATTTCTCCAAGTGAGTATTGCCTCCACCAGGAGGGAGATTGACTGCATCAAGACAGTGGTGAGGTCTCTGTAATGCAAGTAAAATGACCTCCTATACCTGTGAATATGATTAATTAAAAAAGCGGGATGGGGTAAGACTAACATCAAAGAGATGTTGTTCAAACGTGTTAATAGTTCATAACATCTAATGATCTGGTTGACACGTTTCAGCCTTGTTTGCTCCTATGGGTCAGTGACCTTCATCAGGATCTTGTGAAGCAGATCCCTGTAGATGTCGGTGTTCTGAGAAAATATCAAGTAAGTATATTAACTCACAAATCTTTGTCATAGGCCTGATTATTGCCATGACAGGTCATCTTTACAGGCATGACTGCTGCCTATAATTGGGCGGGAAACAGAAAAATTATCACATGGAAATTGTTGTGTGCATGTTATCATTTCCCAAGTGATCGTTTTCCTTAACACACAATGTGATAAAATAAAAAAAAGTAAACGACTACACCAATACAGTGTGGGTTGTATGCTTAAATGCACTTTTTGAGGCATCATGATACTCTTATCTTGATGTGCTCAGGCAATCTCAATGTTCTTTGATTTATTCAATAAGGTGTTGCCAAAGATATATCTATACACGGTGGTATCATACTAACTATGCCGGAATGGTAAATTTAAAAGAAGTGGTGAATATAAAAAGAAGTGGTGAATTTAAAAAGAGGAAGATGTTCTTCCTGTGGTGGAGTTCTAATACCTTGTCATAGGTGGCACATGATTAATGCACTGTATATGCCCTTTCTATTAATACGTGGGGGGCTTGTGGGCTCAAGGAGCCGCCTCGCGGGCCTCTCTTCAAAGTGGACACACATCACCAGAAAAGTACAGCTAGCACTTAAGGAACTCATGGATAACCAGGATCTTGTGCCCAAGCCAGCCGACAAAGGCGGTGGAATCATCCAACTAAAGAAAACTGATTACCACATACAATATAATACATTACTTTCTGACTACAGATATTACAGACCTCTGGCTGAAGATCCAACACCCAGACTATGCAGGACAATAGAAAACCTGGTTGATGAAGCAGAAGCTAATTGCTGAATTAAAAAAATTGAAGCAGCATACCTACTGGCAAGAGAACCAGGAACACCGCACTTCTATTGATTACCCAAGACGCATAAGAACAAGATGCGCCCTGTCCCTGGACACCTGATAGTGTCAGCGATTAGTTCAATATTGGACCCATTGTCCCAGTTCTCTGATAACTTTCTGCGGCACATTGTCCAACACTCCCCACTTATATGAAAGACACTAGAGATCTTTTGAATCTACTCAAGGACCACCAGTATTACCCTACTAGTAATCTGCTAGTAGGATTAGACATTGAAAGTTTATATCAGCTTACAACAAAATACCCCCATGGAAAACTCGAAGACATCCTATTCAAAGAATATTGGAAGCACAACACTACAAGACACTTTATTTTCGAAGGTTGCAGACTGGTGCTGACTGAAAACTTCTTTGGATTTGAAGGGTCGCTGTACCTCCAGATCCATGGAATTTCGATGGGAAACATATTTGCTCCTAGTCTGGTGGGCCTATCCATCATCAATTTGGAAGGAATCCATGTACTGAACATCTCCAATCCATTGAAACAGAGAATACTCCTCTGGAAACAGCATATTGATGACATACTGATTATCTGGCAGGGTAACGCAGATGCAGTACAAGAATTTTTTAAATGGCTCAACACTCGCGAGAACTTCATAAAATTCATCTGCACAGTACACCTCACTGCACTGCATTTTCTAGATGTTACTATCTTCGCTGAAGACACCGGACTAAAAAAGTAAGACCTACTACAAACCCACAGACGAAAGCAGCTTACTGTCATTCAACAGCTTCCATCCATGTCCCTTGAGGGAGAACCTTCCCAATTGCCAATATGTGAGACTTCACTGAAATTGTAACAACACACAAGACTACAGCAACCAAGCACGAGACTTAACAGAAAAATTGAGGGAGAGTAAGTCCCCAAACCACATCATACACAAATGTTGGAAACGTGCCAAGAACCAAAACAGGGAAAGCCTCTTAGAGCCATCCAAAATAATTGCTGAGAATTTTCGTCCTTACATGTGTCACTACATACTGCACAGCCTCAAATCGTATCAAAGAGATAATAAACAACATTGTAACATCATTAATTCAGGCAAATTAAAATGGCCCAAACCTAGATTCACCCATAAAAGAGGTAAAAACATTTGAGACTACTTAGTCCACACTCTAACACCCAAAATGCGAGAAACAAACACAGTGTTATCCGCCTGTGGCTTCCAACCTGTGGTTAAGTCACTACCTCTGTGGTTTATGCTTGGTTTGCTAAAGCCCTGGATCTTGACAACAATATCTAATGGACTCAGGGTAGGATGGGCGAAAACTGTTTTGGGTTAGTTGTGATTATGTAACATGCTGCGGGATGGCGACAAGATAATCTGCTTGCTTATATGGGTTACGCGTATGTCACTGATTTCACCCTGTAATAAAATGTGTTTAGTAAAAAAATACAATCTCAATTGGACTCTAATAAGACATACAAACTGCAATACAACACACGCCATGCTTCATCATTGGACTGCTCATCGTCAGGCCGGCGCTGCAATGCCCGACAGGCCCCTCAATGGGGGTTCTTTCACTGATATCTTTTGATCGTAGCTGTTTGTTGAATGCAAGGGAGAGGGTGTATAAATGTAGGGTGGTGCATGGGTGATTAAAATAGCCTAATGGGTACCTGGGAGGGATTTATAAATTAAGTGGTCCCCTTGACAATATAAAGACAGCAAAGCTGTCTTTGGTGGTAATGTACCAAGATACCTTCCACAAGGGTAAATAAAGGTCAGCATGTTTCATGCCTCAATGCCTGGAGGGTCAGTGACATTTCATCAGGACCAGGTAAGTATACCTACCCTATAACGGATTGGAACCCAGACTGGTGGAGTGAGAGTATCCAGTCAAAAACAGTTCTACTGCCTCTTCTGCGGTGCAGGAAAAACAGGATTTGACCTGTGGAGAGGAAAGGCAGGGATACAGCCATAAAAGAGTGGCATCAAGGGTTAATTTGGTAGGCACCCAAATCACGATGTAAAGGTGACATCAAAGTATACATTTATGGCAAAGGGCTGCATGTTGGTACAGCATATGCTAGTAGTGGCTAGTAGCGCACATAAACAGTGCGTACAGTTAAAATAAAGCTCATATGACACACACACATACATGTCTGTTCATCAGTGACAAAACATACGTGAAAGTTAGTATAATAACATAACATAATCAGCAGTGGTGCTGGGCAACCATGGCACTCATACCGCCAATTTGAAATCACCCATAAATGGTACTCCTTTAGAAAGAGTAAAGATATTTGACTATTTGGGAGTCAACCTGTCAGAGCATTTTGAATAGGGACCCCAGTTGGCCAAAGCAAGACTCCGGTTAAACCAGACAGTGGGTGGTATAATGAAGATGCACAGAAGTTCAGTTTTTAAACTAGTAGCCCCTGTGGTGGAAATTTTACAAAGCTCAAGCAAGGGGCGCCACATTATATGGGGTGGGGCTGTGGGGGCACTGCTCCACCTCTAATTTAGCGAAGGTCGAGAACAACTTTGTGCGGCAGCTCGAGGGCCTACCCCGTAGTACTCCTCTCATTCTCCTCCGCATGTAGATGGGTATTAGGCCCCTTGAGCAAGAGATTGCCCTGAGACCAATAACATTTTGGAGGAGGCTTTGGGTGACCCCAGAGTTGTCCGTTTATAGGGCCGAGCTAAAGGAGCCTCTGACCCTAAGTACTATTAAAAAGCTCCTGTGGTTCCGTCACATAAGGGACATAGCCACCAAGCTAGGTAAACCGGGCCTCTGGAGAACTCCTGAAGCAGCAAGTGCCACAACATCGAGGCTTGAACTAGTCATATGTTCCAGACAAACCAATCTAATGTCCCTAGAAGAAAGGGCCTCACGTGGTCGCTTAACAGCAGAATTTCTGCTAGTTAAAAATACATACAGTAAGGAACAGTTTCTGGACTTCATTCAACCCCCACTGGCTAGGAAACTTTACATGCAGTTTAGACTAGGGACCCTCCCCTTAATAGCATTTACCAGCAAGTGGGTCAAAGAACAAAATGGGGATTGCCCTGCATGTAATTATAAGGAGGAGTCCGAAATACATGCTCTGTTTCTCTGTCCAGGCTATCGGTTGCCGCGGAAGCCCTGGTTAATACAACTCTGCAAGAACCTAGGCTTTGCTCGCTGCACAGAGGCCTACAGAGTTTTAAAGTATGACACTCATCCACCAATAGTCTTTGCTGTATCTCCATTTTTAAATAGCATGTAGCACACTCGATAAGCTATTCTAAAGCAGAACCATGGGGCTGTAGAAATGCACTGAATTTAGATAGGTTCGTTAATTATATGCATGCTCTGGGTTTAGTGCCGTAGTCCCACATTTTTTGCTGTGTATTAATCCTTGAGTGCTGCTTTCTCTTAGTTGGCTGCTTCTATCTTTTATCTTTTTAATTGGCTGATGATTGTATCATGAGCTTTTTTTTTACTATTTGTGAGATTTTTAACTTGTGTATGTCCACTGGATGACTTGTTTAATATATGAATACGAGAATGTATAATTTTTTAACTACAAAATGTATTATACTTGTTTTACTGTGAACTGTACTTTGATGGCCCTAGTGGCCGAAATAAAGCCATTTGGATTGGATTGGAAATCACCCAGTATATTATCAAGCATTGAACTGAGCAGTTTTATGGGTAAATGGTAGACTTACTCTACATTAGAGATAGTGATGCTCCTTAGGTAGGGCAGAAGACTGCACCTAGCTACGGGAAAAACGGGTAAATTGAAGCGACTGCTAGAAAGTAGTGTGCAAAGGTAAAGTAGCGAGCTTAAGCACGGCCACAAACAATGCAAATTACATTTCAAGTACATTTCGAGTGTCCACATGGAAAACGGGGTTACTGACCCAGGACCCATGCTCCTCTGCTGACCTGTAGGTAATGAGTGAGGTCGGGCCATGTATTTATGTGAAAAAATGCTGTGGAATAATTGGTCACTAGTGTGTGACTCAACTATTTTCTTAATTAAAAACAGGTGCGGGAATCATTGATGGTGCGCAGCTGAAGGCTGCGGCTGGCCGGAAGGGCAACGCGTGCGCACACGAGCAGGCATCAGGGTTTAGAGACATGCTGCTCAGCTGGAATGATGGAGGCGGAGTTTCCCGAATGGCTGCCATATTGAGGGGGTTAAGATTTCTTGTCACTATTCCCGCACTCATAGGTATAAAAACACTCAATAAAAGTGTATTTGAATAAAAAGGGTCACACTTCATTAAAAACTCCAAGGTGATAATTATGGCCAGAGAGCGTGCACCAGCAGGCTACAAAGGGTCAACGTGCGTGGCTCTGCTGTGGGAGTGTTGCACAGAATGGCGGCCATATTGGGAGGCTGGTGTATTACTCAAGTCAGTGTGAAGGTCCGCAATGCTGTAATAGTGTCCCATGCGGGTATAAGGGCAAGATGATGAAAACGGGGATGAGATAACTTCCATAATAATGAGTATGGTGGGGAAATCATGAAGCGTGATTGTGTAATTAATTCCAGGGTATGTCTTTGTTCAGCACCTTGGTGTGGGTGGAAAGGCAAAAAACCCATTGTGCACACACTCTCTTTAAGAGTTGCGCCTAGTTGAGCATCTGAGTGGGGAGTGTGGGTGAAAAGGCCTTGTATTGAAGTAATGAGGAAAAAAAGGAAAGAAAACAGGAAAGTACTACCCACAACGTTACACATGGGATACATTGAGGCTTCTTCTCACAGCAGATGGTGATTGTTTTTCAATAACAGCAAGAACACCGCAAATCACCTGTAGATCGTTGTAACAAACTTAACAATGAGCACCTCCCTATGAATACACAGTTACTCCCAGAAGAAATTAACATTTGGTACAGGCAAGAAGCGAGAGATGGACGCACCGGACAGTTCGAACCAAGTAAGTGGGACTAAAAACAAGGGACAAATTTACTTGTTACAGGTTAATTATACGTAGTAGACGGTTGCTGCATTGTGTTTACCTGTGGTTTATTAATGCCTCAAAATCTACGCGACTTTGACAGTAGCTTAAGTAAGAACCCTCTAGATCTATCCGCATGCCATTAGCCAATTCAATCCCCGCGTAGAGGTACTTTTCTGTTTCCTTTTTTCTTCTTTCCCCAATGCTTTAACACAAGTCCTTTTAACGTACACTCCCCACTCAGATGCTCAATTAGGCACAACTAGTTTAGAGAGAGAGTGCACACTAAGCACACATCGGGTGTTAAGGAAAATGATCACTTTGGAAATTATAACAGGCACACAACATTTTCCATATAATTCTTTTTCTGTTTTACCTCCAGTTATAGGTAGCAATCACGCCTGTAACGATGACTCGTCATGGACAATAATTAGGCCTATGACAAAGATCCATGAGTTAATATCTTCACTTGATATTTCCTTGGAGCACTGACAACTACAGGGATCTGCTTCACACTGTTCTGATGAAGGCCAGGAACCCATAGGGGCAAACAAGGCAGAAACATGTTGACTAGATCATTATATGTTATAGACTAATAATAAGTTCAAACAATATATCTTTGTTTTTAGCCTTACCCCATCCTGCTTTTTAAATAACTCACATTCACAGGCATAGAACATAATTTTACTTGCATTATATAGATCCCATCACTGTCTTCACCCAGACAATCTCCCTCCTGGTGGCGGTAATACTCACTTGGAGAACCAAGCACTCAGGTGAGAGACCCTATGATGACACTCTAGCATTTACCAAGATGAATATTGGGTAGGTGGATACTTGTAGAGCTGAGTGGTCTTCTTTGATCCATCCATGAAAGTTTCTCTGGCCTTTATGTTAACGGCCCATTTTGGTTTCTAGACAAGGCCGACTGAAAGTTGAAGAAGTCAAAAACATCAGATTTTTCTCCCAAGTTTAGAATGTCTACTACTGAAAGACAGTCTTTTTGAGGTACTGTTCCATCAACATTTTTTATTTATTTTTCTTATAAAGCGCTAACAATCATCCAAGTAGGATATCACGGCGCTGTAATAGCTAAAGTGCGTGGAAGGTTGGCATGGGTCGAGTTAGATTAGTCTGGATTAGGAAAGAGGAAGGTTTTCAGATGTTTCCTAAATGCCAGGTGGCATTCTGTGAGTCGGAGGGCCACAGGCAGTTCGTTCCACTTGGATGCAGCTATGTGGGAGAAGGCTCGCTCACCCATCCTTGCTCTCTTGACCCGAGGTGTTCTGACTCGTGCCGAGAATTGAGAGCGAAGGTTTCTGGTTGGAGCATAGAACTGAATCCTGTTTCTAAGAATAAGTGGGCCTGTATTGTGCAGTGCTCTGTGTGTTATACACATCATTTTGAAAGTTGCTCTTTGCTTCATTGGTAACCAATGGAGATCACGTAGACAGCTCTTAGCTGAGTCAAACTTTCTTTTCATGCAGATGGCCTTGGCCGCTGCGTTCTGCACCATTTGAAGTTTGGTGAAGAGATAGTCTGCCATGCCTACGAACAGAGAGTTTCCGTAGTCCAGCCTACTCATCAGTAGAGATTGGACCAGGATCTTTCTGCACTCTATGGGAATCCAGGGGAAGACTCTTCTAAGCATTTTTAATATTGCAAAGCCTTTGCCGCATATGGTAGCTGTGATGACCTGTCTTCCTCTGTATTCTGGTTCCATGTTGGAACCTAGTGCTTGGAACCACATGACACCAAGGTTCCCATAACTGGTCATTCCAGGATTGTCAGTTGTGAGCTGACTGTTGGCTGGGGCTGAATAAATATAACCTATTGGACACAATACTGTGTATATTCCACATTATTACACTGGCGACGCTTGTGGATGGGATCTACTCGTGCAGGACAGCCTCAACAACAGGAGATTAGCTAAATACTAAGAGAAAACCTCACGTGACTGGTATGTCGATGAAGGAAGATTGATCAACATCTCCATGGTACAGCTGTCACCCAGCGAAGAAAACGCAGTGAAGGAGGTGGAGAACGTCGAAAACGCGACGAAAATCGGCAAAGGTAGACTTTTACAATGATTTTTGGAAGAAATTAAGAAAAAAACGAAGTTTGTAACTGACACCAGTTTTCGAGGGTGATTTCCCTTAGAAAAAAGTCTATTGGTTTGAAGAAAAGTTGGCGGACATCTTGGAATGGGCAAGTTTCAAGAATAAAAAAAACAAGCTCGAATAGCCAAAGAAAGAAACATTTAATGTTGTGGTGGCCATTTTGACTTGGTTTGGGAAAAAGAGGAAAAGAAAGCCCAATTCACTTTGGAAACAAGACTGTTTGTTTGTGATGGATTAGTGGCGGCCATCTTGGATTTTTTTTATCGTTTTTTTTTCGTTTTTCTGATATTTCAAGAGGATTGCATCCGGTGAAACAACAGTTTGGAGTGAGACATTAAAAGGGTTTCATCCTCAATGGTGAAGGAGGACAGAAGGACCTGTTGCAAGGAAAGCGAATGATAACTGGAAGAAGAGAAAAGTTGTGAGAGCAAGGTGGATGGAGTAAGTGACTCGAACTTGGAGTAGTACTGAGAACTGCCGAAAAGGAAAACCAGACTCATTTTTTTAAGTTCTACACTGTGGAACTTGAAGCCTGTCGACGGTGATAGGCACACCTTTGAGGGAAGGGTGGGGGATCATTGTTGTTTGTGGTTAAAAAGTGGAATAAGAGTAAGAGTGTTGAGTGGAGCTTGGGCAGTAAAATGCAGAATGTAACTGCACCCCCCTTCTTTCTGATGGAACCAGGAGAACCACTCATTAGGTGGAAAAAATGGAAAAAAATATTTGAAAATTACGCAAGGGTGTGTGGTGCAAATTTGAGTGGTGAAAGGAAGCATGCTTTATTGATGCATTGTTTGGGCGGAGAAGGCCAGGAGATTTTGGAGACTCTTCCAGTCATTCCTCAAGCAGAACAAAGAGGATTGAATGAGTATGAGGTGTGTGCTAGGCAGTTGGTAGTCTTCCTAAAGTGAGTATTTCGGGTTACGGGAGCAGGGTAAGGAAGAGAGTGTTGAGGAGTACATTACTGCACTAAGAAAGTTAGCTTCAAGTTGCAAGTTTGGGGGTTTGGTGGAAGAACGAATTAGAGATCAGTTTGTTTTGAGATGTGTGAGTGATAAGATAAGGGAAGAGTTGTGGCTAAAGGATGAACCTGCATTGGAAGAGGTGGTAGGTATTGCAAAAAGGGTTGAGCACATGTTAAAATGCGTTGGAGAACTAAGCAAGGAAAAAAAGGAGGAAAAGTCAAGTAGTTCTTCAACGCAGGAAGTGGTGTGTCAGGCTGTGAAGAGAGAGGATGAGAAGAAAAAAAAAGAAGTGTGTGTGGAGGAAAAGTTGAAAGGGGAGGTTGATGGTGGTGCTTCTAAAATACAGACAAGTAGGAAGTTCACAACTCCTTTTCAAGGAACTTGTTATAGATGTGGGAGATATGGACATATGGCTAATGCGAGAGAGTGTCCTGCTCTTAAATTCTATTGCAATGTGTGTGGTAGAAAGGGACACATTGGTAGAAATTGCAGAACAAGAGTTGGGAGAGATACGAAGGCTGAGACTAAATTGGTTAGCTTTCAGATTAATGATGATGTCGTTGAACATCCTTCTGATTATGTGTTGATTGGGAAAGCAAGTGTGTTGATGAAATTTGATTCATGCTCACATGTTACTTTTATTTCAAACGAGGTGTTTGAAAATGTGTTTGGAAAGGAAAAGTCTTTGTGTAAACCAGATATAAGACCAACAGGTTATCAAGAACATCCCATAAAAATAATGGGTTACTTTTTTGACTGCATTGAATATAAGGGGAGGTACACAGAAGCAAACGTTTATGTGGTAAACAGGGGGGACAACTTGTTGAGTTGGTCTCATCAGGCAAGGTTGGGTGTAAGCCTCAATCCAAATGCTCATCCTGTTATTCAAGTACAGGCTGTAGACAATGTGGAGAACAAGTTCGTAAAGAACTTCAAAGAGTTATTCAGTGAAAAACTGGGATGTATAAAGGGGTACAATCACAACATCAAACTGAAGTTGGGTGCGGTGCCTGTGGCTGCTAAAGTAAGACGCATTCCAATTTGTGTAAAGGATGCCGTGGGTAAAGAAATTGAGAAGTTGTTGGCAACTGGGGTTATACAACCAGTAGAAGCTACTGAGTGGCTCGCACCAATTGTGGTCGCGAGAAAGCCTAATAATGAGATTCGGCTGTGTGTTGACCTTCGTGCTTTAAATAAAGAGGTGATAGTTGACAAGTACCCTTTGCCAAACATAGAGGAGTTGGTTTCTACATTAGATGGTGCATGCTATTTCACCACCTTAGATATGGCTTCGGCCTATCATCAAGTTCCGTTAAAAAAGGAGTGTCAAGAGCTTACTAGTTTCATTACACCTATGGGTGCATTCAAGTTCTTAAGAATGCCTTTTGGGCTGGTTTCAGCTGCCTCGGTATTCCAGAGAATTATGGAAGACCTGTTCAAAGGAATACCGGGGGTAAGATGTTATCAGGATGATGTTCTCATTTCTGGTAAGAATGAACAGGAACATGATGAGAGAGTTTGCCTGGTGTTGAAGAAAATGTTGGAAGTTGGTTTAACTCTGCGTCAGAGCAAGTGCAAGTTTGGTGTCAATGAGCTAGATTATTTGGGCCACCACATTTCAAGGAAGGGCATATCTCCAAAGAAGGATCTTGTGGAAACTATTGAAAAATTGAAGGAACCATGTTCAAAAGAAGAGGTTTCATCATTTTTGGGCATGGCAGAATTTTACAATAAGTTTGTCAGAAACTTCGCAGATAAGACTGTCAATCTGAGGAAAATCATGTGTAAACATGTTGTGTTTAATTGGACTGAGGAGTGCAGCAGAGAGTTTGATCAGGTGAAGATGGATCTGAGGAATGCACCAAATTTACAGGCGTTTGTTCCAGGGGATCTGACGTTTATTATAACAGATGCTAGCAGTAAGGGTCTGGGTGCTTTGTTGTTACAGGTGAGGAAAGACAAGGAGGTCTTGATAGCTTGTGCTTCGAGATGTTTGAAGGGAGCAGAGTTGAATTACTCTGTCATAGAGAAAGAGGCACTAGGTATATATTGGGCTGTGAATAAATTCAGGAAGTTTGTTTGGGGTTCCTCTTTTACCGTCAGGTCTGATCACAAACCACTAAAGGAAGTGTTTGAAAAAAAGGGGTTAGACTCCATCTCGGCAAGAATAAGGAGATGGGTAATTTCTTTGCAGGAGTTTGTGTTCAGGTTCGAGTATATCCCAGGAAAAACTAATGTCTCAGCAGATTGCCTGTCTAGGCTGGTGGATGTTGTAGACAATGTTGAGGAAGCTTTAACAGACGATTTTCAGAGTGAATTAAAGGTGTGTGATGTTACCTTGGGGGCGGTGAAGGAAGTTGCTTGGAGAGATGAGCTGAGTAAGGATGAGGATTTGAAGGAAGTCATTAAATTGTTGGAAGGTGGTAGGTCTCGTTCTTTAAAGAAACCTTGGTCTTTGATTGCTGATGAGTTGGCAGTGGTAGATGGTTTACTCATGAGAGGTACTAGGTTAGTCCCTCCAGTTAATCTCAGAAGTGTGCTGGTGGACATGTCTCATGAGGGACACTTGGGTATTTCAAAGACGAAAGAACGCATACGAATGGATTTCTGGTGGCCTGGTATCGATTTGTTGGTGGAACGCACTGTTAGAGATTGCTCTTCTTGTCAGGCGAGTGATAAAGTTTTGAGGACTAGGTCTTCTCCAATGGTTTGCAGGAGGTTGCCTAGGTCCCCTTGGGATGAAATCGCAATTGATATTGTGGGGCCTTTACATGGTGAGCATCAAACTCCTTTTATGTTGGTTTTATTGGATTTGTATTCTAGATGGGTTGAGGTTAGTTTGGTAAGGGAGATTACAAGTGAATCTGTTATTTCCTTTTTGGAGTCTGTATTTAAACGTGAGAGTTTTCCGAACTCCATACTTTCTGACAATGGGCCACAATTTTGTTCAGGGAAAGTTGAGGAGTATCTCAGTAAGTGTGGCATTATTCACAAGAAGATTTCTTTGTATCATCCTGAGGCAAATGGTGCTTTGGAGAGACTCAACAAAACTTTGACGGAAAGCATTCAGTTGGCTAGGGTCAACAATTTGGACTGGAGAAAGGAGTTACAGAATAGAATTTCAGCATATCGATTCTCTCCTCACTCAACTACAGGAAAAACTCTGTTTGAACTTTTCAAGGGTAGGGCACCTAACACTTGTTTATGTCCTGCCTGGATGGCTGCAGACAAGGGTGTAAAAAATAATGAGGTGGGTGCATGGAGAGAAAGGGAATTGGAACTACAGAGGAAAAGGAAAATATATGTGGATAGGAGAAATTCTGCAAAGGATTCCAAATTCGTGGTGGGGGAGGTTGTTAAGATCAGGGCTCCTGTGGGCTGTCAAAATTGGTCGAAGTTTTCTGTTCCTAGAACCATTGTAAAAATTTTCAAAAATGCTGTAAAGACGGAGGATGGTCGTATCTGGAACAATAGTCGTGTTTCTCATTTTGGGGGAAAAGGGAAATGTGATGATATTGTTGCTGTTCCTGATCTGCGTTCTAATCATTCTCGCAAGAGTGTGAGAGTATGCAAGCCTCCTGTTCACTTACGTGATTATGTCTAGGTAGTTTCTGCTTTGTTTTTCTTATCTTTTTGTTGTCTACTTCATTGCTGGACATGTAAACCTGTTTAATGTTTAAGAGGGAGAAGTGTGATGACCTGTCTTCCTCTGTATTCTGGTTCCATGTTGGAACCTAGTGCTTGGAACCACATGACACCAAGGTTCCCATAACTGGTCATTCCAGGATTGTCAGTTGTGAGCTGACTGTTGGCTGGGGCTGAATAAATATAACCTATTGGACACAATACTGTGTATATTCCACATTATTACACTAGCTACGTGGGATTTCATGGATAGAGAGGTGTCAATTGTTATTCCAAGATTTCTTGCTGTTAGTGTCGGAGCTGGTGGAGTACCCAGGGCTTCTGGCCACCAACTGTTATTCCACGATTGAGTGTGTCCGCCGAACAGCAGTATCTCTGATTTGTCTGCATTTAATTTAAGGCAGGGGTTGTGCATCCAGTCAGACAATTCAGAGAGACACTTTAGTAGCCTATCCTTGGGGTCATTCCTCTCGTCCAGGATTACAGTTAGTTGAGTGTCGTCTGCATAAGAACAGATTTCGACACCCCACTTTCTACCTATTTCTGCCAGGGAAGACACAAATACGTTGAACAATGTTGGACTTAGTGAGGCCCCCTGTGGGACCCCGTATTTGATGTTCCGGCGCGGAGATGAAAAATTGCCCATGTGCACTGATTGCGTTCTATCCGATAGGAAGGACCGCAGCCATCCCAGTGCTCTGTCCCTAATGCCTTTAGATGACAAAGTTTTTAAAAGCAGTTTGTGTGGGACGGTGTCGAACATTGAGCTCTCTTCCTCAGCCCTCAGTACTTTGACATCATATACCTCTAAAGGCCCACTTTTTTAACACAATACCTACTAAAATGCTCCACAGTGATCTCATGTTTTCCTTTGAAAGTTGCTCTGCTGGTATTCTTTACAAATGTTAATATTTGTAATGCTCCTCTTCACCCCCAGCACAATGTAACCCTGGTAAATCTTTCATTGTGGAGCAATCTAATACCATTGAGGTCCAGGTATGTTATATAAATGTCTATATAAATAAATAAATGTTGGACATCAAGAGTGAGGGTAGATTGATTCTCCATAGCTCTCCAAGTTAGGCATCCAAATCTAGGCATGTCCCTATTAGATAAGAAGATAACTTTACAAGAAAAAGTGAGTGTTCATTTGATTGAACAAATTGCAAGCAGTGGGAATTCCTCTGGGTGGCACTCATTTCTAGGCCTAGGTGATATTTTCATTATGCGGCACAATCTCACGTAATTTCTGTCAATGTGCATTATGACTGATATGCGAAATTCTTGAAAGGTATCATTACACCATGTTGCATAATTGTAATACCTTTGAGGTAAAAATCCTATCTATCTTTCAAATGTTGTTGAGTGCCAGGGGGCTACACAAGAGGCTGTGAACTCTGCCTCATGTCCTAATTAGTGGGAGTCGCACTACAGGGTGGAAGGCACAGCTGTAGGGCAACAGGGCAACCAGATTTAAGGCGAGGTGGCCTGAGAGTTGGCCTCTTACTCTGCATGGACACTCTGCAGCTGCCTCACGAATAAACACCTGAACATATTACCCACCACCCCGCCTATCCCTAAAATTAATTGGCTCTGAGGTAGTATTAATTCAGGGATGAAGCAAATGGTGTTTTTCCTTTGTGTCTTGTATTTTGCAGGGTGGGCTAATGGATGGCCACATGGCAGGTAGCCACCTTGGAATTGTCATCAGACATTCCAAAAGTCAGACCTATTCTGAATGTGGCTAATTTTTTTACCCCAAGCATAGGCAATTGACCTCTGGTGATCAATGAGGGGTTTGGGGTGGGCGCTTTGGCGACTGTTCCTAGCCCTTCATCAGTACTCCATAAAATTGTCCTCGGGAGGTAGGTAGATCATGCCTGCACCAGATTGACCAGGCCCTTCTCCCAAAGGGTGCCACTGGGAGATCCCTCATTAGGATTGGCTCTGGCACAGCAGTTCTGGGCTCATCTTTCTAGGTGGCCCTGCTCCCTAGTGTATTGTATTGCATTGTGATACTTCTATAGAGCTTACTATTCCATGTGGAGTGCTGAAGTACTTTCTTACATGGTAGCAGCTTACGCTGTGTAGGGTGTGGGACTGGAAGGGTGTTGTCTTTGCTTTGATGCTATATGGGAAGTGTTTCCATGTTGTGCGAGAGGACCACCGAGGAGTGGTTAATGTGAAATGGGAGGCAACACTTAGCATTGCCATGGATGAAAACGTGTGAGAGATAGGTGCTCAGTTTATCATTTTCAGTAAGCTGGCAGCTTTGTCCATCTCTGCATATCTCTTTATGGTACTTGTTATCTTCACAGAGCACATATCTGATTACTGCACTGGGTTGTCCATTCTGAGATATTTTGTTTGAAGTTAATGGTCCTAAGCAGGCATAGGTTAAAGGGAGAAATGGTGGAGAGATCTGCTGGAATGGACTTTACTAATATCATCCCTTTCTGATTCAGGTTCAGGGAGGATGTGAGCTGGTAGTTCGGGCTAGAATGTTACCATTGGACCAGTACAAAAACTGATTTGCAATGGCAAGTTCTAAACTGAGGTGCCATGGTGTGCAAAATAAGAATGGTCTGGGATACTGTTGAATAATTACCAGAGGGCGAGATTAATTCCAGCATTTCCAGCATTTCCAGCATTCCATTCATTACTTTTTGTATGTTTGTATGTTTCAGTGTGTCGTCCATGTCGGGACGAGCATGCCTAGAAGAGTGGCCCGTGCACACTGTGTCACTGTAACCAAGCTTTATGTGACTGATGAGCCCTAAGTAGTTGGAAAGCAGTCCTACGTTGCTTGTGTTCTAGTTCAAGGAGGACCTGGCCTGGCAGTTCTGGCTGAGGTGTTCCCTTTGGAGCAGGGTCAAGACTGAATTGCATAAAGATGGTTCCAAGCTGATGTGACATGGTATGCAAAATAATGATGGACTAGGATGTCGACCTGAGTAATTACCAGTGGCTGAGATTAATTCAAGCATTTCATCATCACTTTTTGCATGCTTAAGTTTGTTGTGAAAGCTGGCTGCATGCGGGTTATGGGCTGGATGCCAACGACCTGCAATATTGGCACCATTTGAGCAGTTGTGGAAACAAAACAAAAAAAATATATGGATGGATGGATGGATGGATGGACGGACGGACGGACGGACGGACGGACGGACGGACGGACGGACGGACGGACGGACGGACGGACAGACAGACAGACAGACAGACAGACAGACAGACAGACAGACAGACAGACAGACAGACAGACAGACAGACAGACAGACAGACAGACAGACAGACAGACAGACAGACAGACAGACAGACAGACAGACAGACAGACAGACAGACAGACAGACAGACAGACAGACAGACAGACAGACAGACAGACAGACAGACAGACAGACAGACAGACAGACAGACAGACAGACAGACAGACAGACAGACAGACAGACAGACAGACAGACAGACAGACAGACAGACAGACAGACAGACAGACAGACAGACAGACAGACAGACAGACAGACAGACAGACAGACAGACAGACAGACAGACAGACAGACAGACAGACAGACAGACAGACAGACAGACAGACAGACAGACAGACAGACAGACAGACAGACAGACAGACAGACAGACAGACAGACAGACAGACAGACAGACAGACAGACAGACAGACAGACAGACAGACAGACAGACAGACAGACAGACAGACAGACAGACAGACAGACAGACAGACAGACAGACAGACAGACAGACAGACAGACAGACAGACAGACAGACAGACAGACAGACAGACAGACAGACAGACAGACAGACAGACAGACAGACAGACAGACAGACAGACAGACAGACAGATAGATAGATAGATAGATAGATAGATAGACAGACAGACAGACACTTTTTGTTCTTGGGCCACACTTCCCTTCACCGGACAAGCAAAGCAGCACTGGAGAAGTGGGACAAACCGCACTTCCACCGGAAGCCATTACCACTCTACTCTCGTCCCCTTCCGGCATTATCTTCGGTGCTCTGAACTGTTACAGCCCGGGGGACAATCCAGGCTGTAAGAGATCCCACCCAGAGCATCCACTCTCCCACAGAGCCGTTTATATGTGAGCATCTGATGTGGGTAAAGGATAATACGGCGTAAGTGATGAATATTACTTTTTAACTTTATATAGATATGTGTTTACTGTAGATTTGTTATTTTTTCTCTTTGTCTTGACCTTATGCACAGCAATGAGAAAGCGACTTGCTGTAATCACGGAACAATTGTTGGCTGGCTGCCGTGTCTTTTACAGGCATTTCTTGGAAATAAAACGGATGATCACTTTACAAGAATCCTCCTTCGTTATAATTGATTATAAAACTCTGCAAATTACATATTAAGATGTTTCTGGAAGTATTAGTTGCAAACTAGGTGTAACCAAGACTTAAATGTTTAAATTCACAAACATGTTCTAGTAAGTAAATCAACCCTTAGCCCAGTTATCAATGGTACAGGTAAGAGATTTTTTTATTTGTGGTTTAGCCTACAGGAATGCCTGGCAACAGCACTTCCCCAAAATGACAAATAACCTCAAGTTATTAGGAAAAGCAATTATTAAACCCTTATATTCATGATAATGCATTTTGGGGTAAAAACAAACAAACAAATATACTGATAATTGAAAGTCAATTGGTCTTCACCAGGTGACGCAATTTTCATAACAGTGTTGATTCCCCGAATGCATTGTCATCCTTTTGATAAGAAGGAAGGCGACTGAGTATAATGAGAATGCTCCTTGATTTTAAGCTTATGTCTAAATCCAAGAGGGCAAAAGAAAGCATTGAGCCTTGAGACAAGCCATCTTTAATGTGTACCTGCAGATTGTCTGGGTGTAGACAGTGATGGGATCTATATAATTTAAGTAAAATTATGTTCTATGTCTGCTAATGTGATTTATTAAAAAAGAAAGATGGGGTAAGGCTAAAAACAAAGATATATTGTTTGAACATATTCTTAGTCTTTAACATCTAATGATCTAGTTAACATGTTTTGGTCTAGTTTGCCCCTGTGGGTCCCTGGCCTTCATCAGAACAGTGTGAAACAGATCCCTGTAGTTGTCAGTGTTCCAGGGAAATATCAAATAAAGATATTAACTCATGGATCTTTGTCATAGGCCTAAATATTGTCCATGACAAGTCATCATTACAGACGTGATTGCTGCCTATAACTGGAAGGAAAACAGGAAAAAAATACATGGAAAATGTTGTGTGCATGTTATAATTTCCAAAGTGATCATTTTCCTTAACACCCGATGTGTGCTTAGTGTGCACACTCTATCTAAACGAGTTGTGCCTAATTGAGCATCTGAGTGGGGAGTGTAGGTTAAAAGGACTTGTGTTAAAGCAATGGGGAAAAAAGGAAAAAGAAAACAGGGAACAGAAAAGTAGCTCTACGCGGGGATTGGATTGGCTAATGGCATGCGGGTAGGTCTAGAGGGTTCTGTCTTAAGCTACTGGCAAAGTCGCGTTGATTTAGAGGCATTAATAAACCACAGGTAGACACAATGCATCAACCGTCTACTACGTATAATTAACCTGTAACAAGTAAATTTGTCCCTTGTTTTTGGTCCCACTTACTTGGGTCGAACTGTCCGGTGCGTCCATCTCTCGGGTCTCGCCTGTACCAAATGTTAATTACTGCTGGGAGTAACTGTGAATTCATAGCGAGGTGCTCATTGTTAAGTTTGTTACAACGATCTACAGGAGATTTGCGGTGTTCTTGCTGTTATCGAAAAACAATCACTGTCTGCTGTGAGAAGAAGCCTCAATGTATCCCATGTGTAACGATGTGAGTAGTACTTTCCTCTTTTCTTTCCTTTTTTTCCTCATTACTTCAACACAAGGCCTTTTCACCTACACTCCCCACTCAGATGCTCAACTAGGCACTACTCATTAAGAGAGTGTGTGCACAATGGGTTTTTTGCCTTTCCACCCACACCAAGGGGCTGAACGACGACATACCCTGGAATTAATTACACAATCACTCTTCATTATTTTCTGACCATACTCATTATGGAAGGTATCTCATCCCCGTTTTCACCATCTTGTCCTTATACATGCATGGGACACTATTACAGCGTTGCGGACTTTCACACTGACTTGAGTAATACACCAAACTCCCATTATGGCCACCATTCTGTGAAACACTCCCACAGCAGAGCCACGCACACTGAACCTTTGAAGCCTTCTTGTGCATGCTCTCTGGCCATAAATATCACCTTGGAGTTTTTAATGAAGTGTGGCCCTTTTTATTCAAATACACTTTTATTGAGTGTTTTTATACTCATGAGTGCGGGAACAGTGACTCAAACTCACAACCCCCCTCAATATGGCAGCCATTCGGGACACTCCGCCTCCATTATTCCAGCTGAGCAGCATGTCTCTAAACCTTGATACCTGCCCGTGTGCGCACGCGTTGCCCCTCCGGCCAGCCGCAGCCTTCAGCTGCGCACCATCAATGATTCCCGCACCTGTCTTTAATTAAGGCAACATTTGAGTCACACACTCGTGCCCAATTATTTCACAGCATTTTGTCACATAAATGCATGGCCTGACCTCACTCATTACCTACAGGTGCTGACCTGGAGGGTAGGTCCTGGGTCAGTAACTGTGTTTTCCATGTGGACACTCGAAATGTACTTGAAATGTAATTTACATGTGTAGTGGCCATGCTTAAGCTCGCTACTTTACCTTTGCGAACTACTTACTTGCAGTCTTTTCAGTTTACCCATTTTTCCCGCCGCTAGGTGCAGTCTTCTGCCCTACCTAAGGGGCATCACTATCTCTAATGTAGGGTAAGACTACCATTTATCTATTCAAGCATATGCCACAGGGGTAGTGACATAACCACAGGTTGGAAGGTTGGAAGCCACAGGCGGATAACACTGTGTTTGTTTCTTGCATTTTGGGTGCTCGAGTTTGGACAAGGTAGTCTTAAATGTTTTTGCCTCTTTCATGTGTGAATCTAGGTTTGGGCCATTTTAAGGTGCCTGAATTAATGATGTTACAATGTTGTTTATTATATCTTTGAAATGATTTGAGGCTGTGCAGTATGTAGTGACACATGTAAGGACATCATTCTCAGCAAATATTTTGGATGGCTCTAAGAGGCTTTTCCTGTTTTGGTTCTTGGCACGTTTCCAACATTTGTGTATGATGTGGTTTGGATACTTACTCTCCCTCAATATGTCCTGCATAGTCTGGGTGTTGGATCTTCAGCCAGAGGTCTGTAATATCTGTTGTCAGAAAGTAATGCATTACATTGCATGTGGTAATCAGTTATATTTAGTTGGATGATTCCACCGCCTTTGGCGGCTGGCTTGGGCACAAGATCCTGGTTATCCATGAGTTCCTTAAGTGCTAGCTGTACTTTTCTGGTGATGTGTGTCCACTTTGAAAAAAGGCACGTGTGGCGGCTTCATGAGCCCACATGCACCCCACATATTAATAGATAGGGCACACACAGTGCATGAATCATGTGCCACCTATGACGAGGTATTAGAACTCCACCACAGGAAGAACATCTTTCTCTTTTTAAATTCACCACTTCTTTTTATATTCATCACCTCTTTTAAATTTACCATTCTGGTATAGTTAGCATGATACCACCGTGTATAGATATATCTTTGACAACAACATATCAAACAAATCAAAGAACATTGAGATTGCCTGAGCGCATCTAGATAAGATACCTCAAAAAAGTGCATCTAAGCATACAACCCACACTGTATTGGTGTAGTTTTTAACTTTTTTTTATTACATCAAATTGGTTGTTAAGGAAAACGATCACTTGGGAAATGATAACATGCACACAATAATTTCCATGTGATAATTTTTCTGTTTCCCGCCCAATTATAGGCAGCAGTCATGCCTGTAATGATGATCTGTCACGGCAATAATCAGGCCTATGACAAAGATCCGTGAGTTAATATACTTACTTGATATTTCCTCAGAACACCGACATCTACAGGGATCTGCTTCACAAGATCCTGATGAAGGTATCTGACCCATAGGAGCAAACAAGGCTGAAACATGTCAACCTGATCATTAGATGTTATGAACTATTAAAATGTCTGAACAACATCACTTTGAGTTTAGTCTTACCCCATCCCGCTTTTTTAATAAATCACATTCACAGGCATAGGAGGTAATTTTACTTGCATTACAGAGACCTCACCACTGTCTTCACCCAGACAATCTCCCTCCTGGTGGAGGCAGTTCTCACTTTAAGAAAAGAGAACCCAGGTGAGAGACCAGATGATTACGCTTATTGAAATAGTACAGTCAGAATATCCATAATGGTGTTGACTTGGCGATACCCTGCAAAAGTACCAGAGGAGTATACAAAGGGGCCAAAGAAATGTCCACAGAAATCCAAGTTGGCCATTGAGCATCAAGTGCAAAATGTATGGGAGGAAGAAAGGTGGGACACCTAGGCATCCAAAAAAATTCTGGGGCAGATTTACAATAACTGGCGCATCCCTGCATATCAGCAGGGATGCGCCAGTTATTGTGCGCCACGGCTCCGCCACCATGGTTGCTCCGCATTTACAATGCGGCACACCATTGGGCAAAAACTGCACAGATGCATGACGCATCTGTGCCATAAAGGCGGCTCATTGCTGGAGTTGCGTCGCAAGCGTGACATAGCTCCAGCAATACATCTGGGGGCCCTATCTTTCCAATGCTGCATCAATCCTTATGCCTGCTTCAAGCAGGCGCAGGGTTTTGACGCAGAATGGGCTCAAAAGTGACTGCGTGAAATCTTGTAGATTTCACTCAGCCACTTTTGGAAGGTGTTCCTGCGCCAAAATGCCCCCCCCCCCGCGCAGGAACGCCTACTTCTGACGCAGGGCTTTACAACGTGACGCATCTCCCAGATGCGTAACATTGTAAATACCCCTCAACATGGCGCATCTTTTGCGCCGCCGCTGCATCACAAAAAAGACGCAACAGCGGCGTAAAAGAGGCGCAAGGGGCTTCTAAATCTGCCTCTTTATCTTTAGCCCACACCCTGGGTTGAAAGTGTACTAATATTTTACATGTGATGACACATTGCTGAGAGATATTTTCTTTCAAAACAAATTCCCAGTGGTATCTCAAGTAAATTATCCAAGAGAGGGTTCACCCTGGTTCAAAACTCACATACATTTCATTCAACCACATCATTCCTGTTAATATTCACAGAAGATGATTCAAACACATTTTTGCAGTGAAATGGGCTAAAAAACAGTGAACATTAGGGTGCTATAACAAAATAATTTGACTCCATTACTCCTCTTCAGAGAAAAATCATCATTATTAAAGAAAGAACTGTTAGTGTGCCAATGATATCTTCTATTCGTGACAAAAATGACAAAACTTAAGAGAACTTTGTGCCCAAAGAAGACACTATGGGGCAGATTTACTAATGATAACGCTGGATTTCACTATAAAACTTACTAAGAATCCTCGGTCGACTGGACCTTTATTACCTGCTGAAAAGTGTAAAGGGGAGAATCCATGCATTTACAACAATTTAGCATGAACCAATTGAATTAAACTCGGAAAGGATCACTGACTCCAAATTCAATTTTAGGGGTTTATTACACACCCCAAAATAACTGGACATACACGCACCTCATGATGAGGTTGTAAATATACAGAGGTACTAATACAATGTTCATCCTGCGGATCAATCTAATCGGGTTCAGCATAAAGAGAATAAGACACTCGAAAAATACTAAACAAGCAATGACTGCTCCAATATCTATGGTAGTCTCCATTAGTGGCTGAAAAAGAAATTTGTTAATCTATCCCTACACTATCACTAACGGGACATCCCTACTTAGCATTTCCCAGGCTAGTTCAAGAAAAAAGTGTCAGCTCGTGAAGACCTCCTAAGAAGTACACTCACGTTGTAAGGGTCAGTAGCCAAAGCTACAGAATTTGCTCTAAGTCTCCTTCTAACATTTGATCCCTTCCTTCGGCTCTCTGCTAACTCATCCCTCGGGGCACTGTCCCTAATACAAAATGCACAATTGATAGAACACACCCCTGAAACACCTCTTCTCGCCAGGCACCTCTCGTAGGTAATTTCCCACCGAAACTTGTGCTCGATCCAGCAACAATTGGATACTATGTAACAGGTCTCCACCATACCTAACTCCTAAAACAAAGATGTTAGTCTAACTAACGAAGACAATGTCCTTGCACCTGCAACAGAATCCTGAGTACAGAACAACCTTGAACGCACATGAATTTCACTGACTGCCTACAAATGAGAGCTTTTCCAGGGAAAATGCATTTCAAGCCTACACAAATCAGCTAACATAAGAAATACGAACAGGCCTTTTCATAGCACAAAAGAGCAACTACTCCATTCAGGCCTTTAACATCAATTAAAACACACATTTATAACTTTACATCTGCAAGCACTACATTTCATCACGTTTAAGGCACGATTAATAATTTCTATATGTGCAGACTTTATGGTGCACGTTTAAATCTAATCCATTACATTTTACATGAGCTACTTGTTAAGCATTGATAATGAATAGCTAAAATTACACGATTCTCTCTAAATGGTGTTGTAAATTTCGTGAATGGTGCAACCTATTCTAGCACTTCATTTACCATCAGTTATTACAACACAATTTGCTGAACTAAAGTTAACACACATGAGAATATATCTTGGTACGGACTATCCGTGAATATGATGTACCCCTACAAATTTCAGAATATCTCTGCGCTATATCAGTTCCCCTCTCTGATGACTAGTGTCATCAACAAAATCAAAACTCCCTGGAGAAAGAACCGACTTAAACAGAACTTGTAACCATCCTTCCCTGTCGGAACTTTTCTAGATTCTTGATATTATCGTAACGACTGTCCTGCAGTCTAGCCATTCTTATCTCTCACTCCCTAAGGGACCTTTCATCTTGGTTTGCCTTGTACCACTGATAAGCTCTGACAAATCCCCACAAGCAAATCACACAGACCACGATTATAATGATAGGCTTCAGAATGTAACCAAGAATACCTTTTCCCAAGCTCACGAACCAACTTCCCACTCTTCCAAATCCTTTACCAATCTTCTCCCAGACACCCTCTGCAGTCAGATCCTGGATTTCATGATGAATTTCAGTGATGTTACTTATATACCTCTCCAGATCTTTACTATTATCTGGTATATCTATCTTGTCTGAGTTCAGTTTCAGGTGACTGTTCTCCATCCAGTCGAAGACGGCCTTCAGTCCTGGGTGGAGGTTCGTTTTGACGGTGGCGGGGTCCTTGGTGAGTGAGAGGATCACAGAGTATATAAGTACAGCACTCTTGGACCTTCAGCATTTTACAGAGTCCACCCTCTTTTGCCAACAAGACATCTAAAGCAAGACCGATCTGCATCACCATCGTCCTTATCAATAACATCGCTCCATCGACAAGTAGCAGTGATTTAGCTGTATTTGTTGACAACTTGTCCACGACCATCGCCAGCTTTCTAATCTTCACATCATTCAAAATCACTCCCAATCCTGGTATTACTGCACCGAAAATATCTCTAATCACTCCTCCTACACTTGCATCTCTCCTCATTCTAGAATGCATTTCTCCTTCCAGGAGTTCCAGCTCCTCCACATGGTAGATTTTGGGGTAAACGGCCGCCAGATAACAGGTGCCATACCAATTGGAAGGCAACCTCACATAAGCATTTTTGCCACACACAAAATACACTGTCAGCATCACATGTACCGGACCGTGCAAAAAGTTCTTTGCTGACTCTTCTATAGTGAAAACATGATCACACGTGCTCTGTCCCACATAGACCTTATCATAATAGGTCTGGACACGTTTCACACACAGCTTCCCCTTCTGCACCATATCTAATGCTATAGGGCCATAACTCCCCATTGCCCTGTGAGTCATTTCCTCCTCTGTCCAATCTAATGGACTTTCTCCAGTGTTACATGTTTGCGTTAATTGTCTATATCTATCTCCTACTTGAGCTATAAACTTCTTCTCTATCTCTGTTAATGAACAAGTTAGGCTATGTCAATGTGCATAAGCGGTATCTAACGTGGTAGTCGGTATGAAGTACTTCGCAACTCTATCTTCCTGCTTGTAATAATCATACTTGTTCAGGTGCTTGTATGCTGGAACCTCTGAAAGCACTGCATAATAGTTGGAAAATAAGTACTCATAATGACCACTCCCATTAAATATGCTAAGTAACAAACTACTTGAAATCCCATAACTTAACGGAAGATGATGATATCTAATGTCCTCATCCACTGTTGCAGGTAACTGCATACACACATAACAGTCTCTCACATCCATTGTCTCAACATATTCATAGAGCAGCTTGGCATATGCATTTAGCTTAAAATCACCTCTAGACAAATCTACATGCAATCTACGACTGTTCTGATCTAGCATAGCCTTTCAGCTCCTATGATATCCTCTTTCTTGCTAGAAGTACTGGGCGTTGTTGTTCCCTTCACCTCTACGACTTATACCTCATGTGGAATAGCAACTGACACTATGATAACTACAACTATTGAAGCTATTACCCCTGCTATGAATGTACCTATCATACATTTGGACCTGAGATTCGGATTTCCAGCCTCCATTGTCGGTGTCGAGTCAGTCTGCAGCAGATGAACACTTAGAGTCTTTTTTCCACCACAGGTTGCTGCTGCTTAACCAGTTCAAACAGCACTCCTGAAGTGCAGGAAATTCCTTTTACAGTACGTTTTAGTCCTTTATTTACACAGTCCAAAAGACTTCCTTAGCCCTCTTTCTTCTTCTACGGGAAGTCCCTAAGTTTATTCTTCTTCCACTGGGGCCTAGGTTATCTTCTTTAAACACCTATTTACAAAACACAGTTCATTCGCAATCTACGATGAGTTCAGATCCAATTTCAACTAAAACATGTTGCAGAATTTCAAGACAAACATCTACCATTTCATGAGGTAGGTTCAAATCCAAACGTTGGGAAAACTCACTTGTGCAATATCAGGATTCGCACTTTGCTCAAAACTGGAGGTTTCAGAACCATGATTGTCAACACCCCTTCAACTTCAAGTCCTGAAATTATCAGTCCCACATCGATTTTCAGTAGAGGATTCCTGCTGACCACTTGCACGGACCTCAGCCTCCTGGAACTCACTACTCCTGGCATCAGTTACCACGTATGTCCACTCCAGGGCAGCGTATCTCTGGCAATGCACTCTTGTCCTTCTCGACCTTCTCAGACCCCCTTGGGCTTGTTCGTCTTCACTCACGTCCAATTCTGATGTCTCAGATACAGGGCCAAGATCTCTCTCAGGGGCCAAACTCAGATTCAACCTTCTCTGTCTCCCAGGCCATGATTCTTCTGCTCGGTTTGCCCTTCTGCTTCTCTCTCGAACACCCAGCACATCCCTTCCTTCAGCTGAGTCTGACTCTGTACCACTCGCAACGTTACCTTCTTCCTCAGAGTCAATACCTGGGATGTGTGTAGGTTAACCCTCCTCAGCTTGGTCTGGCGAGCAACCAACTTAAAGTAAATACAAAAAAGGGGCAAAGTTCCAATGGGAGTAGATTTAAAGAGAAAAAGGCCGAGAAAGCGTTTTAGGTCGTGGACTCAGTGTAGAAAGTGAGGGGGAGTGTTGGACAAGACGGATCTTGTCTCTTGTTGCCCTCACACACCCCGAAGGATGTCATGCTTCATCATCGGGCGGTTGCTCCTTGTCGGGCAGGCGGTGCAATGCCCTACGGGTCCCCCGAAGGGTCGCTTTAGCGGAGATCTTTTGAGGCAACTGCCGTATGGTGCATGCGGGTGTGTGGGTGGAGTCCTGGGAATAGGGTGTGATCGTGCGTGCTGTGAGTTTAAAAATACCTAAGGGTATACCTGAGAAGTCTATATTCAGAAGGTACCCTTGGTAGAATAAAACAACCCATAGGTTCGGTGTTACCACAGTAGGTGTAATGTGCCCTGGTAACTGATCAGGTCGACATGTTTCACGCCTTCGTTGGGCCTAAGGCTCTCTGGCGTTTCTTCAGGACCAAAATAAGTGATAATGTGGTGCACGATAATGAATAGTGAAAGAGGGGTAACATTAGCCCTCTAAATGATCTAAGGGGAGTAGTCACTGCGTCCTAAGAAGTTTAAGTTGTGGCTAGAAAACTCACCCAAAAGATCAAAACCTAAAACGAGATATAGAAAGGGAAACAAAAACAACAATAACCACAAAGTGTTGTTGTTAAGAGGTCACGTCATCCTGCTACTACTTAGAGAAGGAGCGCGTTGGGTAAAAAGAGACATTGATGAGACATGACTTGAAGCTGTATGGGTTAGCATTGTGAATCCTGTAAGTAGGCGGAGCATGGTCGTGGGTGCCGCGACTCAACCCGACAGAGCAACGGTGGTGACTAGCTCTGCCCGGTCAGTCACACGCCAAAGTCCAGCATGCCACGCAGCCCCACAGTGTTCAGACTGCTAAAGATTAGCTAGCCCAGGTCTTAGTTACACAGGGCATATCATCCGCGCTCGCGGCCCCGGCCCCGTCATCATGAAAAATTATTAACTGGCGTTGTTTCAGATGATGACAGTGCAGCCAGTGCCGCGTACAACGTCCGAACATGCTGGTGTATACATGATTGCGATGTTGTACCAGGCTTACCTAACGGGAGCCCGACTGGTGCTCCATAAGCTAGTGGCGCAGGGGCCCACACCTTGTTGGGCTGCAGAGGGGCAAAGAAAAGAAAGTAACACGGTGGCTGTCAAACTTATCGCCCTCCAGCATCACTGGCATACATACATGTCGTCACATACTTGGTAAATGAAGTCTTGCTAGGTAGTCCTTAGTTTTATACTCACATTTAAGTCGGGTGCCGGCTCATGATGCCTGCCCGTCCCGACGCCTGCTTGAACGTGGAAGTAGTCATTCCCAAGGCCAGCGTTTATACCAGTTTTTGTTGATTGTAAAGGGAGGTGCTGACTTCCAGTCCGCTGACTCATGTTTCAGCATACTGCGGCAGCGTGAGTATATAGTGTTATGGTTGCTCATGCGCAGAGGGGGATGAGCGGGCTGTATTAGTATTCAATGCCTCACGGGTTCGAGACTGCTGCAAGCAGTCTTAGAATGATTATTTAGGCAAAAAGGTAAACAAGTTCATTGTGCTCAGGGTATGATTATTCTAATTTGAGTCATGATATTAAGTGCCATACAAAAACGAGTGAGACAATCAGGCCACTGATGTTAGTAATATGTGTGCGTTGTCTCATCGGTTCAAAAATGCAGGTGGTAGTCTTAGGAGTGTACGAGGTACATCGTTTTAATAAATAGATCGCGTGGGCTGTGGTCAAGTGACACACCACGAACCAGATTGGTTGTCATCTGGACAGTGATGGATCTCTCACTGGGAATGAGATGCATTCAAAAGGGGTGAAAGACAGAGTCACATTCCAGAAGACCCATACTGTCGGGCAAGAGTGTTGTTGGATCATGATTCAAAGAAAAATAGGTGACCGTTTGGTCCTAATAGGTGATGGAAGGAGGGCAAATAGTTCTGTGGGCAATCACAGCTCTGACCATTGGGATTTCATCGTTAAGGCCGTGGGTGTTAGTTTTTAGGCGATGCACCCATCTATGTTCGCGTCTTAGGAGAGAGTGACTATTCCACAGGGGGTTTGCCTCTAGGATTGTCCAGTTTATGGCCTCACATGGGTGTCCTATCTCAATGAAGTGATTTGTGAGTTTAGTGGCTGTGCGTTTGCATTTGCGTTTGATAGTAGATTTTGTGTTGAGTGATCCTCAACTTAGCCGCTCCTGTGGTCATCCCAACATATCTGAGATTACAGGGACATGTGATAAGATATATGCAGTTGGTGGTATTGCAATTTGTGTGCTTTCGTTGTTCCCACCTGAAGGTACCCAGTTGTAAAGTCTTGGTATGTTTGGTTAAGGGGCAGAGCCCACAGGTGCCACATGGGTGATGGCCTGTGACTGCCGGGAGATTCCATAAGGTGGTTTCTTTGGTGATTCTGGGAGGCGTATGTTTTCCCGTGTTTGTAATTTAGTTTTTAGCTAACATGTCTGTTTGCAATGATCTTAAAATTTCTGTGTGTTTCTGAGTCCAATTGATTGGTTTGAAATCAGGTTTTATTAATTCATAGAGAGGTTTAACCCTCTCTGCATAATTTAGAATGTATGTTCTTCCGAAATTCAGGAAGCCTAATATTGATTGTAAGTTCTTCAGTGTTTTAGGTGCTTGGAGTACAGCGCACATCTCTAAGAAGTTGTCTGCTAGGCTTTTGCCTTCACTTGATAATTCATATCCTAAAAATAGGACAGTTAGATGGGCAATTCGTGACTTTATAAAGTTGAATTTGTAACCCTCGGCTGCGAACCCAAGTATTATGGTGTTCACTCTTTTCAAGTGAGTATCCAGGTCATCATCTGTGAGATAGATGTCGTCAACATAGGATAATGCTTCATCATCATATATTTGTAGTAACTCTGTTACCCTTGCTGAGAATAATCCTGGGCTATTCTTGAATCCCTGTGGGAGTCGACAGAAATTTTTCTGTGACCCCATTATTGAGGAAGCGGTCAAATACCTGCTCTCAGGTGCAATGTTTTGACAAAAGAATCCATTAGAGATGTCTAATGTCGTTTTGTATTTTTTGCGCACGATGTTATTCATTAGTGCTGCGCTGTGTGAATTCTGTACTGCAATGTTTTGCAACATGAGTTAAGGTGTCTGTAGTCCAAAACTAGACGATATGAATCGTCTGGCTTGGAGACAGGAAACAAAGGATTGTTCATTTGAGAGGTGCATGTTTCAATCACCCCTTGGTATTAAAGTTGATCTAATATCTCCCTGACTTGCTTTTTAGCTTCTTGCTTAATTGGGTACTGCCTTTGTGCAGTGGGTTGACATTTTAACTGGATTTTATGAGGAGGAGAGTCCTCATCCCATCCTTCATGATTTTTGTACAATGCAGGAGCTTGGGCTACTGCCCATTTTCTTGCATATGTATATTTTCTATGAATTGGAATATGATTTGAGAAGGCAGGCATAATCATTTCTTCGCCATGAGGGCACTCCCTGACAAACTCTGGTGGCCAGTCTTTCTCAGCTAAAAGGAGGTCATAGCCTTTTGAAAGATTATCCCAAAAGAGACCTCTTACTTTCCTGGTCTTATCTCCCTCTACACGTAAAGTTATCTTGCATATTTTATGAGGTTTGCTAACCCTGGTATCCGCAGTTTCAACCTGAATGTATTCATTCGTGTCCACTGTCTCCAGAAGAATCATCAGGATCTTGCGAGCTATGGTCACTTCTGCTGCGCTGTCTAGCATTGTCTGGGCCCACTCTCTGTTTTTCAGTTGTGTCTTCAGTATCCTCGGCATGTTTAATTATTTTAATACTGGCTACCTTGTTTCTTGGAAATTGTAATTTTTTACTTTGATGAGCAGGTTCCTTGTCTTTGGACTTGACACGCTCTTCCCTGTGTTCTGACCATCCTCTTCTTTCCGATTTCTGCGAGGAAGTCTGAAAAGATCGAGAGGGACATGTATCAATATCTTGATATCTATCAGGTTTTTCCAAATTATCCCTATTTCTAAGGTGGTATCTTTTCTCAGAGGGCTCCCTCTGGGGAGACTTGTTTCCTCGGTCAGGAGATATTTCTCTTCGTTGAGGAGACCTTCCTCTGGACTGGAATCTTTTTTCTTTGGGAGTGGATTGTTTATTTCCATCCCAGCTCTTTTTTGGAGCGTTTAGATTATTTTTAATAAATATCTTTTCAGGATTTTCAGTTAGTTGGGTTTTTAATGGTTTCCCACCCAAACTATCTCTACCTAGTTCTTCATAGGATTTTTCTATGATTCTGGCAAGTTCCAATGGTTGTTCTGCTATATCTGTTTCTTTCAATTTCTCGCGGATCGCCACAGATGCTGCTTCTCCTTTTATGTTGGCTAATAATATAGCCGAGACCTGCTTGAAGTCTTTCAGTAATTTCATACCCAGAGTTAAAGCAGGTTCTGGACCGTATTCATTTTGAATCTGTCTTAGCACATCTGGTATTATCGCCATAGACGGAACACCATGTGTTTTTGTGTAAATTGAAGCAAAGACTGTGCCCCAAGTGTCACAGTCTTCCACATGTGGTGCGATCCCCATTGGAAGACAGATAGTCAGAATCCTGTGTTTCTCAGTAGGTGTAGTATCAGGAAATACTGCCTCTATTTGAGTTATTTTTTGTGATAACCAGAATGGAATTTGTTCCCATTTTGTCGGTACTATACCAAGACATGATTGTATGTTCTGTGGTGTAATTTTGTTTGTGTTCCCCTGATGGGGGGTCAGCTGTGGAATGTTAATAGCTGGTTGGACTGTTGATGTCCGCATTACATATTGGACTAATTGTCTATGTATTTTAATTAGTATTTTTAGCTGAGCTAAAAGTTCCCGGTCTGACATTTTTTCAATGTCTGGATGTGGTGTGTAGCTGGCTAGAACCGGCCACGTTGCTCCTGGTCTACCTAGTGAACCGAGGCTGGTGATGTGATTGTGATGTTTTAGGGCGCCTTTAAACCAGAGCAGGTGCTCTTGGTAATTTAATGGGATTTCAATCTCCTCGAAAGGAGTGTATTCATCTGGAGGTTCCTCTATTTTGTAATAGTGGAATTCGTGTGTTACAGCGTTTGCTGCTGGAAAATGTATCCATGAATAGAATACCTCTGTCTGTCGATATTCATGGGCCTCTACCACGAATATGACTGTACCACCTCGTGATGTCAGTCCATTTTCTATAAGTTTAAGAGTAATAGTTTTTCTTATGTTGACCGGAATGAGTATAACATTCGGGTCATTGTCTTGGAGACTTGTGTCATCCGCTAGGAGTTGAGCTGCTATTCTAGCTGCCTCCCTTTCGTCGTCACTTTCCGTCATTTTTACTAACAGAAAGGTTTTTTGTTGCAGATCAAGTTTCAAGGAAACAAAGATTAGGTGCACAATATTTTGGAGCACTGTATCCTTCAACGTTGACTATACCAAAAACTATACACAGGAATCTCTTCCTACTAAGTTCCGGCGGATTTTAACCTTTTACCCACTCCAGACGTCTTTTGGAGTATTTACGAGAAAAGGGGTCTGCGTGAAAAAGCACGACTGAGTTACTCTAACGTCTTGCGTTAGATTTATCGCCTTACCAAACGTTGGGCGCCATGTAGTGTAGTTCCTATATTCCCAATAGGCTCTGCACATTGGAATAATATAAACAGCAGTGTAGACGTAGGACTGAGGTCATCTAGGTCTCTACTGACTATATTAGACTTAAGGTTTGCCAGCTAGCTCAGAGGTCACTAGAAACTTTCTCGAATAAACGAGGAGGAGTTTAACCTCCCTGGATAGACAAGAAGGGATTAGCTTCTGACAACCATAAAACATGACAACTTTGCTCCCTCAGAATAAGAGTGTATCTCTAGAGTCGTGTGAAAACAATAGACAGCTATTTCACTCAGTCAAGTGTGCATACTTAGTTTCACCAGAGTGCAGAGAAAAGAGAGACGGGCG
The DNA here is from genome assembly GCF_964261635.1 of Lissotriton helveticus. Taxonomy (NCBI): domain Eukaryota; kingdom Metazoa; phylum Chordata; class Amphibia; order Caudata; family Salamandridae; genus Lissotriton; species Lissotriton helveticus. The sequence continues at coordinate 588,931,264 of NC_136073.1, forward strand.
TTTTCAATAAAAGGTGTTATTTATTGAGCAGTCTTCTTTCTCATGCAAGAGAAATGAATTGCCACAATTGCAATACTCATAGTAAAATAAAGTGCGTACAGTAAAAGGAGTATTATGAAATAATACTGTACAAGCACTGATATGGTTTCTTAGCCATATGATACTTTAAAATGGATAAAATATATACATACCTATATACATTGACTAACGTACTCAACTGGTGCTTCTAAATACGCCTACCCCGGTGTACCTGACCTAAGCCTAATACGTGGGAAGGAGTAAGTAAGTAGCAGTTTAAGTTAAGTTGGTTTTGCCAAGAATCTGACTCAAGAATTCTCTTTAAGGGTTTAGTCAGCTCCGTACCTGGGTAATAGAAAGCAGGAGGTCTGGTATCTCTCTCTAAGGACTCGATATCCCAGTAACCCGCGAGGGTATCTGGAAACACCGGAGCTGGATTTCTCGGCAGGAGAAAAGACAGCGTCTCTCTCAGTGCGTCAATGGGGAGGGGCGGCGTCCGTGGGCTCTCGCATCAGCTGGGCTCTCGGGCAAGTAGATAGCCGCTCTGCTCCAAACCACTGTGTGTTTGCTTAAGGCAACGTTGGTATATTTATACCTGAAAGGTGCCGGGTGTGACGTAAGGTTGGACATAAGACGTCAATAAAGATGTCACTAAGAACTGGCCGTTCTTACAGTGTTCACAGGAGTTCTAGGACGAAATCAAAACAAAAGCAATGGGGATTTCCCAGGTTGCTGGAGGTTTGGTTTGTTTAGAGAACTCGTTATGCTTTCTAGGAGTCCGGGGAAGTAGCCTTGCTTAATGTGGACTGCATGGGCTACGACCAAATATGGATATGATTCTTATGCCTTTATAAGGATATTATTTATTATAACCGTACAAGGGCATAAAACAGAAATATCGAATTAGGTTCCTAGATAGAAACACAATACCGTCTGTCCACGAACGACCGGACAATTTCCCCAGACTATCTGCCCACGAACGGCCAAACAGTCATGTACTTAATCGATAGGATCCAATCACTCAGTATTCCACATACAGTAACCCATGTCCTGCATCGGTTACTAACGCACTCACACACGCATTTCCCTATCACCGGTGGGTCAGTCAACTTCGTCTCATGACTCCCACAATCACTGGTCAGACAATTTCAACTCTGGGTGTCTTCTACAACACAATCTCTTATCCCGGGATATCAATAAATCAAATCTCATTTATCGCACACGTTCGGCCCAAAACCATTATCACACAACTCTCATTCCAACTCCGCAAGACATCACACAATCAAAACAACACCGCAATCTAACAATCACACATCCCTGTTCATACTCCACCACAAACTGCTGTTTCTGCCGAACCATCACTCCCCGTCGGTTTCCATCAACAGCAGTCTTCCTTTTCACAATCCACTGGATAACCATCACTTGGATTCTATGGAGATTCAATAGCTACCCTTCTCTACATCTCCCCTTACTACAGAGGCAACCATCCTCTCGCTACCACATGATATCGCTGGATTCCACTATAAAAGTTACTAAGAATTCTCGGTCTACTGGACCTTTATTACCAGCTGAAAAGTGTAAAGGGGAGAATCAATGCATTCACAACAATTTAGCATGAACCAATTGAGTTAAACTCGGAAAGGATCACTGACCCCAAATTCAATTTTAGGGGTTTATTACAAAGCCACAAATAACTGGACATACAAGCACCTAATGACGAGGTTGTAAATATACATAGGCAGTAATACAAAGTTCCTGCGGATCAATCTAATCCGGTTCAGCATAAAGAGAATAAGCAACTCCAAAAATACCAAACAAGCAATGACTGCTCCAATATCTATGGTAGTCTTCATTAGTGGCTGCAAAAGAAATCTGTTAATCTATCCCTATGCTATCACTAACAGGACATCGCTACTTAGAATTTCCCAGGCAAGATCAAGAAAAAGGTGTCAGCTCGTGAAGACTTCCTAAGAATTACACTCACGTTGTAAGGGTCTGTAGCCAAAGCTACAGAATTCACTCCAAGTCTCCTTTTAGGAATCGATCCCTTCCTACTGCCCTCTAACGGCTCTCTGCTAACACATCCTTCGGAGCACTGTCCCTAATATAAAATGCACAATTGATAGAACACGCCCCTGAAACACCTCTTCTGGTGAGGCACCTCTCGTAGGTAACTTCCACCGAAACTTGTTCTCGATCCAGCAACAGTTGGTGTGTCCCTGGGTCCCAGGCTCCTTCAGCGAGGAAGAATATCGGCTCCCAATTATCGACATTTCTGGATACTATGTAACAGTTCTCTACCATACCTTACTCCTAAAACAAAGATGTTAATCTAACTAATGAAGACGGTGTCCTTGCACCTGCACCAGAATCCTGAGAACAGACAACCTTGAACGCACATGAATTTCGCTGACTGCCTCCAAATGAGAGCTTTACCAGGGAAAATGCATTTCAGGCCTACACAAATCAGCTAACATAAGAAATACGAAGAGGCCTTTTCATGTCACAAAAGAGCAACTACTCCATCCAGACCTTTAACATAATTTAAAACACACATTTATGACGTTACATCTGTTATCACTACATTTCATCACGTTTAAGGCACAATTAGTAATTTCTATATGTGCAGACTTTATGGTGCACGTTTAAATCTAATGCATTACATTACCCATGAGCTACTTGTTAAGCATTTATAATGAACATCGAAAATTACATGATTCCCTCTAAATGCCATTGTACATTTCGTGAATGGCACGACCTATTCTAACACTTCATTTGCCATCAGTTATTACAAAACAACTTGCTCAACTAAAGTTAACACACATGAGTATATATATACGGGTACGGACTATCCGTGAATATGATGTACCCCTACAAATTTCAGAATATCTCTGCGCTCTATCACTAACAAGTCACTCAACACACTGCAGAATGACAACTTGTTGTGCTGTGTTGTGTGACAGGGAGAGGACCGGAATGCACCATATCTACTAACATATGGTGCATTTCTTCCCTCTCCCTGCACTGGCGCAGCCTAGCACCAACGCAGGCAGCCTTGCATCATGCTGCAAGGGTGCCTGCGTTACCGGTAGTATTGTTTTTGTGCAGGAAGGGACACCTCTTGTGTAAAAGCAATCCTCTGAGGCTTTTTCCTCTTTCTATCTGTGCTGCATAGAATGCAGCACACATAGAAAGAAGAAACAAAAGGAGAAATAAACATATTGCATTGTAGTCCTCATTACGCCTCACCTGGGAAGGCTTAGTGTTTTGCTGCATTCCTGGGTTTACTAGTCTGAGTAAATCTGGGAATGCTGCAAAATCCATGGGTGGATGCGTGGGAACGCCTACGCCCACTCATAGAATGCCTTCCCTGGGGCAGAGTTATGCAAAGCAGTGACTTGAGGTGCCTTGTTACACTCTAGGTTTACTAAGCCTCGCAAAGCCAAGCTAGGTGGCTTTGCGTGGCTTACTAAATCTCACTGAAGCCCTTGCGTTGCCGTACACCGCCATGCGTGATGCAATTGCAATGCAAGGGCTTTATAAATCTTGTTCTATACGCTCTTGCCAATCTCCAAAAAGCAAGAATCAAGTACAATAGATGACAATGATGAATGACAAAGTTGCTCTCGCCCAAATCAAAATGCAATCTTTGTATGTCTTGAGCAAACATCCAGACATGTTATGTCATGTCGGCAATTGCTTGGTCTCTTGGAAATGTTGGTTGCAGCTGTCATCTGCAAGTAGTAGATTTCACCATTTGAATAGACTCTAAGGGGGAGATTTACAAAAAAGTCGAGCAGCGCAACGCAGCCCCCGCGAGGCTACGCTGCGTTGCACAACAGGGAAGGAGCAGGAGAGCGCCATGTCTTCAAAGATATGGCTATCTCCTCTCCTTTCCCTTGCGCCGGCGCTGATTACAGCTGAATGCGCCATGCACACACCTTAGCGCTGCATCGCTAGGGTGTGCGCATGAGTCCAGCATTGGTTTAGGACAGAAAGGGTACCCTGTCTGTATAAAATACTATGTTAAAACAAGGGAAGGCCTTTCCCACTTTGTATGCGTGCTGCACAGTGCAGCACGCATGCAAAGTCAGAAAAGGAAGGAGAAATGAAAGCATTTCTCCATCCTTGCGCCTAGTTAAAAAAGACGCAGTTTTCTCACGCTAAACCCAATCTACTGTTTTTAGTAAATTGGGTTTAGCGTGAGAAACCTTGGGTGGTTGCATGGGAATGCCCATGCACCACCCTTGGTATGCCCCCATGGCACAAAGTAAGGATAAGCAGCGCAATGCACTGCTTCGCATTACTTTTACGCTATTTCCAGTGCTAAACAAGTTTAGTGCTGGAAAGTAAGTTACAAAAACAAGATTTTGGTTCTTGCAACATCATGTTGAACCCCTTTGTTATTTATTTTGCATGGGTTGCAGGAGGTTTGTAGGTGTCTTACCTGTTTGTGATTCGGTGTCAGTACGGGTGTGTAGTCCGTGAGTCAAGGGGAATGGTGGGTTGGTACCGGTAAAGATTCGAAATATGGCATTGGAGACAGTGTGGCAGGCTTCAGAAGTGGGTAGGGGATTTGTTTGGGGTGGTCTCACTAGAAAGTGATAATGGAAATGGAGCAGAAAGGAAACTAGAGGACGGAGGCAGTTGTGATGATGGGCCAGAGAAATCATGTTGGTGTGTAGCAAGATGGATGCCAAATAGCGCGCAAAAGCAGTGATGTGATGTAGAGTGACGGGGGGCTCCGGCAGAATGTTGTGCGGACAGTGCGGAGCCCCTAATTAGCCCATATGACAAAACCGAGGTACACAACTCAAAAATGAAGGCATGATTTCAAAATAATCCACTGACTAAAACCTGTTTTTATTATTAAATCAATTTAGCAAAATAAAATGATGCCCAATATATAAATCACGAAAACCTCGGGCAAATATGAGTTTAGAGCTGTTCGGTTTGATGATTTCATTCTTAAAATAAATATCTGGCTCCCAAGAGACCAGCATCAAATATACATTAATTCAGGTAGGGCTACTTTGACCACAAATGTCGGGGCTCCTCGAAGTCCTCTTTGAGCCAGTAGAAGATCGGCTACTGCCTTTCTACTTGTCCATGTCCACACAGTCTCAGCAATATTCTTTGGTGGAAGCTGGTGTCCCTCTTGGGTGAAAAAGCTGGACTCAGACAACACTCCTGTATCCGGCAGGCTCAGGTGCAATTTTTGGCCATCAGTGGTGATTCTCTAGAGGTAGCTACTGACTTGCCGAATTGGGCTTCTTCAACTTTGATGGCCCTGGTGCTGGTTTCAGGGTGGTCAGTCAACTGACCCATGGTGTCACTTCTTTGGGCTGAGGCTCAAGAGCAACTTTCTCCCAAGCCAGGAGCCACAGGCGCAGTCCTCTCTTCACTACCCCAAGGTGTGGCACGTATAGTCCAGTAGATGGTGCAGCCTTTATTTGGCAAGTTGAAGGGCCAGCAGGACACTTCTTTTTCAGTCCTGTCTGAAGTTCCATAGTGATCTGAGGTTCAGGGTGCCATATTTATGCCCAGAAAGTGCCCTGGGGGATGATGCGGTCGCTAGCCAATGGGCTACCAATATCCCTTCAGTGCTATGACGACATCGGGCTATGTGTGGTATCCAGCAATCCTAGAGTGCACTATTCTCCCCACTCCTAAGATGTTTGAACACTTCCTTGGATATTAGGAGGTTGGTAGCCCACCCTAGATGTGTGGCTACCTGTGGGCTACATGCCCATGGGAAAAACGGTTTGGAAACTGGACTCCCCTCTGTGATCCCGCCTCTAGCCTCCTATCTGAACAAAGGAGACACTCTTCAGGAATGTGATCGTCTTTTGCCCACCAAAGGCTACTCCTCCTTTGAAGCTTTTCTTTTGGGACAACACCCAAGGGGTTTCCTACAAGGGGGAGGTAGCACCTCTTCCCTTCGCAGGCTGCTATTGTTGCTGAGGCTGGGAGTCATTCAAATGACTTCTCAGGAGCGCACAAGGCTGCCTGGTGGCCAGTAACCGTGTGAGGCCCCTGGACAAACTGGGCTACAGAGTGGCAACTTTCTAAAAATTGCTTTTCCATAAAAGTGACATCAAATTTGACTTGGGCATCAAGTCAGGTTTAATGCCATAATTAATTTGATACCTTGTAGTACCCATTTTAGTTGTCCCAGTCAGAAGTTAGCCGGGATAGGGGCCATCTGGTAACTCTATAGTAGCCAATGGGGCTACTAACTCTACCACAGCAAAAATTACAATTTGAAAGTTTTGTAGTTAGGGCATATACAACGAATGTCCTACTTAATAATATACAGCTACCTGCCTTAGGGCTTCGTAGGCCTTCCTTATGGAGACTTAAATATATTTTTGAGGGAAGTGTTTTTTTTGCCATTGGTACCAAGTGGCAAAGTCAAACTAGTAGTTTTAAAACTAACCTTCCAGTCTGCAATGGCAGGCTGGGAGCCCTTTTGTACTTTGTCACACATTCAGTGTTGCAGCCCTGGGTAGATATGCTGCCTTACATACTCTGGTTACCCTGGGTACCATGTCCTAGGGACCTATAAGTAAGTCAGACTGTAGCAATTTGGGCTAGCCAAATCAACATATATTTTGCAATTGGTTAGAACACTGGCACTGAGGTCTGGTTAGCAAGCCTCGGTGAGCTCTCAGAGTCAAGAAACATTTGACATGGCCATTGGCCTGTGGCCAAAAATATGTGCTCTTCTGATTCTTCTCATTAAGATGACTGAGAAAGTCTCTGAATTCTTGACTGTTGAAAGGTGGGCCACTGTCAGATATTAAGATTGCAGGAACACCCCATGTCGCAAAGATGCCATCTAATCTCTCAATGACTCTTTCTTGAGTGAGAGATGAGAGGTCTTCTATCATTGGAGAATGGGAGTATTCGTTATCAATTAAGGAGGGGGAAGAATGAACCATAACAGTCTCACTGCCATATGGAGACCCTCAACCACATGATCACAGTCTGCGGTGTATAAAACCTCTGCTTATTGTGATTAGGTGGATAGCGTCATCATTGGGTCTTTCACTTGAGTGTCCCGTTCTTTAAGTGACTGTGCAGCCTCCACCAGGGGGGCTCTGTCTTGATATTGACAGAAGTCAGTGAGTAGTGAGAGAGTTAAAATCATCTCCTATCTTGCAGATACATCTTTGTTTTTGGAAGAAAGATAGGGATAAATCTAAAAACAGGGGTGGTGTTGAGTGGACAAGTCACTGATCCACATGACCTGGTGATTGGATCAACATGTTTCCGCCTAGAACAGCCCTAATGGGTCTATGGCCTTCGTCAGGACCAACAATATTACAAAAAAGAAAAATAGTGGGTGGATTTATTCACATGTCTTCTTCTATGAGCACACTTTGTTCAAGACGGAACATGGTAATAGGCTCTGTCTTTTGGCCTGAACCTCAAGCAGGCACTTGATGGTTGTAGAGAGGTATCTAAGGACAAATGGTAGGGCTCTGCTTGAAAATGTCTTCTGCAGAATTCCTCTGTGCCTCCTCCCAACTGAATGCATTAGTTAGGGAAGGCGCATAGGAATTCTGATTGAAAACCAGATTCATTTGGGAGCTGAATGGAGCTCTGCTTCTTCCTCCCCCTTATTGATTAGTTGAACTGGGGTATTATCAAAAATCAACAATCACCTTCGGGTGATGTCCATTGTCAAGAGCACCAAAGAAATCAACAGCAACTCTTTTCCATACATGTTTTGGCAACTCACACATTTTTAAGGTGTGTTGAGTGGTTTTCGATGAACGGCAGTTGCATAGATGACAGGCCTTCAATTCCCTCTCAACTCTCTCATCGAGATATGGAAACCAGAATCGGGCTCGAAGAGCTCGTTTTGTGGCAACGATTCCATGATATCCTTCATGAGCCACTTCAATAATCTGCTGTCGGCGACTTTACGGAATAACAGTTCTTGAACATCTTAGGATAATGCCTTCCTGAATAACGGATAGTTAATCTTTGACATTTATAAGCTTCTCGTATTCACTGTCACTGGGAGGAGGTCGAGGATGCTGGTGCCAAGACTGATGTGTAATAATGTCTTTTAGCTTTAACGTGCCACTATCTTGACTTGTGGCAGTGAAAATTTGTTCCAACGAAATGGCAGCTGCTGTGCCTGACTTTCCAATGAAATTTATGCATGCTTTAGCAGTCTTGGAAGGGGTGCCAGGGTACTGCAGAGACATTCTTGAGAAGTAGTTAGCAAGGTTTTCATCTTTCTCTGGATGGTGCGCGATTGTGTAGTTGTAATCGTAGACCCCAATGTTTTATGCAAGGAGGCATCTTTGCCTTTGGATTGCCAAAGGCGATCAACAATGCTTGCTGATCTGTCGCAAGCATGAAAGACTTCCTGTACAAAAGTTTGTGGAAATGTTCACAAGCCCTCACCCCTGCTACACTTTCTTTCTCAGTTTGTAAATAAGCATGTTCAGTTTGGGACAACTGTCTGCTTGCATAGGCCACAATATGTTTTCGAGCATTTGTTATCTGCTGTGCTGTGCATGATTGCGCCAAACCCAATGGGACTAGCGTCAACAACAATCTTTCCCATTGCCTGCTTCACCGCCTAGCCCCCTGTCCTTTTGTGCCCTTAGACTAAGCACTCCTTCTCCCCTTTTTGGGGAAAGATCCAAGATATATTCGCTGGAGTCTCAGCATACCCGCTGAGAGAGTCCACAGCGCCAAGGGAGTCACTCACAACTGAGGTATTGTATGACACCCCTTGCCAAAGCACTCCCTCTCCCCTTTTTGGGGAAGGATCCAGTAAAGTAGGCCTTGGAATCTCAGAGACCCCTCTGAGAGAGTCCACTGCGCTTAGGGAGCCTCACGCAACAGAGATGGAGAAATTATACCACCCCCCTGGGTTCACAGCTTACTTGACTTTGGGCGCAGCTTTGACTAGCCTACTGGTTTGTGTCCCCGTCACCCTCCGCCTTCTCTTGCCTTGCCTCTAATCCTCCCCTCCTCTTTCCCTCCTCCACTCTCGGTCTACTTCCCCTGCTCCTACTCCCCACTCCCCGGAATATCTCCCCTTGCCAGCTTTCACCACCTAGCCCCCTGTCCTTTTGTGCCCTTTGACTAAGCACTCCTTCTCCCCTTTTTGGGGAAATATTCAAGTTATATACGCTGGAGTCTCCGCATACCCGCTGAGAGAGTCCACAGCGCCAAGGGAGCCACTCACAATTGAGGTATGGTATGGTACCCCTTGCCAAAGCACTCCCTCTCCCCTTTTTGGGGAAGGATCCAGTAAATAGGCCTTGGAGTCTCAGAGACCCCTCTGAGAGAGTCCACTGCGCTTAGAGAGCCTCTTGCAACAGAGATGGGGAAATGATACCACTCCCCCTGGGATCACAACTTCTGGACTTTGGGCGCAGCTTTGACTCGTCTACTGGCTTGTGTCCCTTTCACCCTCACCCTCCTCTTGCCATGCCATGTCCCTAATGTCCCTAACCCTCCCCTCCTCTTTCCCTCCTCCACTCTCTGTCTACTCTACCCTGCTCTTACGCCCCCACTCCCAGGAATATCTCCCCTTGCTAGCTTTTTCCCCTACCTATATGTTCCTTTTTGTTTGTCTCAACCTTACTTGTAATTAAAATGGTCATACTCTAATAACTGTGTAACCTTGGTAAAGCTGTAACCTGCAATTTATTGTCTGATACCCATGTAAAGCGCTCTGAGACCTCTGGGTCTAGCCAGCGCTATATAAAAACCTTTTAAATAAATAAAATAAATAAATGTCAGTATGAAACTTTGGGTCAAAGTAGTGTTATCAATAGCGTGTTAGATTTTCTTAAAGCTGTGCTCGCATTTGTGCGACCTACGAAATGAAACATTATTTTTCATCAAGTCTCTTAACGAAGCACTCAACGTGGCAAACTCTTGTATATATCTTGAACAGTAGCTGGCCATGCCAAGGAAGGAATGTAGCATGAAAGCATCTTCTGGAGGACTGGGAGTTGACAACTCTTGCACTTTAGCCGGATCAGTTTAATACCCCATCAGATAAGATATGGCCATAGAATTTTAGCTTTGACTTATGGAACTCACATTTCTCAGCATTCAAAGTTAAACTGATATCACAAGCAAATGACACACTTACATGAGATCTTTGTTATGTTCTCTCTGTGTAGCTCTGAAAATTTATGTCATCACTATAATTGAAAGCATTCATGACATGCTTTATGATATGTCGAATGACATCATGAAAAAGCTCTGCAGGTGATAACACACCGAAACATAGTCTTTTATTACAGAACAGACAAATATGTGTAGAAAAGGTTGTAATGTACCTGAAATTCTTCTCAAGCTCCAACTGGTGATGTCCTTTATTCAAATCAAGGTGAGAAAATACTTTCGCACCATTCAAGTGTGTTATCATGTCAGCAACGTGCAGACCTGAATGCCTTTCTCTTTCGATTGCCTTGTTCGCTTGGCGCATATCCACACAGATGCATATAGCTCCCCAACTGTCCTTTTTGGCTACTACCACTATGGGAGAAAACCTTAGGATTAGACCAGTGGAAAGCTCAATGATATCATGTTTGAGTAAGGATTTAAGATCTTTTTCAACAGCTTCCTGTATATGAAGTGCAATGTGTCTGTGTTTTTGAGTAATAGGACGGACGTCCTGATTAATATGTAATTGTTCTTTCATAGTCTTAAGTTACCCCAACCCATGAAACAACAAAGAAAATTGACGTTCTATTTCGTGATGAGCATTAATGTTATTGCTCACTAATATTAGTCCCATATCAGCATCCTTGCTAAAGCTGAGCAAACAGGCACTTGACTACATGAATGGATGCTTATAATTTAGTTTTCTTGTGTTTCATCATTACTACAAATGTTCCTTGACTTTTTAATGGCATTGATGCAGCCGATGAATGCACTTTAGTCTTTGGTGGCATAAGTCGGGGCAATGGACAGAGTTCTTTGTAATTTTCCTCAGGCATAATGTTTATCATCACCCCCCTGTCGATAATAAAAAGTATTGAGCAACTGTTGACTTTTAGTATGATTTTCTAACAATATTTGAATGACTTTGGTGCTATGTCAAGTCTACCTTTCCTTGACCTGTATTTTTCTGCACAGGCAGCCAGTCCAGCATGCACATGTTTCTCTGAGGTAACCGTCGACATTGTACAACCATCTTCTTCATTTTCTATTGACTTTGATACTGAAGAACTGTTTGACGACAATTTAGATGACGATTGACTTTATTTGCCCTGCAGGTCTTCGTCATGGCATTGCCACCATAAGGCCTGGCGCGGATGGATGCTAGTGCTACTACTACATCCACATCTCCTCCCCCTGAAGTGTCAGTGCCACACAGTGCGGCAGACATGCCACTTCCGGCGCCTGATGCATCACTGCCACACAGTGATACAGACAAAACACCACCACCCACATATGAGACACCTGACACATCAGAGGACGAAGATGATAATGAATCTGGCTTTGTGGTAAGAATAAAGTGGTAGCATTCATCTCCGCCCTATGGCGAGGTTCAGCTTGGTTTTGCCATCTGTATCATGCCCTGGAATAACACCTCCTACTGTCCCCCTATACACTGATCGACACTCACCTTGGACCTCGATATGGACTGCCATATTTGGTTTGGTTACCAATGACACAGCAATCAAACTGCGAACTGTAGTCTTCCACTCTGTATGAACTTGTCAATCCCAAAAAGACTGACTGGCCCTCCACGGGCCAACAATGTAAAGTGGGATTTGCATGGCCCAGTACTGGTTCAGCTTCAACACACCACTGAATCTGAATAAAACATTCCAATTCACACAGATGTGTCATGGCCATAATCAATCAAGAATGAAAGGATGGATGAATGTAGGGACAGGTATTCCACAAAAAGGCACTGCCTGGGTAATGCTATCAATGCACAGGTATAGCCATGACCCAGATAGGCCTTGAGACACACATTGTCATTCAAAACAACACTCATCACAGTTCAATACAAGTGAAGGTGCGTAGACGCTATAAGCACATGCGTGTCAGTATGGGCAATATAAGTGCCACAACATGCAGACCAATGCAGCAGTATGTCAGAATGAGGAACGTTGCCAAGCGCTGCTGTCCATTCTGGGGGAGTGCCTTTCACAGGTGTGTGTTAAGCTGCGTTTTTGTCCGCTCATGTATTCAGCCATGTCCACTGTTGTCGTGGGATATTTGACCAGATCTCCAAGATGCAACAAGGTGTCGGGACATGGGCAATGTGTTCTAATCTGTTGTGGCTGCAGGTACGTAGTTACTCATCCATGAAAGCGATTGCAGCTTCGTAGGCTAATATTGAGGTCGTTGTTGACTTCATCAAACAGGACGGCGAGTCCATCCATTAGCAGGTCCGGACAGATGTGCTGCGTCCACCCCCCTTTCACCAATTTGTACTACAGCCCAATAGGGGAGCTGTTCAATGGGGTCACTGCACACGAGGATTTGTGCAATCTCCCCGGTCTAGCTGCCAGCATGTATGCCAAGTATCAAGGTATCCCATAAACGTGTATCACAGTGACACTCGTGGTCGTGAGCCAACAGGGGGCGCACACACATGTCAAAATACAGTTCAGCTACCTTTCTGTTGGATAGGCAGACATCCAGGGACCACTCGAATATGCACGATCAACAATGCAACACAGGCTGAACCAGGTGACGTTGGCAAGGCGGAAGCTTAGCCGGTAACTGATCCGCATCACTGCCAATGGCAGTGCCCCCAGTAAATGCAGCATACGTGCACGGTACAGTTCCACATGACAGGGTTGTGCATGTGTCCGGAATGTTCTGCAATTGCGTCAGTGGCTCTGGTTGAAGCAGCACTGTTCTGGCCTGCGCCAGTTCTTTGAATGAAATACCACACAGCTCGGATTAATGAGTTGTTTTAGTGTGCAACGGTTGTATGCATGGGATGGTGTGGGAGTAAGTGTGAAGGCCATTCCATGCAAGATAACTTCGAGGAAGGACTTCTGTCTGTGGGGTGTTAATACGTTGTTCTTTCGTTGGGCTGTGGGTAGTGTGAGATCCGTTATCAGCTGCTGTGGTATCTGTAAGGGGGTTCCAGTCACATGAAATTCCGAGGTCAGAGGTGTAGATGTGCTCCCGGCTTCAAACAAAGGAGCTTTCATCCCTAATGTTAGTTTGTCATCTGCTTGCATTCAGGAAATGTAATGTGGCTTGTTGGGGGTGAGGTTTGGGATGTGTGCGACTTTGGGATTCATGTTTGACATGTCTTGCATGTGGCATTTGAGCGGCATCACTGTGTGTTACGTTGCCTCACAGCTGCCCCCCCCTCCCCCAAACTCATTTACTCATGTGCTCTGCGCGATTGCATCACTTGCACTCCTACGGTACAGTATTGTCATGCCTGTCTGTGCATGTCCACAAGCCTGACAACAGCACTGTGATGTTGGCCATTGAAGATGGTGGGCCACGTGAGTGTAGGCCTATGGTAAGGATAGGGCGGACACAGATGTAGAGTACATGCCTGCCTGAACTGGTGCTGCTAATGTGGCTAGGCATTTGGCTCATGCTGCGGCAACACAGATACACACAACACTTTGCATGTATGATCCTGGACCCCAAGCGGGCGTGCGCTCCTTCATTACTCTGTTCGTGCATGCCCCCCCTCCGGGTGCATGCTACAGTGCAACATTGTTGCTTACAAGGGGGATGACTTAGCTACATGTCCAAGCTCTTACCCACTGCCTGAGGTGACATGGTTGCGTCCGCTGTCCACAGCACAATGTAATGTGGTAGGGCCCGGGACCATCATTCATACATAATGACCTAACGGACACACTTGGATAGGTAGTGGAACTGGCTACCGGCACGTGCGCCACTCCCTTTTTATTACCAGGATCACATATCCAGTGACGCCTGTGCTGGATGGGTGTGGGGTGAGTGTGAGCCAGCCCTCAGGGAGTGGTTGGTGCTGGCAACAACTTGTTGTTATTAAAGCGGAAACAGAAAACACCAACATAACACAAACAACTGCGAAGCATCATGGAGGTAGCCGGAGCAAGTACAGAGGTCACTCACTATTCAATCAGAAAGGGCCATGACTTGTGGTACACTGTGGTAGGGGCACCAGAGCTGAGTGTGCTCATGTGAAGAAATTGTCAATGATTGTGTTCCTTTGGGATATTCCTGCTGCAGCTGCAGTGAGGTGTGTTACACCTGCCTCACCTTCATCATCATCATCCCAGGTCTTCCACACTGCCTGAGGTGACATTGTTGCATCCACAGTATGTAACTCAATCATAAAGGGTCCATGGGTTTTGGTGCACAGAGTTAGTGGTAACTGTGGCGCTCAGAGGGTGAGCAGCCTGCGATGATTCGCCGTTCGTGAAGGTCAGGAATGTATTGGATGTGTTTGAGCCCTGCTGGCTGCAGTGTAGGCCAGAGGCAGAGGTCAGCAGTGGCCCACAGCCACGTGGCGTTGACTTGTGGTGCACAGAGTTAGTGGGACCTGAAGCGCTTAGGGGGTGCGCAGCCTGCGATGATACGTCATCCGTGAAGGCCAGGAATGGATTGGAAGTGTGTAAGCCCTGCTGGCCGCAGTGTAGGCCGGAGGCAGAGGTCAGCAGGGGCCCACAGCCATGTGGCGTTGACTTGTGGTGCACAGAGTAAGTGGCACCTGAAGCGCTCAGGGGGTGCGCAGTCTGCAATGATGCGTGGTCCGGGCGGCCGCACTGGTAGCATTGTCTGTTGCCTACTGGACTGTGTCATCTGCAATCGCGACTTGATCTGAATTGTGAGCCCTGCTGTCCGCAGTGTAGGTCGAAGGCAGTAGTCAGCACAGACATAACTCCATGGTGCTGTGCCGCTGGGTTCGTAGGGAGCCTGTTTAGAGGAGGCCAGGGGTCAAGGCGGCGGCCTCGTGGCAGGGTGAGGGGCACCTCCCTGGCAGACGCGTTGGCCATCCCTGAAATGAATCATGCCCAGAGACCCGGCCTATTTATTCGCACTCGTATGCTGGACGGGCGTATGCTGGACCAGTCCACTCCTCTTACAGGGGGGACAACACAGCTACATGACTGAGGTCTTCCCCACTGCCTGAGGTGACATGGTTGCGTCCACTGTCCACAACACTACAAACACCAGCAGTATATGTCCACATTGACAGGTCTGTGCTCTGCATACTGAGGTCTGACCAGCACATCATGGTCAAACTTGGCATTGTGTGCATTCTTATTCATGGGTGACTTGCCTCTTTCACACATACTGGGTTCCCACCACTCCCCAAATTCTGCTATTGTGTGGCTGAGGGGCCATGCCATTTTCTGAACGTCCGTTGTCCTGTTCTGCGCTGCCTCAGTGGCAGTCTGGGGGGTGTGGTCCGGGGGGTCATAGGAGTGGTGGCGGTGGGTGTTGTGGACCTCTTGGGTCTTCGAGCTGCATGATCAGTAGCTCCATGACATGTGTTGGTCTTCAGATGTGACTCTGGGCTGGGCTCCCTTTCATACTGCAGGTAGTCATCCTTCTTTACACCAGTAAAAGGCAGGTGTTAAATCCCTGCTGCCAACGCGCCTTATTGCCTGTTTTTGTATCGCACCGCAGATCTGGCTGGCTGTTGAGAATATCACGAAGTGGTGTTATTGTGTGTTTTTGCACAGGAACGCCTGCTCTGCATATCATTAGCGTTAGTTGTCCCTCTCATCTGTGGCAATGTTTTTTGCGGAAGCTATTGCTGGAAAACTGGCGATATCGACAGTTTGCACCAGCTTGAAAATGGGGCGATAATTCTTTTGCTATTTTTCCGGCGCTAAAGTGCCATTAACTCGGCGATAAGTCCTTGAGAATATGCCCCATAGTCACTTGATGCCAGTGAAACGAACTGTTGCAGGGATTCTGCTCCTACACAGAACTGTGCACAGAGACTTAGGACCTTAGAGATTTAGGGTGTGCCAAAACTCACCTTAGTACCCAACATCCCCTACCAGACTAGCATCAGTGTCACATTGGCTCTTCGTCCTTTAGCAAAAATACCAATGATTAGACAACCCAGAACATGCGACTTAGGTTACCTCAGGCAATGTGGAAAACAAGAACACTCTTTCCTTATACTCTCATACCAGTCCAAAACATGGAGTTACAAGCATTTGCAATGCAATAGGTCTTGCATTAGGAACGTTTGAGCTATTGGTATTGTAAATGACACATTTTGTATTTATGTGTTGGTTTTGAAAATAGCGAAATTAATAGCTTTGTCATTTACAATGCCAATAGTTTTAACTTTCGCAAATGTGACACCTGTAGCATTTGTGATGCAATATGTGTTGTATTTACGTGACTTAGTTGTATTGATATTACAAATAACAATGGCTTTTTATTTTTTTTAATAATTAATACCTAAATAAAAGTTATTGTAATTTATAATGGCAATAGCTTAAACTTTTGTAAATAACTTGTGTGAAGATTATGTTCAGTGTATTTTATTGTGACGAAAATCCAAGAACAGAAGGGAAATATTAACATCTTTTTGTGACATTTGTAATAAAGCTTGAAACATTGAGAGAACATATTTAAACCCGTTGTTGTTGAATGGTTGCACAGATTGATGCTGTGGTGGCGCTGAGTGATGATGTGGTGGCGACAAGTGATGCTGTGGCCTTCAGTGATGCTGTGGTAGCGCATAGTGATGTTGTGGTGCCCCTGAGTGATGCTGTGGTGCCCCTGAGTGATGCTGTTGTTGTGCGATAGATAGATAGAGTGAGG
The DNA here is from genome assembly GCF_964261635.1 of Lissotriton helveticus. Classification (NCBI taxonomy): domain Eukaryota; kingdom Metazoa; phylum Chordata; class Amphibia; order Caudata; family Salamandridae; genus Lissotriton; species Lissotriton helveticus. The sequence continues at coordinate 588,948,046 of NC_136073.1, forward strand.
GCGATAGATAGCTAGAGGGAGGGGGAAAGATAGATAGAGTGAGGGCGATAGATAGAGTGAGGGTGATAGATAGATAGAGTGAGGGCGATAGATCTATAGAGTGAGGGCCATAGATCTATAGAGTGAGGGCGATAGAGAGAGTGAGGGCGATAGATAGAGTGAGGGCGATAGAGTGAGGGCGATATATAGAGGGAGGGCAATAGAAAGAGTGAGGGCGATAGATAGAGTGAGGGCGATAGATAGAGTGAGTGCGATAGATAGAGTGAGGGCGATAGATAGAGTGAGGGCGATAGAGTGAGGGCGATAGATAGAGTGAGGGTGATAGATAGATAGATAGATAGAGTGAGGGCGATAGATAGATAGATAGAGTGAGGGTGATAGATAGATAGATAGATAGATAGATAGATAGATAGATAGATAGATAGATAGATAGATAGATAGATAGATAGATAGATAGATAGATAGAGTGAGGGCGATAGATGTGTGTGGTTGTGTGTGGGTGGTTGTATGTGTGTTGTTGTGTGTGTGTGTGCGGTTACAGAAGGATGTATGTGGAAGAGAGCAGCAGATCAGCATATTATAAGAGAACAGGGAGTTAAAGAAGGATGGAGTGTTGAAGAGATCAGCAGATCAGCACAGGAGAAGAGAACAGGGAGTTAGAGAAGTGGGCGTGGAAGGGAACAGCAGATCAGCACGGGAGAAGAGAACATTGTTTTGGAGAAGGGCCGGGGTGGAAGAGAGCAGCAGATCAGGATGGGAGAACAGAACAGGGAGTTAAAGAAGGAGGTGTTGTTGAAGAGAGCAGCAGAACAGGACGGGAGAAGAGATCAGGGAGGTAGAAAAGGAGGCGAGTGGAAGAGAGCTGCAGATCAGCTGTGGAGAAGAGAAGTGAACAGGGAGTTAGAGAAGTAGGTGGGTGGAAGAGAGCAGCAGATCAGCACAGGAGAATAGAACAGGGAGTTCGAGAAAGAGGCGAGTGGAAGAGAACAGCAGATTAGCGTAGGAGAAGAAAACAGGGAGTTAAAAAAGGAGGCAGGTTGGAAGAGAGCAGCAGTTCAGCACATGAGAAGAGAAGAGAACAGGGAGTTAGAGAAGGAGTTTGTTGGAAGAGAGGAACAAATCAGCACAGCAGAAGAGAACAGGGAGTTAAAGAAGGATGTGGAGAGAAAGAGAACAGCAGATCAGCATGGGATAAGAGAACAGGGATTTAAAGAAGGAGGTGGGGTGGAAGAGAACAGCAGATCAGCGCGAGAGAAGAGAAAAGGGAGTTAGAGAAGGAGGCGGGTGAAAGAGAACAGCAGATCAGCACATGAGAAGAGAAAAGGGAGTTAGAGAAGGAGGTGGGGTGGAAGAGAATAGCAGATCAGCACAGGAGAAGAGAACAGGGAGCTGGAGAAAGAGGCGGGTGGAAGAGAACCGCAGTTTAGCACAGGAGAAGAACACAGTGAGTTAAAGAAGGAGGCGGGGTGGAAGAGAGCAGCAGATTAGCACAGGAGAAGAGAACAGTGAGTTAGAGAAGGAGGCAGAGTGGAAGAGAGCAGCAGATCAGCACGGGAGAAGAGAAGAGAACAGGGAGTTCGAGAAGGAGGTGGATGGAAGAGAGTGGCAGATCAGCACAGCAGAAGAGAACAGGGAGTTAAAGAAGGAGTTGGGGTGGAAGCGAGCAGCAGATCAGCACAGGATAAGAACAGGGAGTTAAAAAGGATGCGGGTGGAAGAGAACAGCAGATCGGCACAGGAGAAGAGAAGAGAACAGGGAGTTAGAGAAGGATGTGGGTGGAAGAGAGGAGCAGATCAGCACAGGAGAAGAGAAGAGAACAGGGAGTTACAGAAGGAGGTGGGTGGAAGAGAGCAGCAGATTAGCACAGGCGAAGAGAACATGGAGTTAAAGAAGGAGGTGTTGTTGAAGAGAGCAGCAGAACATTATGGGAGAAGAGAACAGGGAGGTAGAGAAGGAGGCGGGTGGAAGAGAGCTGCAGATCAGCTGTGGAGAAGAGAAGTGAACAGGGAGTTAGAGAAGTCGGTGGGTGGAAGAGAGCAGCAGATCAGCACAGGAGAATAAAACAGGGAGTTCGAGAAAGAGGCGAGTGGAAGAGAACAGCAGATTTGCGTAGGAGAAGAAAACGGAGTTAAAGAAGGAGGCGGGTTGGAAGAGAGCAGCTGTTCAGCAAATGAGAAGAGAAGAGAACAGGGAGATAGAGAAGGAGTTTGTTGGAAGAGAGGAACAGATCAGCCATGCAGAAGAGAACGGGGAGTTAAAGAAGGTGGTGGGGTGGAAGAGAGCAGCAGATCAGCACAGGAGAAGAGAAAAGGGAGTTAGAGAAGGAGGCGGGTGAAAGAGAGCAGCAGATCAGCACATGAGAAGAGAAAAGGGAGTTAGAGAAGGAGGTGGGGTGGAAGAGAATAGCAGATCGGCACAGGAGAAGAGAACAGGGAGCTGGAGAAAGAGGCAGGTGGAAGAGAACCGCAGTTTAGCACAGGAGAAGAACACAGTGAGTTAAAGAAGGAGGTGGGGTGGAAGAGAGCAGCAGATTAGCACAGGAGAAGAGAACAGTGAGTTAGAGAAGGAGGCAGAGTGGAAGAGAGCAGCAGATCAGCACGGGAGAAGAGAAGAGAACAGGGAGTTCGAGAAGGAGGTGGGTGGAAGAGAGTGGCAGATCAGCACAGCAGAAGAGAACAGGGAGTTAAAGAAGGAGTTGGGGTGGAAGCGAGCAGCAGATCAGCACAGGATAAGAACAGGAAGTTAAAAAGGATGCGGGTGGAAGAGAACAGCAGATCGGCAAAGGAGAAGAGAAGAGAACAGAACAGAGAGTTAGAGAAGGAGGTGGGTGGAAGAGAGGAGCAGATCAGCACAGGAGAAGAGAAGAGAAGAGGGAGTTACAGAAGGAGGCGGGTGGAAGAGACCTGCAGATCAGCTGTGGAGAAGAGAAGTGAACAGGGAGTTAGAGAAGTAGGTGGGTGGAAGAGAGCAGCAGATCAGCACAGGAGAATAGAACAGGGAGTTCGAGAAAGAGGTGAGTGAAAGAGAACAGCAAATTTGCGTAGGAGAAGAAAGCAGGGAGTTAAAGGAGGAGGTGGGTTGGAAGAGAGCAGCTGTTCAGCAAATGAGAAGAGAAGAGAACAGGGAGTTAGAGAAGGAGGTGGGGTGGAAGAGAGCAGCAGATCAGCACAGGAGAAGAGAATAGAATAGGGAGTTAGGGAAGGAGGTGTGGTGAAAGTGAGAATCAGATCAGCAGAAGTTAACAGCGAGTTAAAATGCAATCCAATATGTTTCTCATTCGGAAAGTTTAAACTATTGCTATTGTAAATGACCAATTTTATTTTAATGTTTTGTTGTGAAAAATAGTGAAATTAATTGCTTTGTCATTTACAAAGCTAATAGTAATAACTTTTGCAAATGTGACACCTATAGCATTTGTAATGCAATATGGGTTGTATTTATGTGACTTACATGTATTGATATTACAAACAACAATGGTTTGGAGTTGAAGGGTGGAGTTGGAGGGGGGAGTTGGCTTTTGAATTGGAGGGTGGAGTTGACTTTTGATTTGAAGGGTGGAGTTGGAGGTTGGAGTTGGATTTGGAGGGTGGATTTGGAGGGTGGAGTGGGAGGTTGGAGTTGGAGTGTGGAGTTGGAGGGTGGAGTTGGAGTTAGAGGGTGGAGTTGGAGGGTGGAGTTGGAGGGTGGGGTTGGAGGGTGGAGTTGGATGATGGAGGGTGGATTTGGAGGGTGGATTTGGATGTAGGATTTTGATTTGGATGGTGTAGTTTGATGGTGTAGTTTGATGGTGTAGTTGGAGGGTGGAGTTGGAGGGTGGAGTTGGAGGGTGGAGTTGGAGGGTGGAGTTGGAGGGTTGAAATGGAGGGTGGAGTTGGAGGGTGGATTTGGAGGTTGGAGTTGGATGGTGGAGTTGGATTTTGAGGGTGGAGTTGGAGTCTGTAGTTGTAGTTTGTGGGTGGATTTGGAGGGTGGATTTGGATTAGGAGGGTGGATTTGGAGGCTGGAGTTGTAGTTGGAGGGTGGATTTGTAGGGTGTATTTGGATGTTGGAGTTGGAGGGTGGAGTTGGATGGTGTTTTTGGAGGGTGGTGTTGGAGGGTGGATTTGTAGTTGGAGGAAGGAGTTGGAGGGTGGATTTGTAGTATTGAGTTGGAGGCTGTAGTTGGATGGTGGAGTTAGAGGGTGTAGTCGGAGGGTGGATTTGGAGGGTGTAGTAGTACTTGGATGGTGGATTTGGATGGTGGATTTTGAGGGTGGAGTTGGAGGGTAGAGTGGTGGGCGGGTAGAGTGGTGGTGCTAGAGTGTGGGCGCTAGAGTGTGGGCGCTAGAGTGTGGGCGCTAGAGTGTGGGCGCTAGAGTGTGTGGGCGCTAGAGTGTGTGGGCGCTAGAGTGTGGGTGCTAGAGTGTGGGCGCTAGAGTGGTGGATAGGGTGGTGGCGGATAGGGTGGTGGCGCATAGAGTGGTGGCGGATAGAGTGGTAGAGTGTTGGTGGAGAGAGTGGTAGAAGGCTGTACTGTGTGTGAGAGAGAGTGTGTTTGTGTGAGAGAGAGTGTGTGTGTGTGTGTGTGAGAGAGAGAGTGTGTGTGTGAGAGAGAGAGTGTAAGTGTGTGTGTGAGAAAGTGTGTGTGTGAGAGAGAGAGAGTGTGTGTGTGTGTAAGAGAGAGAGGGTGTGTGTGTGTGTGTGAGAGAGAGAGTGTGTGTGTGAGAGAGAGAGTACGTGTGTGTGAGAGAGAGAGTGTGTGTGAGAGAGAGTGTGTGAGAGAGTGTGAGTGTGAGAGAAAGAGTGTGTGTGAGAGAGTGTGTGTGAGAGAGTGAGTGTGTGAGAGAGTGAGTGTGTGTGAGAGGGTGAGTGTGTGTGTGAGAGAGTGAGTGTGTGAGAGAGTGAGTGTGTGTGAGAGGGTGAGTGTGTGTGTGAGAGAGTGAGTGTGTGTGTGAGAGAGTGAGTGTGTGTGTGAGAGAGTGAGTGTGTGTGAGAGAGTGAGTGTGTGTGAGAGAGAGTGAGTGTGTGTGAGAGAGTGTGTGTGTGTGTGAGAGTGTGTGTGTGTGAGAGAGTGAGTGTGTGTGAGAGAGTGAGAGAGAGTGTGTGTGTGAGAGAGAGTGTGTGTGTGAGAGAGAGAGAGTGTGTGAGAGAGAGTGTGTGTGAGAGAGAGTGTGTGTGTGAGAGAGAGAGAGTGTGTGAGAGAGAGTGAGTGTGTGTGAGAGAGTGAGAGAAAAGACCAAAGAAGGCTCCCTTCTGCATGGTGACAAAGCTCTTGGCGTCAACAAGTAGTATAGCATTAATGTCTGAAACTTTGCAGGATGAAAGACAATAAAGCCAAAATGACATTGGTGTATTAGGCAGCGGTAACATATTAATTACCTTTTCAGAATTCTAGAAAGTTGCAAATTCCACTCCACATGAAGATTGCAAAATGTTCACAAAATTTACATTACTAGTTTCTCGGCAGCAAGCGACTGATTTGCACACAAAATGTCTTGCTCGAGAGACATTTTCTGCTCAAACCAGTTTCTTGTCGGTATCTTGCATGACTTTAAGCAAAATACTGCCTTGTGTGAAATTTTCATGGAGGATACTGGGAAACCACATTTCACATAATTTTTACTGGAATTTCATTAAAATACTGTACGCAATTTCGCACCCACAGGTCCATTAATGTCCAAATGTGCATGTTTTGGTTCATTTTCATTTCCAGACATGAGAGTCTCTACAGCATGAGAATACACGGCCAGGTACCACAGAGGCTGATTTTGTCCAAAGGAGTGAGATGCATCTTTTCGTCGGCAGCCTGACGTAGGGAGATGTATGTCAAAGATCACTGAAGTCTGTCAACAGTAGGTCGTGGCACAGAAGGAGCCCTTGTGAACGAACGTAAAGTTGAAGAGAAAGCGACTTCAAACAGCAGTAAGACACAGAAAGCTAAACCTTCCGCGCTTTGAAGAAGCCCATCTGAAGCGAGGCATTTCTAGTTACAGGTGAATGGAATGAGGATTCCGTGGCAACAAACGGGCTTCCAAGTCCCCAGAAAGACTAATTAGATTCATGTGAGAAGCCACGTCTAGAACTGCTTCACACATTTCAAAAGAAGGCTCCAGTGTTTCCTTTGAGGAGACTATAGACATACATTTAGTCACAGATGACGCGCTTCTTCAGATGACGGCAAAATCTGGTACTGCACTTAGCTAACTCAAAAATGAGAGGGGAGGAAAAATCGTGAGAGCGGAGGCAGGAAGAATCCATTTTCCTTCCATGAAGGTTTTAACATATATACACGTCACCACTACGGCCTTGTTTCAAACTGAAAAATTGGAACATGATCAGTTATATATGTACATTTCACATAAAAGATACCAGGCCATGACCAACAAAAAACATGAAGTCTTTATGAACGTTTGTTAAAGTCAATCAATTACACTGAAGATGCCTACCTAAGGACTTTCGCGCACTTCTCACAACCAGTTAATCTCTCAGCGCCTACAATAACAAGCTTTGGGCATTGCTGTGGGGGGGGCAGCAGCCTTTGATGTCTGGTGGTGTAAGAGAGACAAATGTTGGTGTGCGAGGCTTCCTTCCAAGTCGGGTGTGGGGGCGGGGGAGCAGGGGAGCGAGCGAGTGGGAGGGAACGAGCATATGGGGTATGAATGAGAAGTAAGGCCAAGCGCGCGCTGGCGAAGCGTCATGCTTGAATACCTCACATGTATTGGGGAGAATCCTCGCTTGTTCAAGAGTTTGTTTCAACTACTATATACTCGCCGCTATTAATCCCTGCGGGATGTAATAGCTCGACCTAAAAAGAGACACGAGCAAGTTTGAAATATTTATTTCTAACGCCGTTTTACTCATGCGCAGCACCTTAGCTAATACAAGCAGACATATTATTAGAAACAAGATTGTGAGCATAGTTACTATTCCATAAAATACAAAGGGAAAAAGCATGTTACAATGCTAAATAGAAACAGGTTTAAAATATACCTATATTTCACCCTCCCTTGCTAGTAGGTTGTGTTATAACTACAGAAGGTCTCTTTGGATTACATAGGCGGCCCCATAACTCTGGTATTTGGCAGAAGTGGATCACATCAAATTGTGCACAAGCTCTCAGCCTACGAATGTTCTCCAGGTGTGTGTGATCATGCCTACTCAGTGCATTATTAAACGCGCCAATATCAGAGGGGGCCACAGCTGCATATGTGTTATGTCTGGAACGTGCACTGATCAGTCCGAACAACAACCAGTGTTGAAATAACCTTGAAGGCCTCGGCACTCACTGTTCAGACTAAGCTTACCAAGCAAGGCTACTAATGTAGAAAAACATATTATTCTCGTGTGAAGCAAAACACTCTGCTAAACTCTAAACAATGAATAAAGTGTGTGCCATGTGCAAAAGGCAGCAGAAAGGAAAAATGGTGTTTAAACTTCTAATAAGCTCATGTCAACTTAACACTGTGTGAATGCAAGGCTCAGCCCCACGACACCCTCCCTTGATCTGAGCACGGATAAGAAAGGGGCAAATTTGGAACGCAGAGTTCAAGTTCAAGAGTCAGAATCAAGTTCAAATTGCCACAGTGGAAAAACGGGAGCAAACTCCAAATTTTGAAAACACTTCAAATCAAGAATCACTTTAACGGGCACAATGAAGTCAATGGGCATTGAAAAAAAAATTAAGATGGCAAAAATATTTTTTTTAAAAATCCGATTTCCAACATGTGACGTCGGCCACCAAAGGGGTAGAAGAGGAAATACATCTCATTCCAACAGTGTATATGCACCGTACGTTGCAACAGCCTCCAACAGGTAGTCATTGTTCTCATCCGAAAACATTTCAGCCATCCAATGCAGTAATGGGAAGGAACATACATGTTCCTCAATAACCGGAGCCTCTAGTACCATCAGAGGACAACTCGGGTTTTCTTCAGTGTAACTGCGTGCCAACTGCCAAGAAATCATGCGCCGCTGCAAAAACATTCGAACGTCCCAGGACTCCATGCATCGCTGCAAAGGCCATAATCCCGTCGCCAGAACAAAGCAATTCATGAGCAACTAAGGGGCTCATCTGTTGATCATAATCCACGTTGGGAGACACCGTATTGCATAGACACAAATCCAGAGCCCAGTCGAAATCGCAGCTCAGGCAATGAAAGACAGGCTGGGTGCATGTGAAAAAGGAAAATCGAAACGATAATCCATAAGCTGCACTCAATGTAGCAAGAAGCAGCGCTCCATAATAATCAAGCATTCGGTTGCAGAGCAGCAACAGCCGGGGCAGATCATCTTGTAACACAGGACGTGCATCCATTTTGAAATAAATAAAGCAACAGAAGCACTCCTGCAACCAGAGCAAACATTAAAGGAAATTCACCAAACAGGCTGGAAAAAATCAAATGAAAAAATGCTGGGAACACACCAAATATAGTTTGAAAAGAATTCACAAGGCCACTACTAACAACTTTAAACAAGCATTTACAATGCAACGGTCTCGCCTTTGAAAAAGTTAGAGCTATTGGCATTGTAAATGACAACATTTTTATTTATGTGTTGGTTTTGAAAACAGATAAATAAATGGCATTGTCATTTACAATGCCAATAGCTTAATCTCTCGCAAATGCCACACACAAAAATACAGACCCACACAGTCCCACACACATACATACCTACAGAGCCACACGCAGAGCCACACACACACACACCCACAGAGCCACACACACACATACACAGAGCCACAGACACACACACAGCCCCTCCCCCGCCCCCCGTCGGGACGCACCCTCCAGGGCCAGCATGGATGGGAAGTCCTTGCAGTTGGAGATGCCGGTGGAGTCGGTGATGTGATGATGACCGTGCCGTCGATGCTCGACACTTCCAGTAGTCGGTGGGCAGCGTGGAGCAGACCAGCACCCAGCCCGACAGGGCCAGCAGGAAGGCCACGATCTCCCCCGCCGCGCTGGCCATGGTCACCGGCGAGGGTCACAGGGCACAGGTGTCAGAGCTGAGGGCACGGGTGAGGGCACAGGGGTAAGAGCTGAGGGCAAAGGGGTAAGAGCTGAGGGCACAGGGGTAAGAGCTGAGGGCACAGGTAAGAGCTAAGGGCACAGGAGTCAGAAGCAAGGGCCTAGGAAGAGCTGAGGGCACAGGGCAGGGTAAGAGCTGAGGGAAGAGGGGTAAGAGCTGAGGGCACAGGTAAGAGCTGAGGGCACAGGTAAGAGCTGAGGGCACAGGGATAAGAGCTGAGGGCACGGGTAAGAGCTGAGGGCATGGGTAAGAGCTGAGGGCACGGGTAAGAGCTAAGGGCAAAGGGGTAAGAGCTGAGGGCAAAGGGGTAAGAGCTGAGGGCACAGGTAAGAGATGAGGGCACACGAGTAAGGGTTGCGGGCACAAGGGTAAGAGCTGAGGGCACAGGAGTCAGTGAGGGCACAGGTAAGGACAGAGGGCAGCGTGGTGAGGGCTGGAGGCCTGGGTTGAGGTCAGAGGGCACAGGTGCCTGAAGTGAGGGCCTAGGAAGAGCTGAGGGCAGAGGGGTAAGAGCTGAGGGCAGAGGGGTAAGAGCTGAGAGTACAGGGGTAAGAAGTGAGTGAGGGCCCGGGGTGAGATCAGATGGCAGAGGATTCAGAGCTGAGGGCACCTGTGAGGGTAGAGAGCAACTTTAAGGAATGCCTGGAACGTTGGAGTCCCGCTTGGGGGACTCTGAATCAGAAACTGCCCAAGAGCCTCTCACGGGCTCTAAAACAATAATGCCACAGGATGCTGTGGCGGAACGATGGAGCGGCCCTCTGCCCTCCGGGGCCGCTCTAGAACCACTGCTGAGCCCCCCAGACGCCCACACTCACCGGGCTGCTTTGGCGGGGGCTCCTCGTCGTTCCCGCGCTGCTCCTCGAGGCGGCGGCTCCCTTCACTGGCTGCAGGGCTCTCCCTTTACTCTGGGAGCCTTGCGGCTCTCGCGGCTGGACTTCTATCTCTCCTCTCACTCCCCGGGCTCTCCCACGCTCTTGGGAGCCCTGGGGGGGTCTATAGGTTAGACCTTTTTGCTTTGCCAATGTTTGTTTAAAAAGGGTATAGGTCTGACTGTAGGAATTATTGAGTGTGATCACCGTGCCAAACTGTTTCTAAGGATCACCCTCTTCCACATTCTGCACCAAGCCTTGGCTGGTTGACATATTGTATATATGGAGAAACCTGGTTAGGCAACTGGAGGGTAAAAGTGCCTAGGGCTCTGGGACACCAATGGTAATAAACAAGAGCACTCTTGCCTTCCAGGTACTGCACCCAGTGACAGCTGACTACCTCAGGGAAAGGGTTGAAAGTTATCCTTCCCAAGGCGCGTAAATACACAAAGCTCTGAGGCATTCGGGCAGCCTGTGGCACTATTTCCAACTGCTTAAAAATACACGAGTGCTTCCTATATACATAATTTACTCACAGTGTGTATTCTTTATTGTTTAGAAATGTAAAAATATATTCCAAACATGATGCGTTTCAAAACCTTATCAATCACAGAAAGTGGACTAGTGGTGATCAGTCTCAGCAGCCTGTGTGCGGCTGAGAGAGAGGCACAAGATCTGTGTGCATAACTCTACAATACTGTCAGCCATTTTATGAATTACTTGGAGAAACATGCAGTCAGCCAGTATGGCTATCTCTGTTACGGATGCGGCAAAAATAATCATTCGCAATTTTTTTAACGGGATGCCCATTTCAGACGCCCTACAGACGCTAATGAATGAGGTCATCGTGAATTTTATACTGCGACATTTTATTTTTTTCCACCTCAGAAAAACCATCGTTTCTGCCTTTCATAAGTAGTCTTTTCCTGAATGGACGTGGGCTGTAGGTGCACTCCGGGTACATCAACTGCCCGGTGAAAGCACTATAATAGAAATGCTGTTCTAAAATCATGTTTCCAATTTTGCCTTCGATTCCCCCTTTTCTGTAACCAGATAAAACCAACCTGCTGGCCCACATGAGGGATTTTACAAGCCCAGTGCCAGATACAGACAGACGGGGGTGGCCTGTTTGTGCAGCTCCCCCGCGCTCCTCTCCCCTCCTCCCGAGCATGACTCACCCCTTTAGTGCTTTCAGAGCTACGGCGCTGACCGAAATCTGATGCACTTCTTCTGCCTTTCCCAGGCCTCCGAAGGCAGAAAGGTTCGGCTTCCACAGCCCGACAAAAACACATTTGTCTTTTCGCCTCCGAAGGCCTGGGCAAATTGCAGCGTTTCACAAAAAAGAACATGGCGGATCTGTCTGCAGTCGATTTTTCCTATCAGTATATGTATGCCTATATAACAATTAATACACATAACTTCACCTTTTGGTGATTGTTTAAAATTATATAAATGTAAACACATAAAAGGGATACATCGATAACGAAACGAATCCATTAATTTCAGAAGGGACCGTCTGTATAAACCTGAACTATAAAATGTCCCCGTGCCTCCTGTTTGGTACCGATTCTACACAGTTTAAGCACTCTTCCACATGGTATAATTAAAATCTGTTTCCTCTGGAAGCATTATAAAACCAGGCGTCGCTCTCGGCCGAGCTCTGCTTGCTGGACAGCGAGCAGCACTCCTTGGAGACATGGTGGAAATGACCAAAACATGCCGGAGGAAGAAAAAAAAAACATCCGCCCACCGCCGCAATGACGTCACAAAGGGGCTTGATGAGTAAAAATCGCTGGAACGTCCACGAATCTTCTCCGGCAATGACGGACAGATCTCTCTTCCAATGGCTAGCCTCCATTTACGGAGCTAGCCAATGGAAGAGCAGGCGGGACAAAGCCCCCGTACTGTTCTAACATAAGATTTCGCCTACGCGAACGCTGCTGCGCAGCGGACGCCAGGCGAAACCTAAAAAATGAGCCAGCCCCGTGGTGAAGGAAGCATTAAAGATAGTGTGAATGAATTCCCCGAAATGCAAGGGCAAATCCGTATTTAACAAAGCATGCACCTCTGTGCGGGTGTTTGCCAGGTGAAGGACAAATGTTTCACAAGCAGATGTGAGGGCAACTTCATTCTGAGACAAAAGAGCTCTTATGCAACTCATCTTGTTGAACTCTGCCTTCAAGGTCGGAATCGATGGCCAGATGGAAACATCCAGCTTCCCATGTGGAGGAGGAAACATTACGTTTTTAGAACAAACCACACGTTCAGAGACTGTAACGACGTAAGGAATTCCAGCTACCATCCTACAACAATCGTCATTATTTAAAAGTAAATAACTACTGTTTGCTAGTAATGTGAATGTTGGTATGATAGCAGGCGTAGGTGTACCTTTCAAAACACAGGCTAAATTAGGTGCGTTCTGGTTGCAAGAGCCAAGCAATTGGATATTCCTACACACTAATGAGTGATCTGGTGTTGTTGTGCAATCCTCACCATTCAATTAAACCTCTTTACCCTCCCTCAGGCACCTATAGGTAAAAGGTAGTGACCAAGCTTCATGGAGATAAGTGGTTCCCAGAGGCTCATATCTGCCAATTGCGTAGTACTTTATGCAAGTTTCGAATTTGAACAGAGACGGTAATGTTATTAACCCATGGACGAGTCACACAGCAGAATTTGTTTTGGTCGCAGAAAATGGCAAAGGTTCTAACTTTTCAAGATGTAACATAGAAAAAGATGCATCTTTCATAGACATAAAACGCTGCTTTTCAGTCAAGTTAAAAGGAGCAAACAAAGATGTTGTGTTCATGTAGTGCCATGGAACTTTTCCTGCTTTTAACATTTGCAAAGTCCATGCAAATTGCATAATGGAACGCAATTGATTTTGTCCATGGTACAAAACAGAGACTTTTCCTTGAGTAATATCAACAACAGATGAAACAATATTATCTAAAGTGTAATTGCGGGAAGAAAGCGTGTTAATGCTGTTCTCTACAACTGCCAGCACCTTTTCTAAATTTGCTTGATCTATAGCTCTTAAGCGGGAAGCAGCCTCAATCTGGGACAGTTTCCATACTTCGGTGTAAATAGCATATATCCACCTTTTGGATCTGCCGGAAGCAGGGCCCTTGACAAAATCATTTAGATCAACATCGTCAGTCAATTTAGACAAATGAAGCTTAACTGACCCTAAAGTGGAGTGTTTGAGCCAATTTTGACACAGCTTGCCTACACAATAGGTAGTCACCGAATGGTCACTCTCAAAATGGGGATCCACCCTAACCTGTGTGCAGCCAGGGGCTAAACCCAGAAAACGATGTTGGCAGGAATCTGCGCTTTTGTGCCACAACAACCAACCATTAGGATCCAAATTGGATATGTTAAAAGTTGAATTCAGCAATTGGGTCTGTAATTCTCTGATAGAAACACTGGTATTATTATCCCAACCGGGGTAATCTTCCAATTGTGGAAAAAAAGGAGCATTTAATTTTTTAGTAGTAGCCAATCCAAAGCAGGTGGTTTGTGAAATTGTAGAATTCAAAAACAACATATGGTTTGGGATGAGACATGCATGATGCAAAGCCTCGGTGCCTTGCACTTGCCAACTTTTAGAACCCCAATCAGATTTAAGATCAATAGTATCTTTCCACAGTTCATAGCCCCCAATAGCCAATTGGTCAAGAAAGGACTTGGAATATAACAATTTTGTGTGGGTAAGTCTAACTTTGAAAGTGGACTTTTCAGTCATCTTAAAATAAAATGCATTGAGATTTGACTGATTAAAATCAGTAAAATAGGTGAACCTCTTTAAAAGAGACCTGGAGCTGCCTTGAACAGGAGTGGGACAATGTTCCCATTGTGTATAATTAACCATATTCCTCCTGGTGTTTGCCTTATGCAGGTAATGATTGCCAAAGTGTTGATAACAAAACAAATCACCATAATTCGCCGAATCTAAATATAAATTCTCAGCATCAAAAGCAGCATAATATTTCAAATCTGAAAACAAAGCCTCTACGGCTTGAACATCCCAATCATCAGAGCAAATATTTTGTTTAATAACATCCCCCATCGAAACTCTCAGGACATTCGGGACATTTATAACCTCTGTGGGACCATGGATCTGAAATCGAACAACATCCCATAAAATCCCATCTAAGACGGGCCAAGCAGTAATATTTACAAAAGTCAGATCCCTCTTCAATCTGTGTGATGAGGAATGGGGTGCCAATGTTCCATTAACATGTCGAATAGACCTTCTCTCTTCAACGTAGTGTCCGTTTACAAGACGGAAAAAAGACACCCCAAATCCAATTGACATGAACAAAAAAAGCACCAACCAAATGTAGGTCCAAGGAGGAATCAAAAAATGTTTTTTAAACTATGTAACAAAAACAGATTTTTGAAGGGGACTTTGATGTGGTAGAGTTAGTGTCAAATGAAAATCTGGACTCAGTTGTCAAAAGTGTTTGTAGATCAGGCATCGATAAGTCTGTGAGGTAAGTATACTAAGTATCATCAAGACGATCATCTGGTGGGGGTACTCAATAAAGGACTTGAAACAGCAGGCATCTCGATGGAAATGTCAGGCCTGGAGTTAGGAGCCAGAGCCAAAACAGAATGTCTCAGTATAGATGGACAAGAGACCGTAGGTGTCATACTAAGAAGAATCAGCTACTCTGTGTAATTTGACATTGTCAATGGAGATGTACCTCTTTTCCTTACGACTTGGAAGTGGAGGTAAAAGAACTGTTCTTATGCCCTGCACACCAAGTACAGGAACTGGAGCTTGATGTGAGGGACCAAATTCTTTCTTGTTTTCGATCTTCTCTCGAACCAGTTCTCCAACTCGGGGTAGCCAGCCAACTACCGGAATCTGCAACGCAGCATCTGATGTGGAGGGCAAGTGTTCCTTTGCAAGACTGTCTCTCGTCTCTTGTAGATTCTGTAAAACATGACAATGTTCATCTACGTCAAAGGGGGCAGCAGCCGCTGCCTGGTCTAGATCTTCAAGGTCCGGGACGAATGTTTTGATACCAAAGAGCATTTCGTATGGGGTCCGCCCACCCAGAGACCTTCTAGGGAGATTATTAAGTGCACGCTGTACGCTATTGAGATGGGCTAGCCAGTTCCTGCCAGCACCTATAACCCTGGCTGTCAAAGACTGCTTGAAATCTCGGTTCATTTGTTCCACAACACTATTACCCTCAGGTCTGTATGGAGACGAAAACTTGACCTTGACCCCCAACAAACTCATGGGATCCTTATACGCCTTAGAGCCGAACGCTGGACCCTGGTCCGAATGGAAGGTGCCACAGGCAAAAATTCCCACAAAGACACACAAGTCTCTTATGACAGTTCGTGAATCAGCACTGCGGTGCGGTCAGACCCAAACAAAGCGGGTGCATGAATCAACTGCAACTAAAATGTACTTATACGCAGTATCAGAGGAAAAAGGACCGCAGTGATCTAAATAAACACAACCAAGTGGTCTATTTGAAATGTACAACTGTGTCTGAGGCAGACGCGCAGCAGTTGAAGGCTTAATCTGCTGACAAATGTCACATTGAAGGACATAATTATGCGTCTGTTTGTACCGTCCCCGGCACCAGAAAGGTTGTTTTAACTGAGATACAGTAGCCGAAACGCAGCACAGATACAACACCCTCGTGGGCAGCTGTAATCAGTGTGGACCTGCGGTCCGGGTTGGGAATCAATCTGTCACCAACTTTCGGTAATTTCACATAAGGAACTTTATCAGGACTTAAATGATAAGAATACTTTGAAGGAAATCCAGTAGGACATTTACTTCCCTTCTCAGTAGCGGCAATTGCTGCCAAGATTTCATCATCAATCTTACTTTTGGAACGTGTAACTGCTGCAACCATATACGTCGAAACTGCTGACTTTGCGGCCTCATCGGCCAAACTATTGCCAACAGCGTGAACTCCCACACGCTGATGACCGAGAGTATGAATTACATACACGAGTGGCAGCTGCTCTTTAAGTTCAGCCACTCGAACCCAGATCATTTTATGTTTTATTGTGCTACCCTTGGAATCACGAAAGTCATTCTGAGTCCAAAAGAACACGTTTTGACTGTAAGACTGTACACAGTAATAAGAGTCACTCACAATAAGAGTAGTCACACCAGGATCAGCGTACTCCAATGCAAGCATCAGAGCACGGAGCTCTGCCAACTGGGCGGTACCGTTCTCTAATGTCTGCGTATGTACGACTTCGGACTTGAATTCATCATTCACCATGGTACCAACCATAATGGCACAAGCTCAGACATATGCGTGCTTAGACCCAAACACAACTTGCGCTGAACCATCAGTGTAAATGATACAATGGAAATCCTCCAAAGGCCGCGTAGTCAATGGGACAGGATGAACAAACTCATACTGCAAAAACTCCTGTACATGTAAGGAGGCGTCAAAAATGAACGTGACATCCGGAGACACCAATGATGATGCCCATTGTATCCACCTTGGGTGCAAAGCTTTAGAATTAGGTACACTGGCTTTCGTCACTGCCTCTAAGGCAGGATACGTGGTAACAACCAACATGCGTTTTCCCTGCGCAGTGCACGTTCCTTTAGAATCGCCATTTGCACTGCTGTCAAAACTTTTTCCACAGTGGAAAACCGCATTTCAGCCGAAGTGTACAAGTGTGACTTGTAAGCGATAGGTACTGTGTCACCTTCGTTAAAAGTAAGGTATGTGAAACCCACCGCCCCAGGGATGATTCTTATCACCAGGTTGGTGTGGTTATCACGAGTCAGCAAGAATTTAGATTCTAGAAGATCAGCCTGCAAAGATTGCAAAATAGCGGAATGTTCAGGCAGCCTGCAAGATTTGGTAAAAGTCGGTTGTATCAAAGCATACAATGGATTGATACGCTGGACATATTCGGGAATGTATGTACGCCCGAAATTCAAAAATCCCAGCAAGGATTGCAATTTTTTTCAGTATTGTAGGAGCGCGTAGCTGTGCGCATTTCTCCAAGAAGTAAGGAGCCAATCCTCTACCTTCATTGTTGAGCTCATAGCCCAGGAACAACACTGTGTACTCTGCAATGTGAGACTTTGCAAAGTTGAATTTGTAATCGAAGTCCGCAAAACAACAAATTATGCGGTTAACGCGACACAGATGCGCCCATATTTCGTCGTCTGTGAGATAAATATCATCCACATACGAATACGCATCTGGGTCGACTCTCTCCAAAAGAGAAACAATACGGGCAGCAAACACGCCTGGACTATTCTTATAGCCCATGGCCAGACATTTAAATTGGCGTTGTTTACCGCCATTGGTAAAACTGGTCCATTGGTAACTTAGACCAGACAATTTGTGGGCAAAAAAACCATTGGAAATGTCAAGTGTGGTTTTAAACCTTTTACGCACAAGACCATCCACTAAAGCAGAGCCATGGGTATTCTGTACTGCACAGGTGCGGCAATGCGAGTTTAAATGCCGGTAATCCAATACCAAACAGTACCAACCATCAGACTTGGTTACAGTAAAAAGTGGGTTATTCATCGGAGACACACAAGTTTCAATCACTCCCTGATGTTCCAATTGTTCAAGGATTTCTGGTACGGAAGCTTTCGCTTCACGCCGCATGGGATATTGAGGTTGAGGCTGTGGCATAGACCGTAAGGGAATGTCGTGGCAGGGGGAGAATGTATCCCAACCACAGTGAGTACGGTACAAAGCCGGTGCTAGTGCCTTAGCCCACTCCTCTGCAAAATTTAGCGCATGCTCTTTCGACACTGTGTGCGTGAAACTAGGGAGGATTACCTCCTCCCCTCTCGGAGCCACAAGAACAAAGGGTGGGGGCCAATCAACCTCCGCTAACAAAATGTCATAGGCAGTTGTAAGATTTTCCCAAAATACGCCTTTTATGGTACGTTGTATGTCACCTTCAATTAAAAGGTAAATTTCAAAAAGCCTATCGGGGGAGCTACTCTAGTATCAGCTGTCTCAACAACAATGAATTGGTCAGTCGCTGTCACCTTCAGTAGTGGACGCAGGGCCTCACGGACAATGGTAATCTCCGCCGCGCTGTCCAACAACGTCAGCGCCCATGTCAGATTCCGAAGCTGCGTTCTCACTATCTGTGGCATATCTCGCTGTTAAAGCCGCAACTTTCTTTTTCTGAAACTGGGGTCTTTTCTGTGAAGAATCGTCCTGCTTGGCTTTTCCGTCTTTCGGGCGGGGCTGGTCGCGACTCTGCTGGCCACCCCGACCTCTGCAGCTGCCTCCACCACCGGACGATGAGGCCGATGTGTCCTGTAAAGAATGAGGAGAGCGTTGATCAGGAACCTGAAATCGATCAGGTGACTTAATCGTAGAGCGGTCGCGCAAATCATAAGTGCGCTCAGTAGATGCAGGCACGGGTGACGCGGGATGGGACTCCTGTTTCTGTTGTTGTTTTCCCTGTTTTATATTTTTGTTCCAATTTTGCTTTGGAGCTTTGGCTTGAACGTCTTTTTCAGACTTCGAACCCTGAGGTTGTTTTTTATCTTTGGCAGAAAAGGGCTTGACACCTAAACTTTTACGGCCAATGGTCTTATAAGCCACCGTAATAATTCTCGGTAACTGCCGGGGTTTGTCGGCATCGGCAGTTACATAGCCACTTGGAAGTTCACCGCATCACCCTTTATATTAGAAAGGACTAGATCGGAAACTACATCAAATGTGCCAACAAGTCTCATTCACAATTCAACCGCAGCCTCAGGTCCGTGTTCATCCTGAACACGCTTAATGACCGTCGGAAGGACAGCCATTGACGGAATGCCGAAGCACCTCGTGTACACTGCCGCAAAAATTCTACCCCACAACTCACAGTCACCGGCTTCCGGTACCAAGTCCTTGGGTAAACTAATTGTAAGAATCCTGTGTTTTTCAATGGGAGTCAAATTAGGAAAAACTGATTCCAGCTGGTCAAATTTCTCGGCAAGCCAAAAAGGCATATCATCCTTATCTTGGGGACACTTGCCCATAACCGCATTAACCATCATGGGACTAAGCTTCATTCTGCTCGGTCCAGCTGGAAGAGCGCCGCAATACCAGGGGACCCACCCTGGAAATTGCGGGTGATATATTGAACTAGGGCCCTGATAACACTGATCGCAGAGTTATATAGGGTCCGTAATTCAGCAACGGGGACCAGCCCCGCATGAGGATGCAGGGTAAATCCAGCCAAAACAGGCCAAGAAGCGTCTGGAATGGACAAAGGACCTAATCTAATTGCCGTTACACTGTGGGGAAGGGCGCCATCAAACCAAACACGGTGCTGCCATTCAGAAATAGGAATTTCCTGTGTCCTATATGGAACATATTCTAAGGGCACGGCTCTGTGAGTATAAGTGTGAAACACCTGTGTAGCTGCATCCACTGGAGGAAGCTTCACCCATGAGTAGAAAATCTCAAACGGGTAAGCAATCTCAGCACTCACCACCAAAATAACTGCCATGCCCTCTAAGCCAACATTATATGCCTGCAAATTATTGCGGACCGCAATGCGACTATGCTGCGGTATGTCAACGTTAGCCATAGCGACACAGAGAATTAGAGGTACAATGTAAAACAATGTAGCACAACTGGGTACTAATTCAAAAGGAAACCATTTTGAAAGATTCAAGCTTGAAAAGACCTATGTAACTATAGGTAGGTTTATCCGTCACCACTGTTAACCGTAAACAATAGTGAAGGGGTTAAGGACTGATATAAGTACTACTCAAGCGTCATGTAATAAGACAACCATCTTTAGGACGCCATGTTGCAGGGATTCTGGTCCTACACAGAACTGTGCACAGAGATTTAGGACCTTAGTTAATTAGAGTGTGCCAAAGCTCACCTTAGTACCCAACATCCCCTACCACACTAGCATCAGTGTCACATTGGCTCTTCGTCCCATAGCAAAAATACCAATGATTAGACAACCCAGAACATGCGACTTAGGTTACCTCAGGCAAGAACACTCTTTTGTTATACTCTCATACCAGTACAAAACATGGAGTAAAAAGAGACACGAGCAACTTTGAAATATTTATTTCTAACGCTGTGTTCGCATGCGCAGTACCTTAGCTAATACAAGTAGACATATTATTAGAAACAAGATTGTCAGCATAGTTACTATTCCATAAAATACAAAGGGAGAAAGCATGTTATAATGCTAAATGGAAACAGGTTTAAAATATACCTATATTTCTCCCTCCCTTGCTAGTAGGTTATTTTATAAGTACAGAAGGTCTCTTTGGGATTACATAGGCGGCCCCATACCTCTGGTATTTAGCAGAAGTGGATCACATCAAATTCTGCACAAGCTCTCAGCATACGAATGTTCTCCAAGTGTGTGTGATCATGCCTACTCAGTGCATTATTAAACGCGCCAATATCAGAGGTGGCCACAGCTGCATATGTGTTATGTCTAGAACGTGCGCTGATCAGTCCGAACAACAACCAGTGTTGAAATAACCTTGAAGGCCTCAGCACTCACTGTTCCGACTAAGCTTACTAAGCAAGGCTACTAATGTAGAAAAACATATTATTCTTGTGTGAAACAAAACACTCTGCTAAACTCCAAACAATTAATGAAGTGTGTGCCGTGTGCAAAAGGCAGCAGAAAGGAAAAATGGCGCTTAAACTTCTAGTAAGCTCATGTCAACTTAACACTGTGTGAATGCAAGGCTCGGCCCCACAAATGAACTACCAAAAAACGTGTGTGACACAATCCATGTGTCAAATACGATTAGTCTGGCATTTCCCTATGAAATCAAAATGTCCACACTGTGTACATAAATGACAAGCATTTACAATGCAATGGTTTCGCCTTTGGAAAAGTTAGAGCTATTGGCATTGCTCATGACATTTCTTTTTTTTTTTTTACTTATAAATAAATGGCATTGTTATTTACATTGCCAACAGCTCTCTCAGCCCACACAGCTCTCTCAGCCCACACAGCCCACACAGCTCTCACAGCCCACACAGCTCTCACAGCCCACACAGCTCACAGCCCACACAGCTCTCACAGCCCACACAGCCCTCACAGCCCACACAGCCCTCACAGCTCTCACAGCCCACACAGCTCTCACAGCCCTCACAGCTCTCACAGCCCACACAGCTCTCACAGCCCACACAGCTCTCACAGCCCACACAGCCCACACAGCTCTCACAGCCCACACAGCTCTCACAGCTCTCACAGCCCACACAGCTCTCACAGCCCACACAGCTCTCACAGCCCACACAGCTCTCATAACCCACACTATGCTGCTGTCTCTAAGAGAAGCACTTCCCAAATTCAAAACAGATCTCAGTTTCAGAGATTCATTCCCCAAATGCAACTACAGACATGTGCTTTCCCAAGGAAATATACTGCAAAAATAAAACAAGCATTTACAAGTGGGGCCGGAGACACGGACAGCGGGAGGGGGGGCAGGAACGGGCACACGGACAGCGGGAGGGGGGGGCGGGAACAGGCACAGGCACAATCAAAAGGCAGAAGGCAAGAAAAAACAAAACAAAGTTGTATCTGTTATTTTGGTGCAGGCTAGAACCCACTTGCATGAGCTAGCTGCACAAAGGCGGAGTCTCATTTCAGGCCTGGAGGGACTCCCTGCACAGGGAGGGAGACTGGGGACAGGCCTGAAGGGACTCACTGCACACAGAGGGAGACTGAGGACACGCCTGGAGGGACTCACTGCACACAGAGGGAGACTGAGGACAAGCATGGGGGGGAGTCACTGCACACAGAGGGAGACTGAGGACAAGCCTGGAGGTTTAGAAAAGGTTAGAAACTGCGCAGAGTATCTCTCTCGGACTTCTGTGTAACTGGAGCTTCGCAAAAAATGGGCAACATAGGAAAGCAAACATTAGCAAAGCCAATCCATCTAGCGTTGCGTTCCAGGCTTTGGGTTTGGTTAATAGTTGTTCTGTATTGCCATCGATTGCATAAAACGCCGCCGTGGAAGTTGCAGGCCTTCACTAATATTTTTAAAAAATATAAACACGCATTTTTTCTCTAAACAAACACAGTGTCAAAGTGGCCCCTGAGGGGGTGCTACTTTGTGTGTGGATGTGTTCATTTTGACAGGGTTTGCTTTTGCCCTCGCTCAGGATGCAGTAAGCCAATGGCTGAAGTGGGCTGGGCCAGGGGGTTCAAAGCAGCGAGCAGAAGAGAAGTGTGAATGGCACAACAGCAGACCAATGGGTGAAGAGGGCTGCCTGAACGCCCTATAAGTAAGAGCGAAATATATGATATTACTAGAACGAGAAGATCTTAGTTCACACCACACCTGAAAAACAAACAATAGATGAGGCTTCCTCAAATATGGTAGTCCAAAATCGTCGCAATGTATCCTCTTCCGACGACCTGCAACTACTACAATTGATGTGCCCTACAGAGACGTGTCAGCAACGACCCTTGCACTGCAAACGAAACCCTGCTAGCTGCACGATTAATGCACGCGCTCAGCGTACTCTAAATGCGGAGTACACTCTTGTACTCCCTCGCTGCACTGTACACCCCCTACGGCACTCCTCAATTGCACTTTACTACATCACCGGAGCACAAGAGGTGCCTGCTGCGTTCGAAAATCATGCACCCGTGCTGCACTTTACATACTGCACCCTCAAACATTATTTGTTGCACTTTAAATGGACGCACTGTCCCTCTGGGTGAGGACCTGGCTCCCTTCTCACAGCACTTTACTCGAATACACCCTTCTGCACGTAAGGGCACCTATGTCAGCTGCGCGTTATTCAGTAACGTATTTAAACGTACACCCTGCAGCACGTTCAAAGCACATTACTCATTTGATTTTCACTTTAAATTCACACACTAATTCAATTTAAGCTCGTGCACAATCACTGGACTTTAAATCCATATACCCGGGTCATTTTGTGTGTACAGATGTTGCCTGCACTTTAACTCATTCCAACCGTAAATACTATAATAGACAACACCGCTGCACTTCGGATGAACACGTTAGCACACATTACGCGGTACGCTTATAGTGTGAAGCCGAAGCGCAGGGAATCCCTTTCCTTCCACTGCACTTTAAAGGACATTTTTTCGACTAAAGTCTCCTAAACGTTCCCGTGGCATTTCGAGATCACACCCATATGCACTTTGCTATTTATTAATAGGTTGCCGAATGTATTTAAGGATTAACCGCCCCAACTTTTTTATCAGCTCCACTTTCACTTATTTATTTCCCCTCTTCATTTTTTTTTAGGGGGGGGGGGTAGCCTAACGGCCAAAACTGTTGACTTTGAATCTGAAGAACCGTGTTGGAGTCTCAGCGTTGGCACAGCGTCCTGTGATTCTGGGCAAAACACTCACTCTCCCTGTAGCTACAAAAAATGAATGTGTCCTTGACTGTGTAATGTAGCTGGTGCTCATGTAAAGCACTCCGATACCTTCAGGTCGAGTTCATGCTTTATAAACCTGCAACAAAAAACAGTTCTTGCAGCGAGACTTTGGACACCACTTGTCTGCTATGCAGGGAATACAAGCTTCAGGTCACACTCAACATCCAGACCCTCTCCACGTTACATTTTACATTGCACTTTCAATGACTATCCCCGCCCAATGCACTTTACAGCGGTAGTTACGGGTGACACTTTGAAGGGATATACCCGGGACCTCCACAGAGCTTTGCACTTGTGGTTACAGGCGGCACTGAATGGACATCGCCGCACAACCCTCCAACCCCAAAGACACAGCACTTCACTCCAGTAGTTATGGCGGCACTTTAAATATTGCTGCTGTTAAAGCTTTGACTCCGCCCTTCAGACCTGAACTTTGACATCACACGCCACTCCACAGCACTCGGGTCGTGCTCACTTTACACCTGCAGTGAGGCCAGCCGCACCCTGTTTAGTGGGCACTGGTCCCTATATGGCAATTTCATGTGTTTCACGACAACCACTGTACACCACACCGTGACCTCGGGAGAGCTGGGCCTCCAGGCTGCGTCCCTCCCAGGCAAGAACCGAAAGCCCCCCCTGGGCTTGCTGCTGCCTGACAGGAAGACACAGATCCACCCGACATGCTCTAACAGCTACCTGAAACCTCAGGGTGTCGCCGCAAGAAAATACTGTGCACGCTGCTTTGCTGCATTATGCAAAAGTAAAACGCATTATGCACCAAGTACAGGTACATAGGTTTACTAGTATATTGTTTTATGCGTTACAAAGCCACATTACCTTTTAGGAGAATATGGCACACAGTGCATAAAATATAAAATGGGTAGATGATGCGCATGCGTGCTCGTCGCCGATCATGTATTTTATAAGTCTAACCCATGTACGAAATGCAAGGGGGGGGTGGAGTGTTGGAGGTACAGTGTGAATTCTGTTTTTAAAGCCACACAGCATATTGTCAACATTACCACAAAGATACAAATACAATATCACAAATAATGTGTACGTGAATAAAGGGGTATTAAAATCTATATATTAGCGTGCATTAAAACATGTTTTTAGGGCACACGGACAGCGGGGGGGGGCGGGAACGGACAGCGCGAGGGGGGGCGGGAAGGCACGGCGCCGATCATGTATTTTATAAGTCTAACCCATGTACGTAATGCAAAGGGGGGGAGGGGGGGTGGAGTGT
This sequence comes from Lissotriton helveticus, assembly GCF_964261635.1. NCBI lineage: Eukaryota > Metazoa > Chordata > Amphibia > Caudata > Salamandridae > Lissotriton > Lissotriton helveticus. Next base: position 588,972,549 of record NC_136073.1, read on the forward strand.
TGGAGGTACAGCGTGAATTCTGTTTTTAAAGCCACACAGCATATTGTCAACATTACCACAAAGATACAAATACAATATCATAAATAATGTGTACGTGAATAAAGGGGCATTAAAATCTATATATCAGCGTGCATTAAAACATGTTTTTCGGGCACACGGACAGCGGGGGGGGCGGGAACGGACAGCGGGAGGGGGGGCCGGAAGGCACGGCGCCGATCATGTATTTTATAAGTCTAACCCATGTACGTAATGCAAAGGGGGGGGGGTGGAGTGTTGGAGGTACAGTGTGAATTCTGTTTTTACAGCCACACAGCATATTGTCAACATTACCACAAAGATACAAATACAATATCACGAATAATGTGTACGTGAATAAAGGGGCATTAAAATCTATATATCAGCGTGCATTAAAACATGTTTTTCGGGCACACGGACAGGGGGGGGCGGGAACGGACAGCGGGAGGGGGGGCGGGAAGGCACGGCGCCGATCATGTATTTTATAAGTCTAACCCATGTACGTAATGCAAAGGGGGGGGTGGAGTGTTGGAGGTACAGTGTGAATTCTGTTTTTAAAGCCACACAGCATATTGTCAACATTACCACAAAGATACACGGTCGGCCGCAGAATGGCCAAAACAAACCTGGACGCCCCAAAAAAATAAACCCCGCCCACGGCCGCGATGACGATGCGAAAAGGGTGGAGAGGGAAAGAATCGTCGGGAACGCCCACCAATCGCCTCGGGAAATGACGGACAGTTCTCTCTTCCAATGGCTAGCCTCCATTTATGGAGCTAGCCAATGGAAGAGAGAGGCTGAACTAAAGCACACAGTGTAACTCAAAAGATTTCGACCTGCGCCGAAAAGCTGCGCGGCGCAGCTTTTCGCCAGGTCGAAACCTAATAAAATGAAAGGACACCCACTTTGTAGCTTCCATTGTTACAAGGACTCCTCACCAAATACCAACGTGTGCTGCCATTTGCCTCTATTTTTATTCAACACTGCCAACGGCAGGCCGAATCTTAAACATACGTGGTCCATTCCAAAACACTATTTCTTAATCTGTGTACTACCACCCCCTGCTATCCCGCATAACGTTTGTGGTAGGCGCTACAGAAGTAAGCCCCCACCCCAACTTCATGTTCAAGTCCCACCTGTGTACTCTGGAGAAATGAACCCGCCATTTGGCCTCTCGGCTCCTTTACCCACACCTCCCCCTCCTTGGTGCAGGGTTTTCCAGCATTTCACTGCTCATCGATTTATTACCCAACAACCTAATCATTCGACGCACTTCTTACCTAAATTCCGGCACCAGGTTGGCCTTCAGTTCTGACCATAAAAGGCTGCCAACAGTCTCAGGACCAGGGCGTGATATCGCTCATGCCCCCCTGCAAGTTCGGCTCTCGGGATTTATTGCTTTGCAAATCCATGTTTTTGATGTGGATCAGCTTGTGTGAATCACCCTGGCAAGTTCATCATACATCCTGGGGCAGTTCAGATGCCTTAGTTCCTGCACCAGAGCTGGGCTGCGCGTGACCGTGGACGGGCCCCAGGGGGAAGAGGTGTCAGGTCTCATGTGTTATTGTAAACAACAGACTTATGCTGTCTGATAGCTTTCCTCTCCTTATGCCTCGATCGTCCTTCCAAGGCTCCAGATGTAAGGGCGCCCCGGTCCATTTTTGCTCTGGGAGCACTTTCAACTAGTCCCTGAAAGTGCCTGTGTCTCGAGAATATGTGATCTTACAACGAATTCCGTTGCACTGCATGCCTTTACCACGCATGCGTTACAACGGAATGCTTTTTCTTCGCATAGGCTTTTCCTCTAATCCTTCGTGGTGACGTCGTACGTCGTTAAGAGGAAACGGAAGATTCTTTCCGTTTCCTCTTAAAGGACGCCGTTTTCCTGCACAACTCAACGTTTTTTTTTAGGTGAGTTTCTTTTTTTGAGGGGGAGACCCCCCAAGCCCCCCTTTTTTTGTTACCCTTTACCACACATACCTTTACTACGTACCTCGTAGTAATGGTATGCGTGGTAAAGGCTTTCGTGGTAACCACGCATGCGTTGTAATGCATGCGTGGTTAAAGTTTCCGTGGAAACGGCCGCGTTGTAGTGGCTGTTTCCCGTGTCTCGACAGCTACACGTGCTGCTTCCTCACAGCAGATCAGGTGCTCACCTGTGACAACAGACTGTTATGGGATTATATGGGTGCGCTAATGTGTATGGTGACATATGATTGGAGAATTAGGCACCCTTCATTCAATCATAGTATGAAGGAAGGAATTTAGTTTTGATTCGCCTACGTCCAGAGCCTGCCCAACGCATCTTGCAGGGGTGAATGAAAAGTGTATCGCGCCTGTAAACTCCGCTTTGCCAGTGGTTGCGGAGTTTTTGCTGAACTCCGAGCTCGGAGTTGCAAAACTCCGTGAATTCCACCACCAGAGTTTTCCATCCACCCCAAGGTAGTACATTGTTTTTCCAACTATAACTTTATACATATTTGTATATTCATGCATGTAGCTGCAGTGGAGAAGTGTGGCTCAATGGTTAATCAGCAGACCCTGATGCAGAGGTCTAGCCTGGGACCAGGGTTCAATTCCCCGCCTTGGCGGGTCTTGGGCTCAAAATTCCACGGACCTGATAATTCTTGCCTCGGTGCTTATTCCAATCATGGAGTCCCACTCTGCAACTCTGGGCAATAGCTTGCTTAATCTCCACAACGACCCCCACAACGCTAAGGATGCCTGGCCTCCACCTTGGGGGTGCCCAGGAGTGGACACCTCACAGGGAAAGCCAGGATGGGTTCCACAGCGGTAATCGTACAAGCGCCTTGAGACCCTTGCGGGTGAGTAGTGCGCTATACAAGTATCAATTTACATTACTTTTCAGATTTGGCCTGACAACCTTAGATCTCTGCAAGGCTCTTGTAATAAAAAATGTAAAAACAAAATACCTATATAAGGATAAGAGAGCCCTCTTGACCAATTGCATCATATTGTTTTTATATACGTTTTTATATATATACTCATACCGGTTTCTCACTTTCTGACCGGAATTTTTACACGCAATGCTACTAACTCAAACACTCGTGACTATCTTTCATTGTATGCCCTGAATGCACTGTAGGCTTTGCATTTTCGCGGGCTTTGCTGCCTCTTCACTTACCATTGGCCAATATGGCTGGGGCCATAAACTGGAGTCATAAATCGCCCTCCAACAGATGACCATGAGGCCTCATACCAACGCGGTCAGTGATCAGCAGAAACCGAGATAAGACTCCGGGAACTGGGCTTGCCCATTTAGAAGCTGAAACTGTCCTCCCCTGCTCTAAAAGAAACAACAACTAAAAGAGGACTATCGTCTCGATCTCCCCTATTTGGTGGCCATCTTGGGCTAGTCTCTCACTCGCTTTGGCGGCCATCATGGACTAGTCATTCCCAATATCTAAACATACCCTAAGAACTGGCCTTTTTAGACCAATCTCACCATCCACAGACTTTACATAGCTCTGTATCTAAATATTCGTTTGATTAATTGTCTGCCTTTTATTGCAGTACTATATTTCTACTGGTGTTTTATACATTTTGTGTAAAATGAGCTTTGCATTTTCTGTACCCTGCACACATGTCACTTTTTCTTCACCTGTAATGCTACCTCATATATGTGTGATTAAGTGCCTGCCTTTTATTGCAGTATTATACTCCTACCTGTATTTTGTACAGTTTTTGTACCCTGTACCTATGTCACTCCTTCCTCACCTGTAGTGCACTGATCGCTACCTCATATATATCACCCAGCTCACTGCTATCCCTATTATGCACTGATCGCTATCTCATATATTTCGCTCATTCTTGTAAGCTGCTCACTTCCACTTTTATTACTGGTTTACACCGATGCTACCTCCTACATTCTGGGTATTTTTTGGTTAGTCACTAGTGTCACTTGGCCTCCATTTAAGTGGCTGCCGCTTCATATACCTTGTAAATATTTTGTTTTGTAAGCTGCATCCACTCACCGCTACTTCTGGACTGCACCGACTCCTACCTCTTATATTCTGGTTATTTTTGGCCATTCACTAGTGTCACTTTTGTGCTAAGTAACCTACGGTTGACAGTTATCTTTTGCACATTTGTATTATTATCGCTCGCCCTCCCATAACCACCTCTACTGCCATCCCAACATGGATCTCATCGGCAAGCACACATATATTGAATAAACTACCCATCCACACTCACCAAAAAAAACGCTAAACGCTTTAAACACAACTTCCTGAGGTCCCACCCTGAAACCCCCTTTGCCGACACATACTTCTCACCGGTCAATGGATCCCTGAACATCGATATCATCTTCCACACCTCACGTAGAGCTCAATGGAGAAAAGCGTTCCTCACCCTACTCACCGTATCCACCACCAGGAAAACGGCTCATGGCCTAACTCTCTCCATCACTCCATCCCAACTCTTCCCTGGCAGAACCACCATTACTATCTACAATAACGGGATTGTACTAATTCAATCCACAGACAAGAACCTGGAACTTCTAGACAACCTTTTCCCCAAGTTCAAAGAGCACCTTTCCAAGCCCGGGACCTCCACCCATATCTCCTCCAGCACTATCACTCCTGACATCTCAGCCCTTACCCACAACCCCTCTAACCTCGCTCAACATCAGAACGACACACACCTCACCTCTACCTCCAACACCCTAGTCAATCACCCACCTGCTGCTACCACCACACATCCCTCAATCATAGTCACAAATCTCTCCCCCGCACACACTAGTCTCCCCCCTAATTTCAACACTTGGACCCCCACACATGCCACTCCCACTACTCTCTCCCCTGACACCACAGCTCCCACCCACAATACCGCTAACCTAGATCAGCACCAGAGTGACACGCATAATGACAATTCCCACCCTCTGTCCCTCCCTACTCTCAGTCCCCACTACCTCCCGCTAATTAACCATACAGAGCACACCACATCTATTATTATAACTCCTCCTCCCCACGACAGACCCATCTCCAACACCATTTCCCCCCCTCCCCCCATTCTCACCCCTCACTACCCCTCAGGCTCCCCCATCACCACCAACATACACTCCACCTCCACCCCGCTCTCCCCGCCTGCCACCAAAGCCCTCCTCTACGCCACCAACCTCCCCCGTACTTCATCCACTCCCATCGCCCCCATACCCTCTCTCCACACTATCACCAACTCGTACGCCGGCACCACGGAGCCCTGCATGAACACCAACCCACCCCACCCGCATGCTAATGCACAGGTCAGCCACTCACCCATGACTTCCTCCCCCAGCACTAACACATATCCCACGCTGGACAAGATTATGTCCTCCCTCCTCCAGTTCAAAGAAGACTTCCACACCATCAAAGAAGACATTCACACCATCAAAGAGCTACTCATCACACCCCCCAGACACACCACACTCACCAACACCCGCCCTCTCAACTGGTTCCCCACCCGTCCCGATGACGCTCCCAAGCTACACCCCTCACACAGGACCGCGATCCATACCCACAATCGCAACGACCGCACCCGCCTCCCACATTGGACGGCGATCCCTGCCCACAATCGCAACAACCACCCCCGTCGCACATGCACCCCACTTTCGAATCTCGACATTCTCACCCTCCTCCGCTCCTATGACCCAGCTCCCCTAAACCACACAACCGCCACGCACCTCCCCATTCCCACGATACACTCAAAACTCCGTAGACCCCCCACACTAAACAACAGAATCTCCGGCCCAAATAACCTTAGAAAAGTCCCCCTCTCTCTGGTACCCCCTACCTCCCCTGACACACCCCGTCTCAAATGCACTCTCCTCAACTGTAGATCGGCTTCTAGACACTCCTCCGCCATCGCCGATCTCATCCTATCATTGGACCTTGACCTAATCATCTTGACTGAAACCTGGCTAACTGAATCTTCTACACCTATAATGGACATTTTGGTTCCCCCCAACTACCACATCATTAGGCTTGACAGGTCTGGCAAGATAGGTGGTGGAATTGCATGCATATACAGGTACAACCTCTCTGTTCTGAAAGTCTCTGCACCTTCCCTACCCTCCTCAACTTCCTGTGAATACATTTGCCTCGATATTAGCAGTGAAGGCAAACCGATATGCTCTCTTCACGGCATTTACCACTCACCCAGAGACAACCTCACCTTCGCCCAACAGATCATGGACATGATTTCAACTAACGCCGGACGACAGCTCACCCAAATATACCTTGGTGACTTCAACCTCCACTGGAACGATCACAATGATGCGGTGGTAAATAGTCTCAAAAATGTTCTCAAAGCCCTGGACCTCACACAGTTATGCAACAGCCCGACCCATGAGAAAGGGTCTATCCTCGACCTCATCATCGCCAAAGAGGACGCTATTCAACTTGAATCTATCCAACCCTGTGACTGGTCAGACCATCACATCGTCACATTCTTTATCAATGAACAAATCAAACTCAACACGACTCAATCCTCCAGACCTAAAATATGGAAAAGAGACCTGAAAAAACTCAACCCAGACTCCCTACCCCCGAACAGCCACGACCTACTGCTCCCTCCTACGGGCGCTACAGATGTCCAATCCTTGACTGACCCCTATCTCAACGCCATGACCTCAATAATTAATGAGGCTGCTCCCATGCAGCTAAAAAGAGTCTCCGCCAAAATATCCAATCCGTGGTACGACGGGAGTCTCAATGAAGATAGACGAGCCATGCGAATGGCAGAGCGCACCTGGAGATCAGCTCCCTCTGCACTGCAGCTGAAAACCCTGAAGAAAAAGAGAAACGCCTACTTCAGGAAAATAAAGCACTCAAAAGCAAACTTCTTCAGCCTCCAGCTCGACCAAGCAAAAACCGACCAAGAAAACTGTTTGAGCTAATCAGAACACAAACCAAGGAACAACCCCAACCTATCAGCTCTTTGGACAAAGCACCCTCCTGTGAAGACTTCGCCTCTTTCTTTACCCAAAAAACTGACAACATAAAGAGTGATCTCAGCATTGACGCAAGCCTCTACACCACATCCAACTGCATAACACCCACCGAACTGAAAAACAATGCTACATGGTCATCCTTTGACACCTACTCCGAAGAAGAAATAGGCAAACTGCTCAGCACCTTGAAACCGTCCAATCACCTCACGGATCCCCTCCCTGCCAACGCTGTCAAAGACTTCACCCCATGGCTCCTTCCACTGTGGACTAAAATTATCAACAGCTCGCTCCAACAAGGATTCATCCCTGACTCCCTCAAAGTTGGACAAGTCACACCTTTACTAAAGAAACCTACTGCCGACCCATCTGACCTAAACAACTACCGTCCCATTACCAATATTCCCACTCTCGCCAAACTATTGGAAAAATGCGCACAACTACAGCTGACTAAACACATTGATCAGTTTGATCTCCTCAACGCTCATCAATCAGGCTTCCGAGCAGGACACAGTACTGAAACTGCTATGACCCACATAATTGATGACGCTCTGCAAATGCTAGATCAAAATGATACCTGCCTCCTTATCCTTCTTGATCTCTCATCAGCATTCGACACTGTTAAACATGAGAACTTTCTCGAACTTTTGAACACAAGAATGGGTTTATCTGGGACTGTTCTCAAGTGGTTCACGTCCTTCTTCCACAACAGGTCGCAGAAATTCAAGAGGAACAACCTGATGTCCTCGCCAATACCTGTTTCGCTAGGTGTCCCCCAAGAATCCTCCCTATCACCAACTTTGTTCAACCTAGTTATGGAACCCCTCACCACCTTGTTACAAGCATCCAATGTACTTTTTCATATGTACGCAGATGACACCCAACTATACCTCAAACTACAATCTCCCAATGACATTTTACTCCTGAACTCAACGATCAGAAGCACCCAAGCCTGGCTTGCCAATAATCATCTCAAACTCAATGCTCTGAAAACAGAGTTCCTTTTGATCTCACCTCCCGCGAAGATCTCTACCACTCAAACGTGGCTTAAACAGCTAACTGCACTCAATGTCCTACCCACCATCGTGGACTCAGCAAAATCTCTAGGTATAACTCTCGACTCCAATCTCAACATGCAGCATCATATCAGCAAGGCTACTAAGGGTGCGAACTTCCAAATCAATACCCTGAGGAAACTTAAACCCTTCCTACCAGCCAAAGACTTCCAAACTGCAGTACAAGCACTAGTAATCCCGTGAATTGAATACGGCAGCACCGCCCTCTGCGGTCTCCCGTTAACCACTACTGCACCCCTAAGAGCCTCTCTAAACGCTGCAGCGAGACTCATCACTGGGTCAAAAAAACACTCGCATATCTCCCCTGACTTGAAATCCCTGAACTGGCTGCCTTTTGAAGCCAGAATACATCTGAAAATCGCCTGCATGACACACAAGGCTATACACTTGAGCTCTCCCGGATACCTCACTCAGAAGCTGTCAATCTCTGGCGGCTCTAGATACACTAGAGGCACAAACAATCTGCTGCTAAAACCTCGAAGATTCAGGAAGGAAAAAACGTATAAGCGCTCTTTCTCAGGAATGGCACCCAGGATCTGGAACTCACTCCCTCCTGAAACAAGGCTCATCTCCTCAGTCACACTTTTTAAAAAAGAAGTAAAAGCTCTTCTCATGGCCAAATACACCTGAGCTTATAACTTGGATCTGTAAAGTATCTGCACCGATCTATATTATCCAGCTCGATCCCGACGACTATGTTTTTCCTGTATTATTCTGCTAGATCCCTACGAATATGTGTTGTACCTGCTTTATTGTTTCACTTACCTGACTATTTACTTGCATTACTGATTTACCTGTACTATTATGCTCCCTCACGTATTCATTCCCGTGTTTGGTATTCCCTGCTTTGTAAAGCGCTCTGATATCTGCAAAGATCTTGTTCGCGCTATATAAAACTTTCAAAATAAATAAATAAATATTGTATTGTATTGTAATTTCATTTATATCTCACTTTCTATACCTGACAAAGCCCCAAAGTGCTTTATGTCAGGTAGCACACTGTTACTTAACCTGAAGTTAGTGGTTAACCCGATGATTGATAATTATGGCTATTAAATGTGTTGGCTGTTGGACTAGTCTTCTGCTCTTAGGAAACTGTAGTAACTTCCTCCAGTTTCTAGTGCTGGATTTAGTTCATAGGAATAAGGTGAGTTCATGCAACTGCAAAAAATGGGATAAGTAAATAGGGTGGAGGAGGTTAGATATTGTGAGATTGCAGAGACAGGTTAAACAGAAGTAGAAATTGTGATTTATGGGAGTGGGATGAATAAATAGGTAGGAAAGGGTTATGTATTGCAGGAATATTTAATTGTTAAGCTTTAGGTTATTTCTTTTGGCTGTTGATGTTATTTATACTGTCTTTTTACATATATATTGAACATTACTGAATTTTTTTGACTTTGTACTTGTTTTGTAATATGTGATATAAAGTTATGTGGAATGTGAAATTCCAGATAGCAGGTAGTTTAGGTGTGTCTGGTGAGATTCTTAGAGGTGGACAATCCCTGCAATTTGCGTGAAAACATTCCGGTATGGGTTTGTTTGAGACATGTGTGTGGGAGGTAAAGCCCTAGAGGGATGTGGTTCTCCCTGAAATTAGGGGTTGTTTGTAAAGGGATTCTGTTGAATTAGCACTACCTTGACCCGAGAGGGTACTAGAGGATATATGTTTGTAGGCAGAAAATAAGAATGGGTGGATTTTTTGTTGGATCACATGGGGAATAACCATGTCTTAACCATCCTTTTGAACTCTAGGCTATTTTCAGTGGCTCTGATCTGTGCAGGTAAGGAATTCCATAGATTTGAAGCCTTAAAGGCGAAAGAAGTGCCACCAATTGCTTTTTTTCTATAAGCAGGAATTAATAAGCACGCTCAAAGTCTGGAACATAAGTTTATAGGTTGTGAGTATTTTGCGAGTTTTGCTTAAATGATTTTTAGTCTTTTGTCATTAATAGCTCTGTGTGTGATGCACAGGAATTTGAAAGAGGATCTTCTTGCTAATAGGAGCCAGTGTAAAGCATTCAGACCTGTGAGATGTGAGTTTGTATACTTACATTTAGAAGTAGTCTTACCGCTGAGATACAGATTCTTGGTAGTCTTCTGATAGTTGAGAATGGAATGCTGTGGTATAGTTTATCAGAAAAAGTCAAGTTTTGAGAAGATGAGTGATGTTGTTGCTTGCACCGTTTGAAGAAATGCAATGGAAAGCTGCAACTAAGGGTCTCATTTCAATGTCGGTCTGGGTTGCCTCTGACTGACACCATCGCGGAATCAGCACCGACTGACCTCTGGTCGGCGGTCCCAACTACCTAATTGCAATGCGACAGCACATGGTGCGGTAGCATACTCACATTTCACTATGGAAGCTTGAGTTACGGCCATAAACCATCTGTAACACAAGCTCCCATAGGGAAATGGGAGATTGTGTTAATCCGTGCACCCCGTGGCAGGCACCTCAAGGTGCCTGCCACAAGGTTCACAGATCTGCGGTGCCACCCCGCAACCAGAAGGGGGCCTTGCTAGAGGCCCCCAAACGTGCTTTTCAAAAGACTTTCAATGTCAAAAAGCCCTGCATGGAAAGTCTGTTAGAAACCGTGCATCGTAATCCGGACTGCGTAAAACGCCATTCATATGGATTACGGACCGGCTTCCGCTGACGGACGGGCTCCTTGAGCCCGTTGGAATCCAGCCGGAAAGACCGGCCGGTTTAAATTCCGAACGGCTGTATTGCAATCAGCCAGTCGGAATTGAAACCGATAATGCTGGTCGGAAAGCCTCCGACCTTAGGTCGGAGGCTTTCTGACCAACATTGTAATTGCCCCTTCTGTGTTTTCATTGTGTAGAAAGTTGAGTGGGGCTGCTTGTCCACTTGGGAATTCATGGAAAGTGTGTAGTCCATGAAAATTAAAATAATTTTTCCTATTTTTGAAGGAGATCCCTGTTTATCTAGCCAGAAAGATATAGGGTAATGCTCATGCATGCCAATTCACTAAAAGCCTGAGGTAGCCGAAGTGACATCACACGCCAAATGACTTTACTTTCATTCACATACACACACACACGCTTACACATATGCACATATTCACACATACACACACTCTCTCTCACATAAACACACTCTCACCTGCAGGCATGCACACAACATACATCTAAAAGCATTTTTTACTTACCTTAGCTGCCAGGAAGGGTCATATTCCAGCTAATTGTACTCCCTGTTTCCTTACATTAAAAGTGAATAATATAATACACTATTATTGTGATTAAAAAAATAAGGGCGAGCTGCCACTGTATTCCTGGCACTGATTTTGCCACCTTTGAGGCAGGTATCATAAAGGCAGTGCTGGGGTCGCAAGTGCCAAACAAGGGGTCGCAACTGTGACGCCTGACAACCCCTAATTGCCATCAATGGTCATGCCTTTCCATTCAGAGTGTGTCAGTATTTCAGTTTTTGAAGCATTCAGCTTGAGAAGATTTCATGTAATTCGTTGCTCTCGGGCTTACCGGTCTGTTAGAGTGTCATTCAAATTCTAATTTAGTCCATGACTGCATATAACATTCTACAATGGATAAGACAATTACGCCACTAGGTCCATTAGCAAATGAATTACAGCATTTTTCCTGATCACATGTGCACATGCAACTCAGAATGACTATGCTTCTATGGCAAGGCATGCACACCATATTCGCTTTTTATAGGAAGGAGTCAACTGTAAGAGGTGTTGGTAGAGCCAACCATATGCCTTTACTGTGCACGTTATTGAGATAGAGGGGCTCTATGGGTATATTGTCACACTGGAGAGCCAGATGTGTGGAGGGCATGCCCAATGAAGTGCCTGACTCAATCTAAAGCTCTTGCGTCGAACTAGGAAAAATTTGGTAACTAAGCCACCTCGTGGCCGTACGTCGCCATCATTGTAAAAGTCGCCCAGGATGAGGGAACGACCCTGAACCCAGGAAAAAGGAGGCAGGGTGGGCCACGCCCGGAGGAAAGTCAGAATTATGCGTCAGGAGGGTGAGTCTAAAAGAGTAAGACTGTAATGTGCTGCGCTGTCATACCTCTCTCCAGTGAGCTAGGAGCAATTATGTCAAAGGCAATAGTGGGGGATATTTTGCTTCGAATTATGTAAGGAGCCAGAGCAGCCCTGGCAGGGAGGAGGGAGAGTAAGCCTCTTCCACTTGAACCCAGGGCTTCCTGTCAGGGTAGTGGCTCCAGTCTAGGGAAGGGTGGAGTTGTGTTGTTAAGATATAAGTAGAAACATCAGAGAAGCCCAGGCCACTCTCCGAGACTGGTTTACTTAAAGTTGCTTTCAGCACTCGTGGAGACTTGCCCCCACACAAAATCTAACAACTTGGCGTGGATATGTTTGCGAAGTGAGGGAGGATAGATCTGTGGAAGAGTCTGGAGGACATACAACAGTTGAGGCATGAAATTCAATTTCAGACTATTAAGTCTGCCCAAGAAAATCTCAAGTTTCCCCCAGCGATACAAATCCTTAAAGAGGGACGTGAGGAGGGAGTATGTTACAGGAATATCAGTCATTTGTCAGAGGCGGCAAATTAACCCCTAATAAGTAATGACTAAAGTCTCCCATTGGAAGCCTCTCCTTCTAATAGGGCTTTCTAGGCTGTTTTGGGGATCAGCAACTTCCACACCCCGTGACTCACTAAAATTGATTTTGAAGTCCGATACCTGATAGAAGGTGTCCAGTTCTTCCATCAAAGCCTGTACTGTGGTGTCGGGGTGCGGTAGGAAGCAGAGGAAGTCATCTGTGAAGAAGACCAACTTATGTTCTTCACCATCGGCTTCCATACCACTAATTCGAGTGTTAGGCGGAAGGTTACCTACGAACGGTTCCATCATGAAAGAAATATTGAAGGGGATAAAGGGCATCCCTGACGGGCGTCTCAAGTAAGCTGAATTGACTGGGAGAAGAAACAATTGATTTTGAGTTTAGAGCTAGCTTTCCGAAATTTGGCACAGATAAATGCTTTCATTTTGGTTCCTAAGTAGATTCTATTTAGAACCTCAGTGAAGTAACTCCAGTCTACCCTATTGAACACCTTTTCGGCGTCAAAAGAGAGAAAGACATAGGTTGATGTTGTCGCTCAGCTACTTCCATAAGGGCAATAGCCAGCCTTGCATAATCATTTGCATGCCAGGAGAGTGTAGTAATTATATCACCCATTCCCCAATTTAAGCTTGACCAGAGGCCAGTTCTTGAATGCAGATTGTACTTTTTAAAAGCAGCTAGGTTCCACTACTCTTAAAAAACATGCATTTTCTTCTTCTACCATCAAAAGGTCATAAATAGTGGGAAGATTCTTCGCCAGTTGATTAACTAGCTGATTTCCTATATTTAAAGTCCTCATATATTGCAGAGAGGCTGCCCAAAAATAAAACCTAAAATTAGGTACAGGCCACCCACCCCTTGCAGTAGGTATCATGAAGTATTTGAGGGACCTTCTGGTTCTAGCATATGACTATATAAAACTGCTGCCATTTCCTCCATCTGCGTGAATCAGTAACGTTCAAAGTCCAAGGGGATTGGCATGAAAATACATAGTGCCCTGGGTAGAAAAGGCATCTTGATTGGCTTGCACGCTCCACTATTGAGAGACATAAATTATCCATCCATCCGAAGTCCCTCTTAGTATTCTGCAGCACTGGCGCCAGATTTGATTCTACTATATGCCCCTCTTTGCTCATGATGTTAACTCCCAAGTACACAGCCTGCTTGGTTCTATGGTTGGCCACAAATTGTACCCACTCATAAATCACAATCTGACTTGTATTCTTGTTTAAAAGATACCCAGAAACGTTGCCAAACTGTGCTGCTCCGCTTCACTTAATGCTGTTTCAGGTTCAGGTGTTACCAATGTAATATCATCTACATAGGCTAATGCCTTGGTATTTAGACCATGTGCAACCAATGGAACAATTAGCTCATTTGTACCATTTTGTACTCATGTCATGTTGGGCTTAGTTGCCACCTATTTGTATTAATTGACCTATTGATTTATCTGTTAACCATGCTCCCTCATGTACTTCTCTTTGTAAAGCGCTCTGATATCTGCAAGGATCTTGTCCGCGCTATATAAAACTTTCAAAATAAATAAATAAATAATAAATAAATTATCATCAAGCCTCCTCATTGATGGGTCGATCTATAAGGCGAAAAGTAGGGGCGAACAAGGGCAACCCTGCCTTGTTCTTCTTGTTATAGAAAAGCCTCCGATTCTATCCCCGCTATTTGGAATCTGGCTACTGGTATACTGTACAGTGCCTGTACAGCTCTTATAAAGCCAGGGCCAAATTGATTCCTTCTCAGTACGGTCCACAGGTAATCCCAGGCAACCTGATCAAAATCCTTTTCAGTGTTGAGTAATATCAAGGAACACTTGTAGTTCCAGCCTTATCGAATACTGTAATTACACATCTAGTGTGACCGACCGGTAGTCCCTCTTCCAGGGATAAACCCATGTTGCCATGGGGATACCAGCTTGCCAATTACTTTACTCTATCAGGAAGCTAAGATCTTAGCGTACAATGTTGCATCCCCTTATATTAATGCAATAGGGTGTCTGTCATGTGCACAAGCAAAATGTCGTGCATTTTGGATCAGTTAGACAATGCCATGTTATTCCCAACACTATTCTTTACAAGATGACAGCCCATTGCAATATTTAATTTTAATATATTTTTTATTTCAAACACATGACTGTCAATCTTAAGCAGGAGTAGTTTTCTTTTTTCTATTTTTCCCCTTTTATTTTATCTTGAGTTAGCTTTTTTTGTTTGTGTATGGACTTTTTTGTGAATTGGTGAGTGACTTGCTTGTGAGATATAGAATAAGTACAAAAACAGGATTATATAACCTTGAATGCATTTCTTATATCAGAAACAAAACCTGTTGGATTAGTTGTGGCTATTACTCTCTTGGGAAAGTGAAAATACAAGACTGACGTTTGATACGAGCTTTGTGTGAACTATATACTTTGGGACTAAGAACAGCAACATAGGAATTTACACATACACGAAGGATGTTTTATTGAATGCACCCCCTAATCTTTTTAAAGTTGGATAAATGGATGCCTGAGATCCGGGATGAGTGGCAAAGAGCATGTATGGTAATGCATTAAGTGCTTAAACTCGCCATTAACTGAAGAGGCACTTTCAGTTGTAAACCAGGCCCAGGGCCGTATAGCCAACGCCCTCGGTGAAACTACATTGTGCACCCTTTCTGCTTGTCCTCTATCTCTCCTCACCCCTCCCATCCATGATCTCGAGCTCACATGTCAGGCCCTGCCTGGTTACCTTGGAGCAGTGACCGGATGGGGAACACTCGTCTCCACGCCCAAATCACCTATTCCATTGCTAACTGGAGGTGAGAGGTCACGGGAGGGGGAAGGTGTAGGAGAAAGCGAAACGAGGGGGCTCAGAAAGAAACAATTAGATTTTATGGACACTCTGGAGAAGATGAGCTGCCCGGGCACTATATATGGACTGGATCCTGCAACTCCCCCCCTCCTCCCAGCGCCTTGAGACCATTATGGGTGACTAGTCGCGCTATAACAAACACTTGATTGATTGATAAATTCACAGCAGCTGGAGCGGTCAGCTCCGTGTTTACATTTTATCAATTTATGCCCTTGTAAATCGAGGTGCCCTGGGCCCAGCTCGCCCTTGCCAAAAGTTGGCTCTAGCCAGACCAATTGGCTTTGCCAATGCGTGTTTGCATTTGTGCACACAAGCATTTCGGAAGTCAATATTGTTAAGCAGGAGGGCTTCAGAGCAGAGAGGCAGAAGGTTCGTTCACTGTGTCAAACATGAAATACTTTCCTCTAAAAATAGAATCTGAATAATTGCTCTTCATTTGTTGTCAGAATCAACCTTGGTTGATTAAAGCTTTTGTCATTGGGTGAAACCATGAGCCCGGGCAGCAAGATCGAGTTCCCTCAGCTCCGCGCTTGCCTATTCTTCTTGGTTAAATTGTGATACTGGAACTCCTAGAAAGCCTTACAGAGTCTCTAATCTGTTAATCCTCCCAAAATAGACAGATGAAAGATGGGTAGGAGTACCGTTAGGTGCCAGAGAGTTGGAATGGTAGCTCAAGGGAGGTAGCTGGAGAGAGTTTAAAGCTAGAAAATAGAAAGAAAGAGAACAAGAAAAACAAGCATTGAAAATGCAATAGGTCTCGCATTAGGAAAGTTTTTTTATTTTTTATTTATGTGTTGGTTTTGAAAATAATTTCAAAAAGGGGGTGGTGATGGACAGAGTATCTGAGTTAATCAGAACACTCCTACCCAGTCAACAGATCAGGGCTTGATCCATCACCGTTTTTTAGCTCACTGCACCATCCCAGTTCAGAACCTGGCTATATGCAAATTAGTCTGTCCCTGGCCCAGTGCATCATGGGAACAGGGCAGACCAAACTACCAAGCCAATTCTTCACTGGAAAGGAAACAAGCTTCCGGGGACCGGTTTCTGGCATTACAGCCGTCTTCGGCCCGGCTTGCTTGAATCCTGATGGTGCAATGAGCAAGGGACTCATGTCTGAGCATACCCTTCCACACTCATGGTGGCCAAAATAATTTCAAAAAGGGGGTGGTGATGGACAGAGTATCTGAGTTAATCAGAACACTCCTACCCAGTCAACAGATCAGGGCTTGATCCATCACCGTTTTTTAGCTCACTGCACCATCCCAGTTCAGAACCTGGCTATATGCAAATTAGTCTGTCCCTGGCCCAGTGCATCATGGGAACAGGGCAGACCAAACTACCAAGCCAATTCTTCACTGGAAAGGAAACAAGCTTCCGGGGACCGGTTTCTGGCATTACAGCCGTCTTCGGCCCGGCTTGCTTGAATCCTGATGGTGCAATGAGCAAGGGACTCATGTCTGAGCATACCCTTCCACACTCATGGTGGCCAAAATAATTTCAAAAAGGGGGTGGTGATGGACAGAGTATCTGAGTTAATCAGAACACTCCTACCCAGTCAACAGATCAGGGCTTGATCCATCACCGTTTTTTAGCTCACTGCACCATCCCAGTTCAGAACCTGGCTATATGCAAATTAGTCTGTCCCTGGCCCAGTGCATCATGGGAACAGGGCAGACCAAACTACCAAGCCAATTCTTCACTGGAAAGGAAACAAGCTTCCGGGGACCGGTTTCTGGCATTACAGCCGTCTTCGGCCCGGCTTGCTTGAATCCTGATGGTGCAATGAGCAAGGGACTCATGTCTGAGCATACCCTTCCACACTCATGGTGGCCAAAATAATTTCAAAAAGGGGGTGGTGATGGACAGAGTATCTGAGTTAATCAGAACACTCCTACCCAGTCAACAGATCAGGGCTTGATCCATCACCGTTTTTTAGCTCACTGCACCATCCCAGTTCAGAACCTGGCTATATGCAAATTAGTCTGTCCCTGGCCCAGTGCATCATGGGAACAGGGCAGACCAAACTACCAAGCCAATTCTTCACTGGAAAGGAAACAAGCTTCCGGGGACCGGTTTCTGGCATTACAGCCGTCTTCGGCCCGGCTTGCTTGAATCCTGATGGTGCAATGAGCAAGGGACTCATGTCTGAGCATACCCTTCCACACTCATGGTGGCCAAAATAATTTCAAAAAGGGGGTGGTGATGGACAGAGTATCTGAGTTAATCAGAACACTCCTACCCAGTCAACAGATCAGGGCTTGATCCATCACCGTTTTTTAGCTCACTGCACCATCCCAGTTCAGAACCTGGCTATATGCAAATTAGTCTGTCCCTGGCCCAGTGCATCATGGGAACAGGGCAGACCAAACTACCAAGCCAATTCTTCACTGGAAAGGAAACAAGCTTCCGGGGACCGGTTTCTGGCATTACAGCCGTCTTCGGCCCGGCTTGCTTGAATCCTGATGGTGCAATGAGCAAGGGACTCATGTCTGAGCATACCCTTCCACACTCATGGTGGCCAAAATAATTTCAAAAAGGGGGTGGTGATGGACAGAGTATCTGAGTTAATCAGAACACTCCTACCCAGTCAACAGATCAGGGCTTGATCCATCACCGTTTTTTAGCTCACTGCACCATCCCAGTTCAGAACCTGGCTATATGCAAATTAGTCTGTCCCTGGCCCAGTGCATCATGGGAACAGGGCAGACCAAACTACCAAGCCAATTCTTCACTGGAAAGGAAACAAGCTTCCGGGGACCGGTTTCTGGCATTACAGCCGTCTTCGGCCCGGCTTGCTTGAATCCTGATGGTGCAATGAGCAAGGGACTCATGTCTGAGCATACCCTTCCACACTCATGGTGGCCAAAATAATTTCAAAAAGGGGGTGGTGATGGACAGAGTATCTGAGTTAATCAGAACACTCCTACCCAGTCAACAGATCAGGGCTTGATCCATCACCGTTTTTTAGCTCACTGCACCATCCCAGTTCAGAACCTGGCTATATGCAAATTAGTCTGTCCCTGGCCCAGTGCATCATGGGAACAGGGCAGACCAAACTACCAAGCCAATTCTTCACTGGAAAGGAAACAAGCTTCCGGGGACCGGTTTCTGGCATTACAGCCGTCTTCGGCCCGGCTTGCTTGAATCCTGATGGTGCAATGAGCAAGGGACTCATGTCTGAGCATACCCTTCCACACTCATGGTGGCCAAAATAATTTCAAAAAGGGGGTGGTGATGGACAGAGTATCTGAGTTAATCAGAACACTCCTACCCAGTCAACAGATCAGGGCTTGATCCATCACCGTTTTTTAGCTCACTGCACCATCCCAGTTCAGAACCTGGCTATATGCAAACTCTGTCCATCACCACCCCTTGTTGTAAATAAATTGGTTTTGAAAATAGCAAAATTAATACCTTTGTCAGGTGGATGTGGTGGTGGATGTGGTGGTGAATGCGATGGTGGTGGATGCGATGGTGGTGGATGCGATGGTGGTGGATGTGGCGGTGGATGTGATGGTGGATGTGATGGTGGATGTGATGGTGGATGCGGTGGATGTCATGGTGGATGTGATGGTGGATGCGGTGGATGTGGCGGTGGATGTGGCGGTGGATGTCATGGTGGATGTGATGGTGGATGCGGTGGATGTGGTGGTGGTGGATGCGGTGGTAGATGTAGTGGTGGTGGATGCGGTGGTGGATGTAGTGGTGGTGGATGCGGTGGTGGATGTAGTGGTGGTGGATGTGGTGGTGGTGGATGTGGCGGTGGATGTGGTGGTGGTGGATGTGGCGGTGGATGTGGTGGTGGATGTGGTGGTGGTGGATGTAGTGGTGGTGGATGTAGTGGTGGTGGATCTAGTGGTGGTGGATGTGGTGGTGGTGGATGTGGTGGTGGTGGTGGTGGATGTGGTGGTGGATGTGGTGGTGGATGTGGTGGTGGATGTGGTGGTGGATGTGGCGGTGGATGTGGTGGTGGTGGATGTGGCGGTGGATGTGGTGGTGGATGTGGTGGATGTAGTGGTGGTGGATGTAGTGGTGGTGGATGTAGTGGTGGTGGATGTGGTGGTGGTGGATGTGGTGGTGGTGGTGGTGGATGTGGTGGTGGATGTGGTGGTGGATGTGGTGGTGGATGTGCTGGTGGATGTGGTGGTGGATGTGGTGGTGGATGTGGTGGTGGATGTGGTGGCGGTGGATGTGGTGGTGGATGTGGTGGTGGTGGATGTAGTGGTGGTGGATGTAGTGGTGGTGGATGTAGTGGTGGTTGATGTGGTGGTGGTGGTGGTGGATGTGGTGGTGGTGGTGGTGGATGTGGTGGTGGATGTGGTGGTGGATGTGGTGGTGGATGTGCCGGTGGATGTGGTGGTGGATGTGGTGGTGGATGTGGTGGTGGATGTGGTGGTGGTGGATGTGGTGGTGGTGGATGTGGTGGTGGTGGATGTGGTGGTGGTGGATGTGGCGGTGGATGTGGTGGTGGTGGATGTGGTGGTGGTGGATGTAGTGGTGGTGGATGTAGTGGTGGTGGATGTAGTGGTGGTGGATGTGGTGGTGGTGGATGTGGTGGTGGTGGTGGTGGATGTGGTGGTGGATGTGGTGGTGGATGTGGTGGTGGATGTGGTGGTGGATGTGGTGGTGGATGTGGTGGTGGATGTGGCGGTGGATGTGGTGGTGGTGGATGTGGCGGTGGATGTGGTGGTGGATGTGGTGGTGGTGGATGTAGTGGTGGTGGATGTAGTGGTGGTGGATGTGGTGGTGGTGGATGTGGTGGTGGTGGTGGTGGATGTGGTGGTGGATGTGGTGGCGGATGTGGTGGTGGATGTGGTGGTGGATGTGCCAGTGGATGTGGTGGTGGATGTGGTGGTGGATGTGGTGGTGGATGTGGTGGCGGTGGATGTGGTGGTGGATGTGGTGGTGGTGGATGTAGTGGTGGTGGATGTAGTGGTGGTGGATGTAGTGGTGGTGGATGTGGTGGTGGTGGTGGTGGATGTGGTGGTGGTGGTGGTGGATGTGGTGGTGGATGTGGTGGTGGATGTGGTGGTGGATGTGGTGGTGGATGTGCCGGTGGATGTGCCGGTGGATGTGGTGGTGGATGTGGTGGTGGTGGATGTGGTGGTGGTGGATGTGGCGGTGGATGTGGTGGTGGATGCGGTTATAAAGCCTGTGATTGATAGAACTTAGAAACGGCAAAACTATGATAGCAAGCATATGTTTAATTAAGCGCATGTGGACAGTGAATTGCATTGCATGAAATCCTTTTCTTAGTGTGGCATGTCAGATTTAGTCCAATCCCTAGTGCGAAATCAACATGAATCACTTTTCGCTCCAAAAACACATGTAGGAGCAAAAATCAAAAATCTAACTTAGGTGAACAGTCTCTAATGCAGCAAAGTAACCAAGTGTGTGGCATTTCTTATAGGTGTAAAATCACTCTGCATAGAGAGAAAATTTAGTTTGATGATGAATGAGTTGTGAAAAATGTGTATTCGTAAGACATCCCCAGCACATAGAGGTGCAAAAATTACATTTAGTTGCAAAATCCCACTTTGTGAAACATCGATAGAAGTGTGAACACACTGCGATGAGCTAAAATAAAATTAGTGTTATAAAGCAAAGCAAGCAGATATCGTTATTATCAACATCGGATTAAAAAAAAAAAAAAAGAAAAGGAGACACGGCCGGCCAGCCGTGAAACTGAAAGCACGGCCGGCCGGCCGTGAAAAAGCCTTTGATGCAGCAGGGGGTAATTAGGGGAGGAGAATGGCTGGGCTGAGGCAGAGCGCCAAGCCTTTGATGCAGCAGGGGGCGGAGCGGGAAGAGCTGCTGGCGGCACTAAGCTGACGATTTGATGCTGTGCACGCGCATTTTAACTAATTGCGCTTGCGCATTGAGTTAAAAGTGCACATGCACTTCATCAAATCGCCAGTGAATCGCCAGTGTAGGTAAGCTTTGTTTAAGCCCCCATAGTCTCGCTCTGCTCAATGCGCATGCGCATTGACAGGCGAGACTTAACAAGGGGCCCCTGGCAGTGAGAAAGAGAGGTCTGCAGAAAGATGCACATGCAACTAGACTCAGAAACATGCATGTTGTAGAAAGAAAATCAGAGGCATGCAGAGGAGGAAGCGAGAGAGAGAGAGAAGAAACATACACAGAGACAGAAAGAAACACTGCCAGGCCTACAGAAATATATACAGACAGGTAGGGACAGCAAACCAGAAGCAGGTAAAATTAGACGGGTATGCATATACAGACATACAGAGAGCAGGGCCCCTGTAATTATGCGGCAGGAGAGGGCCAAATTATGTGCAAGGACAAGCCGGAAACCTACTTCCACCTCAAATTCAGAACACACTACGATAACTTCATCAACCACCCACAAGACGCCACAGCCAAACTCCCCCCTGCACGAAACTCCAGCCAGCCCACCATCCCCAACTGGACACCGATCACGACCGAAGACACCGCCTCGACCATAAAAAGCATCCACTCAGGGGCCCCCACGACCCTTGCCCCCGCACATCTACCACAAAGCTGCGGACACCATCGCACCTGAACTGCAACACACCATCAACACTACCTTCACTACAGGTACCTTCCCAGACAACTGGAAGCGCGCAGAAGTCAGACCTCTGCTCAAGAAGTTCACGGCCGACCCCACCGATCTCAAGAACTACTGGCCCATCTCGCTCCTCCCCTCCATGGCCAAAGTGGCAGAGAAAACAGTCAACAAGGAACTGATGCGATTCATTGAAGAGAACAACATCCTCGACCCATTCTAGACCGGATTCCGAAGCAACCATAACACAGAGACCGACCTACAAGCCGCCACAGATGATATCCACTCCCTCCTGGACCAAGGCCACTCCACAACCCTCATCCTCCTTGATCTGTCCGCAGCCTTCAACACCTTCTCCCACCGCACACTAATCACCAGGCTACATGACGCAGGCATACAAGGAAAAGCGCTGGACTGGATCCGATCGTTCCTCACCGGGAGAAGCCAAAGGATCAGACTACCACCCTTTCTCTCAGCCCCCACGGATATTACCTGCGGAGTCCCACAGGTGTCATCCTTGAGCCTGACCCTCTTCAACATCTACATGGCCCCCCTCGCAGCCATCGTCCGACAACACGGCCTCAACATCGTATCCTACGCGGATGACACCCAGCTCATCCTCTCCCTCACCAGAGACCCCTCCACCGCAAAACTCAACTTCCAGAAAGGGATGCAAGATGTGGCAGTCTGGATGAACAACAGCTGCCTAAAACTCAACGCAGAGAAGACAGACGTCCTCGTCCTTGGAACCACCCCTCAGCATGGTACAACACCTGGTGGCCCACTGCCCTCTGAAGCCCACCGACCCCCTAGGACCACGCCAAAAACCTCGGTATCGTACTCGACTCCACCCTCGCCATGAACAGACAGGTCAACTCCGTCACCTCCAGCTTCTTCAACATTCTCTGCACCCTTCGCTAGACCTTGAAATGGATCCCCCTGAATCAAGGAAGACAGTCACCCACGCACTCATCACCAGCAGACTGGACTACGGAAACGCTCTCTACGCCGGCATAAACAAGTCCCTACTCCGCAAACTACAAACAATACAGAACACAGCAGCCAGACTCGTCCTAGGCATCCCCCAGCACGAACACATCAGCCAACACCTATGGAGACTCCACTGGCTCCCCGCAGAGAACAGAATCACCTTAAAAATCCTCGCCCACGCCTACAAATGCCTACACAACACCGGACCCAAATACCTCAACGACAGAATAAATTTCCACGCACCCAAAAGAAACCTCCGATCTTAAACCTCACACTGGCTGAAACCCTGCACATACACAGAGCCAGAGCAGGTGGTAGATCGTTCTCCCACCTCAAGACCTGGCTCTTTGGCTGAACGGATCTGCTAACTCCCCCATCCCCCAGCGCCTTGAGACCCTCATGGGTGAGCAGTGCGCTTACAATTCCCTGATTGATTGATTGAGTAAATTATGTGGCAAGAAAGGCAAATTATGCGGCACAATGCAGTATATTTTGTAATAGTATTACTTCATTATTTCGTCATTTTAATCTTCGTAACGCTGTCTGGGCATT
The DNA here is from genome assembly GCF_964261635.1 of Lissotriton helveticus. Classification (NCBI taxonomy): domain Eukaryota; kingdom Metazoa; phylum Chordata; class Amphibia; order Caudata; family Salamandridae; genus Lissotriton; species Lissotriton helveticus. Next base: position 588,996,116 of record NC_136073.1, read on the forward strand.
GGTGGCACCTCATTAGTACCATTTTAATACCCAAATATAGCAGTAAGAAATAGCAAGGTGAAGAGTCCAACTTTGCAAAGGATCTTTCAGTGCGCAATACCACGTATCGATGAATTTATTTGTAACCTTTGAGTCATTTGAGTTAGAAAAACTTTTTTTTGGTTAAAATCTGCAGATTATGATATGCAAATGCGCCAAATCTATAATTATGAGAAAATCGCCGCACAATCGCATAATAACAGTGGCCCTGACAGAGAGTCATACTGGCAAAACATAAACAACAGAAACAGAGCAAAACAGGCAGGTAGTCCGCAGACAAAAACGCAAATTAAGAGTGAGACCCAAGCAGGAAGGCAGTCTGACAAATAGAGACAGATAAACAGATGCAGTTAAGCATCGGCAGTATACGGGATAGTATCAAATAGACAAGCGTATGCAAACGCAGTCAGACAGATAGTACGTTTCGAAAAGAAACTAAGACACACACGCACTCTTATACACACAGGCAACATGTAAATAGACGACCAGACAGACACAGAGACAGGCATCAATAGATGTTGAAAAATAGAGCGCACGAGAGACACAGAGAGGCAGGAGGAGGGAAAGAGAGAGCAACAGATTGTTGATCTCATTTACAATTGGGCAGCGATGGGAAGATAGATTATTACGTTGAGAGCGGTGGTGTAAAGGATGTATAGGGGAGGCTTTTCCCAAGAGGAATCAGTAAAAGCCTTGGAGGATGGTAAGGTGCTATGGATCACAGTAAATATGTGAAATCTCACTGCCCGAGGCAGGATCAATTATTTGAATTTCCCAAAAACCTAATGTGAAGTAATTTGACGAAGTTTCCCTGGAAAATGACTCCTGGGCTTGAGTGTGAGTTAGTTGATGGAATGCGCTCCCAACCTTTGATGACGAGGATGGGGGACAGAGAGAGCATAAGCCAAGGCTAAGCGATTTTGCATATGCGGGAAGTAACATTTGAAGAATGATTGGATATATTGCTGAGCCCTGAGGCAGTTATAGTCAGATGAGAAAAGCTATTTGAAGAGACATCTATAATCAATATTAAGACAAAGAAGGTTTTTAAGATGTGCAAAACGTTTTTATTCCAAGCAGCTGCCACATTTTAGTTGAATGTTTTATTTTCAGGTCCAAGAAAGAGTGCATTGCAGTAGTGTAATCTAGAAAGACTTGTGCCATGAATATAATTTTTCCGTTGTTCTGTAGGGTTGAACTGAAGAAGTTTCTTCTGGGTATTCACTAGAAAGAAGGTTGTGGACACTGTTTTGGAAACGTTTTCTTGAAAAAATGATTAGTGTTCATGTTGATACTTGCTGGACGTGGCCCTCTCTGCAAGGTCTCCCCCAAATCTTTTACTTAAACCCTCCTGTTTTCTTTTTTTTAGGGCTCGGGCCTACGTCACACTGCGTAGCAGTGTAGGCGGAGCCTAAGAGTCCTTGTGTTAGGGTCTCCGAAAAGCTACCTAACAGATTCCTGGCTGCTCGTGATTTTTCTTCCTTTTTTATGCCAGCTGCATTTCGATTGGCCTTCTCGTGCGTGTGTTTTTGGAAGAGAGCACGCAATAGGCCATAGGCGGTAGAGTAGCTCCGCCTATGGCATATTGCGTGCGGTCACGCGCACCAGAAGGCCGTATTTCTGCAATTATCGCGGCTTGACGGACGCGATAATTAGAAACATATGCCTGCAGTGGCGCGCGCGCGCGTACCACTGCGGGCTTTTTTTTTGTAGCGGGCTTTTTTTTTTTGTAATCGCGATCGCAAAAGCAATCGCTTTCAGTGCAGCACCAGCACATGGATCTGTCATGCGGTTTCCTAGCAGGATACGTTAACCAACTGGCATGGGTGCAAATTCAGGACGCAAATTGGGTGCAAATTCAGCGTAAAAATTCAGGACAAAGGGTCAAAATTCAGGACAAAAATTCAGGACAGAAGGTCAAAATTCAGGACAAAAATTTGGGACAAAACATAAGTTTTACAAACATACCAGAGGAGGTGGCACAATCATATATATATGTAAATAGACAACCAAAATAAATATAAGTCAAAATAAGTTTATATAAGGTTGCGCCAATGGCGCACTTCAGTTTTTCAGTTTGCATGCAGCTTTGCAAAGCGACATCTGCAATCAAGATTTGTGCTAGTAACAATAAACATTAATAAATAGTATTTTTGTATTTTTATGTTGAAATCTGTCTTTTAAATGTACAGTGAAAACGCTGTTAGTTATTCTATTTTTATTTTCTCCAGCATGGCACCAAGACAAAAGCAGAATGCTTTGCACTAGTCCCATGCAGGAGAAGGCACCCCACATGTTGTCACTACAATTGGTCCCATTGTCATTCTAAAGTGCTAATCAGCTGCAGTCTCAGAGTGACAATGGGTCAGTCCACAGTCTGCGCCAGGTCCGGGTCTGCAGGCAGCCTCTACAGATTAAAAGATAAGAGCGAGAGGCCCGAGTGAAATCTTTTAAACTCACGGGGCCTCTCGCACGGGAAACAGCATTCCTCACTGAAATTTCCTATTTCGATTTTAGTATGATGCCTGTAAGGCGTCCGTAATTTGAGATCCCCGAATTACGGACGCCTTACAGTTATCATACTAAAATGACGGATGGTCCGTGAAATTTACGGACGGTTGGTCACCCTATAGCAGGAGGCAGCCCGGCTCACGTTGCTGTCGGTCCCCAGGACGCCGTATTAGGAGGATTGCAGCAACGGGTTTCTTGGTTTCTACCTTGCTCTGTCTGCGGTGCACTGCCCATGCTCTTCTTTCGCAGCTGCATTAGACACTTTAGGTCACAGACTTAGCGTCTCGTTTTGAGAAGCATCTTCAATGTTGTACCGCTTATTCCTGCTCTCCCCCCGGCTTAGCTGGCTGCTGCAGCCGCCGACGCCTAGCCGAGGTAAATATGCCGATGTTTCTGTAGCATCTATCCCTTAGAGAACTCAGGAAGGCCGGAACTCGGGCTCTGCACTGCAGAGCCTCTCCCTCCGGTGACCGGCTCGTTTTCATTCCACTTCATTCAAATACGCCTGGGAAGTGCCGGCTGGGTTTAGTGTGCGCATGCGTACTGACTTCCAAAGGACAGCTTCAATCCATGGATCGCCTATTGTAAGGCAGGTTGGTGGATATTCAGGTGGCAACATCGCTCTTCCTGGTGCGTTTCCTGGATTTCGATAGGTTTTATATTACGCAGTTCTTTCTAAAAGAACCAGCAAGTCTTCTATGACAAAAGGCTCCGTACTAACCGGCGAATGTGAGTTCCGTTCATAGGTTTACGTTGGACGTATTTGATAACACATGACGAATCATAACAAGTTCAGGATTTTCCGATTACCGTCTCTTAGTTAGCGCTTGCGCAGGGTCCCATCTTTTCAGGGGCCCTGATAGATCCGACCCTGTTCTGCAATCTTGCCCTGACCACCTTGTAATCCTTAAACAGATAGTTTTCCTTTGATGTACTTTTAATGTGGGCGATGTGTGAGAGTCTATTACAGACAAATGTTTTTCATCCAACATACATAAAAAGTCTTTTAGATCCCCAAAACACCTCACATATGAGAAGTCAGAGGGTGTCACAGAGAATATTTTCAGTAATATGTGTGAGCTCCTGCTGTCTTAAAATATTGAAAACGTACCTCACTATCCCTGAATATTAAATAAAAACGCTGTTAGAATTTGGACAATTGTGCCTTTGCACTGTCTGTGATGAGGCCACAAAAGAGCTGGAATTGGATCCTATATTATTAGTTGTTCCGAATACCCCCCTCCAAAATAATACTTTGAGCCCCCAACACCCATAACATGTTCCTGTTCCCATGTAGGCCCCCACTGTGAACAGTGCAGCTCTCTTCACGTCTGTCTGAAAACAAGTTCATACAGTTTACACCGGATTATCCAGAAGCAGAGTTATAATTTGTTCTGTTTTAAGATTAAATCTGTTCCCTCAAAACTGCCTTTTGAATAGACATCTGGTGACATGGCTCTGCAGAGCCCTGGCTACAATGGTGCACAGCCCACTAGTAGTCGTGCGGGGCAGATGGGAGAGAATGCTAGAGTGAGTGCAGAGTGAGTGCAAGTGCAGAGTGAGTGCAGAGTGTGAGTGAGTGCAGAGTGTGGGTGAGTGCAGTGTGAGTGAGTGCAGAGTGAGTGAGTGCAGAGTGAGTGAGTGCAGAGTGAGTGATTGCAGAGTGAGTGCAGCGTGAGTCCAGAGTGAGTGCAAGTGCAGAGTGCAGAGTGATTGCAGAGTGATTGCAGAGTGAGTGCAGAGTGTGAGTGAGTGCAGAGTGTGAGTGAGTGCAGAGTGAGTGAGTGCAGAGTGAGTGAGTGCAGAGTGAGTGAGTGCAGAGTGAGTGCAGATTGAGTGTGAGTGCAGAGTGAGTGTGAGTGCAGAGGCAGAGTGAGTGTAGAGTGAGTGCAGGCGCAGAGTGAGTGCAGAGTGACTGCGAGTGCAGACTGAGTGTGACTGCAGAGGGACTGCAGAGTGACAGTGACTGCAGAGTGACAGAGACTGCAGTGTGTGAGTGCAGGGTGAACAGTGTGTGAGTGTGCAGGGTGAACAGTGTGTGAGTGTGCAGGGTGAACAGTGTGTGAGTGCGCAGGGTGAACAGTGTGAGTGTGCAGGGTGAGCAGTGTGTGAGTGTGTAGGGGCAGTGTGTGAGTGTGCAGGATACGAACACTCAAACTAAGTCCACCACACACACATACATAAGACCACACACATAAGACCACACACACACATCACACACACCACACACCCACACACACACACACCACACACACACACCACTCTCTCACCACCACACACTCACCACCACTCACCACCACACACTCACCACCACACACACACCACCACACACTCACCACCACACACACAACCACACACCACCAGCCGTCAGTGCATGCTTTCACCAGGCACAAACACCAACAGCCATCAGTGCACGCTTTCACCGGGCACAAACACCACCAGGCGTCAGTGCAGGCTTCCACCAGGCACACAACACCAAACGTCAGTGCACGCTTTCACCAAACACACACACACCACCAGCCATCAGTGCACCCTTTCACCAGGCACACAAACACCAGTGTCAGTGCACGCTTTTACCAGGCGCACTCACCACCAGCCATCAGTGTACGCTTTCACCAAGCACACACACCACCAGCCATCTGTACACGTTTACCAGGCACACACACCACCAGCCATCAGTTCACGCTTCCACCAGGCACACACACCTCCAGCCGGCAGTGCACGCTTCCACCAAGCGCACACACACCACCAGCCGTCAGTGAACAATTTCTACAGGCACACACACCAACAGCCATCAGTGCACACATCAATTGTTAACGCATCCACAATAAACTATTGTAGCAATCGCAGTATGGTGCACTTCACTTTTAAACAAATTCATCTAAAGCACAGAATGCCACCATTCATACAATTCCAATCCAACCCACATATTTCTACTACACACCACATGCATACACTCCATAACACATGGATAAAAGACATTGCCATTTACAATGCCATTACCTCTAACTCAAATAAATCCGAGACCTATTGCATTTCTAATGCTTGTTTTTTAAGTCTTTTTGTTGAATTTCCCCAAATACCAATGCATGTACAACATCATGCAACAGACAAATGACACAACTCATTATCGGAGACATCACCTCAGCCTAAACTTCACATGGTATGCTTAGGATGTCTGCCACCCATGGTCTACCTAACCTCCTCTCCTCTGCCCACTCCAGTGGTACCTCCTATAGCCTTTCCACCATGGAGACCAGGTTTTTTAATGCTTCATCAGGTATCCCCATCCCAAATACACTCTTTCTTTTTCTGCTGTGAAGAAGTATTTTGCTCTAATCCACTCCACCATAGTTGGAGCAGCCAGAGATCTCCAGTTCCGAGCGAGCTCCCGTTTTTCAATCATCAAGCCAAGTGCGTCTTTTACCCACCCATTTCCCTTTTCAGCCCAACCTTATCCTGAATAGAGCCATTTGGGAGTAGCTTCGAAGTGTATGCCCACCACACCAGTCAGCCATGCATGTGTCCTTGTCCAGTATCTAGATATCACAGAGCACTCCCGTATCATGTGCATAAATGTGCCTTCATCTTTCCCGCATTTATTGCAGGCTGGTGTGGGGCTGCTCCCAATTTTGTATAAATGTGTCTGTGTGAAAGAAGCCCTATGGAAATAATTGAACTAGCTGAAGCAGAGCTTTGCCGATATCACTAGATCCCCGTCAGCCGTTTTCAAACCCACCCAACCCTCCTCCTCCAATGGATCTGTCCCTTCTCCCACTGTTCCCTAAGCGTCTAAAATGGTTCTGGCATATTAAATATTATTTATTTATTATTTATTTAACGATTTGTAGAGCGCCTGGTGACCCGGAGGCATCCCCGCGCTGTAGTACCCTATATGTAGAGGAAATAGCCTTCTTCCCTTGACTTTTCATCAGCAATCTGTGCTCCAACATTTTAATGTCTGGGACCTCCGAAGATGTCCAGCTGACTTCTCCAAACCATGTCAGACTTGGAGGTAGCGGAAGAATTGCACCTTGCAAAGGGTACATTTGTTCTGAAACTGTCTGAAGGACCTAACATGAGATGTCTCCCATTTATCACCTCTTGTGGATCGACCGATGGAGTCCCATCCGCCAAACATGTTCCATAACAAAGAGGCTTTTATTTTGCGAGCCCCCATGTCATTTAAAATGCCAACGTGCTCAGTGCTACCATGCTTTCCTGTTATGGGTGACCTCAGGGAGATCCGTAGACACCTTATTGCTGTGTAATTGCGCTAAAAGCACCCACACCCCCGAAAAAACTGAGGTTTTAGTGGTTTCAACTGCGACTTCGCCCTGGAGTGATTTGTTTTGGCCCCAAGAGCTTGGCCCCACTCCGAAACCATGCCCCAATGTAAAAAGCCTTGGTATTAAGATCGACCATGATCTGACAATGGCTAGCCAGATATCTTCGTTTGTTGGGATGTGTACTAATCTAATCAGGCAGCTACGTAAGCTAGTTCCCCTACTCTCCCTAAATATGCTCCGGACCATCTTCTCGGCGACAATAATCTCAAGGATTGATTATGGGAAAGCGCTCTACCTAGGTTTGCCAAAAATCTTAATTAACCGCCTGCAGGTCATTTTGAACGATGCAGCGCGACTAATTTTTAGATTACCTAGACAGACCCATGCCTCCCCATTACTGCGCAGGCTACATTGGCTCCCCATAAAGCAAAGGGTGGATTTCAAAAGTCTATGCATCGCCCACAAGGCAATCTATGGGCAAGCGCCTGCCTATATAAAAGAACGGCTTGAGGTCTATAACCCTAAACGAATGCTGAGGTCTTCCAACTCCCAATTGCTGTCTTGCCCGTGTTTCAAAAAGGCAACCAAGTGAGGGAGATCCTTTTCTGTCCAAATCCCACAGTTGTGCAACAAACTACCGGAGTCCCTCCGCAAAGAAACAAATCTTCTCCACTTTAGGAAGTCACTGAAAACACTGCTGTGTAGGGAAGCTTTCTGTCTCATCTGAAGTAATGTTGCTATATCTGTACTTTCTCTTCTCACTCAACTGTTGTTACTGCTTCTGTCATGAGCGCCTAGAGACCTGACGGTGATTTGGCGCTATACAAACCTCAGATAACAATAACAATAACATAACCATACAGTTAATTTACAGCCTGACGGCAGAGTCTGCCCTATCTGCATAGAGTGGGTTATTTATGGGCAGCAGCGGTGAGACCTGGTAGTAGCTTCCGATGTCCACAAGTCCCAGCATTCCGTCAAATGAAGACTGTATACATTTATTAAAAGCTACTCTAGGTGCCTTCCCAACCTATATTTCGTCATAGTAGCTTGACAAGCGGTAAGGAAACCCCGGACCCCTCCTGTTTTTGGAGCCCGTTTTTGTTCACGATCAGGACTCTGTTCACTTTGCCACTGCTAACCGGTGCTAAAGTGCTTGTGATCAATCCTTAGAACATGGTAAAACTTCACCTAATTGGTGTATTTAATTTACTTACAGGTCTCTAGAAAAGTGGAATACCATATACCCAGGGCCAATAAAATAAATGCTACTAGTGGACCTGCAGCATTTATTGTGCCACCCACTCAAGTAGCCCTTTAAAACATGTGTGAGGTCTGCTTACAATACATATAAGCCACTTCTAGGGTAGGGTGCATGGAATCGAAAAAATAGGACAAGTGGGTTTAATTTTTATACATCCTGATAGTGAAAAACTCCTAAAACAGTTTCTCACTACCCTGGGGCCTACCACTCCAAGAGGATAACATTGGGTCACCTTACAACATTTAATAAATGATATCTTTTGTTTGGGAACTGGTGGAAATGTCATATTTGTTGTCTAAGGGATTGTAATTTAAATTCCCCTTTAACTGTAAAGTCAGATTTTAAGTCACAATTCTGAAAATGCCACTTTTAGAAGGCTGCATGTAAGGACACACACCCAAGAAGTAAGATAATAATAATCCGTCTGAGTGCCCGAGTGGCCTCATTAGAGTATTAAGTGCACATGGAACTTAAAATTTTTTTATGTTGCTTGTAGGGAGAAAAATCACCCGAAAGTTTCAAATACGCCACTTGTGATCGGCGCATTTGATAAGGGAGACACCGTTTACTATTAAACAGGTACGCGGTGCAGCTAGTATATAATATTTTAGTGCACTAACAGTTTTCGAGCATATATAATTGAAAACATTATTATAAATATTGCTTGTAGGAAAGAAGCAATTCGACAGAAATGAACTGCAAACATTACTTGAAGCTTGCGTAATACAAAAGGAAAGACGGTGCCCTTCACAAGTCAGGTATGCGGCCCAGCTCAACCGTCCCAAATAGTGTACAACTATTGCAGTAAAGTCATTACTCAGTGTTACAATATCACCCTTACAGCTCCCCACAGAAAATGATATGATTCACGGTTAACTCAATAAACCGGCGAATACACGCTGCACTCAGCAGGTAATTTTTCAAATAAACGGTGAACAAAAATAGAGAGAGCGTGTGAGGCCAAACTGCACTGACACTCATCTATTTGCGTTTAATTATCAGATATCATCTGCACAACAGGCCAGAATAAAAATTGTGAAGCCCTGATGAGAGTCCCATGAGTTTCACTGGGACTTGAAACGCATCGGCATGTTCTGAAACTTGTTTTGAAAATTGGCATGTTTTGAAACTTGTTTTGAAAATTGATGAGATTGGCATTTCAGCCCTTTTGTACATAATTGTCAAACCTAAACGGCTATACACGAAAAAATAGTGTGTAAATAGAATAGTGCATTATTGTATGATGTAAATGTCACACATTTATGATCACAGTATTTATTATTTATGTATTGATTTTTGATTCATCACTTTTTTGATGTTGAAATAAATAAGTGTTTCCTTTCTATTCAGACGTTTATGAAATAATACAACACAGTTCTTAAACTTAGAAAGAAAAAAGTTAAATAAATAACAAGATCCAAGAGGATTCTAACGTTGGTCTTGTAGTGTGTCTGTTGTAATTAAATAGTAGGACCACGAAAAAGTAGCGAGGTTTTCTTCAAAGTATTCACATAAAGGGCCCTATCTTGCTACAGTCCCTGGGCCAAAGCTCCCCCGAGATAACTTTTAGAAAGTTGGCATTGTATTGTCCTAACCATTTGGTGCCGATAGCCTGTATCCTGGGTGACAAAACTAGATTTAGTTGCCGCCACCGTTGCTGACCGGGGACTTCATCTCCCACAGAGCCCTGCTTCTCCCAGGAGGGAGGGTCTTGCAGATGCGCTTTTACGCGCCATGCGGTCAAGGAGTAGGAGATCCTATAATCCTGTATTATTCTCCAGAGTTTGAAAGTAGTAAATTAAAGCGTCCAGTGCACACAATCAATTGTGCAGTTCCTTTAAATGTGAAAAACACCCCAATCGAGTATTTTGAAAGTCATTGTTTTGACAACATTTTTGGGATGGGCCTGGGCTATTAGATCACAGGTTCTTGCTATGGGGTAAAGGTATTAGCCTTTTGTATATGAATTTATGGAGCTGGCCTCCTGAGTGTTAGATTCAGTGGTACTGTTTGGCAGGGTCTGACATGATATCAATGTAATTACTTGCAACCGTGCGGTAAATAGTATGATGAACTGTAAAGTATCTAGGGTTTTAAAGCAGCAATATAAATAGATGTATTTACTTTTTTACTGAATTTTATTATCTTAGAGGACAGATTTTTAACTTTTTAACAGCAATGGGGGGTCTTAATTCTGATTTTAATTGTGTTTATATATGTGTCCTAAGAACTATTCCTTGTATCTTGCTTTGATGACATATATATCAAATAAAACTAATATGAAAAAAAAATGGGAAATTTCACTCTGGTGGGAGATTGCCTCCCTTAAACAGTACATTCTAGTGGGGTGGATACCATGAGGCCCACGAATAATGATAACCCCAATTTATGAGAATACCAACCCAGGACTTCTAAAAAAAATGGTCTGACAATAATGCAGATAGCTCGATGAATATGATAAAAAGTTTTACTCAAGTATGCGGAAATTGAACAAAATGAAGTACTCAACAAAATAAAGGAGATTACACAAATGTTGGATAAAGAAGGTGATCAAACTAGAGTCAATAAATTCAAAAGTGACATGAGATACCGGTTGGAGACATATGAAAAAAGAATCATGGACAAGAAAGCCACTAAATTCTTGCGAGACAGACTGGATTATGAGAATGGGCAAATTGATACCTTTGTAAAACAGCTTCATACAAAAAGAAGACAAAAGGTACAGAGTGGCCACATAATCCTACAAGAGAACTCGCATAGCGAAATAAGCTGAGGTACAGGCTCGGAATTTGAGGCGGAGGAGAATACAGGAAAGCGGTCAGGAGCTACAAGGCTTACAGTCACAGATGAACTGCGTTTTTTACAATTAGACCAGAGAACAGATTACCGTCCTACGAGGTGAAGAGGAAGACCCAGAGGAAAAGGAAACAGAGGAGAGGAGGGCAGGGCAGGGACGCAGAAGAAATACAAGGAGCCCTTCGTAATCCACAATGACCTGCTGGCTCATCATCATTGCTGTGGAAACCACACGGTCATCATGCACTCTATCTACTCTGGACCACATTTGGCACAGTCCACATTTCATCTCTACCCCATCTGGGCCAACCTTACCCTGATACTCAACGACTCACTCATTACTGCCATTTTCCAGACACCCTTAGACATGTCACCATACTACCTCGACTTTTGAAACCTTCAGCCGATCCCAAGACACTGGCCAAACACAGACCTACCTCCTTGCTACCATACCTGGCTAACAACTTGGAAAAACTTGTCAAGAAATGACTGAGAGATCACCTTAATTACAACCACCTCCTGGGCCCTTCACAATCTAGGTTCAGACCCAATCACAGCATCTAAACCACCCATCATAATCACCACCAATGAAATCCACTTTATCATTGACAGGGACACACTGTGCCACTCATCCTTCTCAACTTATCTGCCACATTCTACACCATCTGTCACTCCATCCTCAACCAACGCTTCAGCAAAACAGACTTAGGCAGACCCACTCTCCAATGGATCAGCTCCTTCCTCAAAGGACACACTCAGTCTGTCGGATCTATACACCTCTTCTGCCTCCAATTTGATCTGTGGAGTCCCTGAAGGACCTCCCTCAGCCCCACACACTTCAATGTCTAGATAGCACTGCTCGCCAACATTGTTCATGTCCACAGCCTCAGCATCATCTCCTATTCCATTGACATCCAGCTAATCCTCTCCCTCTTTGACGACACCTCCAAAACCTAGACCAAATTCACCACCTGCTTGTCCAAAGTCGCCAAATGGATGAAGAGAACTGTCTGAGAACTGTTTGAAACAAGCTGGAATCAATTATCACCTCTATGCCGACGATACCCAACTCTACTACAAGATTAGATCCCTCTCAGACATCCTTCATCTCAACAACACCCTGAGTAAGATCCAAGACTGGTTCTTCTCTAACTATCTCAAACTGAACCTGAAAAAAACAGAAATCCTTCTCTTTTCCCTTAAAATAACCGACTCCCCATGCAAAGCTGGATCCCTGACCTCAATGCCCTTAATTGTTTGCTCTCCCTATCCAAATCAGCCAAATCACTTGGTTTCACCCTAGACAATAACCTTTCCCTTAATGACTATATAAAAAATTCTGCTAAAGGAGCTCTTTTCACTCTCCGACACATTAAGAAAATTAAATCCTTCATTCCTTTTGAAGACCTCAAATGTGTTGTCCATTCTCTTGTTCTCTCCTTACTTGATTATGGCAACGCTGTCCTCACCAGAACCCCTAAAGTACACCTAGCTCCACTTAGATCTGTGCTCCATTTGGCGACCAGACTCATCACTGACTGCAAACGATTTGAGCACATCACACAAAACCTCAAAGCCCTCAACTGGCTACCCATTGAAGGTAGATGCCTCTACAAGACTGCATGCATTACACACAAAGCGCTTCACCAACAAACCCCGCTTTACCTTACCAATAAACTCAACAAAGCAGGATGCTCCCGACTGGCGAAAAGCACCAACTCTCTCCTCCTTATACCCCCTTTGTTTACTAAGAAAGCTATCCAATCTCGCTCCTTCTCTGGGAACTATCCCAACATCTGGAATTCACTGTCTAAAGACCTGCGCTGCAAGCCCTCCTACTTCAGCTTAAAAAAAGACCTTTCATTCCACCTCCTCAACAAATTCTTTGGTCATTAATCTCTCTTCTGACCCTATTCTCTATCTCTCCCTGTATAAATGGTCCTGTTTGATTGATGCCTTCCCTCTCCTTGCCCCCACTCTTTATTCAGCCACCATCTTTCCTGTTACCTGTCCCCACTCTACCCCCTCCCCATTTCCCATCTTTCCCCTCCGCTCACTACCCCTACCTCATCTCCGTCGCTCACCCTATTATTCAACTCCCAATCATTTATTTTCATCCTTGCTGTTCATATCATGTTAATCCTCCAGAGTGTTGGCCCTCAATCTATTGCTGAGCCCTTCCGATGTGCTTTTATTTACCTTTGTAAAATTGCGCCTCCTTCCTCCCTCCTCCCAGGGTAACTACCCTGTTCCGTTCCCATCTTATTTCCATACCATTTTGTGGTGATGTAACTGACTGTTTTTGTTTTAGTCTTATGCTTTCCTCTTATGTATATTGTTTGTGCCCTTCGCTTTGTACCTAAATCAAGTTGTTGTTTTGTATTAGACTGTCTATGCTTTACCCTGAACAATTGTTTATATTTATTGTACTACTCCTTCTCCTGTAAAGCGCTCTGATACTCATGGGTCTAGCCAGCGCTATATAAAACCTCTAAAATGAATCCATACTAATATTATAAAGAGAGAGCCCAAACCGTTGAGGCGGGTAAGCTCCGTAACCACAGCGCCAACCGGAACACCCAATACAGCATTGGAAAGGAGAGTATCAGCAGATGGACATAGGCTATCCACCAGCCCAACATATACATTAGAAGTGAAAAAGAACGTTTTGGATAAAGTAGTCCGTTGTGGGTCTGTGCGTTCTGCTGTGAAGCGATGGGCGTGTGCATTCAGCAAAAGCCGGCGGTATCATACAGCTTACGATAAGCGTTCTGTGTGGGACTAGCGTTCTAACACGAGTGGGCGTGTGCCGTCGGAGACGCCGTAAGCATTCAGAAGCAGGAGTTATGGCGATGCGATGTGGGGCGTCGGCTGGAGCGGACACACACGTTCGAATATTGCGGTAACGACAATTAACAGAAGAGCACACGCTCACCTTCAGCGCTACCAAACGAGGGCTTATGAACGGACGCAGAGGCGGGACTTCGGCACATTCGTCAGCGGGTGCTGAGGCGCATGCACAGCTCGACTAGACAGGTAAAGAAGACGTCCTATAATTGCAAAACGGAACGTGTTACTCATCAGAACAAGTACATGGTATTGGACCTACTAACCCTACTGCCTTAGCTAATGCTGCCTCCGGTACTATTTGTATTTGTTCCAACCATTGCAGACATTCTATTTCATCCCCGGACAACGTTGGGACGGGCCGCTAGTAAATCAAATAAATTGTCTGAAGCTCGACTCAGACAAGATGGAAGTGGTACTCATCAGAAAAGACTTCTCACCCTGGACTGTGGCCTGGTGGCCACCCAAACTAGGACTGAATTCCAACTCATCAAACAAAACCAGGAACTTTGTGATAGTAACCGACAACTCAATGTCTAAACATGTCAACTTGGTGCCTGTTCCAGCTTCCACAGCCTCAAGCTCTTTATAAAAATCTTCAGATGGCTCTTGCTCAACACCAGAATAACTGTTACACAGTCCATGATCATCAGCAAGCTGGACCACAAAAATATAATCTACATCTGCATCACCACACAGCTCACCAAGAGACTCCAGGTCATACAAAACGCATCACCCAGACTCTTACACAAACTGTCACGCCACACTCATATTTCCACACATCTCAAAGACCTCCACTGGCTTACAGTTCATAAACACACACGTTTCAAGTTCCTCACACCCTCTTACAAAGTCCTGCACAATCTAAGTCCTGCATATCTGAACAGCCACATCAGCTTTCACACTCTAACTAGAAACCTCCACTCAGCCGGCTTCTGGCTCACTCACATGCCCAGGGTCAAAAGAACTGGCAGGCGTGCATTCTTGTACTTGGCTCCTAAAGCCTGGAACAACCTCCCCCTGCACCAGAGTCAGCAACTCAATCCTAGAATTTTTCAAGAAACTAAAAACCTGGCTCTTCCAATAGCCCTCGGTCAGGGAAGCTATCTCCTTCATTAGGCTCCAGGATACTCCTCATAGGTGATAGGCGCACCATACAAACACTCATAACATAACAAAGCGGAGACCAGAGGTTTTCTTAATGGGCTGTACGTTTCTTGTTTTGTCAGGTGGATGGGCATTTGAGTGTGCAGAAATGTATTTACCCTGACTGGTTTTCAACATGCTTTTTAACACACCCTTGTGCCAATCTTGAGTGGGAAAGTTCAACACGACCTTTTTCAGATCATATGGATGTATTTTATGTCTTTTGCAGGTACTGGTGTGTGTTTTTGTACAAGTAGCAACAGCAAGTGTTGCTTCTGCCCAATTTCACTCATAAGATTGTGCTTTCCACTGTGGCTCTCTCTTCTTTATTTTACAGGCATACACATTTGGGAGCTCTCGCCTGCTTTGGGTTACTTAATTTACTTGCCTTGCAGTATTCCCATTTAAGCTAAATTGGAAGTCTGTATTGACCTTACTCTGGGAAGTTATTTGGCTGCTCTATATTGCTAACGAATAATATGATAATGAGAGTTTAGTGATGGTAGCCTTTCTAGTTTGTCACCGACTCACAGCGCAGCATCATTTGGTAGTTTATAATGCCCGAGAGGTGTTTGGTGAGCATGTCAGAGTAGAGTACCTGAGGTTTTGAGCAACCACAAATCTGGGTATCCAAGAAAATCTTTGTTTTTATTGGACAAAAACTCAGGCAGAGGCTCATGCAGATGTTGAAATGTAAAATTGAGAGAGTCCTGAGCTTTGTGAAATTTTATCCATTATGCTGGTGCTGGGGAAGTTGCATTCACAAGTTTAGCATATCCCGTGGTTATGAAGGATGAGACTCTTTTCAAGGTTATATGGTTCTCTTATCTACATTGAGCATGTTTTTTCTGAGTTTCATTCCACAATACAGTTGTTTAAAGATTGACCTACCAACATATGATCTCCATAGCATCAACACCAACACACCATCAAGGTAAGTAGATGTAGAGTTAGAATAGTAAACTTATATCTCCTCTATGTACTTACCTGGATGATATGGCGTTAGGCAATATTATGGACACAACATTTTCGCACGTCCATATTAAAACCTTGATATTATGAAATACATTTCTAATTCTGTGCTCTAGTATATTTAAAAAATAGATTTCATTTATTTAGAAGATGGGTGTTGATTTCTATGGCTCTAGACTGTTGAGTAGTAGCTATTACTTTTCCCATAAATAGACTCTTTGAGGCTGCCCATATTTGGGTGGTCTGCTTGTGCAAGGAGTGGGCTTTCCGCGTGTCGAGCTATATATGCTTGCTCACTTTAGCTCAGAGGGGATGGTTCCAGTGGAAATGAATACAGGGATGCCTTGACCATGCGTGATGTGCATGTGGCTTCCAGGCACTGGGTGGTGCTCACGCTGGGGCAGATTTACGTTTCCTGGCGCATCCCTGCAAATCAGCAGGGATGCGCCAGGAAAGATGTGTGACTCAAGTTTACCCTTGTGCCACAACAGATACGCCGCATTTACAATGCGGCGCATCATGGTGCAAGGATAAACAGATGCGTGTCTCATCTGCTGGCGTAAGGTTGACGCAGTGCTGGAGTTCTGTCGCAGGCATGAGGCAACTCCAGCAATGTTCCATTCCTTTCTATGTACAACATGGTGCGTCAAGCCTTACGCCTGCTTCAAGTAGGAGCAAGGTTTTGACGCAGCGGCATTGGAAAAGTGACTGAGTGAAATCTTGTAGATTTCACTCAGGCACTTTTCCGGGTCGTTCCTGCGAAGGAACTCCACCCCCTCCCCCCCTCGCGCCGGATCACCCACATGAAATCTGATGCAGGTTTGATGTGGCGCAGGGCTTTACAACGTGACGCATCTCCCTAGATGCGTCACTTTGTAAATAGGGCGCACCGTGGCGCATGGTTTACGCCACCAGTGCGTCTTAGAAGTGACGGAACACCGGTGCAAATGAGGCGCAAGGGGCTTGGAAATCTGCCCCGCTGTTTATTATGTGCCTGCTCTTCTACCTGTTACTGGGTCAGATGTAAAACGGTTCCGTTAGGTACAATATCTCTGGGTTTCTATCAGGCCATTGCACATTATTGAATCTTCATGAACTAATAACATCATTGCTGTAGCTTAGTCCCTCGGTAAGCTTATTGATTCCACCACAGGAGTCTGTGAACAGAAATCGACGCTTGTAAACCCATTTCTCAGGCCCATAAAGCATTATTGTATTTTATTGTGGCTTATCCCAGCATGCCCCGAGCGGGGTACTGAACTATTAACCAGGCTTTGGTGCACTTGTTAGCTGTCCTTCAAATTGCGGTTACTAATTAATTGGCAGCAGAATAAAGGGACCCAATAGCCCGGATTAGGAATTGCTGTGAGGCCAAATGTGTTTGTACTCGGTTTAGGCGAGTGGTGTGTAAAGAGCAGTTAACACAGGATGTCCTTCTAGTCGGTAATTAGCCCTTGAATTCCTGCTTCTCCCCTGGGAGTTTGCTTTTCCCATGTTAAGAAGGTGCTTTCCTTCAAAGAGTTGATTCGCCCATTCTTAGGCGCTAAAACGGAATTCCTTTCCTTGCTGTCCTTGACACGAGAGGGGGAGGGGAGCCGAGGTGTTTTGTGTGTGGACGCACGTTTTATCTCTCAGTGGCATGCTTTGTTTTAGATAAGGATGCTAAAGGTATTAGCTGGAGACGTCATCCCGCATGGTTCCTTGAAAAAACAGAACTAAAGTCTGGTGTTGACGGGTTTAGGGGAATAACCAGCTCCAAGCTGTAGAACAGAAAACGAAGGATTGGATTGCGTGGCATTTCTAGTGTAAATAAAATCAGGTGTGGCCTGGCTGTTGTAAAACAAGCCTGAGCTTGTTTGCGGCCTCTTGCTAGAGCAGTAGTAGCTGTGCTGGCAACGGTTATTTTGAGATGCGGTTCCTGCCCGGACAGCGTCCCAGAGTATACAATTAACTCTATTATATTCAAACATTTGTATAGCGCCTCATACTCGTGACCAGGGCCGAAACACTCATCGCATACTGGTGCAACGTACATAAATAATATTTACCGGCACCTTTCGGGATCGTTGCAGACTTTTACGGTAGTGGTGGCCTATTTTTTGTTTGTTTTGTTTTTTGCAGTATTATATAACGCGACCTCGACCGGAAGGTATTGGAGTGCTTTACATGAGCACAATCTACATTGCACAGGGACAAATCCAGTTTTGGTAGGCCCGGGGAGATTAAGTGATTTGCCCAGAATCACAGGATGTTGAGCCGACGCCATACTCGAACCTGGTTCCCCAGCTCCAAAGTCGGCAGGTAGCCTATATACCGCCCTGATAAAACAGGCTATCTGTCCTTGTTTTTAATCTTCTGTCAGAAACACGCGTCTATCGCAGACATACTTTGGATTTGGTAACTGAGTGTACCCTGTTACTCATGCTTTTATTTGCAGTTTTACCTAGTCTGAACTCGACCTGAAGGTATTGAAGCGCTTTACATGAGCACCAGTTACATTACACAAGGACATTTTTTTTTTTTAGGCATGCATGGGGTGATTCATCGATTTGCCCAGAATCACAGGGTGTTGAGCCTGATGCTAAGACTCAAACCTGGCTCTCCATCCTGCGGCTCTGGTCATAGTGCAACATCCTCTTCCCAGACTCTGGTTGGAGTGAGACTGGGTCATTACTGGTCCCCAGAGTCTCAGAAAAGACTTGATCACTGCTTTCATGGTCAGTGTGCTGTATTTCACCCTAAGGGATATCTATCCAGCCCCCCTGGAAGCAGCAGGCCCCTGGTGTATTACCGGAGGGTCTGTCGGTATTTAAACTTTAAACACAATATTTAGGACCGATATTATCTCTTTCAGTATGTACATAGTTTTGGGTAGAACAACAATAGCTAGGTGAGAAAACCCATGCTCCAGCACCCAGAACTGCCGACTTAAAAAACATTACACTGTTGGGGAGGCTGTGTTACAAGCGCTTGTTGCTTTATTCCCCTCAAAATTTGAGAGGTACTTCTACCAATGTCCCCATTAACCCCCCCCCCAAAAAAAAAAAACTGGAATAGCTTGCTGGGGCTGTCCATAATGGACACTGACTGCTTACAGCCTCTAAAGACAAGCTGGAACATTGACTGCTTAGAGCCTCCAAAAACGAGCTGGAACTTTGACTACTTAGAGCTGTAACATTGACTGCTTAGAGCCTCCAAACATGAGCTGGAACATTGACTGCTTAGAGCCTCCGAAAACGCGCTGGGACATTGACTGCTTAGAGCCTCCACAGACGAGCTGGAACATTGACTGCTTAGAGCCTCCACAGACAAGCTGGAGCATTGACTGCTTAGAGCCTCCAAAGACGAGCTGGAACATTGACTGCTTAGAGCCTCCACAGATGAACTGCAACATTGACTGCTTAGAGCGGTATCCGACGTTTACGACGCAACCTTTACAACGCCGTTCCATTACGACGCGGTCATAACAACGAAAGTTGTTACAACGAATTGCGCTGGGGGGCGCTCAAGGATAGTAAATCATTTAATTTACTATCCCAACACCTTCCCTACTATCCACGGGGACTGGTGTTGGAATAGTAAATTAAATTTTTTTAATTTGCGCCCCCCCAACGCAAGTCGTTGTAACGACTTAGGCGTTGTTACAACCGCGTTGTAATGGAACGCGTTGTAAAAGTGTGCGTCGTAATGACGTACATCCGCTTAGAGCCTCCACAGACGAGCTGGAACATTGACTGCTTAGAGCCTCCACAGATGAGCTGGAGCATTGACTGCTTAGAGCCTCTAAAGACGAGCTGGAACATTGACTGCTTAGAGCCTCCACAGACGAACTGCAACATTGACTGCTTAGAGCCTCCACGGACGAGCTGGAACATTGACTGCTTAGAGCCTCCACAGACGAGCTTCAACATTGACTGATTAGAGCCTCCAAAGATGAGCTGGAACATTGACTGCTTAGAGCCTCCACAGACAAGCTTCAACATTGACTGCTTAGAGCCTCCAAAGACGAGCATGAACATTGACTGCTTAGAGCCTCCACAGACGAGCATGAACATTATGGACTCGGAAGTGGAAATGTGTGGGCGGAATTCACCAGTGTGTCCCAACAGTGAGCAGTCAGCACCATGGAGCAGGCAGGCAGGTGCGGGCCGTAACCTTTACTGACTCTGTGCCTCTATGCCTTGGCGTCCTGCATTGGCATCGCGCCCTGCTCTTTGGTGGCTGACTTCATCGAGCTGCACCAAGCTGCAGCACAGACCCGGAGCTTCGGCTTCTCTGCTGAGGATTTGGAGTCACGCCTCAGCAACTTCAGTGATAGCATTATCATCAACGCAATGCCCTGGCCCCAGCCCCAGGGCTCTCGCTCCCACCCAGACCTGCTCTGACGATTATGCCACGTGTCAACAATAGGTAGGCAGGTGTCAGTGGGGGTTGGGCGTGGTAGCCCGGAGGCTCAGGCTGGGAGCTTGATCTGCATTTAAGAGGATCTCATTCAGGAGATTGATTTAGTATGTCTTTATTTTGACTGTAACAACAAGGTGCAGGAGCACCTGTTTCAGCCTCTCGCCCTTCTTCGACTTGCACCCACTTGCTAACCCCGGCATTCAGCCACTGACTTGAGACACCCTACTTGACTCTACCTAGTGGCAATATTTTTGACCCCATTGTCACCTCCAGTGATATTAAGTGCACCAGGGCATTGGAGCACAAGACTTTCTCATCTTCAGCTACGATATCAGCCTCGCTTCCGAGCCCTATAAAACTCAGCTTATAGCCTTGCAGTTATATTTCTGCTCTTGACATTCCTTCTTTGACATCTGCTGGAATATTTGGAACATTTGGAGCTGACAAGAGGCACTGGGGTGATCAGACAGTGATTGGTGGGAACACAAGTAGAGGAGCGGTGGTTTAGTCACTACTGCTTAGTTGTTGAGCCCTGGACTGCATAGGTGGCTCATCCAGGTCCGGGTATGGCTTGCGGCCCAGGTGAGCTCCCCTCCTTTCATTCTTCTCTCGCTACATCGGGACATTGGAAGTGGCTCCTGCCTCGCCGGACTCACTGGTCGCCTATACTTTTATGCAATATAGCTTATTGTAAACACATTCAACACGTTTTAACAGTTAATTATGATAGAGCTTGGGCCTTCCCACTAGCCTAACGTTAAGCTAGAGGCTGCGATCAGGAACCCATGCACCAAAAGACTATTTTTCTCAATTGATATTTCTTATATCTCCATTTGCAGTAGTCAAAGGTGGCGATCAATTAACCATATTTTGAGGTGAGAAATCGCTCTTTCCAATATGACAATTAGACAACTAAGAAATCGCACCGTTGGAATGAAACAGCAATGAATAGTTAAAACAATCAAGAGAAGTAAGAAAAAGTCATCACATATTGGCGATTCAGAAGAGTTAACATCAATATCAGAATTATTTTCTATGCTAGCCTCTACAACAGTAGGAAACAGGAATATATCTAAATGAGGCAGGCAATGCAGTGTCAGGTGCAGATCTAAGTGATATTACGACACTCACCACAGCAGACCTAACACCTAAAGCTGCAACATGTTTAGAAATAAATAGTTATGTCCCGATCATGGAAATACGTCATCAGCAGGTAACTACGGAAGCTGCACCTGCTCAAGTCTCACCAAAAGTCTTTACAGTACTTAATATTAACTTGAGTCAACTTCTTCATACAGCAGGGAGTAAACCACTGAAAGAGACATTAGAACTATTGGAATAGGGTAGGAAACTGTGTATGATAATTAATTTAACTACCCAAAGAAACAAATATCTGTAGTTCTCTGTCTTAAGGTTTTTTTTACTTATATCTTATTTTTAACTGATTATTGTCTCTATATGCTGAATAAGGATTTTTTAAAGATTTTATATTCTTTTATGATGAAACTGTATGTACTTTTATGATAACTTTTATCGAATAAAGTATTACAACCAACCATTAGAGCTATTCAATAGTACGCCAAATAATCTATCCGAAATGGAAGTGAATTTATCCCGTTATCTTGACTTTCTGTTATTGACATCACCGCAGTCTGCAAATGAGCATGCAATTATTTCCGAGGCCTTGCTGTCTCTTCAGAGGATACTCAAGTCTATTTTGTCATTATTAGGAAATACTACGACAAATTCAGACCACTCACTAGAAATTCAAACAGCAAATCTAAAAACCCTAATCTATCAAAATGACTTGCCCTCTGTTGGAGAGGCAGACATTGGAGTGGGAGCACAAATTTGTGAAGAAGGCACTGGCCAAAAAGTACCACCCCTTGGAACACCATTAGTAAGTCAAGTTCCACTCAAACAGGCAACATAATGCAACAAAAAGGAACAAAAAAAGAATAAGTAAGTAGCAGGGATAGTCTACTCTTTATGTAGGCTATTTTTAGAACAAACGCCAGATCAGGAGACAAGTAAAGAGAAAGCCGTCCTTCCCTACTATTGATATATCCCATTTAGCACGTTTAGCCCATAGTGTACTGCGATCCATGCAGTCAAACACCGATTTAAAGTCGACAAAACATTATTTGGACTGGTGTTTTTTTATTTTTTCTGTTTGTCGATAGTGGGTGCCATAGCCAGAATGTTTGTAAGAGTGCCTGCACTATTTAAAACCCCTGTTTGATTTAAGGGGACAATATTATTTGAACTAGACCATGCTCTTAGGTCTGCCAGTAGCAGTGACACAAAATACTTGGCTTCATTGTCCAACAAAGGGGCATATTACGATGCAGGTGGAACCGCCACCAACAGGCTGTTGGTGGTGGTACCACCGACAGAGGACCTTTCGGGCTGACCTCCACATTATGATGCCTCCTCAGGCACTGCCATCAGGATCACAATGTCCATTTTCCACACCCTTTTCATGGCGGTTCTACCACCATGAAAAGGCTGACGGAAAGGGACTTTGGGGGCCCGAGCATGGCCCCCGTGGACCACTGCTAAGTGGCCAGGGGGGCACATGTGGTGTCTCCCCAAACATCCATGCCGGGTGCGCCGGGCACCACAAGGTGCCTGGCACACGGTGCATGGATGTTTGAAAAATGACTTTTTCATCTGCGGCTTGTGCTTCACCCCTTTGCAGTTTCTGACAGCCTACACAGTAGTCTGATCAAAATTTGGTGGGTGGGACCACTGACTCCTTGTTAGGCCATCTCAATCCTGCTTCGATGTTCGAGTGCCATTGTAGTGAGCCCCAAAGTAATTACCCTGCAATTTTGAGGTTTGGCTGTATCACCCCCTTAAATATTGGATTTATTATGGATCCACACCAACCATATGTATGCATTTTAATACTTGAGCATTATTTATTACTTAATTTATACTTTTTTTATTGTAATTGTTTTTAATTAACTTTAAATAATAACATTTATAAAAGTAATATGCAGATACATTCAGGCTGTTTTGGGGTAGGGTGTTATTTGATTTAAAGGAAGAAATATAATTTATCATTTAAAAATGTATAATATTTTAAAATTGTATTTATAATATGTATAATCTGTTAAACATTAATTATTATATTTATAAAATTTAAGAGAGCATAAATGTACAACGTGAGTTTGCATAAATAGACATATAAAATCTTTTAAAGCAAGCATTTAATTACAAATATGTTATATTTAACAAAAGAATCAATAGACACATTAAAAGTATTGTAGATATTCGTATTATATTTATTAGAAATATAAAACAAAATCAATAAATAATCAAAACATTTGGTAAAAATATTTTTATTAGTGGTATTATTTTTTGTAAATAAACATAGATTTTTGTATGTATTGTAACATATATTTTTTCTTTTCTTTGTAGGTTTTCCACGGTTTCCCATTGAAGTCAATGGGTGAAATTGTCCTTTTTTCCTTTTTACGGAAAGAGATGACGTTGCCGTTACGTTTCGCCATCGCGAGGTTCATTGCGGTCCAGATCAGAAGCAAGGAAGAGCTGCATCCAGGTAAGGCAAATTTAAATGATTAAAAATAGATTAAGGGTGGTATAGTTTATTGTAAGGAGAGAGGAGAGAGGTAGTAAGAACTAGGAAAGTTGAATTTTGATGTTATTCTATGTTTTAACTTAAAAATGTTTTCCAAAACTGGTAGCAGTTGTAGGCCCACGTCGTGTTGATTGCTTTCGTAACACTTTTTGTTTAATAGGATTACTTTTAAAAGATTGTTGATATTTTCTATAAAACAATAGTGTCATGAAAGTAATCGTTTTGGTAATTTTCTTGATGCAACAGGTTTTTAGAAATTTTGTTATTGCGTTGTTGAGGTTTTTCCGGATAGAACGAAAGAATATGGACAAAGACATTGTGGGTTGCAAAAATACTTTATTGGGCATTTTTAAACCATTGTTATATTTTTTTGGGACTTATGCTGGACTTTGGTCGTGAGAGGATTTCAACAATGGATTTCCTGGTTGTGATTTTCTTCAAAACGTTTGACATTTTCATGTTTTTTTTAACTTAATTTGAGCGAGAGAGGATTGAATCGATGGAATCTTGTTGCGTTTTTTGCCAAACTAGTATTCTTTTTGTTTTTGGGGTGCGTTTTTGTAGGTATGCACAGTACATTTTACAGCTCAAATGTTGCTGTTAAAATATGGCTTTGCCGTCAAGACCCTTGGTGAAATGTGGGTTTGTACCTAAGTCCAAGAGTTGAAAAAAGAAGACATCTGATTGTAAGAAACCCAAATTTGTATTTATAATTTAAACATTTTGTGAAAATTGTCAATTGAATTAGGGGAATTCTTTGTCAAAACAGGCAAGTAAGGTGGTTTAGGAGTTAGTGTAGATTAGAAATGTAGGATGTGTGCAATATTATCTAGGTAGTCTGATACCACCATCAACGAAAATTGTTGAAATGTATCCAATAGTGTCTTGGACATTTATTTAGCTCTTTTAGAGATTTGTGGGTTCAGACTACCAGTTAACGATTGAGCTATTCTCATTTCTTGGAAACTTTCCTCCTTCTTCAAAATTTCCAAGAAATAATAGAAGTTAGGATGTGGTTTACCAATAGATTTGTTGAAGGAGTTGTGCCATCCATCGATGGTATTATTTGTTTTTGCTCCTCCCTGTAAGTTTCACCACTTGACATAGAAACATGGTTTCCTCCTGTGGCCTGACCTGCTTAGATGGCCAATCCATGTGTCTTCAAAGTAATTTAGAAGGGGTGCCAATTTGTTCTTGTTTTCAGTAAAATAGTCATATTCAGTAATAGATGTGTAGTATTCATCTACACTGTCAGGAGGAACATAGCAAAGTGCAGTTAGTTTCTTTAAATCAAATTGTAGTTTACTGTCTGATAGATAATCCTCAACTAAGGATGTTTATTTTTTATTTTTGCCGATATGCCTGTGAAAAGTGAAAAAAAATCATTGAATTTGGGTATCCGTGTACATTTTTGTGACTGTGTTAATCATAGGTAATTCAAAGTCAATTAACACTTTTCTAGAACTTTTGTTCATAGTTTTTAGCTCTTATCACTGACAAAATGTCAGTTTTTGTTGAGGATTTTTTTATCAGGGAGTAAACTGTACACTAAGGGCACTACAGCTTGATTAATGTAGGCATGAATAGTATATATTTGGGTGAGTGGATGGGGTGTGGATTTAAACGTCCCATCCATCATCCAAATATCAATACTCTCCAATCTAACAAGATTATGGGATGTGCTAAAGATTAGTATTCTTTTAAGAGGGTTTTTGTTGTCATGCAAAATAAAGGGTTTATTAGTAACGGTTACAGAAAGTTCAGGTGGAATGGTAATGTCTGAAAAGGTTAGGGGTGTTACACGTAGGGGATTACTTGCCTGTTCTTTACGCTGAATAATTCTGTGTCAGATGGGGATTGTGGGCATACAGCTTGCTACATGTGTTGAATGTTTTGAGACACGTAATCAAACAGGAGGGAGGAGGAGTCGAGGTCCATTCAATTCCCCATTGTAATAGGTAATTAATCAGAAAGGAGAATGGACACTTGTAGCTTCATAACCATTGGTTATAATGGATCACCCTCATAAACGCTTTGATGCCAAATGCGGTGTATATCTGTTATCCGCCCCACGTTTAGCGTTATGGCATAGTCATCGGGTGTCCAATTACGTGCTGAATGCCAGCCTCATCCTGAGGCAACCTCTGGTCTGGGTAGCAGTGTCTAGAGAATGAGGGGCACCCCCAGAGAGAAGGTAAAAGAAAAAAATGGGTTTTAATTAAAAAAACAATGCCTTTCCTAAAAAGAACCTTTAATATAAAAAAGGAGAGGTAATGTTATTAAAAATGGTTGGATATGGTGGTTGATCAAGTTACTGAATCACCTTATATCTTTTCAAAAACTGAGACACCTCCCTCAAAACGGAGCCACAGGGTTCATTGGAGGCGGATCCCAGGACTTTAATTTCATTTATATTTTCCCTTACCTCTATCTCCATTGCAGAGGCAGAGTGGTTATGCTCGGTGGTCCTTTGAACAGTGTCACCAAGAATAACCGTCTGCCTGTACAATGGGAGGAGTAATAATGCACACACCTCCAATGACACCTGGGCTCAGTTAGTCTCTCCTTACAATAAACGTATCCACTGTGACTTAACAGTCTATTTCCACGGTTTGATTGTATATATTTGGCTTCTTTTCTTGCTGCCATTCTCTGTAGAAAGAAGAAAAAGAGAAAAGGATTGTTTTAGTGATTTTAAGTGAGGTTGTTTTTACAACTAATTTGCCTGCACAATGTTTATTTTACAGCTTTATTTTGTTTGCATAATCATAGCAGGTTTTAATTGCATTGGTTTGATAATATGTTTTGGGAATTGGTTCCTGCTTTTGTTCCTTGGATCAAAAACAGCTTTATTCTGGTTAGATTTTACAGAAAGGTAAAGGTTACCCTTTTAAGGTTTTTCTGTTGTCATGTTGAAAAGGCCTGGTGTAATTGCTAGTTTATTTGGGATTTTTCTTTCAGTTCTTCACTATGTTGTGTTTGGTGGTTTTGATTCTTTGGTTCTGTTAAAAGTGAAGAAATTTTAATAGTTTGTTACTTGGTTTTGTTTTGTTTTGCAAATAGCCTGCAAATAAATTGATTAGTGCTTTTGTCCTTGAATAAAAGTCATTTTGCTGACATTTTTACTGCAAAGATACTTTTAAAGGTAAAATGATTCTGTACTTGAAACCTGCAAAGAAAAACCATTATGTTGTTTTTGAATATTTTTACCTTGTATAGTTTGGCTTCTCCAGTGCTGATGGTTTTTTTTATGTGCTTTGATTGATGAATGTGTTCATCTATTCTTGCTGGTTTATATGGTTTAATCTGTTGAGAAGGTAAAATAAAATAAAAATGTTTGACTGTATGCTTGACAAATAACAGAAATAAAAATAGAAAATGTACTGTTTAATTTTTTTTTTTTTATTTAAGTAGAATCAATTTTCTACCACCACCTTCCAACAATTTCCCTGAGGCAAGCACATGTCGGAATAGGAATAGTAATTTTGTCCCCCATCACCATACAACACTTTCCCTGAGGCCAGCACCTGTCGGAGTAGAAATAGTAAATTTGCCCACACCACCATCTAGCTCTTTCCCTGAGGCAAGCACAGGTCGGTGTAGGAATAGTAAATTTGCCCCCACCACCATCCTGCACTTTCCCTGAGACAAGTACAGGTTGTAGTAGGAATTGTAAATTAGCCCCCACCACCATCCAACACTTTCCTGAGGCAAGCACCTGTCAGAGTTGGAATAGTAAATTTACCCCATCACCATCCAACACTTTCCCAGAGGTAAGCACCTGTCAGTGTAGGAATAGTACATTTGCCCCCATCATCCAACACTTTCCCTGAGGCAAGCACAAGTCGGAGTAGGAATGATAAATTTGCCCCACTACCACCCAACAGTTTCCCTGAGGCAAGCACCTGTCAGAGTAGTAATAGTAAATTAGCCCCCCACCACCATCCAGCACTTTCTCTAAGGCAAGCACCTATCGAGTAGGAATAGTAAATTTGCCCCACCACCATCCAGCACTTTCCCTGAGGCAAGCACATGTCGGAGTTGGAGTAGGAAATTTGCTCCCCATCACCTTCCAACACTTTCCCTGAGGCAAGCACCTGTTGGAGTTGGAATACTACCACCATCCAGCACTTTTCCTGAGGCAAGCACAGGTTAGAGTAGGAATAGTAAATTAGCCCCCACCACCATCCAGCATTTTTCCTGAGGCAAGCACAGGTCGGAGTAGTAATAGTAAATTAGCCCCCACTACCATCCTACACTTTCCCTGAGGCAAGCACCTGTCGGTGTAGGAATAGTAAATTTGCCCCCACCACCATTCAGCATTTTCCCTGAGGTAAGCACCTGTTGGAGTGTCAGACATTTTGTTTAGTTGCTGGCACAGGCACTGTAATAAAAATAGTTGAAGGACATATGTTTTATGTTCTTCGATAAAGGATGTATGTTTAACTCTTTTTTACTCTGAGAGTAGTGTGCTTTTTTTGTAAAATGTTTAATAATATGTTTTATTTTCCCTGTCTTTTTGGACATTTTTATAGATGTTATTATTAATACTCAGTTATTTTAATGGAAAGGTACTTAAAAAAGTGCACCAGTATTAAAATTGATACCTGGGTATTAATACTCTCCCTGACCCAAAACACCTATTTCCCTTGCATCCCGTCCCAGAGGATGGTTTGAAAGAACAAAAAAAACTATTAATTCATAGAAAAATAATATAAACATAGTGTGCATTGTAATGGAATGCATTGTAATGGTAGTTTTAATGTATCTCAATGTACATGCATTGTAAAGTGTGCGTTGTAAAATCATGCAAAGTAATGGTATTTGTGTTGTAAAAACTGCGATGTAAAAGCATGCTTTGTAATGCTATGAGTTGTAACTTCATATATTCCTTTATAAGGTGCTGTTACAGGGTAAAGCACTCCAGCAAAAATACTTTCAATAAAATACTTTAGTCAACGATAACCAGCTCTTCTGTGTGATCTTTCTAGTGTTTCCTCAAAAGTGTAAGGGCAACAATGCAAGTAAAAGCTTTATAGGACCAGTTGTGACCAAATGCTACTTTTAAAAGGATTCCAAATGAATGAATGAAAGAATGATTGTTGATTGAATACAAACTAGCTCATACAAAAAAGATCACGTGCATGGATGCTGGCCAATAGTTACAGGCAGCTTAAACCAGCTTCATACCTTAGTTCTACATTCTCAGTCTTTATGACACCGAAATGTTTGACTATTTGATACAGCGCGTTTCCATCTTTGGCAGAGAAACCACCATGGCAAACGAACGAGGGCACCGCATGTCATTTCTGTGGTTCACACAGAGAAGATCTGATCCATCTGGTTTGCATCTGCCCAGACCTAAGGAAAGCCAGGATAGACTTCCTGATAAAAGCATTCAAGTTCAGAGGGATTCAAACTTGAAGGCTGGCGATTATTGTTTGAATAAATCCTGATGACCCTGCATTGAACTGATGATTCATTAATTTCCTCATCAAATTCCAACAAGTTCTGCTCACTATGTGCAGAGTGGAGTGATTACGTTCTTGGCTCCTGTCGTGATGTAGTTTGCCACGCGTACCAAAACCTTTAAAATATAATTTGAATTAGCAATTTTTTGTAATTTATTCTTTTGCTACGGTTTTGATTAACTGATGCAAATACATGAATTGAATTGAGTCCTCTAGACATTCTCTGCAATATGCAATATTTTCTTAGTGTTATCACTGCATTGACAACCAAACACAAAACAGGTCTGGTTCATATCTACCAGATCCAGCAGTCGAAGCCCCACGTGAGCATCCAGGATTTCTGTGATTAACTTTATATCTAGACTGAGCAGTAAGATGGGTCTGTAGGACCCACTTAGAGCTAAGTCCTTGCCCAGTTTTTGGAATACCATAACTGCGGCATCTAGCATAGAGTCTGTTACTATGCTCGAGTACACAAAGGAGTAAAACAAGTGAGCTGACGGGGCAAGGGGTAGGATGCTAGAAAGTTCTGTTAAAGGTGCAGTATCACTCGCTATGATTGCCTTATTAGTAATTGGACTCTCTAGGGTTCCGGTCTGAAGAGCTGAGAGTTTGTGTCCAAGGTGTGCATTAACAGGGTTCAGCAGCTCTGTTGTCTACTGGTCCTGTATTGTCTCAAAAGAGACATGGATTTATCTTCTTTGTCAGTGTTGACCAAGAAGTTTTTTTATGGCCATATGTATGACTGAGCAAAAGTGAGTGTGTTATAGTAAGTTGTCTTTAAGTTGCCAGGTGGTTCTAACCCTATTTGGACACATGGTCAAGAAAGTGAGGGTACTTGGTGCTTGATCTGATGTGGATTATGTCTGTCATGAGCTATGTGACCAATGAAAGTATCAGTGACCTGATGTACAAGACTATTGCATACTTGGAAGTTGTTGAATTGTGACTACGAAACCTGGGATGCAGAATGGTACATAAAGTAAATGTCTTACCTTGTTGTTTGCGCCAAACATTGAAAAAGCCCATCACTGTGATCCATTCTCATGAGACTTTAGAAATTAACCAGCTCCCAAAAATCCATTCCCAACTGAATATCACTTCCCTATCAGCAAATATGAATATTTCCAAAATGTTGTCAAACTGTTCCCGATCATCATAGAGTGCATCATACATATAGGAATATTATTGTACATGAAAAGACCCAAGTGATACCTCTAACCTAAGCCATCCATGTGCCCTCTACAGTATACCTTTTTAATAGTTTCTGGAAAGACTTAAGAATATAGAATTACCACTTCAGCTTTTTTGTGGCTTTCTGACAAGAAGTATTGTAGAGGGAACCACTTTTCGCAGTCTCGGACAATCCCATTTTAGATGTCTTCCTTGTAGGAGAAATATGTCTTTCCAGGTTTCCAACAGGAGATTTGGTACAGACAAGCAATTGCTCCAAGCATCAAGACCTTTGACATTCAAACATACCATTTTCCGCATGTTTAGAATAGACGTGCCGGAGGCCCCTTCCAGGGCCTGACATCGATCCCAAGAGATAGTATGAGTGTCTTTGCCAAGTACTGTATATGTATATCCGAGAGTGTCAGGAACGTTGCAAACTTCTTCTATGCCTTCCTCCAACTTCCCTCAAAACATTTGTCATACCTGAACAAAAATAAAATCTGAACCTATTAAATAACAACAGTATTTAATCCTCTACCCCCAAACTGGGCAGCATTTTCCATGGAATTTCTAGTCTATGTGGCCCTTTTCGTCTTCTCGCTTGCTGTGTCCTCCAATTCTGGTTGGCAATCCCTCCTGCTTGATATTTGGCTGTGATTGAAGCCCTCCCTCAGAGGTCTCAGAATCATCTGATTTTTTTGTGCGGTCTTGGGGCTTGCATCTCAGGGATCTTCTTCACCTCCTGTATGGTCATGGCTCTAGCTATTTTGATTTCTCTACCTGTTGGGGTCCTGCTTCATCAGACTCAGAAAACCCCCAGCCACATGGAACCTGTGTCTTTTGGCCGTCTCATGTCCTGCCCATGTGTGCCACCAGTTGCCTCCCTCGGCTTCTCCGGAATGCCCAGAAGTGTTGATGCCCCATCCACCAATCAATCCTCTATCCCTCCCAAATGAAAATCAATTGAAATGTATAGGGGTCTGGTTAGGAGTACGAGGTGCTGTACAAATGCTACAATACAATACGATGCCATTCAGTGTGTGAAGAGCTGTGATCCCTTGCTACCACAGTATTTACACTGGAATGAACAACTTGCAAATGAGTACAAAAGGGGCAAACTGCAACTGCTCATGCGCACACTTTAAATATTCTTTCACACTGCTTAGTAACTGACCAAGCAGCCCTCTTCCCTCATTGCCAACTCTTAAGTGAGAACTATAGCATTTTTCAATTAGATATTCAGGACTTGTCAGGAAGTGAAAAGTGGTGCAAACTCTGGAAAGTCTCTCCTGAAAAAAAAAGACTGTTTTACAAGAATAATACAGTTTATGCAGTGTGGAGATCAATTACTCACATGCTATTCTGAGGACATCTGGTGAAATTTAAAAAATCCCCATAATTTTTAACGCTAATCCTTGCCGAAGGCCAGCTTTCGGTTTTGTAGGTTAAGAGTGGGACAAATCCCAGACGCTGTTGTTCCGGGAACATAAGTTGGCCTAAAAGGGCGCATGTCTATGGACCAGTCAATACCCTACAGGTAGCCTGTTTTGAACCCCGTATTTCTGATGAGCTCAGGGCAAAATGTGCATGCATTCTTCAAGCACATGTTCTATTCATTAGCACTCACTATAAACACCTTTGAAAAATGCTAAGATCATTACAGATCGGTGAAGGAACTTGCCCAGTAAAACAGCTGCGCCAAATTTCCTGGAGGGCAAAGCGGAAAATGACACATTTGCCATTTAATAATGCAATTCTAAAGCACTGCCGATTAGAGGCAATCTTTTTTGAATTGTTCAAGCTATTACAGGAAAAGGAAAATGGAAAGCCCTGTGGTTACAATCATAATAGTGTTATAAAATCGCGTAGAATGATATCCAACAATGTTGTGTAATACATCGAATTACCTCTGAAGCCAAAGGGGCCAGAAGTGAGGTGGGGGAGGGGTCGCAAACGTCGGTCAGGTGAAGAAAAGGAGGCAAAGGAGATATTGAGCATGCATGAAGCGGGGAGAATGTGGGTCAGAGAGCCAAAAAAAGCCATAGGATGCACAGAAAGAAACAGCATCCAGAGATGTCCAAAGGAAACATCAGATGTGGGGGGGTTGTGCGTTTGATATCAATTTGACACCTAATCTCTTAGGGGTTTTTTGCTACTCCTACATCCGGAGGGGCAGATTTATGAGGCCCTTGCGCCACGTTTACGCCGCTGTTGCGTCACGCAAGGTGGCGTAAACGTGGCGCATCCCTACGACCGATTTACAACGTGACGCATCTAGGCCGATGCGTCACGTTGTAAAGCCCTGCGCTGCTTGTGGGCGTTCCGGCGCAGGGTGGGCGTTCCGGGGCAGGTGCGCCTCGCAAAAGTGGCTGAGTGAAATCTATAAGATTTCACTCAGTCACTTTCAGGCCAATGCTGCGTCAAAACCCTGCGCCTGCTTGAAGCAGGCGTAGGTCTTGATGCAGCATTGCAAAGATGGGGCACCCCCGAGCCTTGCTGGAGCTGCGTCACTCTTGCGACGCAACTCCAGCAATGCGCCACCTTAACGGCACAGATGCGTCACGCATCTGTGCCGTTTTTGCCCCATGGTGCGCCGCATTATAAATGCGGCGCACCATGGGTGGCGGAGCAGCGGCGCAAGATAACTGGCGCATCCCTGGGGATGCGCCAGTTATCATAAATCTGCCCCGGAGTATCTTGGATCTGAATGAAATGGATTGCTTATCATTTCGGTAGTTGAGCCCACTTTGCAAGTGACCTCTTTAAGTGGCCACTCCAGTCCATCCCATTTCCCTTTAAATGATGGTGTGTCTGCATTGCTGACCAAATCTTCAACCCTTAGAATCACTTGAAAGCCTACTAGAAGATCAAGAGCAAGACACAGGAACCCCCACAAAGCAATTGGCAGCTCCATCTATGCACACTGTCACAGGATTCACTGCACAATACCACTTAAAGTCCAGCAAAATCACAAACAGGGCAGAGACGGAGACGCCCTGCGATGAAGATCTATGCCTTGCTTGCACCGACTTTGGGATCACTGCGAAACAACTGACCTCGTGTTAGAAATGGGGGTCTCTAGTTGGCAGTGGCTGGCCACAGTCCAATTAGGGACCCTTCTTCTTAAATCAGAGTAAAGGGGCTACACCCTTTGATAACCCCTGCTCAACCCTGTGGTAAGGTAGCACAAGCAGCTAGGCTTATCTCAGAGGCAGTGTGTAAAGCATTTATGATTATACACAGTAACACAGTGAAGGACACTACAAAGGGACACCACACAAGTAGTTATAATAAATAAGTATCTTTATATATAGACTTAACACAAGACCAATAACGGTAAAAAGCCACAATACTGAAAAAGGGGGGGTACTCTTGAAAAGCTTGAAAAAGAGTTCAAAGTGTTCAAATGGGGGTTCAGTTCAAAACAGGGGTCTCTGTGACCCTTTTACTTACAAAGTACCTGGGTTTCGTAGCAAAACAAACAAAATGTCGCAAAAGAACTGTAGCAATGATTTTCCCCACGCTAGGCCGGCGATGCGTTGAATCCTTGCCGCAAGGGAGGATGATGCGATGATCCTGTGGCATGTGCGATCTTTTTGCGATAAAAGAAAATGGCGCCCCGCGAGGGAGCGACGATCCGGGTGCGATGCGAGGAAAATGGCGGATGCATGGCGCCCGCTCTGCGATGTCATGATGAAATGATCTCGATGCAATGATCCAGGGTTAGCAAGCCTTCGACAAGCCTGCAAATGTGCGATGCGATGATCTCGGGGGTTAGCAAGCACTTTGTGGCCCGCAAGCGTGCAATGCGATGATCTTTGGTTTGCGAGCGCTCGGCGGCAGCAGTGCTATGATTTTTCTTACGCTTTTCAGCTGCGGCGGCTCGCCAACGGGCGTTAGCGACGATTTCAGCACTCTCTTCTCTGTAGTAGAACTAGAGGCCCTGGAACTCACAGGGGCCTCACCTGCAGATAGAAATCCTCGCTGGGAGGAATCAGGAGGCTGGTGGGGGAGTCAGGTGTGCCTGTGACTCCAGCAGGAGGCTAGCTCTCTTCTAGCCTTTGGGTGATTGCTTAGCAAAAAAAAAGTCCCTCAAAAGTCCTTTTCCCTCTTCTTCCAAGTCCAAGGGGAACTACTGCAGGCCAATCCAAGAAACAGCACACAAGCACAAGGACAGTCCTCTCCTGCAGATTTCTTCAGTAACACGGACAGAGGTCCCTCTTGACATCCAGGAGCAATACAAAAATCAAGGGTTTGGGCACAGATATTTATACCCCAAAAGTCTTTGTTCTCAAAAAGTCTCTAGTCACTAAACCCAGCCAGAACCAGTTCTGCTCAGGCCTGGAGCACTTTGTTTACCAGGCTGCATCCTTCCTTTCAGAAAGAGGGGGTCTGCCATCAGACGCACAGTAGGAGGTGGAGCCAGCATTCACCTTGCCAGGCACAGCCCTATTCAGGTCAAGGAGCTACCCCTCCCCAGTACTCAATGCAGATCTCTCTATTCAATCCAGGTCTGACTCAGCTTGCCTTGCCCCTCTACACCTAGACAGCTAATACACATAACAGCAGAGCACACTGGAAGGCTTAGGCAAGAAAATACCTACTTTCTAAAAGTGGTATTTTCAAACACAGAATTTTAAAAACAACTTCACTGAAATATGTATTTTATCATTCTGAGTTCAGGCTTACTAAACTCGAATTTCTACCATGTTCCCTGAGTCAGATAGGACTATAAGATGTAATAGCCAGTCTGCCCATTCTAGCCTATGGAGAACAGGTAGCCTTGCAGCAGTAAACAACAAAATGGAGGGTGATTCACTACCAGGACATGCTACACATATCAAGCCATGTCCTACCTTACACACACAAAGCACCTACCATAGGGGTGACTGACATGATTCTAAGGGAAGGTTCAGGGGCTGGGAAGTGTGGGCACTTTACAGCCAAGATGGCAGTTCAGGACTGCATGCAGACACTGCAGTGGCAGGTCTGAGGAACACTTTACAGTCTGCTTCTGTGGGTAGCGCAAACCAGCGCTGCAAGCTCACCAGCAGCGGCGTTTGGGTTACCAGCCTTGGCACACACAGGCCACACTACTAGGGACTAACAGGTAAACCAAATAAGCCAAACTGGGATATACCAATTCACAGTCATATTTACCCAGGGTGCATTTGCGCTGTGGCACTAAATGACAGTGGCACAGTGCCCAGAGCATCTAATACCAGCAAAAACAGAGGAGACAACAGTGAAAATGGAAGGGAGACCCACGCCAATGGTGCCAGGTCTAACACGTGTACCCCCCAGCTGAAATGTGTCGAGAACTACCCATCTCCTTGGGGGTTCTCTTCACTAAGGTGGAGAAATCTGGACAGACCATCAGCATTGACGTGTTTTGTGCTATGGCGGTGTTCCACTGTGAAATCCATACCCTGTAGGGAAATGGACCACCTCAACAACTTGGGATTCTCACCCCTCATCTGCATCAGTCATCTAAGGGGCCTGTGGTATGTCTGAACCCGGAAGTGAGTCCCAAACAGATATGGTCTCAGCTTCTTCAGTGCCCAGACCACAGCAAATTCCTCATGCTCAATTGCACTCCACCTCTGTTCCCGGGGAAGTAACCTCCTACTGATGAAGGCTACGGGTTGGTCTAGTATCTCCTCATTGATCTGTGACAGAACAGCCCCCACCCCATGCTCTGAAACATCTGTCTGGACAAGAAATTCCTTAGCAAAATTCGGCGCCTGGAGGACGGGTGCTGTACACATGGCAGTCTTGAGGGCATCAAAAGCTTCCTGACAGATGTCAGTCCACTTCACAATCTTTGGCTGCTTCTTGGAAGTCAGTTCAGTCAAAGGGGCAACATTGCCATACCCATGAACAAACCTCCTGTAATAACCAGTGAGACCTAGGAAGGCTCTCACCTGGATCTGGGTCCTGGGGGGCTCCCCTGCCAGGATGATTTCTATCTTAGGCTGTAGGGGTGCCACCTGGCCACTCCCAACCTGGTGTCCCAAATATACCACAGAATCCTGCCCAATCTGGCACTTACTGGCCTTGATTGTGAGGCCTGCTCTGCGCAGCGCCATCAACACTTCCCAGGGGTGGCGCAAGTGGTCCTCCCAGGAGGAACTAAACACTACAATGTCATCCAGGTAGGCAGCACTGAAATCCTCCAGCCCAGTCAACACCTGGTTGACCAACCCCTGAAAGGTGGCAGGGGCATTCTTCATTCCAAAGGGCATCACACGGAACTGGTAGTGCCTGGTGTGGATAATGCTGACCTCTCTTTGGCCCCATCAGTTAAGGTGATCTGTCAGTACCCAGACATTAAATTAAACGTGCTGAGGTACCGGGCAGCCCCCAACCGGTCTATGAGCTCATCAGCTCTGGGGATGGGGTGCGCGTCGGTCTTCGTGACTGAATTGAGACCTCGGTAGTCCAAACAGAAACAGAATCTGAATTCAGGGGTGGCACCAGGCGCGGAAGCTTTTGGTAGCAAGACCACAGGGCTGGGCCATGAGCTGCTAGAGGACTCAATCACCCCTAGGGCAAACATTTTGGAGACCTCCTCCTTAATGTAGGCCCTGACCCGGTCAGTCACTCGGTAAGCCTTGTGCTTGACAGGGGGACTGTCTTCGGTGTCCACATCATGGACGCAACACTCAGTGACACCAGGCACCAGGGAAAACAAATCAGAAAATTGCCCCAACAGCTGGTGACAATCTCTCTTCTGCTCAGGGGTCAGTGTGGTGGAGAGGACCTCACCCTCCACTGACCCATCCTTCTCTCCTGCAGACAGGAGGTCAGGAAGAGGCTCACTCTCCTCCTCCATCCCAGCATCTGTGGCAAGAAGCATGCCCACTTCAGACCTCGCAAAGTGGGGCTTCAGGCGATTCACATGCAGGACCCGTAAGGGGTTCCTTGGAGACTGAAAGTCCACCAAGTAGGTAACTGGACTTTTGCGCTCCACCACCTCAAAGGGACCGGTCCACTTATTTTGGAGCACACCAGGCTCCACTGGGGCCAGTACCCAAACCTTCTGACTAGGTTGAAACTCGACCAGAGTGGTGTTCTGGTCGTGCCAGTGTTTCATTTCCTCCTGCCTGGCTTCCAGATTTACCTCAGCAATTTTTCTGAAACACCGAGTCTGGATCCTGAAGGCCAAGATGTAGTTGAATACATCTTGGGGAGGTTTCCTGGGAGATTGCTCCCAGCCTTCCTTGACCAGACTCAGAGGCCCTCTTACCGGATGGCCATAGAGCAGTTCAAAGGGACTGAACCCTAAGGACTTCTGTGGTACCTCAAGGTAGGCAAACAACCAGCATGGCAAGAGGACGTCCCACTTACGCCTCAGGGGCTCCTCTAGGCCCATAATCATGCCCTTCAAGGTCCGGTTGAACCTTTCAACCAGACCATTTCCTTGGGGGTGGTAAGGAGTGGTGAACTTATAAGTTACCCCACACTCCTTCCACAGAGACTTCATGTACTGGGAGATGAAATTGATTCCCCTGTCAGACACCACCTCTCTGGGGAACCCCACGCAGGAGAAATACCCATCAGTGCACGTCCCACCACGGGGACCGTCACCGTCCTGAGTGGGATGGCTTCAGGGTACCGGGTGGCATGGTCCACCAGGACCAGGATAAACCAGAGTCCCCAAAATGTCAATGCCCACTCGCTTGAATGGGGTACTAACAACTGGAAAGGGCTGGAGTAGATTCTTGATCTTCCCCCCACTCATCCCACTTGCCTTGCAAGTCTCACATGTCCTACAATGAGTGTCTGAACTCTTGCGCATCTGGGGCCAATAAAAGTGGGTGACCAGCCTTTTCAAAGGTCTTGGTCTGCCCCAGATGTCCTGCCAATGGAATGTCATGAGCCAACCCCAGTAGGAAGGCTCTGAAGCATGCGGGCACCACCAGCACAAGGGCTGACCCCAGCTCAGCAGCCTTAGGCTCGCTATACAGGAGACAGTTTTCCCAATAAATCAGATGTGAACCAGACTGGTCACCTGCTGCCTGGGCTGCAGCCTGTTGCCGCATAAGTACAAGATAAGGGCAAACTCTTTGCTGCTCAAAAAACTCCTCCCTGGTGGGCCCTCCTTCCTGCTACCAGTGGGTCATCTCAGGTAGGTCCCCCAGGTTGACGCACTGCTCCCCGGTAGGCTCCAGGGCATCCCCTTGGGGTCTGCTCCCTCCTGGGCAGTGGGAACCAAGGGGGCCGGTGTCCCGTGCACCCTGACCCTTCTCTCTAAGGCAGGGATCTGGGCCAAACTCTCAGGTCCCAGATCCTTCTCAACACCCTCCTTGGCTGCCATTGACCTAGTGGTAGCACACGCCCACTCAGGCAGACACAACATTTGCAAGTGAGCTCTCCCTCCACTGTAGCCCACGGGGAGTTCTCTAAATTATCGCCTAACAGACAGTCAACAGGCATGGCGGGCCTCACAGCTACCTGAAGAGTTCCTGAGACCCCCCCCTGTGAGAAGTTGGCCTGATGTATGATGTCCACAATTCTGTGGGCACCTTGTATCAGTCCAAACAATCCCTTATGGTGGTGGTTATAAGTCAACCTTAAAAAGACAAGCTATCCTAGTGGTGGCATGGACTAAGCAGCCTAAAGGCTTAACTCAAGAGGGCATATGAAGCCAGCTGTTTTACCATATGCAATCCTGTAATATCAAATGAAAGGACTCCACCCAAGTTATATATTATAAAAATATATGTATTTATTCTCAGAATAATCCCCTGTACTTTTTATGAGTATAGAAGCACAAGCGTTAAAAACAAAAGCACAATATAACATATGAAAGTTGCACGTTTATGGATGAGGCCGGTAGCCACTCAAACCATATATCAAAAAAGTGGTATAAGTATCACTATTCGATCAGTGGTAAGGCCTAGGGCCTTGGGAATCGCTGGGACTACACTGGACTAACAGCAGTTAGGACGGGAGTAGCCCGCGGGATTCGGGTGCAGCGCTAAAAGCACACGCATGCACCAATCCAAAGTCAATGGTGCGTAAAAGTTATCGAGTTACAGTTTTAGGAGTCTTCCGACTGGACTAGAAGGACAAAACTTTAGACTTAGACACTAGAGGTGTAAATCACTACAGGAGCACCGGCGTTCAAGAGTTACCTCACCCACAGGAAGCGGGTGCACAGGTGCCAAAGCTTGTCGGGTCTCGTCGTGTAGATCTATGGAGCCTGGAGATGAAAATGCTGCAGGTGGCCAGAAGAGACGTGTCCGGTATGATCCAAGGGTGGATCGAAGATGTAGAGTACCTGAAAGCAGAGGGGACAGAGTCTGGGTCACTAGCCAGTGACCAGGAAGGAACCAGGAAGGAACCAGGCGATGTCAGGCGCAATCAGGTGCTTGTTGCGAAGCTTGTCTCCGCTGCCACGTGGACTCTGGGGCACCGAGGATGTCTAGGAGTGGATCACGTGCTGTCCCACAAAGGTTCTCGCTGGCGGCGGTGTCGGCTTCCGGATCGGAGTTAACAAGCGACCGGACTAACGTGTCGAGCAGGAAAATGCAAAAGGGCCCCACACAGCACTCGGTGAGTGTGGAGGGGTGGGCTTCAGTGCAAAAGCTGCTCGGGGCTGGAGCTTCTCAAACTCCAATGCACAGCTTCGCGGAAGCCTTGGAAGCTGCACAGTCAGCACTTTGTAGTTTTTCCAAGATGGCCGGCCCCACGCTTCAGGTCACATCCACGGGTCTCAGCTTTGCAGGGACTGTGGATCGAGCTGTTGGAAGGCAGGAACGCTGGGTCTTGTTGATCTCTGTTGCTCGAGTTCTGGCAGGAACTGCAACAAAGCAAATGGTGATGTGCTGGATGGTGCCTGTTTGCACAGGGTGGTCACTCCTTGACCACAAGGGAGATTCTTCAGTCTTCTACGTCGAGTAGGATGTCGAAGGGTCCAGAGTTTCGTTTCATAAGTTTCAGTCAGGATAATCTGATGTGCATTGGCACTGCTCCCACCTTTATTCCAAATCCGGGGGCTGGATTACCTGCTAGGTCCCTCCTATGGGTGGGACCCAGGAAGGGGGTGGTTACATCCCTTTCCCTTTGTCCAGTTTCGTGCCAGGACGGGGGCTGGAGTGCCCCAGAACCGGTTTGACTGGATTTTGCATGGGACACCGTGTGTGCCCCAGGCAGTGTCTAGTTTCTTTCAACCCTCCCTGCTCCAATCCACTATCTCCTGTCTGGGGTGGTGTAGCACCTCCCTGTGACAGGAAACCCTTTGCCCAGGCCTCCCCTGCCAAGTTTCGGTCAGCAGCAGGAGGTCAGACTTGTGTCGGGGCAGCAGCATCCATTTTGTGATGCTAAGGTTTAAGTAAAGTAACATGTCTTTTCCCTCTAGAAGGGTGGAATGCTACCCCCGTCACCAGAACTGGCGAGGGGGTAGTATTCCAAAGTGTATGACACCAAACACGACATGTTTTGATAAAGCCAGACCAAAGTTAGCAATAACCGCGAGGATTATAATGCACTTAAGAGTATATGGTATGGCAGTATCACTGGAACAGCTGTACGGAAATGGTTCCGACCTCTGCAGACAGGCTCAGCTCATGCTAGAGCACCATCTCACATAAAACCAAGCACTCTGCCTCCAGGATTGTTAAGGCCTGCCATAGGAGTGACTTATAGGTATATATGTGTCCAGATATAGGTTTAGATATAGGTATACTATATCTAAGCAATGGGGGTGATTACACCACCTTGCCCCAGCTGAGTGATCAGCCAGTTGTGTCGATTTAAGTACCAGCCAGGGGTGGCAAAAGATATGCTGCAGCCCCTGGTAGGCCTTGGATGCACCCATGCCCTGAGCACCTATAGTGCATGGTACAGGGGCTGACAAGGTGTCCAGTACCAAATTGGTGATGTACCTAGGGTACATGGAGTCCATTTATAGAGAGAGCAGATAGCCTGGGACTCTGATTAGCAAAAGGTCCCAGGCCAACTAGGTCGAAAACCAGCTAAACACTAGTCAAAAAATCTGGGGTAACCATAGTCAGGTATCCACCCTCCCACATACCCCCCTCCCCCGCCCCCCAAATGAAAGGAGATAAGGCTATCCTTGGCCAAGTAAGCCTATATTACCTGAGTGGCCATATAAGGAGGAACCTGCACTGGCATGGTTACCCCCTGTGTCATGGTCAACCAAGTAATCCCTCGCCCTATGGGTATCAGAGGGTCTCCACCATGGGGAATTACTACCTGTGGTGTGTTTTGGCAAAGTAAAAGGCTGGAGTTGAGATGGAGTACTGAAGTGAGGCTCCACTAATGTAGGGCTCAGCTTCCTCCAATCATCTTCCACCATGTGTGCCTTTCTTTCCTTGACTGAGTTGCACTGTGCTCTCAGGGTCAACCTCTGGCTGCCTACAGCTGGAGGCTGGGTCCCTTTGGTTGGCTTACTGGAGGTTCAGGTCAGGTTTGGGGCCCTTAGGTCCCAGGTTTGGCTGTGCCCAACAGTTTCCATCTGGGGGAGGTCCCTAACTAGTGGTAAGGGGGATCCCTCTGGAATTTTTTAACTTTTTCACCTTGCTAGGGCTGCTAGCTTTGGAGTCCCTAATCTGCTGATGGGGGTGTTTTATTGGGCAGGGGGCCCTTTGGGGCTCACTGGCCTCCTTGACCTCTGCAGCCCTGGGCTGTCTGAGGCAGGGTAGAGAGGGGCAGGTTACCTGCTCCAGACTGGGTCCCACCTTGGAAGGGTCCACTGACATCAGGGGCTCTGCCAGGCTAGGCCTGACTACCTCTGGGGCAGTTTCTTCACAAGGGGTAAGATCAGTTCCCTGAGGAGGCTGATCCTTTCCTAATGTCTGGTGGGAGGGAGATTTTTCTTCCTCCTCAATGCTCTCTGTTTTTGTGGAGTGATCCATAGTTTCAGGCTTCACAACACAGGAATCAGTGTGAGTTTGGGCTGTGGCCATCACAGCCCCACCAACCTTTTCAGGAAGGGACTCAGTTTGGGTATGGGCTGTTACCATTACAGCCCTGCTAACTTGTTCAGAAAAATAATCTGTTTGAGATGGGGCTGAGACTAGCACAGCCCTACCAA
Source organism: Lissotriton helveticus (assembly GCF_964261635.1). Taxonomy (NCBI): domain Eukaryota; kingdom Metazoa; phylum Chordata; class Amphibia; order Caudata; family Salamandridae; genus Lissotriton; species Lissotriton helveticus. The sequence goes on from NC_136073.1 coordinate 589,038,702, forward strand.
CCTTTTCAGGAAGGACATCTTGGATTGGGGCTGTGGCCATCACAGCCCCACTAACCTTTCCATGGACATTTACCATTTTAGAATGGGTTTCTTGTTCTACCTCAGCCCAGGCTGAGATTTCTAAATCATTCCCAAGTAGACAATCTACAGGCAAGTTTGTTGACACTGCCACTCTCTTTGTGCCAGTGACACCTCCTCAGCTGAGATTTACTACTGCCATGGGATGATTTTTCTGCACTCCATCAATATTAGTCACCTGATATGTGGCACCAGGTAAACGTTGCCTTGAGGGGACTAGGGGCCAGATGTAGGTAATTCCCATTTACAGACTCTTAAATACCGAATTTTACTGATTCGGTATTTAAGAGTCTGTAAATGGGAAGGGGGCAGATGTAGGTAATTCCGATTTCTGGAATACCGAATCTGTAAGATTCGGTATTTACCGATTCGGTAAATACCTAATCGGTATTGCCCATTGATTCCTATGGGCCTTGAAGCCCATAGGAATCAATGGGCAATACCGATTCAGTATTTACCGAATCTGTAAATACCGAATCCTGCAAGGATGCAGGGGGTGTCACTTTGACACCCTCTAGCACCCCGAGTACAGGCTTGTGTGACATGTGGCACACATACATGCCCTAAGGGCATGTCTGTGTGTCACATTGCACAGGTGTGCATGCACAGATGTGCATGCACACCTGAATTCGGTATTTTACCACACAATAGGATTGTGTGGTAAAATATCGACTCTTAAGGGCCTGTGGCACTCTTTGAAGTGCTAGCTACATCTAGAATTACAGAATCGGTATATTTTCCGATTCGGTAATTTACCGAATCAGTAATTTTACCGATTCGGTAAATATACCGATTCTGTAATTTTAAGCCCCCTACATTGCAAAACCCAAATACCGGTCGGTAACGGCCGAAATCAGCCGTTACCGACCGGTATTTGGGCTCCTACATCCGGCCCTAGATTCTCAGTCACCATAGTGATACTAGCCCCTGTGTCTCTATAGGCCTCAACTTTTTGACCATTGATGAGGGGCTCCTGTCTGTACTTGCTCAAAGTGTTTGGGCAAGCAGTGAAGTTGGCAAACCCCATGCCATTTTCACAGACAAGAGTAGCTGTAGTGGGGGACCTGGTTAGGCCAGAGTCCACCTGTGTTCCAAAAGTAAACCCAGCCAAATTCTTGGGGGTGCTCCCACCACCTGGGGGATTACTGCTAACAGTAACAGGAGGTGTTAGAGCTGTACTTGGAGGAATATTTTCCTTGTTGCTATTCTTTGGACAACAGCTGTCTGTTTTCCAGTGGCCAGTCTGCTTACAGGCATGGCAGTAAGGTTTCTTCTGGGTAGAGGAGTTGTTTTGGGACCCACCCCCATCCTTGGAGTTTGGGGCCTTGTGGAGACTTGTCTTTAGATTTATCCCCACCCTTCTCTTGAGCCTTGGAAGTATCCTTCTTTTGGTCATTACCCTTATTCTTAGGCCTAATCCTGGTTCTGACCCATTTGTCTGCCCTCTTACCCAATTCTTGTGGAGAGGCCAGATCTGAGTCCACCAGGTGCTGGTGTAAAAGCTGGTTTTGACAATTACTAAGGATCTGCTCCCTCATAATCAAATTATACAATCCTGTATAGTCATGTACTTTGCTGCCAAGTAGCCAACCTTCCAGAGCCTTAGTAGCACAATCTACAAAATCAGTCCAGTCCAGAGTCTGAGCTTTTTGGGTATCTCTGAACAACAACCTGTATTGCTCAGTGGTTAAGCCAAACCCATCAATAAGAGCACTCTTCAGGACTGTGTAGTTTTTAGCATCCTCAGATCTAACTGTGAGGAGCTTATCTCTCCCTTTCTCAGAAAAAGAGAGCCACAAGATTGCTGCCCACTGATCTTGGGGACCTGCTGTACCATGCAGGCCCTCTCTAGAGCAGTTATCCATTTGTGGATATCATCCCCATCTCTGTAGGGGGGCACAATCTTACTCAGGTTTCTATGGTCATAGGACCTATCTTTATCCTTAAGGATAATGCTGCCACCAGTGGGTGTCTCCCCACACAATGTATGTTCTCTTGCAAAAGCAAGTTTAGATTGGGCCAGGGCTACTTCCTCCCTCTCTATCTGGAGTCTAACAGCTCTCATCCTGGCCTTATGCTCTTTCCTCTGGGGGAAGTCATTCCCCTTTGAGATTCCCTTGAGGCACTAGAAAGGTGAGAATCCCTGGAAGGAGATCTCTCCCTTCTATTGCCTGGAAGGATTCTGTTATGTACTCTGGGGAGGTGCTGGCCATCTCCATTTCCATGTAGGTCCAAGTTGACTTGGCTAAGCCTCCCAACTGGTACCTGGTTCTCCCTCTGATCCTGATCTGACTCTTCACCTTCTGATTCAGGGTCCACCTCCTCATCTTCTACCTCTGGGGTGGTGTTCTCAGTATCTGGGGGATTCACTCCTTCTCCTGACCCTGAGAGAACTGTACTAGCTTTCTCAAGATCCTCCTTTTCCAGGATGGCTATCAGGATGGGAATGGTAGGGTTGTGACCCCTTTTCAGCCTCCTTGCAGTGCACAAGGCACTCAAGTCCCTATGGATGAGTTTGTCATAGCTGGAGGGTGCCTTGGTAAGGTCACCTTCCACAGGTAAAGCAATGGGTTGCTCCCCTGTGCCAGACATGACTCTAGTGAGGTGTAAGTGGTGCACTTACCTACACTAAGTGTTTTCCTACTGTACCTTGCTAGTGAGTTGTAGGCAGGGTGTGCTAAGCCCTTTGATGTACAGCTACTAAGTTGAGTAGAACTTAAATATGTAAGCTTTGTTTATATGTACCTAAGGTACTTAATGTGATCTTTCAATTTGATAAAAAGATTGCAATGGTAAAACAACAGCAAGCTCAAATCCGCACCGCTGCACACCAATGTGAGAAGTTGGCCTGATGTATGTTGTCCACAATTCTAAGGGGCACCTTGTATCAGTCCAAACAATCCCTTATGGTGGTGGTTGTAAGTCAACCTTAAAAAGACAAGCTATCCTAGTGGTAGCATGGACTAAGCAGCCTAAAGGCTTAACTCAAGAGGGCATGTGAAGCCAGCTGTTTAACCATATGCAATCCTGTAATATCAAATGAAAGGACACCACACAAGTTATATATTATAAAAATATATGTATTTATTCTCCGAATAGTCCCCTGTACTCTTTATGAGTATAGAAGCACAAGCGTTAAAAACAAAAGCACAATATAACATATGAAAGTTGCACGTTTATGGATGAGGCCGGTAGCCACTCAAACCATATATAAAAAAGTGGTATAAGTATCACTATTCGATCCGTGGTAAGGCCTAGGGCCTTGGGAATCGCTGGGACTACACTGGACTAACAGCAGTTAGGACGGGAGTAGCCCGCGGGATTCGGGTGCAGCACTAAAAGCACACGCATGCACCAATCCAAAGTCAATGGTGCGTAAAAGTTATCGAGTTACAGTTTTAGGAGTCTTCCGACTGGACTAGAAGGACAAAACTTTAGACTTAGACACTAGAGGTGTAAATCACTACAGGAGCACCGGCGTTCAAGAGTTACCTCACCCACAGGAAGCGGGTGCACAGGTGCAAAAGCGTGTCGGGTCTCGTCGTGTAGATCTATGGAGCCTGGAGATGAAAATGCTGCAGGCGGCCAGAAGAGAAGTGTCCGGTATGATACAAGGGTGGATCGAAGATGTAGAGTACCTGAAAGCAGAGGGGACAGAGTCTGGATCACTAGCCAGTGACCAGGAAGGAACCAGGAAGGAACCAGGCGATGTCAGGCGCAATCAGGTGCTTGTCGCGAAGCTTGTCTCCGCTGCCACGTGGACTCTGGGGCACCGAGGATGTATAGGAGTGGATCACGTGCTGTCCCACAAAGGTTTTCGCTGTCGGCGGTGTCGGCTTCCGGATCGGAGTTAACAAGCCTTGGCAAGGGCAACCCACGAAGGATTCGAAGATCGCTTCTTACTAGGACCAGCAAGGGCAGAGCGGGTGCTCCTTTTCAGGGGAGCGAGGGCCAGTCTGGAGCAACCAGATTAGCAGAGAATATTTAAAGATTCGTTGGTACTGGGGCCGCTAGCCAACGGGCAAGTGACCGGACTAATGTGTCAAGCAGGAAAATGCAAAAGGGCCCCACGCAGCACTCGGTGAGTGTGGAGGGGTGAGCTTCAGTGCAAAAGCTGCTCGGGGCTGGAGCTTCTCAAACTCCAATGCACAGCTTCGTGGAAGCCTTGGAAGCTGCACGGTCAGCACTTTGTAGTTTTTCCAAGATGGCCGGCCCCACGCTTCAGGTCACCTCCACGGGTCTCAGCTTTGGAGGGACTGTGGATCGAGATGTTGGAAGGCAGGAACACTGGGTCTTGTTGATCTCTGTTGCTCGAGTTCTGGCGGGAACGGCAACAAAGCAAATGGTGACGTGCTGGATGGTGCCTGTTTGCACAGGGTGGTCACTCCTTGACCAAAAGGGAGATTCTTCAGTCTTCTACGTCGAGTAGGATGTTGAAGGGTCCAGAGTTTCGTTTCATAAGTTTCAGTCAGGATAATTATATGTGCATTGGCACTGCTCCCACCTTTATTCCAAATCCGGGGGCTGGATTACCTGCTAGGTCCCTCCTATGGGTGGGACCCAGGAAGGGGGTGGTTACATCCCTTTCCCTTCGTCCAGTTTCGTGCCAGGATGGGGGCTGGAGTGCCCCAGAACCGGTTTGACTGGATTTTGCATGGGACACCTTGTGTGCCCCAGGCAATGTCTAGTTTCTTTCAACCCTCCCTGCTCCAATCCACTATCTCCTGTCTGGGGTGGTGTAGCACCTCCCTGTGACACGAAACCCTTTGTCCAGGCCTCCCCTGCCAAGTTTCGGTCAGCAGCAGGAGGTCAGACTTGTGTCGGGCAGCAGCATCCATTTTGTGATGCTAAGGCTCTGGTTAGGATTAACCGCGTTTTAAGTAAAGTAACATGTCTTTTCCCTCTAGAAGGGTGGAATGCTACCCCCGTCGCCAGAACTGGCGAGGGGGTAGTATTCCAAAGTGTATGACACCAAACACGACATGTTTTGATAAAGCCAAACCAAAGTTAGCAATAACCGCGAGGATTATAATGCACTTAAGAGTATATGGTATGGCAGTATCACTGGAACAGCTGTACGGAAATGGTTCCGACCTCTGCAGACAGGCTCAGCTCATGCTAGAGCACCATCTCACATAAAACCAAGCACTCTGCCGCCAGGATTGTTAAGGCCTGCCATAGGAGTGACTTATAGGTATATATGTGTCCAGATATAGGTTTAGATATAGGTATACTATATCTAAGCAAGGGGTGATTACACCACCTTGCCTCAGCTGAGTGATCAGCCAGTTGTGTCGATTTAAGTACCAGCCAGGGGTGGCAAAAGATATGCTGCAGCCCCTGGTAGGCCTTGGATGCACCCATGCCCTGAGCACCTATAGTGCATGGTACAGGGGCTGACAAGGTGTCCAGTACCAAATTGGTGATGTACCTAGGGTACATGGAGTCCATTTATAGAGAGAGCAGATAGCCTGGGACTCTGATTAGCAAGGTCCCAGGCCAACTAGGTCGAAAACCAGCTAAACACTAGTCAAAAAATCAGGGGTAACCATAGTCAGGTATCCACCCTCCCACATACCCCCCTCCCCCGCCCCCCAAATGAAAGGAGATAAGTCTATCCTTGGCCAGGTAAGCCTATATTACCTGAGTGGCCATATAAGGAGGAACCTGCACTGGCATGGTTACCCCCTGTGTCATGGTCAACCAAGTAATCCCTCACCCTATGGGTATCAGAGGGTCTCCACCATGGGGAATTACTACCTGTGGTGTGTTTTGGCAAAGTAAAAGGCTGGAGTTGAGATGGAGTACTGAAGTGAGGCTCCACTAATGTAGGGCTCAGCTTCCTCCAATCATCTTCCACCATGTGTGCCTTTCTTTCCTTGACTGAGTTGCACTGTGCTCGCAGGGTCAACCTCTGGCTGCCTACAGCTGGAGGCTGGGTCCCTTTGGTTGGCTTACTGGAGGTTCAGGTCAGGTTTGGGGCCCTTAGGTCCCAGGTTTGGCTGTGCCCAACAGTTTCCATCTGGGGGAGGTCCCTAACTAGTGGTAAGGGGGATCCCTCTGGAATTTTTTAACTTTTTCACTTTGCTAGGGCTGCTAGCTTTGGTGTCCCTAATCTGCTGATGGGGGTGTTTTATTGGGCAGGGGGCCCTTTGGGGCTCACTGACCTCCTTGACCTCTGCAGCCCTGGGCTGGCTGAGGCAGGGTAGAGAGGGGCAGGTTACCTGCTCCAGACTGGGTCCCACCTTGGAAGGGTCCACTGACATCAGGGGCTCTGCCAGGCTAGGCCTGACTACCTCTGGGGCAGTTTCTTCACAAGGGGTAAGATCAGTTCCCTGAGGAGGCTGATCCTTTCCTAATGTCTGGTGGGAGGGAGATTTTTCTTCCTCCTCAATGCTCTCTGTTTGTGTGGAGTGATCCATAGTTTCAGGCTTCACAACACAGGAATCAGTTTGAGTTTGAGCTGTGGCCATCACAGCCCCACCAACCTTTTCAGGAAGGGACTCAGTTTGGGTATGGGCTGTTACCATTACAGCCCTTTTAACTTGTTCAGAAAAATAATCTGTTTGAGATGGGGCTGAGACTAGCACAGCCCTACCAACCTTTTCAGGAAGGACATCTTGGATTGGGGCTGTGGCCATGACAGCCCCACTAACCTTTCCATGGACATTTACCATTTTAGAATGGGTTTCTTGTTCTACCTCAGCCCAGGCTGAGATTTCTAAATCATTCCCAAGTAGACAATCTACAGGCAAGTTTGTTGACACTGCCACTCTCTTTGTGCCAGTGACACCTCCTCAGCTGAGATTTACTACTGCCATGGGATGATTTTTCTGCACTCCATCAATATTAGTCACCTGATATGTGGCACCAGGTAAACGTTGCCTTGAGGGGACTAGGGGCCAGATGTAGGTAATTACCATTTACAGACTCTTAAATACCGAATTTTACTGATTCGGTATTTAAGAGTCTGTAAATGGGAAGGGGGCAGATGTAGGTAATTCCGATTTCTGGAATACCGAATCTGTAAGATTCGGTATTTACCGATTCGGTAAATACCTAATCGGTATTGCCCATTGATTCCTATGGGCCTTGAAGCCCATAGGAATCAATGGGCAATACCGATTCGGTATTTACCGAATCTGTAAATACCGAATCCTGCAAGGGTGCAGGGGGTGTCAATTTGACACCCTCTAGCACCCCGAGTACAGGCTTGTGTGACATGTGGCACACATGCATGCCCTAAGGGCATGTCTGTGTGTCACATTGCACAGGTGTGCATGCACAGATGTGCATGCACACCTGAATTCGGTATTTTACCACACAATAGGATTGTGTGGTAAAATACCGACTCTTAAGGGCCTGTGGCACTCTTTGAAGTGCTAGCTACATCTAGAATTACAGAATCGGTATATTTTCAGATTCGGTAATTTACCGAATCAGTAATTTTACAGATTCGGTAAATATACAGATTCTGTAATTTTAAGCCCCCTACCTTGCAAAACCCAAATACCGGTCGGTAACGGCCGAAATCGGCCGTTACCGACCGGTATTTGGGCTCCTACATCCGGCCCTGGATTCTCAGTCACCATAGTGATACTAGCCCCTGTGTCTCTATAGGCCTCAACTTTTTGACCATTGATGAGGGGCTCCTGTCTGTACTTGCTCAAAGTGTTTGGGCAACCAGTGAAGTTGGCAAACCCCATGCCATTTTCACAGACAAGAGTAGCTGTAGTGGGGGACCTGGTTAGGCCAGAGTCCACCTGTGTTCCAAAAGTAAACCCAGCCAAATTCTTGGGGGTGCTCCCACCACCTGGGGGATTACTGCTAACAGTAACATGAGGTGTTAGAGCTGTACTTGGAGGAATATTTTCCTTCTTGCTATTCTTTGGACAACAGCTGTCTGTTTTCCAGTGGCCAGTCTGCTTACAGGCATGGCAGTAAGGTTTCTTCTGGGTAGAGGAGTTGTTTTGGGACCCACCCCCATCCTTGGAGTTTTGGGGCCCTGTGGAGACTTGTCTTTAGATTTATCCCCACCCTTCTCTTGAGCCTTGGAAGTATCCTTCTTTTGGTCATTACCCTTATTCTTAGGCCTAATCCTGGTTCTGACCCATTTGTCTGCCCTCTTACCCAATTCTTGTGGAGAGGCCAGATCTGAGTCCACCAGGTGCTGGTGTAAAAGCTGGTTTTGACAATTACTAAGGATCTGCTCCCTCATAATCAAATTATACAATCCTGTATAGTCATGTACTTTGCTGCCAAGTAGCCAACCTTCCAGAGCTTTAGTAGCACAATCTACAAAATCAGTCCAGTCCAGAGTCTGAGCTTTTTGGGTATCTCTGAACAACAACCTGTATTGCTCAGTGGTTAAGCCAAACCCATCAATAAGAGCACTCTTCAGGACTGTGTAGTTTTTAGCATCCTCAGATCTAACTGTGAGGAGCTTATCTCTCCCTTTCTCAGAAAAGGAGAGCCACAAGATTGCTGCCCACTGATCTTGGGGGACCTGCTGTACCATGCAGGCCCTCTCTAGAGCAGTTATCCATTTGTGGATATCATCCCCATCTCTGTAGGGGGGCACAATCTTACTCAGGTTTCTATGGTCATAGGACCTGTCTTTATCCTTAGGGATAATGCTGCCACCAGTGGGTGTCTCCCCACACAATTTATGTTCTCTTGCAAAAGCAAGTTTAGATTGGGCCAGGGCTACTTCCTCCCTCTCTATCTGGAGTCTAACAGCTCTCATCCTGGCCTTATGCTCTTTCCTCTGGGGGGAAGTCATTCCCCTTTGAGATTCCATTGAGGCACTAGAAAGGTGAGAATCCCTGGAAGGAGATCTCTCCCTTCTATTGCCTGGAAGGATTCTGTTATGTACTCTGGGGAGGTGCTGGCCATCTCCATTTCCATGTAGGTCCAAGTTGACTTGGCTAAGCCTCCCAACTGGTACCTGGTTCTCCCTCTGATCCTGATCTGACTCTTCACCTTCTGATTCAGGGTCCACCTCCTCATCTTCTACCTCTGGGGTGGTGTTCTCAGTATCTGGGGGATTCACTCCTTCTCCTGACCCCGAGAGAACTGTACTAGCTTTCTCAAGATCCTCCTTTTCCAGGATGGCTATCAGGATGGGAATGGTAGGGTTGTGACCCCTTTTCAGCCTCCTTGCAGTGCACAAGGCACTCAAGTCCCTATGGATGAGTTTGTCATAGCTGGAGGGTGCCTTGGTAAGGTCACCTTCCACAGGTAAAGCAATGGGTTGCTCCCCTGTGCCAGACATGACTCTAGTGAGGTGTAAGTGGTGCACTTACCTACACTAAGTGTTTTCCTACTGTACCTTGCTAGTGAGTTGTAGGCAGGGTGTGCTAAGCCCTTTGATCTACAGCTACTAAGTTGAGTAGAACTTAAATATGTACGCTTTGTTTATATGTACCTAAGGTACTTAATGTGATCTTTCAATTTGATAAAAAGATTGCAATGGTAAAACAACAGCAAGCTCAAATCCGCACCGCTGCACACCAATGTGAGAAGTTGGCCTGATGTATGATGTCCACAATTCTAAGGGGCACCTAGTATCAGTCCAAACAATCCCTTATGGTGGTGGTTGTAAGTCAACCTTAAAAAGACAAGCTATCCTAGTGGTAGCATGGACTAAGCAGCCTAAAGGCTTAACTCAAGAGGGCATGTGAAGCCAGCTGTTTAACCATATGCAATCCTGTAATATCAAATGAAAGGACACCACACAAGTTATATATTATAAAAATATATGTATTTATTCTCCGAATAATCCCCTGTACTCTTTATGAGTATAGAAGCACAAGCGTTAAAAACAAAAGCACAATATAACATATGAAAGTTGCACGTTTATGGATGAGGCCGGTAGCCACTCAAACCATATATCAAAAAAGTGGTATAAGTAACACTATTCGATCAGTGGTACGGCCTAGGGCCTTGGGAATCGCTGGGACTACATTGGACTAACAGCAGTTAGGACGGGAGTAGCCCGCGGGATTCGGGTGCAGCACTAAAAGCACACGCATGCACCAATCCAAAGTCAATGGTGCGTAAAAGTTATCGAGTTACAGTTTTAGGAGTCTTCCGACTGGACTAGAAGGACAAAACTTTAGACTTAGACACTAGAGGTGTAAATCACTACAGGAGCACCGGCGTTCAAGAGTTACCTCACCCACAGGAAGCGGGTGCACAGGTGCAAAAGCGTGTCGGGTTTCGTCGTGTAGATCTATGGAGCCTGGAGATGAAAATGCTGCAGGCGGCCAGAAGAGAAGTGTCCGGTATGATACAAGGGTGGATCGAAGATGTAAAGTACCTGAAAGCAGAGGGGACAGAGTCTGGGTCACTAGCCAGTGACCAGGAAGGAACCAGGAAGGAACCAGGCGATGTCAGGCGCAATCAGGTGTTTGTCGCGAAGCTTGTCTCCGCTGCCACGTGGACTCTGGGGCACCGAGGATGTCTAGGAGTGGATCACGTGCTGTCCCACAAAGGTTTTCGCTGTCGGCGGTGTCGGCTTCCGGATCGGAGTTAACAAGCCTTGGCAAGGGCAACCCACGAAGGATTCGAAGATCGCTTCTTACTCGGACCAGCAAGGTCAGAGCGGGTGCTCCTTTTCAGGGGAGCGAGGGCCAGTCTGGAGCAACCAGATTAGCAGAGAATATTTAAAGATTCGTTGGTACTGGGGCCGCTAGCCAACGGGCAAGCGACTGGACTAATGTGTCAAGCAGGAAAATGCAAAAGGGCCCCACGCAGCACTCGGTGAGTGTGGAGGGGTCAGCTTCAGTGCAAAAGCTGCTCGGGGCTGGAGCTTCTCAAACTCCAATACACAGCTTCGCGGAAGCCTTGGAAGCTGCACGGTCAGCACTTTGTAGTTTTTCCAAGATGGCCGGCCCCACGATTCAGGTCACCTCCACGGGTCTCAGCTTTGGAGGGACTGTGGATCGAGCTGTTGGAAGGCAGGAACGCTGGGTCTTGTTGATCTCTGTTGCTCGAGTTCCGGCGGGAACGGCAACAAAGCAAATGGTGACGTGCTGGATGGTGCCTGTTTGCACAGGGTGGTCACTCCTTGACCAAAAGGGAGATTCTTCAGTCTTCTACGTCGAGTAGGATGTTGAAGGGTCCAGAGTTTCATTTCATAAGTTTCAGTCAGGATAATTTGATGTGCATTGGCACTGCTCCCACCTTTATTCCAAATCCGGGGGCTGGATTACCTGCTAGGTCCCTCCTATGGGTGGGACCCAGGAAGGGGGTGGTTACATCCCTTTCCCTTCGTCCAGTTTCGTGCCAGGACGGGGGCTGGAGTGCCCCAGAACCGGTTTGACTGGATTTTGCATGGGACACCTTGTGTGCCCCAGGCAGTGTCTAGTTTCTTTCAACCCTCCCTGCTCCAATCCACTATCTCCTGTCTGGGGTGGTGTAGCACCTCCCTGTGACAGGAAACCCTTTGTCCAGGCCTCCCCTGCCAAGTTTCGGTCAGCAGCAGGAGGTCAGACTTGTGTCGGGGCAGCAGCATCCATTTTGTGATGCTAAGGCTCTGGTTAGGATTAACCGCGTTTTAAGTAAAGTAACATGTCTTTTCCCTCTAGAAGGGTGGAATGCTACCCCCGTCGCCAGAACTGGCGAGGGGGTAGTATTCCAAAGTGTATGACACCAAACACGACATGTTTTGATAAAGCCAAACCAAAGTTAGCAATAACCGCGAGGATTATAATGCACTTAAGAGTATATGGTATGGCAGTATCACTGGAACAGCTGTACGGAAATGGTTCCGACCTCTGCAGACAGGCTCAGCTCATGCTAGAGCACCATCTCACATAAAACCAAGCACTCTGCCTCCAGGATTGTTAAGGCCTGCCATAGGAGTGACTTATAGGTATATATGTGTCCAGATATAGGTTTAGATATAGGTATACTATATCTAAGCAAGGGGTGATTACACCACCTTGCCCCAGCTGAGTGATCAGCCAGTTGTGTCGATTTAAGTACCAGCCAGGGGTGGCAAAAGATATGCTGCAGCCCCTGGTAGGCCTTGGATGCACCCATGCCCTGAGCACCTATAGTGCATGGTACAGGGGCTGACAAGGTGTCCAGTACCAAATTGGTGATGTACCTAGGGTACATGGAGTCCATTTATAGAGAGAGCAGATAGCCTGGGACTCTGATTAGCAAGGTCCCAGGCCAACTAGGTCGAAAACCAGCTAAACACTAGTCAAAAAATCTGGGGTAACCATAGTCAGGTATCCACCCTCCCACATACCCCCCTCCCCCGCCCCCCAAATGAAAGGAGATAAGGCTATCCTTGGCCAGGTAAGCCTATATTACCTGAGTGGCCATATAAGGAGGAACCTGCACTGGCATGGTTACCCCCTGTGTCATGGTCAACCAAGTAATCCCTCACCCTATGGGTATCAGAGGGTCTCCACCATGGGGAATTACTACCTGTGGTGTGTTTTGGCAAAGTAAAAGGCTGGAGTTGAGATGGAGTACTGAAGTGAGGCTCCACTAATGTAGGGCTCAGCTTCCTCCAATCATCTTCCACCATGTGTGCCTTTCTTTCCTTGACTGAGTTGCACTGTGCTCGCAGGGTCAACCTCTGGCTGCCTACAGCTGGAGGCTGGGTCCCTTTGGTTGGCTTACTGGAGGTTCAGGTCAGGTTTGGGGCCCTTAGGTCCCAGGTTTGGCTGTGCCCAACAGTTTCCATCTGGGGGAGGTCCCTAACTAGTGGTAAGGGGGATCCCTCTGGAATTTTTTAACTTTTTCACTTTGCTAGGGCTGCTAGCTTTGGTGTCCCTAATCTGCTGATGGGGGTGTTTTATTGGGCAGGGGGCCCTTTGGGGCTCACTGACCTCCTTGACCTCTGCAGCCCTGGGCTGGCTGAGGCAGGGTAGAGAGGGGCAGGTTACCTGCTCCAGACTGGGTCCCACCTTGGAAGGGTCCACTGACATCAGGGGCTCTGCCAGGCTAGGCCTGACTACCTCTGGGGCAGTTTCTTCACAAGGGGTAAGATCAGTTCCCTGAGGAGGCTGATCCTTTCCTAATGTCTGGTGGGAGGGAGATTTTTCTTCCTCCTCAATGCTCTCTGTTTGTGTGGAGTGATCCATAGTTTCAGGCTTCACAACACAGGAATCAGTTTGAGTTTGGGCTGTGGCCATCACAGCCCCACCAACCTTTTCAGGAAGGGACTCAGTTTGGGTATGGGCTGTTACCATTACAGCCCTTTTAACTTGTTCAGAAAAATAATCTGTTTGAGATGGGGCTGAGACTAGCACAGCCCTACCAACCTTTTCAGGAAGGACATCTTGGATTGGGGCTGTGGCCAAGACAGCCCCACTAACCTTTCCATGGACATTTACCATTTTAGAATGGGTTTCTTGTTCTACCTCAGCCCAGGCTGAGATTTCTAAATCATTCCCAAGTAGACAATCTACAGGCAAGTTTGTTGACACTGCCACTCTCTTTGTGCCAGTGACACCTCCTCAGCTGAGATTTACTACTGCCATGGGATGATTTTTCTGCACTCCATCAATATTAGTCACCTGATATGTGGCACCAGGTAAACGTTGCCTTGAGGGGACTAGGGGCCAGATGTAGGTAATTACCATTTACAGACTCTTAAATACCGAATTTTACTGATTCGGTATTTAAGAGTCTGTAAATGGGAAGGGGGCAGATGTAGGTAATTCCGATTTCTGGAATACCGAATCTGTAAGATTCGGTATTTACCGATTCGGTAAATACCTAATCGGTATTGCCCATTGATTCCTATGGGCCTTGAAGCCCATAGGAATCAATGGGCAATACCGATTCGGTATTTACCGAATCTGTAAATACCGAATCCTGCAAGGGTGCAGGGGGTGTCACTTTGACACCCTCTAGCACCCCGAGTACAGGCTTGTGTGACATGTGGCACACATACATGCCCTAAGGGCATGTCTGTGTGTCACATTGCACAGGTGTGCATGCACAGATGTGCATGCACACCTGAATTCGGTATTTTACCACACAATAGGATTGTGTGGTAAAATACCGACTCTTAAGGGCCTGTGGCACTCTTTGAAGTGCTAGCTACATCTAGAATTACAGAATCGGTATATTTTCAGATTCGGTAATTTACCGAATCAGTAATTTTACAGATTCGGTAAATATACAGATTCTGTAATTTTAAGCCCCCTACATTGAAAAACCCAAATACCGGTCGGTAACGGCCGAAATCGGCCGTTACCGACCGGTATTTGGGCTCCTACATCCGGCCCTGGATTCTCAGTCACCATAGTGATACTAGCCCCTGTGTCTCTATAGGCCTCAACTTTTTGACCATTGATGAGGGGCTCCTGTCTGTACTAGCTTTCTCAAGATCCTCCTTTTCCAGGATGGCTATCAGGATGGGAATGGTAGGGTTGTGACCCCTTTTCAGCCTCCTTGCAGTGCACAAGGCACTCAAGTACCTATGGATGAGTTTGTCATAGCTGGAGGGTGCCTTGGTAAGGTCACCTTCCACAGGTAAAGCAATGGGTTGCTCCCCTGTGCCAGACATGACTCTAGTGAGGTGTAAGTGGTGCACTTACCTACACTAAGTGTTTTCCTACTGTACCTTGCTAGTGAGTTGTAGGCAGGGTGTGCTAAGCCCTTTGATCTACAGCTACTAAGTTGAGTAGAACTTAAATATGTACGCTTTGTTTATATGTACCTAAGGTACTTAATGTGATCTTTCAATTTGATAAAAAGATTGCAATGGTAAAACAACAGCAAGCTCAAATCCGCACCGCTGCACACCAATGTGAGAAGTTGGCCTGATGTATGATGTCCACAATTCTAAGGGGCACCTAGTATCAGTCCAAACACTCCCTTATGGTGGTGGTTGTAAGTCAACCTTAAAAAGACAAGCTATCCTAGTGGTAGCATGGACTAAGCAGCCTAAAGGCTTAACTCAAGAGGGCATGTGAAGCCAGCTGTTTAACCATATGCAATCCTGTAATATCAAATGAAAGGACACCACACAAGTTATATATTATAAAAATATATGTATTTATTCTCCGAATAATCCCCTGTACTCTTTATGAGTATAGAAGCACAAGCGTTAAAAACAAAAGCACAATATAACATATGAAAGTTGCATGTTTATGGATGAGACCGGTAGCCACTCAAACCATATATCAAAAAAGTGGTATAAGTATCACTATTCGATCAGTGGTACGGCCTAGGGCCTTGGGAATCGCTGGGACTACATTGGACTAACAGCAGTTAGGACGGGAGTAGCCCGCGGGATTCGGGTGCAGCACTAAAAGCACACGCATGCACCAATCCAAAGTCAATGGTGCGTAAAAGTTATCGAGTTACAGTTTTAGGAGTCTTCCGACTGGACTAGAAGGACAAAACTTTAGACTTAGACACTAGAGGTGTAAATCACTACAGGAGCACCGGCGTTCAAGAGTTACCTCACCCACAGGAAGCGGGTGCACAGGTGCAAAAGCGTGTCGGGTTTCGTCGTGTAGATCTATGGAGCCTGGAGATGAAAATGCTGCAGGCGGCCAGAAGAGAAGTGTCCGGTATGATACAAGGGTGGATCGAAGATGTAAAGTACCTGAAAGCAGAGGGGACAGAGTCTGGGTCACTAGCCAGTGACCAGGAAGGAACCAGGAAGGAACCAGGCGATGTCAGGCGCAATCAGGTGTTTGTCGCGAAGCTTGTCTCCGCTGCCACGTGGACTCTGGGGCACCGAGGATGTCTAGGAGTGGATCACGTGCTGTCCCACAAAGGTTTTCGCTGTCGGCGGTGTCGGCTTCCGGATCGGAGTTAACAAGCCTTGGCAAGGGCAACCCACGAAGGATTCGAAGATCGCTTCTTACTCGGACCAGCAAGGTCAGAGCGGGTGCTCCTTTTCAGGGGAGTGAGGGCCAGTCTGGAGCAACCAGATTAGCAGAGAATATTTAAAGATTCGTTGGTACTGGGGCCGCTAGCCAACGGGCAAGCGACTGGACTAATGTGTCAAGCAGGAAAATGCAAAAGGGCCCCACGCAGCACTCGGTGAGTGTGGAGGGGTCAGCTTCAGTGCAAAAGCTGCTCGGGGCTGGAGCTTCTCAAACTCCAATACACAGCTTCGCGGAAGCCTTGGAAGCTGCACGGTCAGCACTTTGTAGTTTTTCCAAGATGGCCGGCCCCACGCTTCAGGTCACCTCCACGGGTCTCAGCTTTGGAGGGACTGTGGATCGAGCTGTTGGAAGGCAGGAACGCTGGGTCTTGTTGATCTCTGTTGCTCGAGTTCCGGCGGGAACGGCAACAAAGCAAATGGTGACGTGCTGGATGGTGCCTGTTTGCACAGGGTGGTCACTCCTTGACCAAAAGGGAGATTCTTCAGTCTTCTACGTCGAGTAGGATGTTGAAGGGTCCAGAGTTTCATTTCATAAGTTTTAGTCAGGATAATTTGATGTGCATTGGCACTGCTCCCACCTTTATTCCAAATCCGGGGGCTGGATTACCTGCTAGGTCCCTCCTATGGGTGGGACCCAGGAAGGGGGTGGTTACATCCCTTTCCCTTCGTCCAGTTTCGTGCCAGGACGGGGGCTGGAGTGCCCCAGAACCGGTTTGACTGGATTTTGCATGGGACACCTTGTGTGCCCCAGGCAGTGTCTAGTTTCTTTCAACCCTCCCTGCTCCAATCCACTATAGTTCAAGTTCAAGTTCAGTAATTTGTATAGCGCACTACTCACCCAGAGGGGCTCAAGGCGCTTGAGGGAGGGTGGGTGCATTATTTATCGAATAGCCATGTTTTAAGCTGCTTTCTGAAGGAGAGGTGGTTCTGTGTGAGGCGGAAGGGAGTGGGGAGGGAGTTCCAGGTCTTAGCCGCCAAGTAGGAGAAGAATCTTCCTGCCATGGTGGATCTATGGATGCGCGGAACTGCAGCGAGGGCTTGATTGGTTGAACGTAGTTGGCGGGTGGGTGTGTAGAAGGACAGTCGTGTGTTGAGGCATTCGGGTCCTAGGTCGTAGAGGGCCTTGTGTGCGTGGGTGAGGAGACGGAATGTTATTCTCTTGTTGACGGGGAGCCAATGGAGGTCTTTCAGGTGACCGGAGATGTGAGCTTGATGGGGTATGTCCAGTATGAGTCTGGCTGAGGCATTTTGGATGCGTTGGAGTTTTTTCTGTAGTTTAGCTGTGGTTCCGGCGTAAAGGGTATTTCCGTAGTCAAGTCGGTTCGTGACCAGCGCGTGGGTGACTGTCTTCTCCTGTCTGGGGTGGTGTAGCACCTCCCTGTGACAGGAAACCCTTTGTCCAGGCCTCCCCTGCCAAGTTTCGGTCAGCATTGCAAAAAACACAGTTGATGGACAGAATGTAGAACAATGTCATACATTCACCCCAGTACAAGGATCTGGGCCTAAATCCATCGTTATTTTGCACTCCACACCACCCTGGGTTAGACACTGGCTATATGCAAATCAGCTCTGACCCTGTGCCTCATGGGAACAGTCCAGTCCGAACTACCAAGCCATGTCTTTCCCAGACCGGAATCAAGCATCCAAGGACCGGTTTCTGGCTATAGTTTCGGTCAGCAGCAGGAGGTCAGACTTGTGTCGGGGCAGCAGCATCCATTTTGTGATGCTGAGGCTCTGGTTAGGATTAACCGCGTTTTAAGTAAAGTATCATGTCTTCTCCCTCTAGAAGGGTGGAATGCTACCCCCGTCGCCAGAACTGGTGAGGGGGTAGTATTCTAAAGTGTATGACACCAAACACGACATGTTTTGATAAAGCCAAACCAAAGTTAGCAATAACCGCGAGGATTATAATGCACTTAAGAGTATATGGTATGGCAGTATCACTGGAACAGCTGTACGGAAATGGTTCCGACCTCTGCAGACAGGCTCAGCTCATGCTAGAGCACCATCTCACAGAAAACCAAGCACTCTGCCTCTAGGATTGTTAAGGCCTGCCATAGGAGTGACTTATAGGTATATATGTGTCCAGATATAGGTTTAGATATAGGTTTACTATATCTAAGCAAGGGGTGATTACACCACCTTGCCCCAGCTGAGTGATCAGCCAGTTGTGTCGATTTAAGTACCAGCCAGGGGTGGCAAAGGATATGCTGCAGCCCCTGGTAGGCCTTGGATGCACCCATGCCCTGAGCACCTATAGTGCATGGTACAGGGGCTGACAAGGTGTCCAGTACCAAATTGGTGATGTACCTAGGGTACATGGAGTCCATTTAAAGAGAGAGCAGATAGCCTGGAACTCTGATTAGCAGGATCTCTGGCCAACTAAGTCAAAAACCAGCTAAACACTAGGCAAAATATCTGGGGTAACCATAGTCAGGTATCCACCCTCCTACACCCCCATTCAGAGGGAACCTGAGCAACCTCACATTGGCTCTCTGAGTTGTCTGCTGACACTACAGAGTAGAATGCATGAGGGACAACCTGCTCTTTGAACACCAACCGGGAGCTGACAGCAGTTACACCGGCTCCTGTGTCCCTTGGAGCCTCCACTCTATGGCCATTGATGGTCACCCACTGCCTGTACTTCTTAGTGTTTTCAGGCGGTGCAGGTTAAGGAACCATCTTAAAGTCTCCTAATGAAGCAAGGGTCAATTCTACGGGGTCCCACCCTTCTGGGGCGCCCATCTCTTCCTCTCCCAGGGCTACACTAGCAAGCTGGCGGGGTGGTGCACGGGTTGGTGCAGGGTGGTCCCTCAGGGGACACTGGCGATCAAAATTCCGGTGGCCCGCTTGACCACGCTTATAACAAGTAAGGGGCCCCCTCTGAACAGGCCTACCTGTCGGGGGCACTGACCTCTGCTCTTGGGGAGGCTGGGATACCACTGCTTGGCTCCATTGGGAATTACTTTGGGGTCCTCTTGGAAGCTCCCTTGGTTTACCCCTGCCCCCCCCACTTCTCTGCTGGGGACCCTGCCCACCTTTGGCAAAGTCTCCCATCGGACCCTTACGAACCCGGGTGCTCACCCAGCAGTCCGCCTCCTCAGCAAGCTCCCTAGGGTTAGTTAGCTTGCAATCAATCAGGTGATGGCGTAGCTCAGGAAAACAGTTACTAGATAAATGCGCCCATGCAATCAAATCATACAGTTGCTCAAAAGTTTCTACTTTGCTAACTTTTACCCAGCGCTCCATTGCTCTGTAAAAAAAAGACACATATTCAACCCACATGGTACCCTCTAACTTCTTGCAGGTCCTAAACCTTTGCCTATACATCTCAGGGGTTAAACCATAACGGGTCATCAAAGCTTCCTTAATGTGGGCATAAACCATTCTACTTTCCTGGGGCAGGTCCAACAAGGTATCCCTCCCCTCACTAACAAAGTGCCCCCACCACCCAGCTCCCCAATCCTTCTCAGGGACCCGGTGGGACACCATGGCTAATTCATATGCTGCAAACCACTGTCCAATATCTTCACTCTTGTGGAAATCCTTAATATCTTCTTTGGGTATATACACTCTACTCTCAGTATGCACTACAGGTATGCTGCCACCAGAGAGGGATATCTCTACACTCTTTGCCTTAATCTCCAACTCCCTCAATACTCTTTCATGTTCAAATTTCATCTTCATTATCTCAACCTCTAACTTCTTGTTCTCTAGGTCCCTCTGACCCTCCATCTTGAGCTTAGCCATCTCTATGTTATGCCGCCTATCTCTCTCCCTGTCCTCCATCTCTTCTGGAGACAGGCCCCTTGAGGACACACTAGTGCCCGGGCTGGAAAGCGCTTTACTACCTACCAAATCTACTACTTCCACCTGCTGCTCTCCTGTATTCTCTCCCTCCTCCCCAGGCTCTCCCGCATCCCTGGCTTCTAGCCACGCCTTCAGTGCTTTGTAAAGCTCCTCCCTTTTAGTGAGGCCTGTGATAGGGACTGTGAATCTTTTGCAAAAATACTTGAGCTGCTTGGCATTGAAGGTATCTAATCTCTCTTCTTCCCAGGAGAGATCCTCCGAGGCATTGGATCTGGGCTTGCCCATTGTAGAAATAACTAGCAATATCAATCAAAAATCGAATCAAAAACTTTAAAAATGTCTGTGGTTGCATTATGGTCTGCACTCACTAGTAGTGTACATTATAATTATTGTATGCGATCATAAATGCAAGTCCAGATCCTCACCGCTGACCACCAATGTTAGAAATGGGGGTATCTAGTTGGCAGTGGCTGGCCACAGTCCAAGCAGGGACCCTTCTTCCTAAGTCAGAGTAAGGGGGCTACACCCTTTGATAACCCCTGCTCAGCCCTGTGGTAACGTAGCACGAGCAGCTAGGCTTATCTCAGAGGCAGTGTGTAAAGGATTTATGATCATACACAGTAACACAGTGAAGGACACTACAAAGGGACACCACACAAGTAGTTATAAAAAATAAGTATCTTTATATATAGACTTAACACAAGACCAATAACGGTAAAAAGCCAAAATACTGAAAAAGGGAGGGTACTCTTGAAAAGCTGGAAAAATAGTTCAAAGTGTTCAAATGGGGGTTCAGTTTAAAGCAGGGGTCTCTGCAACCCTTTTACTTACAAAGTACCTGGGTTTTGTAGCAAAACAAACAAAATGTCGCAAACGAGCTGTAGCGATCATTTTCCCCACGCTAGGCTGGCGATGCGTTGAATCCTTGCCGCAAGGGAGGATGATGCGCCGGTCTGCAGGTGCGTGCGGGACAAAGCAACAGACTTCTTCACGCTAGGCCAGCGATGCATTGAATCCTTGCTGCAAGGGAGGATGATGCGCTGATCCTGTTGCGTGTGCGATCTTGTTGCAATAAAAGAAAATGGCGCCACGTGAGGGAGCGACGATCCGGGTGCGATGGGAGGAAAATGGCGGACGCACGGCTCCCGCTCTGCGATGTCGTGATGCGATGATCCGGGGTTAGCGAGCCTTCGACAAGCCCGCAAACGTGCGATGTGATGATCTCGGGGGTTAGCGAGCACTTTATGGCGTGCAATGCGATGATCTTTGGTTTGCGAGCGTTCGGCAGCAGCAGCGCGATGATTTTTCTTACGCTCTTCATCTGCGGCGGCTCGCAAATGGGCGTTAGTGAAGATTTCAGCACTCTCTTCTCTGTAGTAGAACTAAAGGCCCTGGAACTCACAGGGGCCTCACCTGCAGATAGAAATCCTCGCTGCGAGGAATCAGGAGGCTGGTGGGGGAGTCAGGTGTGCCTGTGACTCCAGCAAGAGGCTAGCTCTCTTCTAGCCGAGCTAGGTGATTGTTTAGCAAAATAAAAGTCTCTCAAAAGTCCTTTTCCCTCTTCTTCCAAGTCCAAGAGGGACTACTGCAGCCCAATCCAAGAAACAGCACACAAGCACAAGGATAGTCCTCTCCTGCATGTTCCTTCAGTAACACGGACAGAGGTTCCTCTTGACATCCAGGAGCAATACACAAATCAGGGGTTTGGGCACAGATATTTATACCCCAAAAGTCTTTGTTCTCAAAAAGTCTCTAGTCACGTCACTGAACCCAACCAGAAACAGTTCTGCTCAGGCCTGGAGCACTTTGTTTACCAGGCTGTATCCTTCCTTTCAGAAAGAGGGGGTCTGCCATCAGACGCACAGTAGGAGGTGGAGCCAGCATTCACCTTGCCAGGCACAGCCCTATTCAGGTCAAGGAGCTACCCCTCCCCAGTACTCAATGCAGATCTCTCTATTCAACCCAGGTCTGACTCAGCCTGCCTTGCCCCTCTAAACCCAGGCAGCCAACACACATAATAGCAGAGCACACTGGAAGGCTTAGGCAAGAAAATACCTACTTTCTAAAAGTGGTACTTTCAAACACAGAATGTTAAAACTAACTTCAATAAAATATGTATTTGATCATTCTGAGTTCAGGCATACTAAACTCGAATTTCTACCATTTTCCCTGAGTCAGATAGGACTATAAGATGTAATAGCCAGTCTGCCCATTCTAGCCTATGGAGAACAGGTAGCCTTGCAGCAGTGAAAAACAAAATGGAGGGTGATTCACTACCAGGACATACTACACATATCAAGCCATGTCCTACCTTACAAACACACAGCACCTACCATAGGGCTGACTGACATGATGCTAAGGGAAGGTTCAGGGGCGGGGAAGTGTGGGCACTTCACAGCCAAGATGGCAGTTCAGGACTGCACGCAGACACTGCAGTGGCAGGTCTGAGGAACACTTTAAAAGCGGCTTCTGTGGGTGGTGCAAACTAGCGCTGCAGGCCCACCAGCAGCATTTGGGTTACCAGCCCTGGGCACACACAAGCCACAGGGATATTACCTGCATGTTTCTGTTGTTAATGACTAAAGCAGCGGAAATGTCACATGGAAGTCATCATTCGCCAACAAAGCAACAACCATCTACCAAGCTGTGAATATTTGTGATTGCTACTCTGTACTCAGTGGTATTCCTGAAACCATAAATCTCTGCTAGTGATTTAATGAGGTAAGGGCGCGGTCTACTCTCACACTTCTGACAGTGAACCTCTTTGGCGAAGCCCGACAAGAGGAAAGCAATGAGGTCTGAAAGCACACAACACTGCCAACTTGCACACTGCTCGGGTGGGACTACTGAGAGACAGTCATCTGTAAACTTTCTTAGGCCTCAGTTCCACAATGAAGGACGATCTTCAACAAAGATCTGAATGAGTAGATTTTCTCCAACAGAAAAACTCCCAAGGCAAGGTGTACTTTTTGAAAGTCGTTTCATTGTCTGGCGTTAAAAGAGGCCTTTTGATTTTGCTACAAATTTAAGCATTCAATACTTTTCAGTCAGCCCTCTTCATCTATCGGTCTGTTATTTTGTCATTCACATTTTCTGCCACCCACTACTCCATATAGTAAGCGGCAGTGGATCAGTCCACTTCAGCCACTGGCTAACTTCACTGTGAGTGAGGGCATTCTGCCCTTTCACAAGAAGTCCCTTCAGTGGCAGAAACTACTATGGCAAGGTGTGCTATTATAGAGCCAAAAATATTTTTCCATTAAGCCAATTTGTTTTACAAAAACAAACAAAATAAAACAATCATTGACAAAGGTGGTAGTCACTGCCAGCCATATTGGTTTTGCCAACGCTTGTTTAAGTAGGGAAACCTGTAACCCACAAGGGATCTATGAAAGCAACAAATATTGGGCCCTGTTTCCTTAGTAGGGGTACGTTGCCGGCTTTCGGCTGCATTTTACAAATGCTGATGGGGTTTTGTGAATATAACTTCAATGTAAAAAGCTGTAAAAGCCTGCATCCATATAAAGGAAAGTAGCATTAATTCTGAGAGAGAGACGGTGCTTCTCCCACTCTGTAGTAACATGTAGACGCGTGCCTTTAGAACATAATTTAATATCAGTTCACCCATAGGAGGTTTGATCAAACATTAAATTGTGTTTGCCTCCAGGATAAGATTAACGAATGAACTCTCATACCTGCAAAATGATTACGAATGGCTTTGAACCTTTGGTGGAAATCAGCATATATTTTGAGATTTTACTAAGACGAATACATGCGCCTGATAAGGAAATTCTAGTTAGATCCCCGCCAATACTTCTTACTTACTTTAAGGTAGGGCCTTTCCTTAAAGAAAACTATAGGGAGAATCACCCTGTTTTGCTTCCAAGTGTTACTGGTGAGGTGTAGCAGCACAGTACCAGTATTAACGGGTTTGGAATTAACACCGTGCCA
This sequence comes from Lissotriton helveticus, assembly GCF_964261635.1. NCBI lineage: Eukaryota > Metazoa > Chordata > Amphibia > Caudata > Salamandridae > Lissotriton > Lissotriton helveticus. The sequence continues at coordinate 589,062,415 of NC_136073.1, forward strand.
TCACCATGCAATTTATGAGCCGGGCCCATGTAGAATAGCATAATGAAATGATTGTTTGGAATATGTGGCAGAAACGTACGTATGTGAAAATTCTTTATAAGCATCTCAGCATGTAGAATCTTTCTTTCAACGTTATTAGATTCTGCTATGAGCAAGAACCTGGAGTCCATAGGTTGCTTGGTGGCAATCTTTGGTATTGGGGGCCATATTGTTGATAGGTCTTGTTTTATTCATTTGCACATGAACTTATTTCGGTTTTGGATATGTTTTGTGTGAGGTGGGTCAGTATATATTATTCAGGATGGGCATTGTGGAGAAGTCTTATGGTGTTAGGAGGTTGAAAGTTAGTAATTTTGACGGTCGTCCTATTTTGTTATGAGACACTGTGATTTAGTTTATCATCTTTAGTGTTTTTCTCCAAATAAGAGTCCCTTTCCTTGGCTTTTGCGAGAAAGTGGGTTGACAGAGAGTGGCATAATTCTTGGGAGAGTGTCACTTTGGAATCAGTGCAGTCTGGGCTCTGATTTTTCTTTAAATGAGTAGTTCTCTATGTGGGTTGATTATTTCTGAGATGAGCTGAGAGAAGTGGGACCCGATGCTTTTTTGATGGAGGCTTTGGTATCTTTATTCAGGAGTCCCAGAGCAATCAGTAGTTACTGCACCCAGTTTGTGCGAATCAGAGATGTTTACTAATTTCCACCCTGGATCTTAATCCTACTATTGCATCCCAAACTGACTGCAAGTACATCCCAGAAGCACCTGACTCTCGCAGCAGCAAAGTTAAGCAGTCCAAGGCTTACTTCAGAGGGTGGTGTGGGTTAGAAACTCAGCAAGCATCAAACAGCAGTTAATAAATTACTATCGTGACACTACTTTGCTTTATAAAAGAAATTACCAACCATTATTTCTACTCACACAACTAGGAATACTGAGAGTAATCAATAGAAGGCATTTATTTTGGGAAACGTCCTTTACCCCACCGTCACGACAATGACCTGCCTTTACAATGCAGTCAATACCCCAACTGAAACATTACCACTTGTTCCTTAAACACATCAGTTGTTACAATGACTTGCTTTAGCGGGCTCTTTGTTGGACTGTGGGCTTCCGTCATACAACCATGTATTTTGAGTACTAATAGGAGTAATAAAGTACAATGGTACCTTGACTTACAATGGGGAATCTCTTGGCCTTTTTTTGAAAGCTCCTATAGGTCTATTTATTCAGAGTCACTCGACAGTCAATAGCAGGTCATTTCTTCCCTAGTCGTATGTGAATACTGTCACAGTACCTATATTTGTCCAGCCAGTTTGTGTATTTCTTTGTGAGCATGGGACACAAAGACCCATTGGTTTGCATTTGATACATGCTACTCAACGGAAGTGAGGATGCGGTTGCCTCAGATTGAAAGAGGTGTCAGTGCTCTTGCATTGAGGTCAGCAGGAGTAGCACCAGTGAAGAGGAGAGGTTTGTGTCAGATTAGCAGTGCCCGCAGTCCTGGCAGTCTTGCTGCATGAGTTCTTTCTTGGGCACAGTCACAACCAATTACCCTGTTGGAGCCACATCGCTGCCACCACTGCTAGTCCTTTTACAGTCCAGTGAGATGACAGATATCATTCTCTTAAAAAAAATACAGGTGCACCTGTTGTGTCATTTGGCTATAGAACCCGACTACGGTTCTCACGTTTGTGTGTTATGAATGCAGTCATTTGAGTTCAACATGTTTATGTTCATGAGTAAGTAAATTATTCAGAAACAGGGCCTCTATTCCTAACCATGTTCTAAATACTCCAGCATCTAGTGCAAAAAATTAGCATGGTTGTTTGATATATTTGGTAAAGACTCAAAGGTGGGCACAAATTGAATTTGTATATCTTGTCAGAATAAACCCTTGACAAAAATGGAACCCATGCGAAAACAATGTTGAGGTTACACCAAGATCTAAACATCTAGCTCCAAAACAGATCATATAAAGTTATGCAGTAGGATTCAGAAAGCGAGAAGCTTTATAAAAAATGCCCATGCAGCCATATTGCAGGAGCAAAGAAAAGGTCTTGTAATCAAAATAGATACATAGGTATATGGCTCATTAGAAGCAGGCCCAGCCACTAAAGGCCTTCTGTTTGGACACCAATTCAGATAAGAAATCTCTTTAAAAAGTTATGACATATACTTCTATTTAAAAAGCACAATCTTCATTGTGCAAAGTCTTTGATGCCAGAATTTTTGTGAGGCCCAATAGATGCAGAGGTCCATGCAACATGTTTGTCCTCTTTAGACGCTTCTAAATGGAGATGTACTCCACCTCAGAGATTCACTCTAACCTAAAGATCAGATGATTTGAATAGATCTAAAAAATGAATATCTTTCTATCCCTATCTTTTCGGAACACATAAACTACATATCATTTTATGAGGGGAAGTAATATTATTGTGAGGTGTGTGAATCATACCCTCAAGGGGATACTTATAAAACCTCTGAATAGTTTCCCCATTAAGGCCTTAGTAGAGTACCCAGACCTGAACACCAAATCCTTTTTTAGGTCTTGCCTTAGCCAGTGCATGTGCTGCTCTGCGAGACATTTAGTAAGTGGGTTTTGAAAGTGCTACCACAGGCTTTTGCTGGCCTCAAGCTTGCAGTTACGAGTGCAGCCGCCATCTGTCTTTCCTCCGTCACAGGTCATTAAGTGCATCGCGATCACTTTCACTTTTGCGACCGCGCGGCCAATGCTTGTATTGTGCTGTCATCTGATAAAGCACGATCCATCCTGGCTTATTTCCATAAACTCTGCTTTTTATACAAGATAAACAAGTCATCTACCCACACCAACCCAAAAGTTAAATGCAGTCTGTAATATTTTCCCAATAAAGCAAGCATTGCGTACTCTTGCGTATTACAAGAAGCAAATCGCTTGCCAGTTCCTGCAGGTACTTACCGGCAATTAAGCTACAAGGATGACTCGCTCCTCTCTTCGAGCTGAGTGGTCGCTCCCAGTGTCCCCTGCTGACATTTGGTATCGTAGCGCTGCTTTGCTTCAGATATTGCCAATTGATATTGCCTGCTGTCTGCCTGACTGCCGCTTTGCTTGATTTGCACTTTGGTTAATTAATACTGCTGTATTCACTTTGGTCGCGCGTCTGCCTCTAGCGCTCCGCTGTGCTCCCCCCTCCGCCTCCATTTTGATTGTTGTTGTCGTCCTCGTGTGCCCGCCCCGCCTCCCAGCTGAGCCGCCCTCCCACTGACCAGAAATAGCGCTCCCCTACCTGAGAGCGCCGTGACTCGCTCCTCTCTTCGAGCTGAGTGGTCGCTCCCAGTGTCCCCTGCTGACATTTGGTATCGTAGCGCTGCTTTGCTTCAGATATTGCCAATTGATATTGCCTGCTGTCTGCCTGACTGCCGCTTTGCTTGATTTGCACTTTGGTTAATTAATACTGCTGTATTCACTTTGGTCGCGCGTCTGCCTCTAGCGCTCCGCTGTGCTCCCCCCTCCGCCTCCATTTTGATTGTTGTTGTCGTCCTCGTGTGCCCGCCCCACCTCCCAGCTGAGCCGCCCTCGCCCCTCCCCCTCCACTATCCGTATATGACAGTTCTTCCCGCGCGCAGCGTTCACGCGCAGCGACCGCGCCCCAGCCGCGCCGAAGGTGCGCCAAAGGTAAGCCCGTCTACGCCCGTCCGCGCCTGGACCGCACCCAGCGCCAGACCCCCTGCCCCTCGCGCTACCCAGCCCTCCCGCATTACCTACGATGCCACCACCCTCCTAACCCTCAACCCCGGCCGTTCCCCCAACTGCGTCCAAGCCGCCCCCGGACACACCCATGGCCCTTTCTCATGCCACTCCTGCAAATTCATCGGTACCGTCACCAACTCCGCTACGATCACACCTCTGATTCTCGACACCAACCACCTACAATGCATCCTTCTCAACACCCGATCGGTCCACAGGCACGCCATTGACCTATGGAATCTACTAGACACCATCTCTCCAGACGTCGCCTTCCTAACAGAAACATGGATGAACGCTTCCTCCGCCCCAGACATCACCATTGCCATCCCTGAAGAATATAAGATCACACGCAAGGACCGTACCGGCCACACAGGAGGAGGAATCGCTATCGTCCATAAAAAATCTATCCACATCTCAACCAGCTCTGACGTCAATCTCGCCAACTCTGAACACCTTCACTTCCAGATCCACATCGACCCCAAGACCACACTCAGAGGCACCCTCCTCTACAGACCACCAGGACCCCGCGCAAAATTCAGTGAAGACATCACGGACTTCATCACTCCACACGCGCTCCCCTCCAAAGATTACATCCTTCTGGGAGACCTCAACTTTCACCTTGAAAAGAACAACGACCGCAACACCACCACCCTCTTGGACAACCTCGCCAACCTCGGACTTAAACAACTGGTCACTTCCCCCACCCACATCGCAGGTCACACACTCGACCCCATCTTCACCTCCAGCAATCACGTCTCCTTCAGCCACACTACGGATCTCCTCTGGGCTGACCACAGCTGCGTTCACTTCACCTACAACAAGCCGAAACCCATCAACCACCCCCAACCAACTCTGCAAAGAAACTGGAACAAAATCACCATCGACCAGATCTCCTCATCGCTCCTTCTAAACACCCCAGCCCACTCCTCTAACCCAGACCAAGCCGCCACCAACTTCACCCTATGGTTATCCAACAGCGCCGACATCCTAGCACCACTGAAAAAACGTCAAAGCAAACCTGGCAGCAAGAAGGCCTCATGGTTCAACGATGATCTTAAGAAGTCCAAGAAACTCTGCCGCTCCCTTGAAAAGGCCTGGAAAAAAGACCCAACCACTAGCACCAAGGACGCCTTCAAAAACGCCACCCGCACACACCACCAACTAATCCGAAAGGCCAAGAAAACAGCATTCAAGGATCGACTAGACAACAACGCCCACAACAGCAAGGAACTTTTCAACATCGTCAAGGAATTTACCAATCCCTCGGCCAACTCCAACGACATCACCCCCTCTCAAACCCTCTGCGACTCCCTGGCTTTATTCTTCCACAACAAAATTGCAGACATCCACAACAGCTTCGACAACCAACCCGGAGACCAACCCACCCAACCATATGCTGAACATTCTCCCCCCTTGAACACCCTTTACGACTGGAACCCAATCTCCACTGAGGACACCATCCGCCTGATGAACTCCATCCACTCAGGATCCCCCACAAACCCATGTCCTCACCACATCTTCAACAAAGCAGACTCCATCATAGCACCGCACCTCCGAGACGTCATCAACTGCTCCTTCAACTCCGCCACCTTCCCGGAAAGCTGGAAACACGCTGAACTCACCGCCCTTCTGAAAAAACCCACAGCGGACCCCACCGAACTCAAAAATTACCGCCCCATCTCGCTCCTTCCTTTCCCGGCCAAAGTCATCGAGAAAGCTGTCAACAACCAGCTCGCCGCCTTCCTCGAAGCCAACAAATCCCTCGACTCCTCACAGTCTGGCTTCCGAGCAAAACACAGCACTGAGACCGCCCTCATCGCAGCAACAGACGACATTCGAACTCTACTGGACAATGGAGACACAGTCGCCCTCATCCTCCTCGACCTCTCTGCAGCCTTCGACACAGTCTGCCACAGCACCCTTTTACAACGCCTCAGAAACATCGGAATACAAGGAAAAGCACTTGAATGGATCAACTCGTTCCTCACCGGAAGAACCCAGAGAGTCCGCCTTCCACCATTCAAGTCCGAGGCCACTGAAGTCATCTGTGGCGTACCACAAGGATCCTCACTCAGTCCCACCCTCTTCAACGTATACATGAGCCCCCTCGCGGCCATCGCCCGCCAACACAACCTCAACATCATCTCTTACGCGGATGACACTCAACTGATCCTTTCTCTCACCAATGACCCCAGCACCGCCAAAACTAACCTACACGAAGGAATGAAAGAAGTTGCCGAATGGATGAATCACAGCCGTCTGAAACTGAACTCAGATAAAACAGAAGTCCTCATCTTAGGTACATCCCCCTCTGCATGGGACGACTCTTGGTGGCCGGAAGCCCTTGGAAAAGCACCCATCCCGACAGACCACGCACGTAACCTAGGCGTTATCCTGGATTCTTCACTTTCAATGAACAGACAAGTCAGCGCCGTCTCCTCATCCTGCTTCAACATTCTTCGCATGCTCAAAAAAACATTTCGCTGGATCCCCACCGAAACCAGAAAAACAGTCACCCATGCTCTGGTCACGAGCCGACTGGACTACGGAAACACCCTCTACGCAGGTACTACCGCTAAACTCCAGAAAAAACTCCAACGAATCCAAAACGCCTCAGCCAGGATCATATTAGACATCCCGCGTAACGAACACATCTCTGGTCACCTGAAAAACCTCCACTGGCTACCCGTCAATAAGAGGATCACTTTCCGACTGCTAACCCACGCACACAAATCACTCTACGATATCGGACCAGAATGCCTCAACTCACGACTGTCCTTCTACACCCCCTCCCGACATCTACGTTCTTCCAGCCAAGCCCTCGCCACTGTACCTCGCATCAACAAGACCACCATGGGAGGTAGATCCTTCTCATACCTGGCAGCTAAAACATGGAACTCACTCCCCACTTACCTTCGCCTTACCCAGAACCACCTAGCATTCAGAAAACAACTTAAAACGTGGATATTTGACAAGTAATCCTCCCCCCCTCCCTAAGCGCCTTGAGACCCTCTGGGTATGTAGTGCGCTATATAAATTCTTTGACTTGACTTGACTTGAAAAGGATCTTTCCCTTTCCTCAAACTAGCCGCCAATTTCAGTTCAAACTTGCATCCCTTTCATCACTAACATCCATCGGAAGTGAATATCTCGCGGGATTCAACAGCGGAAACATACTGCTGTCCTACACAGTTGCCATCTTATGATCAGGCGTGTGTCATTTTGCTCATCCTGCCTTATTTTCATCCTTTCAAAGTTTGTTTGAGGCTATGATGTCGCCGTTAAAGACCTGACACTTTGCCAGGAACGTATACTTCACCCCTCAGTGTCTAGGGTCTAAGAGTAAACAAAGAATCTCTGGACATTTGAGTCCCTGCATCTCCCCTAGAACTCTCAAGTTGATCGGTGTATATATCCCTTGTTTAATTATTTGTATTTCAATACGTTTAGTCAGGGCTTTCAGTGGAATTTAAAAACAAGGGATATCACAAAGGGGCGTGGCCGATGTGATTAAGGGCATGGCTTACAAAGCAAGCCCGGCTGAAGACAGCTGTAATGCCAGAAACCGGTCCTGGGAAGCTTGATTCCGGTCCAGGGAAGACATGGCTTGGCAGTTCGGGCTGGACTGTTCCCATGAGGCACAGGGTCAGACTGATTTGCATATGGCCATGTCTGAACTGGGGTGGCGGAGTGAGCTAAAGAACGGTGATGGATTAAACCCAGATCAGTTGACTGGGGGTGAGTGTTTGTATTGTCAACGCTCCGTCCATCATCCCCTTTGGTTTTTCTTTATGGCTTACAAATACACATTCGAAAAATCTGTGCTTAGCATTGTGTGCCATTCTGCAAGAACTGTAGCATTCTTGCCAAAAATAACTGACATGGGTCAAACTTTAAGGAGTTTATATAAAGTATTATTGAGCAAGATATAGGAAATATATCATAAGTGTGGTTAGTAATAAAGGACCTATATCATAAGCACAACTAACCCAGTAATTAAAATTCAATGCAAAATCCAGCATAGATTTGCCTTGTAAAGTGAGAATGAAGAATCCTAGTACGAGAGGAAAAGTACTTTGTAACGTCTAATTTTCACTGAGCCTGCGAACAGTAAAGAAAATTAAATACAAATGTCTGAAAACAATTCGATGAAGTGATCGATGGGTGGCCACTGATGGTAAAACAAACACCACGCAATAAGTCAAGAATTCCTACTCACACCTCAAACTCTTATCACGCATGTCCTCCCACTCATTCTCCATTGTTCATCGCTTCAGTACTGATTGAACTGTTGTATACCGTAGACTCTCTTTTGTTATGTGGGTGTGCGGTTACCACAGTGGCTCCTATCAGAATTTGCTCTCCATGGTTTTATTTTTGAGAAACATAAACATTTTCACGTTATGATGTCCAAATATTCCACAGTATTTCCTTAACACCATACTGTTTAATTTGTGCTTCGCTTTGCAAAACCTGCAGCAGATTTTAATGTGCCTTGACAGAGTCAAAAGAGCTGAGAAAAGATGAAAGTGAAGCATTAGTGTGCATTATTTTATTTTATGAAGTAGAGAAGGTAACAGCAAACGTTATGAAAGCAATGCAATGCAATTTGTGAAAAAAATCTGAATTTGGGGCCCGATGTAGGTCGGTCGGTAACGGCCGAAAATCGGTATTTTCGGCCGTTACCGATCGGAATACAGACAACGGGATGTAGGAGGCCGAAATCCAGCGAAATCGGCGATTTTACCGAATCGGAAAGTCACCGAGTCGGTCGGATTCCGAATCGGAAAAAAGTAGTAATCGGAAAAAATCTCCGAATCGGTAGATTACCTATTCGGAGATTTTTCCGATTCCTACATTTTTCCGAATCGGAATCCGACCGACTCGGTGACTTTCCTATTCGGTAAAATCGCCGAATTGGTATATATTCCGATTCGGTGAAAATCCGATTCCATGCGAAAACCCTAAGATTGAGATGTAGGTAAGCACAGAAATACCGATTTTGCTCAAAAATCGGTATTTCTGAGTCGGAAATTACCATGGATTGGAATCAGGTGGTAACCAGGTGCAACCTATAAAAAAGGACCCAAAATGCAGTTCTACTTGCAACATGGTAGCTTTCTATGTCATAGCTAGACGGCTACGGCTACAGCAGGAAGGAGAGAGGGAATGGCAGAGAGAGGAGCAGGTGTACAGGCAGAGGGTGACCCTGTGCATGCTGACAGATCCAGAGATCCTACAGAGGTACAGGCTGGAGGCAGACACCATCAGAGACCTCATCAGGGACCTCCAACCCCTGTTGCAGCACCCCACCCCAAGGGCACATGCAATCCCTGTGCAGGTGCAGGTGCTATGCTGCCTACACCTGCTGGCGTCTGGCAGCTATCAAAGTGTAGTTGCTGTGGCAGGAGGGGTGACCCAGAGCAGCCTGTCAAGGTTCTTCCACAAGTTCCTTGATGCCATGATCCAGAGGATGGCCCACTACATTTCCTTCCCTTCCACCCATGCTGAACTGGCACAGACAAAAGCTGAATTCTATCAGATGGCAAGATTCCCCCACATCATTGGCTGCATAGATGGCACACACATACCGATTTGCCCCCCTGCTGACACCGAATACGTATACCGCAATCGGAAGTCACGGCACACCATAAATGTGCAAGTGATATGCAATGCCAAGTGTGTGATCACTGACCTGGTTGCAAAGTTTCCGGGGAGTACCCATGACTCCTATATCTTCCAGAGTAGCGGGATTTATGCACGGCTGATGGCAGGGGAATTTGGCGAAGGATACCTCCTAGGTAAGACACAGTGTCAGACCCCCATTACCAAAATTGCAGTGTGAAATACATGTATGCATGTGAGTAATGTTACCCCTTCTCCTTCCAGGCGACAGTGCATATGCCCTACGCTCGTTCATTCTCACACCTTACCTCAACCCCTCAACACCCAGCCAAAGGAGGTACAACCGTGCCCACAAAAGCACGAGGAACGTAGTGGAAAGGACCTTTGGCATCTGGAAGAGCAGGTTCAGATGTCTGCACAAGAGCGGAGGTGCAAGGCAATATACCCCTGTGGAACGGACCCCTCCCCTACCTCTGTCGGGCGGTGGCTCAGTACCGTTTCCCTGGGCTCCGATGATGGTCCCACCGCGTCCCTGGCAACCCGGCATATCCCCCTTTCTCTTTCCATGCAGGAAAGGAGTACGAGGGACGGCGAACCGGAAGTACCTGTCACCGACCCCGGAAGTCCCGCCCACGATCCCGGACCGGAACACGGAAAAGGACGCCACGGAGATGAAGCGGAGTTCTTGAAGGCGGACTCGTGGCAGGAGACAGCAAACCAAGAACTGAAGGCGGTGGACGGAGAGCGCGGAGAAGAGAAGAGCGGAGGCGAGGAGGAAGAGATCTGGAGCGAGGACTGGTGGAGTCCTGTGGAGGTGGCTGGAGAGCGGCCGCAACTCGGAGAAGAGTTGCGGCGGGGCATGTGAGTACCCTGTCTCCTGAATTGCAGGTCGACTTGTATCATAGTGTATATATCGAATCCCCTCACTGTATAGCACTCCTAGGAGCACTGTATATACGCGCACTTCCCGAGACACTGTAGATAGTGAATACCGCCACCGGACTCCTCACTGCTTGCACCCTTTCCCTTCCTGCTTGAGTTCCCTTCCATCTTCGACCCTTCCGACCCCTCCTCACTCTCTCTTCTACCCCATCACAACCAGGGTGTTGGTGTCACTGGTTAGTACTAGTGGTCAAGGACTAACTGCCCTGTTATTGTCTCTCTTTAACTCCGAGGGCCACCGGACTACCCAAGACTGCGAAGAGGAAGACCCCCACACCTGCTCACCGCGGATCCCTGCTCCTTGACGACTACCCTCCGGACTCTCTCTCCAATCTTGTGTTTCCTCTGCCCCAACGTACTCTATAACTGTCAGTGTTAATAAATAGAGCTACAGTTATAGCTCACTACATACGGCCTCCAAGCCTGTTATTCCGGTCCGCCCATACACAAAGCCCACAAGTGGTGTCAGAAGTGGGATACACCGGAAGCATGGAGGCAGCAGTGAAAAAACTGGCCGAATCCCAGGAGCAGATGGGAAGGCTCATGGAACAATTCCTAAAGACAGCCGAAGAGGACCGCGGGCAATTACACGATGTCCTGAAGGGTCAAGGCACGGCCCAGGACCAAGCTCTAGGAAAACTGACTGACGTGTTGGGACAACAGAGGCCCGTGACTTCCCTTCCGTCGGTAGTACTACAAAAGTACGTTCCAGGCGAAGACCCTGACTTTTTCTTTACAAACTTTGAACGCTTGGCCCAGGCTGCTGCATGGCCAGTCGACCGCTGGGGTCACTATTTGGGTCCTTTGCTTACCGGGGAGTTACAGGCAGCTTACCAGCAGGCCAACGTTCAGGGGCAGACCCCGTATGCAGACATAAAGACATGCATCCTGGAACGCCTAGGGATCGATGAGGACACCTATAGGATACGCCTTAGACAAGTGAAGGAAGGGCCACAAGAAAACCCCAGGGCTCTTTCCTTCCGTATCCAGGACTTGGCTAATCGGTGGCTGAAACCCGCCACCTCCTCCAAAGACGACATTTTGGCCAAAATATATCTGGAGCAGTTTTTGGCTTCCTTGCATCCCTCCACGCAGAAGTGGGTACGCCAGCACGCACGCCTAATGCTAGAAACGGCCGTGGAAATCGCCAGTGCTTTCAATCGTGCCCAGGAGACACAAAGGATTAAGGATGAACACCTAACCCGAGGTCATCACCCCAATCACATCCGAGCCCAAAGACCTCCACCGCCAAGAAAACCAGAACCAACTCCCCTTTTTCCTTACCCTATCCTACCACGACCACCGAACCCCGGACCCCAGTGCTACCATTGTGGAGGCTACGGCCACATCGCCAGGGTTTGCCCCCAGAGAGAAGAGCCCATGGAGGTGGGGCTGGTTAGGAACCTGGTGTGTGACACCCCGGAGATGGAACCCCCTCGTTTTCACTGTCCAGTAATGATAGACGGCCAACCATTGAGCGCTCTAGCTGATTCCGGTTGCCGGCAAAGCGTACTGCGCCCTCAAGAACTGCCCTCTCGCATAGGACCCGTGACCGGTACTGTCGCCATCCAGTGCGTACACGGCGACACCAAGACATATCCCACCGCCAGGGTGCGGGTACAACACCATGCAGACCAAGGAAGCCTTCTGAACGTAGGCTTGATACCCACTTTACCGGAACAGATTATACTGGGCAGTGACTATAGAGGACTACCTCACCTCCTCCAGAACACAACTGACTCACTTGAGAAGTGGTGGGCAGAAGCACCGTTTCCCCAGGCCCCTGCTAACCCGAGCATTCCGGACAAACCCTACAAAACCAAGAGCCAAAAGAAGAAGGAGAAAAGAAAGCACGCTACCGCATATCCCGTGCACGTGGACGACCATCCTTGGGAGACTGACAGGGAGTTCCGAGCGGCTCAGCAAGAAGACCCCATGCTACAGAATGCCTGGAACCAGGCTCTGGATAACGAAGACCCTCTTCATGTAGGTCCCTACTTCTATAAACGGAACGGTCTATTATACAGGAAGGGCAGCCCTCAGCAAGCATCACAGTTGTTAATCCCTGGCCCCTTTCGGGAGAAGGTGTTGTTCCTGGCCCACAGCCACCTATTAGGGGGACATTTTGGTGATGTAAAAACGGGACAATCCATCCTCGACCGATTCTATTGGCCGGGGGTTCATCAGCAGATCAAACGCTACTGTCAAGAATGTCCCGTCTGCCAGAAAAACAGCCGATATCGCCCTCCCCGAGTTCCTCTCCTGCCTATGCCCCTCATAGACGTGCCCTTTAGTCGGGTTGGCATGGATCTTATCGGTCCTATGCTTCCATCCAGAAGTGGGTGTCGGTATGCTCTGGTTCTGGTAGATTATGCCACTCGTTTTCCCGAGGCGGTGGCCTTAAAACAACCTACCACCCAGAACATTGCAAAAGCACTTATCTCCATCTTTTCACGAGTAGGTTTTCCCCGAGAGATCCTAACGGATCAAGGGACCCCCTTTGTTTCCTCCCTCATGAAACAGGTATGCTCACAGCTGGGTGTCAAACAGATAAGGACCTCTGCATATCACCCGCAGACCGATGGCCTGGTTGAACGCTATAATGCCACCCTAAAGACCACATTAAAGAAACTGCTGGCCCTCGAAAGCAAAAGGTGGGAAGAGATGCTACCCCTAGCCTTGTTTGCAATCCGTTGCAAGGTTCAAAGAAGCACCGGTTTCTCCCCATATGAATTGTTGTATGGAAGGGCTCCCCGAACCCTGTTGGACATGGCAAGAGAAGCGTGGGAGGCTGAACCTGATCGCACCAAACCCCTCCCAGAATATGTTGCTAACCTAAAAACCCACCTGGGACAAATACGAGAAATTGTACGTCAGAATCTGTTGGCGGCACAAGCCTCTCAAAAACGTCAATATGACAAGGGGACTAGGGCCCGTTCGTTCAACCCAGGTGATCTGGTACTACTCCTTCTGCCATCCTCAGACCATAAACTTCTGGGTCAGTGGCAGGGTCCTTTTGAAGTCCTACGTCAGGTAACCCCGGTGACCTATGAAATAGAGATGGATCCCCAACGAGGGGTCTCCCAGATTTACCATATAAATCTCCTGAAACGGTGGGAAGGACCCCGACCTGTTCTGTCCGGTCTTGCGACTCCAACTGTCCTCCCTTTTGAGGTCTGTTTTGATCCCGACTTGCGGGAAACCCAAAGAGAAGACCTATGTACTGCCTTGGCCTCCCTTCGGCATGTGTTTTCCTCCTTACCGGGCCACACCACGGTTGTAGAACACGGTATTCGGACTGAACCTGGGAAAACCGTGAGACAACGGCCCTATCGGGTTCCAGAGGCTCGAAGGACGGTAATCAAGGAAGAGACTGACATGATGCTACAAATGGGCGTCATCGAACCGTCCATCAGTCACTGGAACTCCCCTATTGTTTTGGTACCGAAGCCGGATGGCTCGGTACGTTTCTGCATTGACTTCCGGGAGGTCAACAAAATCTCCTGTTTTGATACATACCCGTTACCCAGGGTTGATGAAATGGTAGAACGCATAGGCAAGGCTAAATTCATCAGTACCCTTGACCTCTGTAAAGGCTATTGGCAAATCCCACTCCGCGCAGAGGACAAAAAGAAAACAGCCTTTTCAACCCCGGATGGCCTGTTTCAATTCAAGGTAATGCCCTTTGGCCTTCACGGTGCCCCCGCCACCTTTCAGAGGGCCATGAACCAGGTCCTTCAACCTCATTCACGATACGCCGGGGCATACCTAGATGATATTATCATCTATAGTGACACGTGGACCCAACACCTACAGCACTTGCAAGAAGTCGTTTCCTCACTAGGAAACCATGGCTTTACCATCAATCCCTCCAAGACCACGCTGGCCGCTCAAACCGTAAAGTATCTGGGGTTCCTCCTGGGCGAGGGGGTCATCAGACCTCAAAGCAAAAAAATAGAAGCCATACAATCCATCCCCTTCCCACGAACACGGAAGGAATTAAGGGCTTTTCTGGGCCTCCTGGGTTACTACAGGAGGTTCATTCCCCGCTTTTCCCAAACAGCTGCTCCCCTAACAGATCTCCTCAAGAAGTCCACAAAAGCCGAGGAAGCCCTCTGTCATCCAACCCCGGAAGTCCTCCAGGCCTTCAGCCAACTGAAGCAGGCCCTGGTTTCCGAACCTGTTCTGGTTAGTCCCGACTACACCAAGGGGTTTATCCTGCAAACGGATGCATCAGACCAGGGTATAGGGGCCGTGCTATCTCAGAAAGATAGGGACGGACATGAGAGACCCATCCTCTACCTAAGTCGAAAGCTCTTTCCCCGGGAGCGGAATTATGCAGTTATCGAAAAAGAGGCCTTGGCTATCAAATGGGCTGTAGAAAGCCTTCGTTATTATTTGGATGGTCGCGAATTCACCCTATATACGGACCATGCGCCATTAGAATGGATGGCGAGAAACAAAGGACACAATGACCGTGTGCTACGATGGTTCCTAACTCTTCAGCCCTACAGATTTACAACACTACACCGAAAGGGTGTGGAACAGGGAAATGCCGACTACTTGTCTCGTTACCCTCCCCCAACCAACTCTAGTAGAAAGATGGCTAGGGGAAAGGGATGTGGAACGGACCCCTCCCCTACCTCTGTCGGGCGGTGGCTCAGTACCGTTTCCCTGGGCTCCGATGATGGTCCCACCGCGTCCCTGGCAACCCGGCATATCCCCCTTTCTCTTTCCATGCAGGAAAGGAGTACGAGGGACGGCGAACCGGAAGTACCTGTCACCGACCCCGGAAGTCCCGCCCACGATCCCGGACCGGAACACGGAAAAGGACGCCACGGAGATGAAGCGGAGTTCTTGAAGGCGGACTCGTGGCAGGAGACAGCAAACCAAGAACTGAAGGCGGTGGACGGAGAGCGCGGAGAAGAGAAGAGCGGAGGCGAGGAGGAAGAGATCTGGAGCGAGGACTGGTGGAGTCCTGTGGAGGTGGCTGGAGAGCGGCCGCAACTCGGAGAAGAGTTGCGGCGGGGCATGTGAGTACCCTGTCTCCTGAATTGCAGGTCGACTTGTATCATAGTGTATATATCGAATCCCCTCACTGTATAGCACTCCTAGGAGCACTGTATATACGCGCACTTCCCGAGACACTGTAGATAGTGAATACCGCCACCGGACTCCTCACTGCTTGCACCCTTTCCCTTCCTGCTTGAGTTCCCTTCCATCTTCGACCCTTCCGACCCCTCCTCACTCTCTCTTCTACCCCATCACAACCAGGGTGTTGGTGTCACTGGTTAGTACTCGTGGTCAAGGACTAACTGCCCTGTTATTGTCTCTCTTTAACTCCGAGGGCCACCGGACTACCCAAGACTGCGAAGAGGAAGACCCCCACACCTGCTCACCGCGGATCCCTGCTCCTTGACGACTACCCTCCGGACTCTCTCTCCAATCTTGTGTTTCCTCTGCCCCAACGTACTCTATAACTGTCAGTGTTAATAAATAGAGCTACAGTTATAGCTCACTACATACGGCCTCCAAGCCTGTTATTCCGGTCCGCCCATACACAAAGCCCACAACCCCCATCACCTGCTGCAAGATTATTGCTGTCTGTGCAATGTTGCACAACCTTGCAGTCAGGAAAGGCACTGAGGTAGAGTTATCCGACTACGAAGACCCTGACGATGACAATGCTGTCCCACTACCACTACCTGCTGGAGTCTCTGCACCATCTGACGGCAGATACAGGCGTCAGGAGATCACAGACAACTATTTCTGAGTGAGTACAGATGCACAAACAGGTCAATGTATGTGTTCAGAAATTAAATTTAATAATGTTGCATCAACGTTACTGCACTGATGTGCAACAAAAGAAAAGTTAAACAACAAGGGGTAGGAATGTCCAATGTCCGGGTTGCCTCACCCGCAGTGGCAGTCCTATTTTTTGCTGCGCTTAGCAGGCCCACTGGGATGAACCTCACCCCCTTCAGAATGCCCTGCAGCCTCAGCTGAGCACCTGGTGCTCCGGCGCGGCTCTGACGCAGCGCTGGCCGGGCTGCTGCGGCTGCTGCTGTCCCCAGCCTCTCCCAGGACGGGATTCACTACGGTGTTGGAGATGAGTAGTGTCTCCATGGCTGTTGTTATACGGCCCATGCCCCTAGTGACCTCGGACATGTTCTGTGTGAGGCTGGCCTCCATGTTTGCCCCACGTTGGCATAGCTGGGCAGTCGCAGCCGCAAGGCGGTTGAGTGACCTGTTCGTGACTCTTGCATCCCTGCGACGACTCAGCTCATGGTCATCCAACCTGGTGCAGAGCTGGGTGATGGCAGTGGTCATTCGGCCAATTGATGTTGCTATTTCCTTGTTGCTGTCAACGAAGGTCTTGAAGCCCTGTGTCATCTCACCCATCTGCAGGTTGTGCAGGCGCAACTGGCGATGGCAGGCCAGGATGGATTTCGCCTGCATCCTCTGTATTGTGACCATGCTGGTCTCCAGCCCTGCGAAGACGCTGCCTCCCGGTGCTGGTATTGGGCTGCTGGTAGCACGTGGCCTACGTGGAATTCTGCTGCCCTGCTGTGTGTGCTCTGGTGTCGCTGGTGTCACGGGGTCTTGTGCAGGAGCCTGACCCGCTGCCCCCTCCATGATGACTAATGGAGCCACTATTCTCCTCCGGGCCGGGGAAGTGGCAGGTGCAGGGTGGCTCTGTGGTGGTGTGTTGTCCGGGGAGAATACCAATGAGGGCGACTGAGACTGAGACAGTCGGGGGGAGTGTGGAGTTGTGAGGGAATGTCCTGTGTCCTCCTCATTTGCCAGGGCACAGCTGTTGTCCTCCTCCGCCTGTGCTGCTGCACTGGTGCTTGCCACCGCCGCACTGGCTGTTGGTGCTGGAGCTGGTGCTGGAGCTGATGCTGCTCCCCCGCCTGATGGTGCCCCTAGGTACAAAGAAGCATTTGTCAAGTGGGTGCTAATGTGTTCCAGTCACAACTATTAAAGCATTGCACGTCTCATTACAAACACGTTGATGCTGTATTACAGTTATTTATCTCATGCTCCTGCTGTGGCATTTTTGGTAACTTTTGCTGAGTACATTTAGCTAGATGCATTGCTCATGTCTGTTGCTAGCAGTACTGGCCTGGGGTTTGGTTGTGCATTGGGTCTGTAGGGGAGGTGTCTGGTATGGTGTGTCAAGTTGCGCATGCTTCTTACCTGTAGCTGTAGCTCGGGATGAGCTATCCAGGTCCCCAATTCCCACGACACTGGCCCTCTCGATGGTGGTCGCCACTAGTTCCTCCAGCTGAGTGAGGGGTGGCGCACGGTTTGTTCCTCCTCCAGTGAGTCCAGCCTGCTTGTGCAGGTCGGCCAGTTTGCGCTTGGTCACGCCACGGATGTCATAAAACCTCTTCTTGAGGTCGTCTAGGCTCCTGTGGGTGACACCAACTGCATTCACTTTCTCCCCGATGTCGATCCACAGCCTCCTCTTGGTGCTCTCCGGGACAGTCAGGGACTGCCTGCCATATAGCTGGGTGTGCACCCTCACCACCTCCTCCACCAAAGTTGTAGCTCCATGGTGCTGAATTTAGGATTGCGCTTACGCCCTGCCGTCTGTGCTGGTGTCCATGTCTCTCAGGGATCCTGCTCACAATGCTGCTCTCTCTGTGTTTGCTCAGCTCAGGCAGCTTTCCAGAAAGTTCTGATGAGTTGCACCTGCCTGGGTTGCCACACCCTGTGGGGGAGGGTGCTTACATCTCATTGGCTGATGTCTTCAGTGTCACTCAACCAGCTCGGCAAAACGGCATTCTCCGAATCGGTATTTTCCGATTCGGTATTTTCCGAATGTGTTCGGTAAATACCGATTCGGAATGTATAATGTCTTCCTATTGGCCTTTCGGCCCATGGGGCGTATTTATTATTCCGATTCGGCGTTTACCGATTCGGTTGGTTCCGCATTTTTTTTTTTCCGATTCGGACTTGTCCGACCCGGCCTATACCGAATCGGTAGTTGGCGATTCGGTACGTATCGACTCTCGATACCGAATGCTACCGATTCGGTATTTTTCCGATGATTATTTCCTACATATCATTTACCGATTTTGAAATACCGATTCGGTACGGATCGGTATTTTAAAATCGGTAAATGCGTTTTACCTACATCGGGCCCTTGGTCTTGATACAGTGCAATATGTGTGCAAGAAGTGTTTTCATGATTTTATTGGCAAAGTTTAGCTTCTGCCCGAAAGCCTCTTGCTTCTAGAGCTGACAACCTTTCCAGAAACCCTGAATAGGACACGGAGGGGAGAAGCAACAGAAAAGAGAATTTCAGAGATGAGTGTAACTTCATGTGGCTTTAACTTGAGAGGACTGATGATGGAATACATTTTCTGAGGTTAGGCCCCAGAAATAAGAAAAGCTTCCTACTCCCCACTGTCGGCCCATTTAAAGTGGGGGATCTTCAGTCGGCCCACCGATGTCACAATGCATGGCATCTCGGAATGTCTTCTCTTTAACCCCTCCCACGCTCATGACGAGCTCAGCTCGTCATGAGCCACGGTTCTCGTGTGCTCATAACGAGCTGAGCTTGTGATGACCGTTAGAACGCTCACACGCTGGGCTAATTCCCCTGCGGTGCTGGGCGCTCTAAGGAACGGGCGTGGTCATGACGAGCTCAGCTCGTCATGAGCATACGAGAACCGTGGCTCATGATGAGCTGCGCTCGTCATGAGCATGGGGGTGCTGTGTGCACCCCACCAGCACAGCGGGGAAATCGGCCCCGCAGTGAAGGGGTTAACATGTTTCGTTGTACACTTTTATATATGGAGACACAGCAGCCTGTGACACAGTTTACCAAACAACATATGAGGGCTACAAACAGTTAAAACTACAGCAAGCGCCACTGAAAATATGAGCAAGGAACAATTATCCCAAACATGAATATACCAACACCAGCTTAATGACAAGCGATGGATGCATGTTTTCCTTAAACAGCGGCAGGAATAAAGCACAGAGTGTATTGTAGCCTTGTAGCTCACAATCTAAATATGCATTGGCATAGCCAATAGGTCTCTCCTTTGGGACCTTATAAGTGTTTATCCATGCAACAGTTTTCATTTCAAAATGCTTTATTCGGTTTACTTATGCGAAACCATAAAAGTTCATAGAGCAAAATACATTTCAAGCTTTCAGATAAAAACATAATACAAAGTACACCAGTTAAAATACAAATTTTTCATAGCTTTAGGCTCCAGCTATTGCACATTAAGGAGAGCATCAATGGGAGATTAAACTAGGGGTTACTAGTTCAGTTTAGGTGTCCAAACATTTTCTGTACTTCATTGAGCTTTTTAAAAAGCGGGCCACATGAGGTATACAATCAGGTTTTAACAGTTGTAAATAAAATAATGCAGGACGAACTTGTACAAAAGTCAACCTTTTTAAAATAGGTTTAAGATAAAAAGCCCTTGGGAATTCATAATATTTTCAGAAAAACGTGAAGTGCAACAGATCCTGTGGAGACAAGTTGTCGCAGCCACAGGGTGCTAACACTTTCCCTTGATGACAACCCCTTGGGACTTTTAATTAAAGATGAAACAGATTAAACCTAAACCTGATTAATAAAAAACGCTCATAAGCTGGTAGCGGCCAAAGTAAATATGGTTCCTCATCAGGCGAGGTTTTGAGCATCAGGTGTAGACGCACATTGGGCTTCAACAGATCCTTTTCCTCCCTTTCCATTTTTTTACGTGTGGTATAGGACTGTTTAATGTATGCTATGTCTTTACTAGTGATACCTGCTGGTTTAAAAAACAAGTCCAAGCGTCCCTCATTACTAAAGCTAGTTTTAAGATATTTCATCCAAGGGATTTTGGTCATACAATCTAGGCTTAGGATCTCTCTTAGGAGGCTATGTGTAAAGCCCAGGTGTTTATTAAGCCAACATTGTAGCCAAAAAGTAAGGGGTCGCAGGGACAGGGTATCACTAATAAAAGGCGTGCCAGTCTCTTCATGCACAGACATGTTCAGGGTCCCCTGAGGGACACACAAAAGCTGCTTTAGGAATTTGTTTTCGGCCACCTGGAGGCCCTCTAGGTTGCAGTATCCCCATAGATCACTCCCATAACTGGCTATCGAGATACTCTTTGCACGGTAAACCTTAAACATGGCCGCCACCGGTCTGTTACCCATTCTGGCGGCGAAACCAAAAACAGTTAATGTTGTTGCACCAAGGATATTGTGCTGCATAACTAAATACTTATAAGGTCCCAAATGTGAGACCTATTGGCTATGCCAATGCTTGTTACTCTAAGCTCTTGGTAGTATCAGGGTGCTGATGGCTTGTACTTCCATGTTATAATTGGGGTGTTGATGTTGTTTCTTCTGCCCTTGCCTCGCCTTCATCTTCCTGTACAGCGCGAGTGAGACGCCGTGAGGGGAACGGCCGACGCGCTTGCACCGCCATTGTGCCTACAGCCACCGGGGGTCAAAGACTACACCTCCCAGGTGCCCCGGCGGCTGAGTCGCGTCCCTGACGCCACCTCTGCGCCCGGAGGCGCCTGAAAAGAGAGGAGCGCCGAGCGCTCTGTGGGACGCCGGAATTTCTGCTTACCTGCCGTGAGGGGAACGGCTGCTGTTGTTGTTTCTTCTGCCCTTGCCTCGCCTTCATCTTCCTGTACAGCGCGAGTGAGACGCCGTGAGGGGAACGGCCGACGCGCTTGCACCGCCATTGTGCCTACAGCCACCGGGGGTCAAAGACTACACCTCCCAGGTGCCCCGGCGGCTGAGTCGCGTCCCTGACGCCACCTCTGCGCCCGGAGGCGCCTGAAAAGAGAGGAACGCCTCTCGCCCCGCGAGTCGCGCGCGGGAGCGCCCAGGCGAAGCCCGGGCAAAGGGCGGGCCGTCTGAGGCCGTCCGAGGTCGGACAAGGTTGGGTTGGGCCAGGTCCCTTATTTTTTGGTGTCCATAAACGTTGTGTTATTACATCTGGCAAATCTGGTGATTCTCACAAGTGTGTATTGAAGACGCTGTGCACATATTTTATCATGCCGGCCAAAAAGGCAGTCACTTCTAGTAATTCTATTGAGAATTATCTTGTACAGGTTGTTGAAAGAATCAATAGTGATAGGAGATCCTCTCTTGGTATAGATCTGACTACCCAATCCTCCATTACTGATATTGACTTAGATGATCCTTTTGGTCTTCAGATTAACACCTGTTCTAACAGTGTAGTGCCCGATCCTGCTCCTGATACCAGCATTATTCAGCCTAGTGGTATTGTAGCTGGAATTGTAGACCGCAGTATTGATGAGGCTTTGGTAGAGATCACTAATAGTAGCGAACCCCTGATTTCCCCCTCAGCTCCTATTTTAGTTGTAGGGAAACGGGAGGGTCTGAGGTCAGCTAAGAACAGAGTACCAAACCCTCCTAGGAAACACTCAGAGGAAGAGGAGCTTGATTTGACCAATGAGGCTTCTCTTACACTTTCTAACGCCCAATTCATCAGACTATTGTCTCTGATTGATAATAAAATTAAAGGTGCGGTCAAACCTCTTGTCAGTAAAATAGACAAGTTAACATCTGAGGTTAGCCGATTAGAAGGTCTATTAAAAGATACTGTGAGTGAGATGGATAAGATCCCAGAAAATGTTTCTACCAAGATTAAGGACATCCTAAGCAAACCACACACCATTGATAGCAGCGGATTGGTCTCTACTTCTGTCCCAAATCCTCAACTGGTATCTAGGTGCGTCCCGGCTGGTGATGCTTCTAATGTTTTCATCCCAGCTCCCGACACTGAAGACCAAGCTGTGGTAAAAGGATCTTTCGAGCTTGTAGTAGAAGCTTCTCCACTAGTACTTGTTCTTGCCAACGTACCACCATTGGCCCCCGATGAGAGGGAAACAACATCTTCCCTAATCAATAAATCCTTATCGTGGTTGACAAACAATATGGTTATTTCTCCTTGGGGCAAGCAACAACTTTCGGAAGAGCTTGTTAAAGCGAGAAGGGTACAGTGGATTGGGGACAGAGCGAAAAAGTTTAAGGGGGAGTGTGTTGTCCTACATTTTTCCGACCCAGGGGTTTTACCTAACATTTTGCCCAACATCTTCCCACCACAACGGAGATCCACCTCAATTGTCCCACTGACTTTGGACTTCTTTTACCCAAGAAAGGGAAGCGGGCCAAATCCTAGTATTCTAAGAACTAAATGGAACATTGTGACAAAGAGGGGGAGAAAGGATGTTGCTTCAGTGGATTGGGGATTGGGGTTGGAAAATCGATTCTCTGCATTATCGAATCTAAATGCTTGTGACTGACAACCACTTAGTAGCAATTCTTTGATTTTGTCTGATTGTGATGGAGGTATTGTTGAAGGGGTTGGTAATGTTGTTAAAGATTGTATTTGGGGGAATTCCGCTGTGGAGTTAGTAGCCCCCACCAACGAAAATAATAGTGTGCAGAACTCTGGTGGTACGGAGAGTCACGAGATTATTACAAACCCTTGTTCTCCTATGATATCTAGCTCAGGGAAGCTTTTGTCCTGGAACATAGCTGGACTATGTTCGAGGATGGATTGTGCTGACTGGTTGGGATTCATTAATAAATATGATCTTTGTATCTTTCAAGAGACTTGGGCATGTGACCCTATCTTTGCCCTGGGGTATATAAATTTTTATGTCCCTGCCACTAAGGGCCCTAAAGGTCGGCCAATGGGGGGCCTTACCATATGGATCAGGCAGTCTCTGAAAACCATAGTAAAATGTGTGGAGCTTGACCATAAAGATATTCAGCTTATCAGATTGACCAGTGATGCATCCATCACCATAGACATTTATAATGTCTATGTTAGAGGTGGCAACAAAGGTAAATCAGAGGTTCTTTTGAGTCTTTTTAACTTTCTAGAGACTCATTCTGCAGGTAAAAAAATCCTAATTGCAGGCGATTTAAATCGCACATTCGAACCCCTTATCACTGGCGACTCTCCTCTTGGAGCAGAGGAAGATAAGCTTTGGAATATCCCCATATTAGAATTACCACCTATAACTCGCTGGACATCTGACATATTAGGCTTGAACGCAATGTGTCTTGAGCATGGGCTTCGAGCCCTGAACGGTCGAACTAAATCAGACCGTGTTCCTGCTACGACTTTTAACAATGGGCGTAATAAAAGTCGTATCGACTATGTCATTTGTAGTACGTCATTATGGTCATCTCTTAATGACATGGTAGTAATAGCCAGGCCAGAAAGCGATCATGACCCTTTATGTGTCTCACATAAATGGTGGACATCTAAAGAAACTATTCACAACCTCCCAGATGAACTTCTGCCCCCAATGATTCTACCATCTAACAATATGCGTAGGTTAAGGTGGGCAGGTGTCAAGGCAGACCAACAGACCCTTGTAAAAATAAGTGCTGCGGCTGACAAGGCAATCATGGCATTGGAGAATGCAGATGGGTGTTCCCAGGGTAATAAGGATATTATAAATGCACATACTATTCTTTTTACGGAAGTCAAAGGCTTCTTTGTGAAACCTGCGAACAAGAGGGCCTGCCCTTGCAAATCAGCAAAATGGTATAACTCTGCCTGCAGGACGGCAAGATTAAATCTAGGAGCTGCAATTAAAGGCAAAAATTTGGACGGGATCCGCTCAGCCAGGAAGCACTACAAAAATTGTATTGCAAGGGCTAAAAGAGACTGGGACGAAGAATACTGGTTGAAGCTAAAGGATGCAAGTGATCGTAAACATTCCAGACTCTTTTGGCATATTGTCAAATGGGGTCATGATAGGCCTCCAGAAACTCCCAATAACAACGTCTCGCACGATGCGTGGGTTAAATTTTTCAGTGAGCAGTACTCTTCCAGGGATCAATTTTTTAATAGTGCAAGTCCAAAGTACCTGTATGCAGACGATGACATCTTTGTGCAAAGTGAAGTACTGTCTGCCCTGAAATCTGTTCACCCTGGCAGAGCACCGGGTATAGACGGAGTCCCTGCGGATGTCTTTCTAAATGACACCGACAGGTGGAGTAAATATATCTGTCTCTTACTGAATCATATTGCCAAGGGAGCAGAAATCCCGGCATCATGGTGTGGTGCTGTTATCATTCCAGTATATAAAAAGGGAGACCGTGCCCAACCTTGCAATTACCGCCCAATTAGCTTAATTGACACAGTTCAAAAAGTTGTTGGACGTGTAATTATTAACAATTTGTTAGATTGGGCTGAGGAGCAGAATGTTTTATCCCCCTTCCAGGCTGGGTTCCGCAGGGCAACTAGCACTGTGGACCAGGTCTTCCGTTTTCAATTGATACAATGGAGGACCGTGGTACTGGGAGGATGCAGCCTTTACGCAGCGTTTGTTGACCTGCGGGCTGCATTCGACCTGGTGCCAAGGGCAAAATTGTGGGAGGTCCTTGCAGCTCTAGGGGTCCCAAAGATTATTTTAACGATGATTATGAGACTCCACGAGGGCACTTATGCCAAAATTCAATGGGGTGGCTATGGCAACGACACTATTAATTTTCCAGTTGCCAGAGGCGTCCGTCAGGGTTGCTCAATGGCCCCAACACTTTTTACTCTTTTTATCAATGGAGTCGTTGCCCGCATGCAATCGCAGGTAGTAGATGCTCCTTCCCTTGCAGGTGCAAAAGTCCCCATTTTAATGTTTGCTGACGACACCCTAATTTTATCAAAATCCCCCAGCGGTCTTCAAAAGGCTCTGGTAATTTTTGACAAATTTTGTAGTGACCACGGTCTGGAGGTCAACGCCGATAAAACAAAGCTCATGGCTTTTAATCCATGTAGAAATTTTAAATCTAAAATAACCATGAGTGGGCGTTGCCTCGAAGTAGTAAACTCTTTTACCTACCTGGGTATTCATATTTCAAATGACAACAGATGGAACCAACATATAAACATTGCAGTTTTAAGACATAAACAACTGGCTGGTACCATCATTAAGGAGCATTTTAAATCTCTGACAAAACCAATCAAACCTCCTTTGATCATATACGAGGCAAAGGCCTTGGGGTCAGCCCTGTATGGGGCTGAGCTGTGGGGTCAAGAAAATCTTCTGGACCTTCAGGTCTCAGAAAATAATTTCCTTCGCAAACTTACAGGTACCCCTCAGAGTAGTCCCCTTTTGCCTCTTAGATATGATCTCGGTAGGAAAGAAATATCGGTAATGTGCAAATTACGTCCAATATTATACTGGCGTAGAATCTGGACCACCCCTGAGTTGGCACAATATGCAGCTGGGTTTGCTGATGTCATCAAAGCAGACCGATTTCACAAAATCAAATGGTTTAGATTTTTAAAAGCAGCATTAGGTGAACTAGGGTTATCTGAACTGTGGTACGACCCAACTGGGTCGTCCTTCCCCACTAAGGAATTTATAAAAAATCTATTCTGGGAACAGGTAGAAAACAGGAGCCTTCTTAGTAACAACCATGGGTCTATGACGGTTATTTTTCTTGAAGCTAAGCTCTTCCCCATGTATGAAACCTATTGGGATATAATAACGAAACCCATGGACAGGAAACTGTTTTTCCAAATGAGGGCTGGCTCTCTACCTCTGTGTAATCTAACTGCAAAATGGAGAGAGGGAAGTTCAGCTCTATGCCCAGTCTGTGGGGAAGGAAAGGAAACGTTGGGTCATTTTTTGTTCTCTTGTTATGCATATTCTGTTCCTAGACGTGTTTGGTTGGCTCCTATGTCTAGAAATCTGGGTACTAAAAGCAGCATGGTAGCTTTACGTATAATAAAAACTACCTCCTTAAACTGGATTACCATAGCGACCGCAAAGTTTTTGGGGTGGTCGTGGGTAATTAGGCAGAGATTGCTAGTAGGGTAACTACTCTCTGCTTAGTTGAACAGAGATTGCTAGAACATCTACTCTCTGTTCCCCATGCGGGGTGTCTGATCTGTTTTAATCTATTTTTATCATGTGAATTTTGCACTTTTTGTCAATATATATTTGTCAAATGAATTTTTAATCGTCTTTTAAAATGTATCGTGCTAAAGTCATATTCGAAACTGTAATTTAATTCTATTTTTATTATGTGTATGTTTGTCTGCTTTTATGAGTAATACTCGAATAAAGCACTTTTGAATTGAATTGTTAACTTAGCTTTTGAAAACATGTTTGAAGTTGTATAGAAGAGTGCTGGCATCAGACATGTAGTGGTCAGGGTGAGGGATGTGTTCAAGCATTAGGTTAAATATGGAAATCTTTTTCAAGTATTTAAAGGTTTTTTTTCTCTTTTGTGTTGTCCTTGGTTTGTTGGTAGGACACTACACATGGAGATAGGGATGGCACAGTGGTTTGGCCAGTCCAGGGGTGTTGGCAGTTTATATTAGATTGTTTTTGTTTTTTAACACACGTTATTAGTATTTTGCAGAAAATCATATTTGTATATTAATTAGTACACATTTGAGTTCAATGAATACATGCTATGTGCATACAATGTAATAGATCCTATACACATAAGGTTCTCCTCTGTATGGTTTGATCATAATACAGAAGCATTAGTGTTTACTTTGCATTGTCCACTATGTCAGTACAATAATTTACCGCAAAAAAGCTAAAAGTATCCATACAGACATTAAACACAATAACATTCCCTCACCCCACCCACTTTCCTGGTCCTATTGATGTTCAGTGGTCATATGTGTGATGTATCTTGTTAGTATAGCCACCTGCTGTAGTGTGAAGTCATGGAGAGATGCGAGGGGGAGGTTACTCTGCTATTTACTCATGTCCTAGGGATTTGAGTTAGTCAAGGCATACGCTGGACTAGGATATATTGTGACAAATACACCTTGCGGTCCTCGTTGTAGCCTGTGAATCTGGGTGGGGGTATTGTCCATTGAGCAATCCTCCTCTGATCTCAAATCCTCTAGTAGGCCCTCCTATGTCCAAGCTGCCCTATATGAATTCCTGCCTCTCTTGGCATCCCTTAGGCGGTTAATACTCTCATATTCCGCTCATCAAATCAATTTGTTGTGCCATTTCGCTGCATGAGACCCTTTAGTGTTTTTCCAATTAAGAGTGGTATGGCGCTTGGCTAGTTAGTATTGAAGCAACATTGATGATTTGGAAGTTATTTCCTGTTTAGTTGGTCTAGGGAACAACCCCAGTAAACATGTTGTGGGTAGAAGTGGTATATTGACATCTGTTATGTCATTGGTTACTGTTATCACCTCCGCCAAATAGTCATTAAGTTGTGCAGAACTCCACACCACATTAAACATCTCAGCTCCCTCAGCAAAGCACCTGGGGCGAGTCTACCAAACGTATGAAAATATTTAGTTTGCCTGTTGGAAGGTATGTTCTATGTATATCACAAAAATGTATAGACTTGAAGAGAGCATTCCTAGATACTCATGAAATACAGTCTATGATTCGTACCCAATCCATTTCAGTTATTGAAGTGCCCACATCTGCCACCCATTTGTCTCTTAGGTTGTGTTGTATATCCTCTCACTATACAGGTCTGTAACTGAATTATGTTTGCTGTGGTGGTACAAGGATGTGACATACCCTGTATGTTCTGGGTTCCTTCTGTTGTTTTTTCCACTGTCTTCTCAGCATTGCCTTTATTGCCCTATAGAGTAGGAAATGGCCTACTGGTAAATCGTAGGTGGTCTGCAGTTCCTCAAATGATAGGAGTGTGTCAACATTATATAGGTTACACATTTTTACTATGCCTAAACCTGTAAAATCTAGCAATTGAGTCCGAGCACCCTTTTGTGAAAAGATCGATGACCAGTTCAGTGATAGTTCTGGAGATTAGGCATTATCTGATCTGGTTTTCTGCATATAGTGTATCCAACAATGTTTTGCCACTGTCTGTAAGCCCAGAGGTTCGGTCTTAACTTGTTTGGGCTATAATACAAATTGAGTCAGCTATTGCAGAGGTGGGGTGTCAGCCCCCAATGAGGGTTCTCCTTGAGTCCTAGTAGCTACTCATCGTGTTACCCACTGTATCTGTGCCGCCAGATAATATGCTGCAAATGGCCGATGGCTGCTGCGCCCCCATCAT
Organism: Lissotriton helveticus; assembly: GCF_964261635.1. Lineage (NCBI taxonomy): Eukaryota > Metazoa > Chordata > Amphibia > Caudata > Salamandridae > Lissotriton > Lissotriton helveticus. The sequence goes on from NC_136073.1 coordinate 589,090,739, forward strand.
GTATGGGAAGTTGAAGCTGCATGAGTGCCACACAGTGTCTACACTTCTTCCATATTAGATCTATGAGTAATGCATTTATTTTCCTGAATTTACTTCTGGGGATTATTATGGGGAGTGTAGTTAAATAATATAACAGCCTAGGTAATGCTATCATTTTTGCGATTGCCACTTGTCCCACCACTGATAGTAGGTGCAACTTCCAGGACCCTATCCCTTAGCGTAATATTGCGATCTCTCATCCCACATTGCCTTCCAGGATGTTGAGTTTGTCTCTGTAGGGCTGAAACCCCAGACATCTGAAGAATACCAGTTCCCATTTAAGTACCTTAGAATCTGGGGTCACCTCCTCCCTGGTTTGTAAGGGAAAAAATATGTCTTTTGTAAGTTTACACATAATCCTGACATTTTCCCGAACTCATTGAGTAGCCGGGTAGCTTTATCTATGTCAGTTTGTTTGTCTGCATATAAAACTGTACGGTGAGTACCTCCTTAGGGTTTTTTGCCATCATATAGTCTTGTCCTGCATGCTAATGGTCCTACCTCAATAGCAAATAGTAGTAGGGACAGAGGGCACCCCTGACTCTATGTTATATGTATTTGCGATTATCCCTCCTGATTTAACTCTTGCCGTGGGTTCGGAATACAATAGTCGGGGCCCTTCCTAAACCAATTATGTCCATCACTGTATAACGCTTTTACCAATCCAGACTCTCAAACACTTTTTCGATGTACATTGACATCGCCACCTCTTCTGAGCTACCTGTCTGGCCTGCCATCAGTATTGTTGCTACTCGCCGAATATTCATATATTCATGGCTATATTTCACTCTGGTATAAATCCATTCTGGTCAGGGTGTATAAGTTGGGGCATATGTGGTATTTCGCGTGGCTATAATCGACATTCAACAGCGACAAAGGTCTATATGCTGTAATGTCCTGTGGGGGCTGTCATGGTTTAAGTAGGGGGATTATTATTGCTCCCTTCAAAGTCAGGGTCACAGTTTGCTCTTCCCGTGGCTGTTTATATGCTGCTGACAAGCGTAGCCGTAACTGATCAAAATAGGTAGCATAAAACCTCACGGGTGATCCCAACAATTCCGCCTTTGTGGGTGTTAGGGCAACTAAAGGCAGGTTTTCCATATATATTAGCTCATCTGTAAGCACTGCCTTCTTGCACTGAGTATACAGGGTTGTATAGATGGTTTTAAACATCTTGTTAATTTTAGATTGTTTACGGACTTGACATCCATTCCCATCATCTAATCTCAAAATGTGTGTCCCTTCTTGGTTGGGGTCGCCAGCAAGGCCAGTAGTGTCCTGGCCTTATTCTGGTCCACATGGGCCCTGACCATGTACTCTTTACAATCAATGCAACAGAGTTTTACTACTAGGTCGGCTAGTTTCTCTATTTCATCTGTGAGCGATTGGCAAAGAGTAGAGTTATGTCTGCCTCTTTCTAAATTTCAGAGTGTATTTTCATGCATGTTTACCTCATGTAGTAATTTCAGCCAAATACCTCCTGCATTCGCTATGCATTGCCCCCTAATTACTGATTTGAAAGCACCCAATTTCCACGCAATTACATGTGACAGTACATCAAAAAATGATTATTTTATGCATACATATTCATAATAGTTATATCTTTTCCCACTAGGCGCCTGCTATTCACATCATAGTGGCTGTGTTTGCCTAGTTTCTCTTCTAATAACTCGGATTGTACTCCTGGCTGCACCCAAATAAGAATCCCTGGCAAAAGCAGAGTATGTTGTGTAGTACAATTGTCCCCGCCAGCATTTTTGGAGGGCAGTTTCCTCAGTCGCAGTCAAATGTGCTTTTTTCAATATGTACCCCCACCTTTTCAAGTATGACTGTACCTTGTATATCTTTGACATACTGTTTAGTCCCCTGGACATTCCATCATATAACCTCATATCCAGAATTGTGCCCTGCAATCCAGTCATTGAGATGGTATAATATATAGCCAGGTGCAATGCCAGTATGTTTCGAGGAACCCTCTACAAGCAGGCGATAGCCTGTTGTAACATTCCATTTGCTCATGGGACCCAAGCATCAACATTCCACCTCCCTCCCCAGGATAGAAATGTAAAAGCCCTCATCCAAACTGAGTAGAACAAACAAATAGCATGTGTGTGAATAACTCAGGTAACTTGTGTCGGTGGTGGTCACACTCGAGGGAGACGAGCCCATTTCCCTACTTACCAGCCAGCTTATTTAATACCTGTAGTGGCAGCAGGTGTGGTTCCTGCTCCCAGTTGACCCTACCTGTGTAGAGTGGGAGCAAGCCCCTTTAGCAATCTATAAAACATGGGGTAATCAAGTACCACTGGAAGCCTCAACCTAGATCATCAGCTGACTGCGGTGTGAACCATGGCATATCAGTTTCAGAGCTAGTATGCGGAGTAGAATCAGAGTCTGGTTCTGAGTCTGTAGCAGAGGGAAATTTCCCTCTTTTCTCTGGGCAGGGGCACATTCTGGAGCCGTTCATACTTCCGGCTGCCGCCACCGCACTTACTCAATCGTTTTGGGTTTGTTCCTTTGTAGGGAGAGTCCTTCTAGCGGGTGTGTTTAGTGCTCACGATCACAATCAGGCACTCCATTCCCATGTGATTGAGAGTCTATCCTGTTCATACATCTTGCGAGTTGGTGTAAAATTTAGCACTAGTATTCGTGACGACCCATAGTTTTGCTGGAAAAAGCGTGGCATATTTGCTATGCAGTTGGCCGAAGCATTTTTACCATCCAAAAAGGAGGTTCATTGTTTCTGATCCACCATGGTAAAATCTGGGAACACCATCACTTTATGGTTCTTAATTAAGAGCTCTCCCTTGTCTTTCTATTTTCGCAGGGTGTGATATCTATTGCGATAATGCAGCAGGTTTGCCACCACCAGGTGTGATTGCGCCCCGAGGACAGGAGGGCTTGCTGGCACCCTATGATGTTCCAGGGTGAAAAAGGGGGAGAGACCCTCAGATGCCCCATCATTCTTAATGCAGGTTTGCAGGAAGATAATTATGTCTTTACCCCATATGTGTTCAGGTAGCCTAACTACTTAAATATTGTACCCTCCGCATCTTCTGTTTTGTATTCTAGGATTTAAATCTTCTCCACTAGCTCAGACATTTGTTCTTTTTGGGCTTCCGTTGTGGGTTGCATTTCATCCATGTTGTGTTCAGTGGTCGTTATTTGCTCCACCATTTTGCATGTGTGATCACGCCGGATGCTCAGGTCAGCCACCATTGTGTCCATTTTTAGGTTGCAGCCTACCAGACAGCACAGCTGCCTGGTTTGCTAAAGTGATCTTGGAAACATTCAGAAAGTTGACCTAGGAATGCATTCCGCCCATTGCGTACCATTGGCTTTCTGTTTGTAACTCATATTTTCTGGCTTTCTATTCACAATTGGGCCACAAAACACACCCCACTCCCGTGGGGTGCTAAAAGTAAAAGATAAAGCAAGAAGGTAGTTCCCTGGTGTCAGCTATGGAAGGATATAAGCCAATCAAAAGGATGGTAAGGAGGCTTTGCTCCAGGGGAGTGGGGGCAAGCACAATAAGAGTATGGTAAGCCATTGAATAAGCAGCAAGCAAATGAGAGTGACAATAAAGCCAACCAATGGTAAATAATGGCTGGGCTCCAACCTCACTGTAAGTTTTGGTATGGTCCACAAGAGATCTCAAAAGCTGTCTAGTGGGTGACACCAAAAAAATGGTCTTTTGCAACCTAAAATGATCTTTACTTTTATCATCAACCAACTTCAATAGTGCAAGTAATTAAATGTGGGGAAAAACGTATGCGTGATGTGCAGTTGAAAAGAACAATTATTTTATTATTTATGTGAGCACACGACTCCCCCTGTTTCGAAGGAGGTATGCAGAATCTCACTGAGGAATCGGTGCTGTTGGGATTTTATATTTTAAGTAAGGGTCAGATCAAACGTGGCATCATCAGCCAATGACGGAAACCACCCACAGAAATAGTTGTTGAGCACATTTGAGAGATATTGTGCTGTAATTGCCTTTATATAGCGCTTACTACCCCATACGAGGTGTCAAAGCCCTTTTTTTCTCGGCGAGAAGCATGCTACTCCGGGATATCTGTATTGGTATGTTATGAAACTGTCCACATTACTTACTATGAGTTGAACCGCTTGCCCATCTGTGTGTCCTGGAGTTTAAATGCTTATGGCCGTATTCATAGTCTGATGAAAGGAATACCCCATTTCAAAGGAGGCCAATACCTCGCCCGCTTAGTTACAAGTGCATTATAAGCTTTGGTACTTGCAATATAAGGGATGGGATAACGGCCACGTCTGCAATGGAGTATTCCAGCCTTAAACTCTAAATAAGGCCCTTAGCAGTCATACCAAAGAGTCCAGGTGAGTGTAAGCTGCCACCAAAGAAATGTGGTTGTATCCTTCTTGGCTCCTAAAGCCGCAGAGGATTGAACTCAATATCGTTGAATTTGAATAGGCAGCATGTCACAATTCAGCCACACTTACAAACAAGTAAACTTCTGCCAAGTCGATCAACCTTCGATGGATATCGTCAACTGACCTGGTAAGAAATCTCCCAATTTCATATTTGACCAGTCAAGCACAGTTGCCTTATAAATATGGGCAAAATGTTGAGCCCCCTCCCCCACTATTCCTAATGCCCCTCGACCGGCATATCCAGCACCGTTTGAGAATGGATCCCAATGCTAATATATTATGAACCCATGTCGTGAGATCGAGTGATGTCTGCAGTTTGTTTCAGTTGTACCACCTGAATGTTCGGCAGGTGTTTGAAATTGGTAAAAATGCTGGTATTTCCGTGCTACCAATCCTTTTCCTCCTACAGGTCATTGTAGGGCTGTCGCACGTCTTTCAAATAAATAACCAAATAAAATTTGTTGTTAAAAAAAAATAAAAAATGTTGAGGGCCAAATACATTACAGATTAGTGCTTCAACTAAGATGAGCGATGTGAAATGTCACAAACAGCTGTGAAATTTGGCCTTTAGGCATTTTTTCAAGCCTCTTGCTTCGCCTCTGGTCACTTCTTTTTCCCATATTAAAAGTGACGCACCGACGGCTTATAAATAAGCCCCAAGCTATTTTGCGACGAAAGCTGATGTGCCTTCCGTGCTATAAATACTTTTAATTGTGCAGGAAGACCCGTCTGCCAATTCACGCAAAGGACGCACAAATGGAAGGTGCCAGTGCACACGGTTGTAGAATTTGATGCAAAGTCAATAAAATAAAACAGTGTCTGTCTTTGAGCCATATGTATCAAGGCTTTTCCGATTCGCAAAGGCCGGAATTCGGCAAATTCCGGCCTTTGCGAATCGCAAAAGGCCGTTTTGCATTTATTGATATGTATCAAAAAATCGCATCATAAGGAATCGCATATATTTGCGATTCCTTATTTTGCTATAGCATTTAAGGAATCGCATTTTTGCGATTCCTTAAATGCTATGTATGAAGCATTTTACTATAGCGAATTCAGCTTAAGAAATTGCAATTTACCACCAACTTTAAATTGGTGGTAATTTGCGATTTCTTTTAAAAATGCACAAATTGGCATTTTTGAATGTGGCATGTGACGCTCATACATGCCCATAGGGCATGTATGTGCGCCATATGCACACACATGCTGATTTCAGGGGTGCAGCAGGGTGTCCTTGAGACACCCCTGCACCCTTGAAATCAATCTCATTTTACGATTAGCAAATTGCGATTCGCAAAATGAAATGCATTTCACAATCATTCCTATGGGCCTCCTGGCCCATAGGAATGTATGGGAAATGATTCCTTATTTGCGAATTCGCAACTTGCGAATTCGCAAATAAAGAAGATTAAGGAATCGCAAAAAAAATGCGATTATTTACATACATACCGTTTTGCGAATTCTAAATAGCGATTCCTTAAAAATCGCTATTTAGAATTCGCAAAACTGAACTATGATACATATGGCCCTAAGTGCGAAATTTTAACTCCAAATCAAACCAGGTTCAGATAACAGGCAAGCAGAATATCAGGCAAACAATGGAATTTATCAAAATGACTAACTATACACGATGCTTACCCAGGCGCCAATATGAATATTTTTGAGCGAGTACTGCAATAACATCACAGGCTTATGACTCTGTAACACGTTTATTGCAACAACATTTTTCTTTCGTTGCACAATGTAGCCGAGCAGTCTTCGCGCGCGCTCCTTTCCTTCAACTATAGTTAATTGAGGATGGAGTATCTTCTCAGCAGCCACAATACTTCACTCCTGTCCTCAGCCTATTATGATGCTAGATTCCTAAGGTGAGAAGGAAGTTTACATCATTCTCCACCAAGGGCACCAGCATCTTCTACTAATGTATTTGCGAAAATATTTTGACTAGTTCGCTATTTTGGGAGGAAGCGGCGAGTGATGGGATTAAACAAGAAGCTTTAAGCCCTTCCTATCCCTCTGGATAAGATCTTAGCACCGTCATGTCTGTCCCTCAGGATGTTTTGTCTTCCTCCTGCATACAGTTGGCAAGGGATCACCACCAAGGGAACAGGCCCGGGCAGCAATTTCCATCCACACGATGCAGAGCAGTGGCAAATATGCTTTTGTGCAATCTGCTGATGCCAGAGCATTCTGACCAGTTAGGCACTATTACATTGCCACATCTCATGCACCTTCCAGCCAATGGCAATAGCATAATTCATCATTCATTCACACACTGCATAATTCAGATTCATAGCAAGGCAGCATGAAGGGGAGTGGTACTAAATCACACTTAAAAGCATAGTTGTTCGTTTGTCATGTACTGTAAACCTTCACATTCCAGTCGTTGCTTAAAGCCAGCGAGGGACTGTACTTATGCACTGCCATTGGTGGGTCCACCATATCTACCAGGCACTTAAGGCTTTTCTGGCTCTTTCGGTAATGATGAGGCTTCAAACCGTGTAGGGATAAAAAGGATGTTATTCCTCATAATTGGGCAAGAAAATTCGGCCAGGTTAAATCCCACATGCAGGGGTCAGAGGGAAATCCAGAACAGGGATCAGGGTGAATCCCACTGCAATACTCATAGGGAAATCAACAACAAGGATCTGGTTAAATCCCACTGCAGGAGTCAGAGGGAAATCCAGAACAGGGATCAGGATGAATCCCACTGCAATACTCATAGGGAAATCCATAACAAGGATCTGGTTAAATCCCACTGCAGGAGTCAGAGGGGAAACCCAGAACAGGGATCAGTGTGAATCACACTGCAATCCCCAGGGAAATCCACACACAAGGATCTTGTTAAATCCCACTGCAGGAGTCAGAGGGAAATGCAGAACAGGGATCAGGGTAAATCCCACTGCAATACTCATAAGGAAATCCACAACAAGGATCTGGTTAAATCCCACTGCAGGAGTCAGAGGGAAACCCAGAACAGGGATCAGTGTGAATCACACTGCAATCCCCAGGGAAATCCACACACAAGGATCTGGTTAAATCCCACTGCAGGAGTCAGAGGGAAATCCAGAACAGGGATCAGGGTGAATCCCACTGCAATACTCATAAGGAAATCCACAACAAGGATCTGGTTAAATCCCACTGCAGGAGTCAGAGGGAAATCCAGAACAGGGATCAGGGTGAATCCCACTGCAATACTCATAGGGAAATCCATAACAAGGATCTGGTTAAATCCCACTGCAGGAGTCAGAGGGAAACCCAGAACAGGGATCGGTGTGAATCACACTGCAATACTCATAGGGAAATCCATAACAAGGATCTGGTTAAATCCCACTGCAGGAGTCAGAGGGAAACCCAGAACAGGGATCGGTGTGAATCACACTGCAATCCCCAGGGAAATCCACACACAAGGATCTGGTTAAATCCCACTGCAGGAGTCAGAGAGAAATCCACAGCGGCGATCATGGTAAATCCCAGTGGAAAAGTCAGAGGAAAATCCACAGCGGGGATCAGGGTAAACCACACTTGAAGTGTGGACATCACTCATTCAAAGCTCAGATCATTATTATTTGTAGGGTGAATTTGTATTGTATCCGTTATTTTGTATTGTTTGCAAAGAATGTCTGACATGGTACACATTTTGAAATAAATAAAGAGGAAACCACACAATTGTGAAACTAAAAGTAACAACCTACTAACAGGATCAGTGAAAATATAACTTATACGGATGATGGTAAATCCCACATATAGTGATAGTCACACAAGGATTCAATTACATGTACGAAGCAAACCACACATGCAGGGTGAATCACACATGCATGTCAAACCAGACTTGGAGGGCTCTCATGAAATTACATATCTAGTGTAAATTATAGGTGAAGTTATCTGAAGAAATCATAGAGGCAGGTGCCTGGGTAAATCATACATTAATGGATCAGAGGGAATCATTTGGGGGTTACAAGAGATCCCACATGCCAGAGTTCGTATAAATCAGACATACAGGAATCTTGGAGCACCACACATAGAGGTGCTATGGTAAATTACACATGCACATATATGGCTCATGATAAGTCACACAGGTATTTATTTATTTATTTATGTATTTATAACGTTTTTTAATTACTCATGGTAAATCGCACTATTATCAGGAAAGGTCCAATATTTAGGTTGTATGGTAAGAGCGCAGGACATTCCGACCTGTCAAAAAGGATAAAACTGAAAAAGTCGCAGGAGGTCGTCTAATGGGAATTCTGACAATTAATACAGGGCTGAACAAATAGCACAGTCTGAAGGTTAGAAGCATTAGACAAGGTGACCCGGCAATCCCAGTGCCGAGGAAATCTCGGTTTTATTATTTCAGTCAAATTAAAACATCCCGGTTTTCGGAGAGGGCAGCACGTTTTTAGGTTTCGACCTGGCGATCTGCGCAAGCAGTTCGCGCAGGTGAAATCTTTTGTTTACCATATTGGCTATCGGAACGTCCCCCACCTCCCATTAGCTAGCTCCATAAATGGAGGCTAGCCATTGGGAGCCGGATCTGTCCGTCAAGGCCGGACCAGATTCGGGGGCGTTCCCGCAATTTTTTCCCTCTCCGCCTCTGCGATGTCGTCATCGCGGCGGTGGGCGGAGTTTCGTTTTTTTTCCTTCTGTGTTTGTTTTGGTCATTCCATGCGAGGAAGCCCAGGTGAGTGCTTGTTTTTTAGTGGTGGAGCACGTGAATTCAGTGTACGTTGGTTAAAAATACATGATGAAGACACAGGCCACGATCTGGCTGTTCATCAAGTGCATGGGCGCTAAAAGTAGTCTTTGCCCCTTTATTTGTAGTGAGGACTCCGCAGTGGTTTGTCTGATGTGAAATTGATCAGCTGATCCCCTTTGTTGCAGCATGCATAACTTTTCATTCTTTCAGTTCGACTTTACAGTCCGTTTTAATAATGTCCTTAAAACTGCGGGTGTCCAGTACCCAAACGGCCTAAATAGACTCGTATGGGCTAAGCATCTCGTGCCCCTCGTGAGACACTTGTAAAACTGCTCATAAGATTTGCAACAGGGAGTTTTTTCATGGTTTGGCATTTTTCGTAATGCATTACAGTTGAATTTATATAGCGCTTCATATCCTAACCGCACTGCAAAGCGCTGAAGAGCATCAGAGGCCATAAAGTACGTGCTGCAAAGGTGATTAACAGCAAATGGGTAGGGAGTGCAGAGTGGATAGGGAGTGCAGAGTGGATAGGGAGTGCAGAGTGGATAGGGAGTGCAGAGTGCATAGGGAGTGGAGAGTGCATAGGGAGTGGAGAGTGCATAGGGAGTGGAGAGTGGAGAGTGCATAGGGAGTGGAGAGTGGAGAGTGCATAGGGAGTGGAGAGTGCATAGGGAGTGGAGAGTGCATAGGGAGTGGAGAGTGCATAGAGAGTGCATAGGGAGTGCAGAGTGCATGGAGAGTGCAGAGTGGAGAGTGCATAGAGAGTGCATAGGGAGTGCAGAGTGCATGGAGAGTGCAGAGTGGAGAGTGCATAGGGAGTGGAGAGTGGAGAGTGCATAGGGAGTGCAGAGTGCATAGGGAGTGCAGAGTGCATAGGGAGTGCAGAGTGCATAGGGAGTGCAGAGTGCATAGGGAGTGGAGAGTGCAGAGTGCATAGGGCGTGCAGAGTGCATAGGGCGTGCAGAGTGCATAGGGCGTGCGGAGTGCAGAGTGGGGAGTGCAGAGTGCATAGGGAGTGCAGAGTGGAGAGTGCATAGAGAGTGGAGAGTGCATAGGGAGTGCATAGGGAGTGCAGAGTGGAGGGTGCATAGGGAATGGAGAGTGGAGAGTGCATAGGGCGTGCAGAGTGCATAGGGCGTGCAGAGTGCATAGGGCGTGCAGAGTGCATAGGGCGTGCGGAGTGCAGAGTGGGGAGTGCAGAGTGCATAGGGAGTGCAGAGTGGAGAGTGCATAGAGAGTGGAGAGTGCATAGGGAGTGCATAGGGAGTGCAGAGTGGAGGGTGCATAGGGAATGGAGAGTGGAGAGTGCATAGGGGGTGGAGAGTGCAGAGTGCATAGGGAGTGCATAGGGAGTGCATAGGGAGTGAAGAGTGCATAGGGAGTGAAGAGTGCATAGGGAGTGAAGAGTGCATAGGGAGTGAAGAGTGCATAGAGAGTGAAGAGTGCATAGGGAGTGGAGAGTGCATAGGGAGTGGAGAGTGGAGAGTGCATAGGGAGTGGGGAGTGCATAGGGAGTGCAGAGTGGGGAGTGGAGAGTGCATAGGGAGTGGAGAGTGCATAGGGAGTGCAGAGTGGAGAGTGCATAGGGAGTGGAGAGTGCATAGGGAGTGGAGAGTGCATAGGGAGTGGAGAGTGCATAGGGAGTGGAGAGTGCATAGGGAGTGGAGAGTGCATAGGGTGTGCAGCTCGAGGGAGTGGAGAGTGCATAGGGAGTGGAGAGTGGAGAGTGCATAGGGAGTGGAGAGTGCATAGGGAGTGCAGAGTGGGGAGTGGAGAGTGCATAGGGAGTGGAGAGTGCATAGTGCATAGGGAGTGGAGAGTGCATAGTGCATAGGGAGTGGAGAGTGCATAGTGCATAGGGAGTGGAGAGTGCATAGGGAGTGGAGAGTGCATAGGGAGTGCAGAGTGCATAGGGAGTGGAGAGTGCATAGGGAGTGGAGAGTGCATAGAGAGTGGAGAGTGCATAGGGAGTGGAGAGTGGAGAGTGCATAGGGAGTGGAGAGTGGAGAGTGCATAGAGAGTGAAGAGTGGAGAGTGCATAGGGAGTGGAGAGTGCATAGGGAGTGGAGAGTGCATAGGGAGTGGAGAGTGCATAGGGAGTGGAGAGTGCATAGGGAATGGAGAGTGCATAGGGAGTGGAGAGTGCATAGGGAGTGGAGAGTGCATAGGGAGTGGAGAGTGCATAGGGAGTGGAGAGTGGAGAGTGCATAGGGAGTGGAGAGTGCATAGGGAGTGGAGAGTGGAGAGTGCATAGGGAGTGGAGAGTGCATAGGGAGTGGAGAGTGCATAGGGAGTGGAGAGTGCATAGGGAGTGGAGAGTGCATAGGGAGTGGAGAGTGCATAGGGAGTGGAGAGTGCATAGGGAGTGCAGAGTGGAGAGTGCATAGGGAGTGCAGAGTGGAGAGTGCATAGGGAGTGGAGAGTGCATAGGGAGTGCAGAGTGGAGAGTGCATAGGGAGTGCAGAGTGGAGAGTGCATAGGGAGTGGAGAGTGCATAGGGAGTGCAGAGTGGAGAGTGCATAGGGAGTAGAGAGTGCAGAGTGCATAGGGAGTGGAGACTGCAGAGTGCATAGGGAGTGGAGAGTGCAGAGTGCATAGGGAGTGGAGAGTGCAGAGTGCATAGGGAGTGGAGAGTGCAGAGTGCATAGGGAGTGGAGAGTGCATAGGGAGTGGAGAGTGCATAGGGAGTGCATAGGGAGTGCAGAGTGCATAGGGAGTGCAGAGTGCATAGGGAGTGCAGAGTGGAGAGTGCAGAGTGCATAGGGAGTGCAGAGTGGAGAGTGCATAGGGAGTGGAGAGTGCATAGGGAGTGCAGAGTGGAGAGTGCATAGGGAGTAGAGAGTGCAGAGTGCATAGGGAGTGGAGAGTGCAGAGTGCATAGGGAGTGGAGAGTGGAGAGTGCATAGGGAGTGGAGAGTGCATAGGGAGTGGAGAGTGCATAGGGAGTGGAGAGTGCATAGGGAGTGGAGAGTGCATAGGGAGTTGAGAGTGCATAGGGAGTGGAGAGTGCATAGGGAGTGGAGAGTGCATAGGGAGTGGAGAGTGCATAGGGAGTGGAGAGTGCATAGGGAGTGGAGAGTGCATAGGGAGTGGAGAGTGCATAGGGAGTGGAGAGTGCATAGGGAGTGGAGAGCGGAGAGTGCATAGGGAGTGGAGAGTGGAGAGTGCATAGGGAGTGGAGAGTGGAGAGTGCATAGGGAGTGGAGAGTGGAGAGTGCATAGGGAGTGGAGAGTGCATAGGGAGTGGAGAGTGCATAGGGAGTGGAGAGTGCATAGGGAGTGGAGAGTGGAGAGTGCATAGAGAGTGCAGAGTGCATAGGGAGTGGAGAGTGGAGAGTGCATAGAGAGTGCAGAGTGCATAGGGAGTGCAGAGTGGAGAGTGCATAGGGAGTGGAGAGTGGAGAGTGCATAGGGAGTGGAGAGTGCATAGGGAGTGCAGAGTGGAGAGTGCGTAGGGAGTGCAGAGTGGAGAGTGCATAGGGAGTGGAGAGTGCATAGGGAGTGGAGAGTGCATAGGGAGTGGAGAGTGCATAGGGAGTGGAGAGTGCATAGGGAGTGCATAGGGAGTGGAGAGTGCATAGGGAGTGGAGAGTGCATAGGGAGTGGAGAGTGCATAGGGAGCGGAGAGTGCATAGGGAGTGCAGAGTGGAGAGTGCATAGGGAGTGCAGAGTGGATAGGGAGTGGAGAGTGGAGAGTGCGTAGGGAGTGGAGAGTGCGTAGGGAGTGGAAAGTGCGTAGGGAGTGGAGAGTGCATAGGGAGTGGATAGTGCATACGGAGTGGAGAGTGGAGAGTGCATAGGGAGTGGAGAGTGCATAGGGAGTGGAGAGTGCATAGGGAATGGAGAGTGCATCCCCTCTACTTCTCTTCTATGGACACTTGTACTTCTTCTACTTCTCCACCAGCACAGTGTGTGTTTCCACTCGCCCGTGGCACTGGAGACTGAAGCACATCCTTCTTAGGGTGAAAACCGTCTTGCTGGTCATTATGGACACTCTTTCCAGTTCTGTACTTTTATGTGATCACACTATGCATTATGGGGGGTGTAGTGTTGCTTTGATTCCATTAGAACACAGCTGAAAACAATGATTTGTAGATAAAAACTCTAGTCCCACTAAATCTTGGAAGTGCTTATTCACACACACACATGCATGCACGCACATATGCAAACACACTCTCTCTCCCTCAACAGGTGCACTACCTCCTCACAAGCACGGACACATGTTTGTAAAACAGGTTCTTTAACCCACCATGCCATCCCATAATGCAGTTCGGTTGGCTAGCACACCGTGGCTGACTGAAGATGCGCACTAGGATGGCGCCGGCACTTGACAGCCAGGCACAGAGAGGCGCGTGAAGAGGTGTGGCGCCGCGGCCAGGGCGACTGACGCTGGAATCTGGGGACCACGGTTCGATCCCCGGCTCCGGCGGCAGGTCAGCCCAGCACCATGTGACTCTGGGCAATAGCTCGCTTAATCTTCCCGACGGCCCCCCAGCGCCTAGAGACCCTTACGGGTGATTGTGCGCTTTACAAATGTGGACTTTACTTTACTTTACAATGGGCGACAAGACGAGCGTGACTGAGAGCAGACGCCAACTGAAATGTCCAACCCTTAAAAAGGAAAGATTTAATGACGGTATTTTTTGTGGAACTGGTGGCGAGCTTCCTGTTTCAAGATGAGTGAGTGGACCATGTCCAAAAAGACTGACACTCCAGTAGGGTAGTGTAGTGCTTTCAGCAAGCGTTGCCTTAATGTGCCACCCCAGCACGATTTAACCCCCTCAGCTGTCAATTGGGCATCTGTCACGTGACACCTGCAGACCAGACTCTGAATTTCTTCAGTGAAATCCAGTAGGGTACAATAGGTCTTACATTTGCAAGAGATTAAGCTGTTGGCAATGTAAATGACAATGCCATTTATTTATCTGTTTTCAAAACCAACACATAAATAAAAATATTGTCATTTACAATGCCAATAGCTCTAACTTTGGCAAAGGCGAAACCGTTGCATTGTAAATGCTTGTTATGTGTTCTCGTGCAGTATTACTTAGCAGCCCATGGCAGAAAGCAACTGTGTTGACCTAAATGATACCAAATACAAAAGTTGCATGTAATAAAGCATTACCCCGGGGATCTACTTAACTTGAACAATACCCACCAGGGAGCGTCTGTAAACACTGAGAGAGAACGCACTTTTTACTCAAATCCTGAATGGCACTTTTTTTTTTTTAAATGGCCGCCAATTGTGTTTGCATCATTTTACCACTAGCACTCAAGTTACAATAAGGTAGTGAATGACAATTTGCACGCAGATAGAAGGTTGGCACCTCTGCCAGTGGAGGCCTGGTGGTGCATTAGTGACGATCCCATTAGCCCCAAGGGCGGCTCAAAATCGGTGTGCGTGAGGTGTCAATCAATGCAAGATTTAAATTAGCGCAATAACATTTGTACACATAGCCTATCTCATCCGTGAGAGACTGCATGCTATTTACCCAAACAGGGATCAGAGATGCACAACATGTAATAATGTTGAGACAGATTTTTTTCATGTATTGTGGCATTGTTCAGTTATTATGCCCTACTCGATAGTGATACTGACCCAGATCAAGAGAATAACGGGGTGGGATGGCCCATGCACGATTGCACAATGTCTGTTGGGCCTACACCCTGATGGAGCTAAGAAGAAACTGAGTAGATGATTTAGTGCACTGGGTGTTATATTGGCTAAGAGACGTATTGCTATTAGTGGACTGAGTTCTAGACCTCCCTTGAAGCGGGATTGGAGGAGAGATCCATTGGAATGGGTGCGGTGGATGAGGCCCACATGCGAAGGACACATAGGAATGAGAGGAGGGTGGATGATCTGCTTTCCTGGAGAGTTATGATACAAGGGCTGGCAGGACCTCCAGAAGATGATTTTCACTGACAGATACGCCAAGCCCTGAAATGGGAATGTCAGGGGATAGGGCGGTGAAGAGTAACTGGATTAGGGAGTACGAGGACCCGTGAGGGATACTGGACACCCACGTTCTGTCAGATTATGGTAGGCCTGTGAATGCACTTTGTAGTTATCCTAAAAGCTCTGCCCAAATAGACGATTGGAAGCTTGGAGGGAGGGAGCTGCGGTGGGGGGAGTTTAGATACTGGTTTTGACCAATTGTTTCTATATGCTATTGGTATGTGATGTCTGCTGTTACATCATGATGCATGATAAATGTCATAACGTACTGCTACCGGTATGGTTGGATTGGGAGGCCGAAGTGCTGTACCTGAATTATGCACATGAAATATTTATTTGACTGTCTCCAATATATATGCAACCATTTCATGTTTTATTAACCTTAGAGCCCGGATCAGTCCAGGAGCAGTCTTGACTTGCATTAACTCTGTCAATAGCCAATAAGTCTGACATGGTGTAAGAAAGTGAATTATTAATTTAGGTGAATGGTAGTGGGAAACAACCTTTACAACGCAACTTTTACAACGCACTACCATTACAACAAAACTTTTACAACTCAACATCCATTACAACGCTTGCAATTACAACGCAACCATTACAACGCATGACACTACAACACACACCACTACAACGCATGTCATTACAACGCATACCATTACAACGCATAACATTACCATCCAACACTTACCCTACTTTTGCACCCCCCGGAGTTAGAATAGTAATTTTACCCCTACACTATCCAACACTTACCCTACTGTTGCACCCCCTGGAGTTAGAATAGTAATTTTTACCCCTACACTACCCAACACTCACCCTATTGTTGCACCCCCTAGAGTTAGAATAGTAATTTTTACCCCTACACTATCCAATACTTACCAAACATGCAATGTAATATTATGCGTTGTAATGGTATGCGTTGTAAAGGTATTATGCGTTGTAATGGAATGCGTTGTAAATGTAGTTTTAAAAATTTCGTTGTAATGGCATGCTTTGTAATGGAATGCGTTGTAATGGATGTTGTGTTGTAAAAAATGCGTTGTAAAGGTATGCGTTGTAAAAGTGTGCATTGTAACGTCATACATCCAAGGTAGTGCACCATAAGTAATAACGTCACCAATTTATTAGGTCCAACACAGGATTTCAATAATGTAATCCTTGGTCTCAACCCCTGGTAGCTTTGGCACAGAGCAGGCAGGCTTAACTTAGGGCATGATTATGATGTTGGTGGGTCTGACACCAACCGCGCACCGGCGTCGGACCCACCGACATCTACCCCTGCGGTCCACCTGCTACATTATGATGCGACAGGAGGAGTCATCTGGCTGAACGACCGTCCGCTGCACTTCTGTTGGGGTCATGGAGCCCGTCAGTGTGTTGGAGGATCAAAAATCCCTACAATGAGGCCGGTGCCTGCTCAGGCACCGCCATAGGGATTACAATGTGCCTTTCCGCCTGCCCATTCATGGTGGTTCACCTGCCATGAAAAGGCAGAGTTGTTTTTAATGTGTTTATTTTCTTTTGGGGCGTGTGCTGCAACCCATAGCACATGTCGCAATAGAAAATATACACATTGCGGCTGCCCTCAATGCAGTCGCATTGTAATCAGGGCAGGGGGACCGCTGACTTCTAGTTGAGAAGTCCTGCTTCCCCTTTGGTGCCGGTCGGACGAGAGTCTGACCGGCATCGTAATCAGGCACTTAGAGACAATGTGTAAAAGCATTTAGCAGTACAGTTGAAAAGTCGACAACACAAAATAATAAATATCAAATTCAAATTCATGAAAATAGAGAAACATTTAATAAATACAATGACACCAAAATGACAACAATCAAAAGAGGGGTGCTAGAGATGTCAATTCTTACATGTGTAATGGAAAAATCGTCAAGGAAAAGTGAAGTGCAAATAGATAATAGAGTGTGTTACTGAAACCTAGGCACAATTTTAGGCCAACCTTGATGGAGTGCAGGTTGGATAGGCCAAGCAGGTTCTGCCCACCAGATTTAAAAGTGGGCGGACCGTTGGTGTAACCACTTTGGAAACTACTCCATCTCTGTCATGGTTAGACCCCTCCAACTGCCTGCCGGAGTAAGACCTGTTGAGGTTGACCTGTACGTCCATCCCCCTAATTTAGAAGGGCTGACATACAGTTACGTTTTCACTGCCCATCACCACCAGGAAAAGCCTGGCAATAAGGAGCAGTAAAAACTGCAAGATGTCCCCTCACCATGGGAGTTAACTCCCATGGCGAGGGGGCATTGTTTTTTTTCTTTTCAAAAACAGAATCCTGCTTTGGGTTTTTTTTTTTAAAAATAAGGTGGATATTAATGACCCACTGTCCGGCACTCCAGGAATACCCTTAGGCCCAACCTCAAAGCTCTCAATCATTGCCCGTTATAAACAGTGTTTATAACAGGCCATGGTTTAGAGCTCTGGAGTTAAGGCTGAAGGCAGTGTGAGTTTCTCACACTACCTGGCAGTGTGTAAAAATAAATAAAACAATATTAATTTTCTTTTAAACATACTTACCTACTTCTCTCCGAACCCAGCTGCAGCCTGTGGCAAAAAGGCAGCAAGGAGTTTCAGAGCCAACTCGACTAACCATTCCAGATACTGCTATCATGCTGTTAACCAGCATGAGAGAAGCGCTAAGAATGTTTGGAGCAGGCTGGCTCAGCACTCCTACAGGCACTGGAAACCTATGCCTGCTCTTCACCCAGCTGTCTAAGACAGCTTGGGTTGGAGAGGTTTAAAGTGTGCATGGCATCTTGGCTATCGCAAGACAGCCGGCCAAAGCAACATGTGCACTTTAAACTTTATGTGTGAACCACTCCTCTTCCCCTGCTGCCAGTCAGCAGTAATGCCCCCCTTCCCCAACACTTAGCTCAGGCTGTCCGGCTGCAGTGAAAAATAAAATGGTAATAAAATCAATATATTACCATTTAATTTTTCATGTTTGCTGCACTGGCAGCAGGGTGGGCGACGCATCTCTGCACTAATAGAGGAACCACAGCTGCCAACTCCATTATGTTTGACAGAGCCACACGGCAAAGTTACTATGCATTGCTCTGAATTACTTGACAGTGGTCTAAGGCAATGCATTACATGTCCTCCTGCCAAAGGACATTTATTAATTTGGCAGTTCAGAGCTCCGTCAAAAAAATAAATTGGGCCCTTAGCCTCTAAAATAGAAGTCACAATTCTCCAGCAGGGCAAGGCAGCAGGCTGTATCCGGCGATGTCCTTTCAAAGTTGGATAGGCTTTGAGTGACGTCTCACTGGAGCCATTGGTTTTGGTAAGAAAAGCTCACAGTGAGAAAAACGTATTGCATGCCCATGGAAGTACTTCCATTGGCTGGATACTTTTGGACCTTTCGCCCTGTCAAGCTTTGTACCTTTGGAGTTAGGGGTCGATTTAAATCCTGGTGGACAGCCGATTGATCTGCCAGGGTGAAAGAGTAAATTACTCTGTCGCCCTGGTGGAGGCACCACCTGCCAGATTTATAAATTCCTGCCAAGCTGTCAGTCATTTCTATGCAAAAACAACAGTTCATGGACAGAATGCAGAACAATGTCATACATTCACCCCAGTAGAGAGATCTGAGCCTAAATCCATCGTTTTTTTTGCTCACCATGCCATTCCAGTTTGAACCTAGCCATATGCAAATCAGTCTTGACCCTGTGCCCCATGGGAACAGTCAAGCCCGAACTGCCAAGCCAGGTTCTCTCTAGACTGGAAACAAGCATCCTAGGACCGGTTTCTGGCTTTCAGCCCTCATCAGCCAGGATAGCTTGATTCCAGTGGCATGAAGAGCACTCGACTCACGTCTGAGCATACCCGTCCCACTCGGGGTGACAAATGCGAAAACAACAGTTGATGGACAGAATGCAGAACAATGTCATACATTCACCCCAGTACAGAGATCTGGGCCTAAATCCATCGTCATTTATATAGCATTGTCAGGAACCTCAGTCATGGCGGTTCCTGGCAATGCATTTTGCTGTTTGGTGCAGTGCTCTGTCAACTGACGGAGGCCTTCACCAAACAGGTTTCTTTTTTAATTTCCAAAATGAAAATCCTAAAGCTGGATTTTCTTTTTTAAACTGGATTTTCTCTTCGAATATAAAAAAGATATGACCCCCCTCATCATGAGAGTCATCTCCCATGTCGAGGGGGCATTTTTTTTTTTTTACTGTCCCTCACCACCAGGGTTTACCTGGGAGTGATGGACAGTAAAAAAACGGCTATATGTCAGCCCACACTAATTGGACGGACGGGCACATTGTCATTTCTCTGAACAACCTTACTCCGTTGGGCTGTTGGAGCAGTTTGGCCATGGCAGTGATGGAATAATCTATGCTGTGGCCAAACTATCATATGTCTGTCTTTAAATTCGGGGGGCAGGTCATAATGTTGGTGGTAAGCACACTCCATCGCCACTCTCAACCACCTGCACTGGAATGCAAAGTAAGATGTCAGAAGCGGAAGGATACATGTCATCCAATCAAAACATAGTAAGACCGAACTACTGGTTGAGTGCGACAAATACAGGAATAGGCAGATAAGCCATTGAATGAGAAGCAGGGAAGTGAAATAGACAAGAAAGTCGTGCAAACAAAGTCCACTTGATTGTGTACTTAAGAAAAGGATTCCAATAACTGACAGCTAAATCTACCTTTAAGTGAGACAAAAAATGCATTTCATAGCATAGAGAACCATAACAAGAGCATTATTTTGTGCCAGGGGAATGCTGCGCTCACTGGCATATAATTTTTGAAATCACATAGTTCAACTGATCCATAGACACTATTTCAAATATTTTCTTTATAAAACTGATGGCATAAGAGAGTGCTCAGTGAGTTCCATGATGCGATTTGTACATTTGAGAACAATGTGGTTTCTTGCAAAGCCCTAACTTGATTCTGTTCTTCTACTCTCTTATGGTCACCGCTACCTGTTTCCTACCAAATCCTACTGTGCCTAGTGGCAATTTAGGTTGCCTCATGCATATTTCAAATCTCCGAATCAATTAATTTTAATTTCCTTACCCATCAAATGATTAATCAATCGTGTACATGGAACACTGATGTTCACTACTTCTGTTTTTAAAAATAACCTATAACAGAAATGTGTGTATTGGGGCCTAGAAGATCCTCTGATTCAAATTAGTGAACACTCTCAATTCTCTGCATTAATTAACAGAAACAAATACTAGAAAAAATATTTCCAGAATTATTCAGCCCGGGAAAAAAGTTCATTTAAAAGGTTTTGTTATGTTATGTTATGTTATGTTATGTTATGTTATGTTATGTTATGTTATCCGACTTTATTGAGTGCTCATACACCAAATGGTTTCATGGCGCTAAAGCAAGGGAGAACCGATCACATGCTGCTGAGAGAAGCACTAATTATAAATTTGTTGTAATGTCCAAGTTTTAAGAGATTGTTAAAATTTGATGTAACTGGGGGTTGTTCAAATCTCCAGAGGAAAGGAGTTCTAGATACGGGGTATAATGACTGAGAACCTGGAGCCACCCATTCTCTTTTTTTTTTTTTTAACTCAGGCACCAACATATAGCTCATGAGAGAGGAATGCAGTGGAGCAGCGTAATTTTGGCTCCACCCTTTTTAGTTTGGACCATGCCATTTAAATGTACACATGGTCTCATGTATCTGTGTGATTTATTATTTAGCATAATGTGGTGCACTTGAACAAATATAGAAGGGGTATTTACTTTATAATCTCGACATTTATATGAATGTGTATGCTAATGTTTTCCTTACAATTTCACTGAATTGCAGTTTCCATATATGTCTGCAATTGGGTGGTTTGAATAATATTGCCAATTCTTGTATAATCATGTGTTCATTTAAATGGTAATCAGTATTTTCATTGTGACTGTAAATGTATCCTTAACCATGCATGTAAACGTATACTGAATGAGTGCTATGTTAAGTTGACCAAAGGCCTTAAGCATTTGGATTTTAATGTTTAACCTTCAACGCAAAAACGTTCTTGCGCTGATATGTTTTTTTCTCCTCTGCAGCTGCATTCATATGATTAAATAGTTAGAGAAGGGCACATTGTGTGTGAGAGGTAGTGAGGCTCAGGAAGAGTACTTTTGGCGAGGATGAGAGGCTCTAACAAACAAAGAGAGGACCACTGTCCGTGCTGTATTTGGAGATGGGGGAATCCAAGGACATTTTGATTTGTGGACCAAAAGAAAGGAGTTTCAAGTGTAGTTGCCAAGTTTTACCATAAGAAGGTAGAAAGCAATGACACATGTGATATGGGATCCTCAAAGGTTTATTTGGTGATTACACTTAATCTTTAGACTGATTCCTTTTAGACTTTGAGGAGTTCAGACATCTTTGCTTTTTCCCTGTTGTGTGACTTTATGCTATGCAAAACCTTTGACTGGCGAGGACTTCTACAGAACGTCTCCACAATGCTGACACCTTTCTGCTTTATTGGATCTAATTAGGATTTTCCCAGCCATAGTACGTAGTTTAGGTTTAATTAGATAATTTAAATTAACTCATGCCTAGGCAAAAGAAACTCAAATCATATTCTGATCACCAAATCCTATTTCTCATTTTCTGCATTGCCATTAATGAATTTCTCTATGCTTCAAGTTATTGAGACTTAACCTTGTTAGACGATTTGGTGTGCCAGTAGTGATTCTGAATTTTAACAACATATTCTTGAGATTAGTGTTCAACAGCATTTGTTATACATTTATAAGTATTCCCATCAACTGGCTTTTGGGCCCATATTGTGTGTGGGCTGCACTGTAAATTGAACTTGTGGATGATGTAAACTCCTCTTTAGGCACCTAAAAATGTCAGTTGCAGGGAAATTTGGATAAGTGGCTCCTTGCTCTGGCAGCAGTGTTCGCTTAGGGACTTGTTTCTGAAGTTGGGATGTAATGAAAGCAGGACTTTTATCCTCAAGGGTTTTGAAAATAATGCATCCTGTTTTAAAAATAGTCCTTTGTTCCACAGGCAACCAATAGAGATCTCCCATTAAAGGGAGAAATGTGGCAGTGTCTAGATTGTAGGATTATTAGGTGGGTTGCCTGGTTTTTAACAATTTGAAGCCTGTGAAGGACGCGCTTAGGGAGGCCCACATAAAGGGAGGGATGTATGTCGTTACTACGCATGCTTTTACAACGCATGCCTTTACCACGCAACTTTTACAACGCAAGTCGTTACAACAACTTGCATTGGGGGGCGCTGGATAGTGAATAGTTTAATTTACTATTCCAACTCCAGTCCCCGTGGATAGTAGGGAAGGTTTTGGATAGTAAATTAAACTATTCCCTATCCTACAGCGCCCCCCAGCGCAAGTCGTTGTAATGACTTGCGTTGTAAAAGTTGCG
Source organism: Lissotriton helveticus (assembly GCF_964261635.1). Lineage (NCBI taxonomy): Eukaryota > Metazoa > Chordata > Amphibia > Caudata > Salamandridae > Lissotriton > Lissotriton helveticus. The sequence goes on from NC_136073.1 coordinate 589,113,225, forward strand.
TGGTAAAGGTAGTGCGTGGTAAAAGTTGCGTTGTAAACGCTGTTCCCCAAAGGGAGCTGGAGTAGTCTATCCTGGAAATAACCAAGGCAATTACAACTCTCATGAGGGCCTCTGAGTTGAGGAAATTTGTGATTTTTCTAATTCGATGGAGCAATAATAAAACAGGAGGAAATCACTGCCCCAAGTTGGGGCTTCATTGATAGCTATGTGAGTCCTAGTGAGGAGCCTGGAAGTGGAACAACATTGAATTATCACATCAACCATAAATGTGGTGAAAATATGGGCATCGGTAAAAGGGCACTGAGCCAAAAATCAGGTTTCATAGTATCAAATAAAAATATTTTGACATTTCAGAGTAGAAAATATTTTTATTTTACATTTATTTGCAATTGGTCTCCACTGCTTAATGCAGATCGTCTACACCCAGAAGGAGAAACAGACACAAACACTGGAAAGGATAATGCATGAATTTAAAAGGCAATTAAGCATCTACCTTATAGCAAACTTATCATCATCACTGCATGTCCTGGCTGCTAATTGTGACTGCACAAAGGTGCACCTTTACCCAGGACTAAAAATGTAGTCTCAATTAATTCTGAAATACCGAGAAAGTGTTAATCTCTCTAACCTCTTCTGAGCTTTGAAGAACGATAAGTGGGAGGCGCTCGGATTTCTGATTATCAACATATTACACCCTTCGAGCTGGTGCTGATTGGGGGAGGCAAGAGACAGAAGAACATTTGTACTGTTTGTACCAGCAAAATGATATGTATAATAATGAAAAAGAAGAATACAGTCTGAGCTAGCTACAGTTAAAACAGCATGGGTATATGGTCCCAGACCTCTTTGTACCTCTGTACTCAGAAGGTTATGTTGATATAGAGCTAAGCAACAATGTAGCAGTGCTAACCTCCCAATACCCTCTTGTGAAACGGTGCTGCAAATGTAACGGGAGAGAAGTTCTCATTGTCACCAAAACTTGTATTAGCAATCTAGCTGCCACATGCATCATTGCACCCGTTTGTGATTTCTAAATTGCGAAAATTAAGGAATCGCAATTTAGAAATCTCAAACTGCAATGCATGAAAAAATTCGCATTTTTTTTTGCGATTCTGTATTTTTTCTTCATTGCGATTCACAATTTGCGAATCGCAATTAAGGAAAACCCTTCCCATTGATTCCTATGGGCCAAAAGGCCCATAGGAATGAATGAGAAGGCATTCACATTTTGCGAATTTCAAATTGCGATTCGCAAGATGTGAATGCAATTTCAAGGGTGCAGGGGAGGGTCCAAAGAACCCCTCCCTGCACCCCTGAAATGTAACTTCAAATGCAATTTACACACACACATGCCCCAAGGGCATGTGTGTGTGTAAATTAATACTTTCAAAAATGCAATTTGTGCATATTTGAACGTTTTCGGTAAATTAGCATGAAGGTCAACTTCATGCTATTTTACCACTTCCAAAATGCGAATTCGCAATTAAAAAATGATCATGCATTGCATTTAAGCAATCTGAAATTACGATTTCTTAAATGCAATCGCAATTTTAGAAATCGCAACATGGTTGCGATTCCTAAAATTGCGAAATGCATGATGCATTCCAAATTAGTTAATTGCGTTCGCAAACGGCCGAAAATTGCGATTCGCACCGTTTGCGAATGCAATTGGCTTTGATGCATGTGGGTGTAGGCTCTTAAAGGAAGATCGCAATTCTAAGCACCAGTGTAAGTAAATACCAACATCAACACAGTCTGTGATGTGTGCTACGTCTATTCTCTTATCTTGAGCTCGAATATAGGCGCCTTCATTTTGAGTACATAAAGTACCATACATTTGCAAGAAATGGATAGAGATATCCCATTTCTATGCAAATATTCCTAGTCAGTCAGCAGAAACAATACCTCCAGTACTACTAAATGTATCTGTCTATAGGCTTCCGGCCCGGTCATGGGACTGAGTCAGCTTTGACCACCATGCTAGATAATTTGCGTATGCGGGCTGACAACGGGAGTGTCACTGTTTTAGTGCTTCTCGATATGTCGGCCGCATTCGACACTGTGAGCCATCCTATTCTGCTAGAGAGATTGGAAAAAATTGGGGTGAAGGGACGGGCCCTACAGTGGCTGCGGTCGTATCTGACAGGGAGAAAGCAAGTGGTAACCCTAGCACTGTTTTCAGCTAGTAAATCTCCAATAGTCTACGGGGTCCCGCAGGGCTCGGCTATCAGCCCCATTCTCTTTAATATTTATCTGCAGCCCCTGTTCCCTATTATCAAATCGTTCGGGGTTGACCTGGTCAACTACGTGGACGATACTCAACTGGTGTTTTCCCTGGAAGGGAAACATGCAGTTTCCATGGATACGTTCCAAGAGTGCACGCGACAGACTGCAGGATGGCTAAGGAAGAACTCCCTGCAGTTCAATGGGGGAAAAACCGAGGTGCTGTATTGCTCCTCGGTGAAGATGCTCACGCATATACCGGTGGAGTTCAGGCTCACCCCAGAGGACGACCCGCTGGCCCCTGCTGATACGATACGTAATCTGGGGGTCCTGATAGACAAGAACCCTCAAATGGAATCGCAGGCAAACAAGACTGCCAGTGTCTGTTTTGGTCTCATACGTATGTTGCGGCGGATACTTCCAATCTTACCCAAGGGTACACGTTCCCTTGTAGTAAGAAGCACAGTGTTGAGCAGACTGGACTACTGTAACTCCTTGTATTTGGGGGCCCCTCAGTACATCTTTTTGGTGCTGCAGAGAGTCCAGTCTGCAGCAGCAAAGTTGGTGCTGAACAGGAAACGTGGCTCTTCATCCACGCAAGCACTGAGGGATCTTCATTGGCTGCCAATTCAGGAAAAGGTCCATTTTAAATCACTCTGTTTGGTGCACAGAGCAGTTCATGAACTGGGCCCATTTCACTACAGGAAAGATTTGCCTGGTACCGTCCCCGAGATAGCTTCGCTCCTCCGGTGCCAGCCTTCTGGTTAAACCAAGATTCAAATGTTCCAGGATGGGGGGAAGGGCCTTCAGCGTGGCCGCTGCTCTCCTCTGGAATGAGTTGCCACAGAACATCAGACAGATTGACTCATTACTTGAATTCACAAAGAGCCTAAAAACATGGCTCTTCCCGAAAGGATGATTCCTCTTTCTCTTTCTCCTGAGTCCTTCACTTGTTGGTTTTGTTCCTATATCTGAGAGCCAGGATACCCGTAGGGTGGCAGTCTGCGCTATATAAGAATACTTATATTAACAATACAATACAATACAATTCCATTTTATTTTTATTAAACTAGAACTTTTTAGATCCCTCCTCTGAGACAGAGCAAACTGTTGGTGGTGAAAGACCTATTGTGAATTTACAGTGGGCTTACACCCCGCCCACTGCTTACCACTGGTTAGCTTTATGGCCATTCTCATTTGCATGCTTCTAATTTGATGGCTTGCCTTCAACTTCTTGTATTTGGCATTCGTGTGGAGCAGTCCCTATTTAAGATGCTTTTGATTGGCTTCTGTGTATCTTTCCACCGCTCACAGTTAGAGAAGTACTGTTTTCTTTTTCAATCAGCATTCTCTCAGATTCCAATTGTTTTCTAGCTCTCCCCCTCGTGTGCTTCTACCTTCCTCAATTGTATGCCCCGCTGTGTTGCTGTCCACTCCTCCCAGCATATCTGTTAAAAACAAAGAAACTGAAATATTTTTGTTGGGGCATGCGTAAAGAGCAGATATAACAGTTGTCTCAGTGTTATCTCCTGCATTCCACATATTGCAAGAAAGCACAAGTTTTGGCCCTCAACGGCTGGCACTTATGGAAGGGCATCTGCTGCACTCACCCAGCTGGTGTTTGAGGCAGAAGCTGTGCTTAGCATGACACTTCTCTGGAGGCCCATAACTCTGCTCTCTCTTGGCTACTGCAGAGAACCAAATGGTTGCATCCTGTGGAGAGATAATCAGGCATGGCAAGTCTTTCTCTTATAATTGTGACATTTATTATTTTTTAAATGTTGTTTTCTGCGTTAAATGTATTTGAAAAATAAGCCATGCCATTTACGCACATTGATAATATTGATTTCAATGTATAGATTTTGGATACCATAAGATATGTGTTTGCTTTTCCTCCAGTATATTGAATTTATCGTTCTATTTTTTTAAACAATAATGTGGTTACCTATTTCCACAATCACTGTTCCAAAAGCTGCCTTGCATGCAGGGCCTTTCATCAAAATCCTGACAGGCAGTCAAACATCAGCTATGTAGAGTGAGAGCCGTGAGACACTACCTCTAATCTGGAGCGTTATATGTCCTCCTTTGGGTTTCCATGATCCTTCAGTCAAGGGACCCCACAGGACCAGAAATTTACCAGCACACTCTGTCTTCTCCAGCCACTCAATATGAATTATGCAAGAGGTGTTATTAAGCAGTCTTTGAAATGACAGTGTCTTTTCCACTCTGCACTGCATCTGCACTGCAGTTCTGCATAATATTCTTGGTTTTGGTTCCAGGTCCTCCACATCGGTCTATCTTTGGTGCATGCATGGCACACCACCTGCTTTCTCCCTTAATGTCCCCAAAAGAGAATAAGCAAAAGTGGTACAATGAGACCAAGACTTTTTTCACTGAGGTCACCATGCTGTATTTCCTATTGTGGTGAGACCATTTCAGTCCAATCGCCTCCTGTCATGCCCTCTGTTGGACTTAGCCCTTTTTGCAGGGTTATCCCTGAACGTTTTGCCTTCCTCCTAGCCTTTTTTCTGACATGGTGTTGGTGGGTTTAAGACTCTGGGCACTTTAGCATTGCTGTCCGGTGTAAAGTGCGTGTGCTCTCTGTGGTAAACATGGTAAGATTGGTCTATGCCTGTTTAGTATACTTAATTTACCTGTCAGTCCCTTATAAAGTGGTATCTCATACCCGGGGCTGGTAAATTAAATGCTACTGGTGGGCTTGCAGCGCTGATTGCGCCACCCACCAAAGTGCCTTTCAACCTGTCTCAGGCCTCTGCCATTGCAGGGCCTTTGCGGGCAGTGGTACTGCCACTGTGACGTGGCACCTAAAGTGTGTGCCATGTCTGTGACCTACCTTTTACTGCATGTCAGTCACCCCTAAGGTAGGCCCTAGCTAGCCCTAGGGGCAGGGAGCATTGTAGGTAAAAGGTAGGATATATACCTTAAGTGTGTGACATGTGCTAGTTTCTCACTGCTGTGAGGCTGTCCTCTCATCGGAGTGCATTGGGGATTCCCTGGAAAGTGTTTCAGTGGTAATTCCTGATATGAGAGGAGCAGTGTGGTCAGGTTTGGTATATTTGGAATGGTAATAATAAATGCTGCGCAATGGTGTGCATAGATTTATTAGACCTATTTTAGAAATGCCACTTTTAGAAGTAGGTATTTCTGTGTGCTATGTGTCTGCCTGCCTGATGTGCATTTTAGTCTGGCTTTGGAGTGACGGGGGCTGGTGAGGTGTGTGTGGCTCCAGGGAGGGCAGGGTGAGTCAGCGCTAGGCTGAATAGGGGATCTGCATTTGGAGTAGTGGGAGGAGTAGTCCCCTGACCCTGAATAGGTCTGTGCCTACTCGGGAGAATGCTGGCTCCATCCCCCTGTGGTGGTCTGATGACCGAGCTCCCACCTGACAATGGGGAAGAGGAGCCCTGTAAACAGAGTGCTCCAAAACCCCCAGAACCAGTTCAGGCTGGTTCCCCCAAGCCATGTGGCAAGGGCAGACAAAGGAGAAGGTTGTATAAATATTGGGAATGTGACCCCAGGTAGTGTTGTGCTTTTTGTGTCTCCTTATACTGCTTTGGGGTTGCTACTTGCTGGGCCCCAGGAGAAACCACCACAAGGGACTGCCTCCCTGCTGGAGGGCCCTGTGAACTGGCCTGCCTGGCCCCAGCTGGGCCGCTTTCCAAGTCCTGGACTCTAGCGCCTCGAGAGCGCTATATCTTTATTGCTGGATCCCCAGGTAGGGGGACTCCAGCCTCTGCAAGGAGAAGAGGGTGTTTGTGCCCTGCAGCACTGGGCTGCAACGTGTATGCCGAGTGAATCCCAGCATCGGGATAACCCTACACTGTGTGGGAGTTCAGCGGGAGCCCACCCCGCATGCTTGTGCCCTGCCGAGGGGCCGCTGCTGCACGAGCAGCGACCCGAGAGCAGCGCGGCTACAGAGGAAGCCAGGCAGCTGTGCCAGGTTGGGGACGTGGCCTGAGTGCCCCCAAACCGAAAAGAGAATCCAGGCGTTAGCCTACCCCACGCTGGAAGGTGCTTGCAGGAGAAAAGCGGGAGCTCACCTCGCATTGCAGTGCCCCTTTGGGGCGGGAGCCCAGCCTGCATGTTGGTGAGGCGGAAGCCTACCCTGCATTGTGGTGCTGACCACCGTGCGCACCGAAGACCAGAAGTCAGGTGCCCGTGCCTGACCGTGGGCGGCGCCTGCGGCAGCTACGGAGCCTCAGGGGCTCCATTTCAGCCTCCCTCTGTCTTCACAAGGAAGATTGACGGTGGCAGCCTGATCAGGGGAGCCGGCGGAAAGAAACAGAGGAAACACAGCCCCGTGGAGGAGACCTAGTTGGGAGCCCACCCCGCGCTGGTAGCCACTGTTGGTGCCTGCTGCTACAGCCGTTGTTTCCCCTGGAAAGAGGCCGGTAAGTTGGGCTCCACTTGAGCAGTTCTTCTGGCACCAGGAGGAGCCCGGTGATCGGGGTTCCTCAGGCCTGGTTGGTACCAGTGCCTGACGGTCACAGCTGCACTGCGGATTGTGGGCAGCTGCCACGAAGGGGGGCACGTGTTCCCAGAGTCCCAGAGGGGAAGTGGAGAGGCAACGTGGTGCCAGGCTAATTTGTACAGCTGCACCCCTAGAGAGGGGGCAGCTGTAGGGGGCATTTTCTTTTGGTGAGAAGGAAGGGGTGAGACGCACCCTATGCCCCAGGGCACTGCACACCTTGGCTTTGCTGCTTTTGCAGCCATAGGGCTACTTGAAAGGCCCAGAGTTTACGACCTGACATTCTGGACAAAGGGCATTTTTAGCCCCAGAGAGAGGCCAGTTGGCCTGGGGTCCTGGTTGGTACCTGAGTGTACTAGGAGGGCGCAAGGCCCTAAAGGAATGCATAATGTGTTTATGCCTAATGTTACTGCCTAATGTGGTGATGCCTAATGCAAATGTTATGCTTAGGATGTTTATGCATAATGTGTTGTATGCTTAAGGTGATGCAGACATAATGTGTTTATGTTGCCCATGCAATGTTTGCCTCAGCAGAAAAAGCAGCTTCGATTGTTTCTCTTCAGTATTATCCAAGGTTATGTTCCACTGCCTTAATGAATAGATCGTTCTGTCTCTGCATACCTTTCCTCTCGAGTAATCCCTGCTCCCATTGTATTGTGACTTATATAGCGCACGTATCACCCGAAGGCATCAAGGCGCTTGCCTTGGGAACCCGTCCTGGCTTTTCCCTGTGAGATAACCCCTACTGGGTATCCCCAGTGTGAAAGCCAGGCATCCCGCAGCAGGTGGGCCGCCGTAGTGGAGATTAAGCAACTATTGCCCAGAGTTGCAGCGTGGGACCCCATGATTAGAATAGGCACCGAGGCGAGAATTATCGAGTCCGTGGACATTTTGGGCTCAGGACCCTGCCGCGTCGGGAATTGAACCCTGGTCCCGGGCCAGACCTCTGCATCAGGGTCTGCCGCTCTAATCAGTGAGCCACACTCCTCCAATTTCAGGTTCCAAATTTCATGTCCCAATAGTGCACTACTGCACGGCATGCAGGAGTCACTTCTCAAGTCAGTGTAGTTTAAATCCCTGTTACTTACCTGATATGCAGTTTGGCATAATGAAGCTGCTGGTGAGTCCCAGGCTTTGAATGTCAAGGACATGTTGATATTCCGTCCCTCCCTCAATGTAATTAGGATATACTTTCATTGACAGCGAAAGGAATATGCAGTGGGGGCAAGGATGGTTGATTGACTTTAAGTCGTCAAACCACCATATCGACTTTAAGCCGTCAAACCACCATATCCTAAATAACACAGACTGACCTACATGGCGACAGATGTGTAAATAGACAGTTTTTGATGGCTCATCTGCACATGCCAAACTGTAAATCAGACCCATAGTCTTCAAGTGAAAGCAGCATCATGCGCATAATATAAGGGTCGCCAGGTGTGGCAGCTGTGACCCCCGGCTTGCCCCTTGAAACCCCTGCCACTGTCTGTGGGACCCTTGGACTAAGAGGTGGCAACGTCAGTGCCGGGAACATAGTGGCAGCTCGTCGCTATGGAAGTCAGTTGGTGCTCCACTCTCTCTGTTTTCTCTCAATTTTTTTATTGCCCTCATAGTGAATAATGTTTCAGTCAGTCAGTCAAATTTGCTTTATTCGAGGTAAAAAACTCATAAAAGCATTAAACATTTAAAACCATTACATCCACAATAGCAAGTTTTAAAAAAAACATATTTACAAGCTCAAGAATATTTTTTTTAAAAAAGATAAAGCATCATGACATCAATAATATTAAAATTCATCAATAAAACCTCAAAATTCATACAATTATTTAACCAGTATAAGCACAAAAAGACCAGGTTCTCATTAGCTGGTTGAGAGAACAGGCAATGGCCTAGGTTCATCTCATCAGGCCTACTATTGTACAAGAGATTTCCTTCTGATGGCCCATGCCCAACCCAGGAATTTGGCAACTGCCACAGCAATAATTGGCAGAGAACTGGTGCAGATAATCCTTAGGGCCACGTCACTCTCTCTCGTGCCTAGCTGTTTGCACATAGCCCTCAGCCAGACACGTCGAGGGGCTGAGTAAGCCCAACACACAAAGAGCAAGTGGGCAATGGTCTCGGTACTGGTTTTACAGACTGGGCAAACATGAGAATTACCCTCTACACATCTTCCAGTTAGCGATCTAATTGGGAGAGACCCCACTCTAAGCTGGAAGTATAACTTCCTCTCCTGGGGTTTGGTTATAATGTCCCAATAGGGCTCAAGGGAAGGGGAAAATTTTACTGCCAAAAATAGTCCCTCCAAGGAAGATGGATCTGCATCATTCCAGTTCCGGCGATCTACCATTTCCCAATACTTTGATTTTATAGTTGCTTTTGTCGGGAACTGGGCCTCCTCTGGTTTCTCCCATAGCTCGTTCATGCCTAAAATCCCTAGTGTTCTACACAAGTCCCCTAACCAGCCTATCTTATGGAACTTGTCGCAGTTAATTACATCCAGGAAGCCCCTTGCGTAATGAGCGAGTTCGGGGGTAACCCAGATACGCCGCCAATATAAAATGGGTCTTAATCTAGCCATGTCTGAAATGGCTTTCCTGCCTAACTCGCAACGCAGAGGCTTCATGGGTGTACTTTTAGGGAGGCCAATGAGTTTTCGAAGAAATTTGTTCTCGGCGAATGTTTCATTATTCACTATGAATGTAGTAAAAAATGGAGTACAATTAGGTGGAATACAGCCTTCCCTGATAAGTAAAACAAGCATTAGAAATGCAATCGGGCTCGGATTTATTTGAGTTTGAGCTAATGGCATTGTAAATGCCAATGTATTGTTGCTATGTGTTATGGAGTGTGTTCATGTGGTGTGTACTGCCAGTGATTTCATTGTGAGTGTGAGAATATTGCACCGTTACTGCCTGTGTTGTCCTTCTTGTGAGTGTGAGAAGCTTGCACCTCTGCTGCCTGTGGTCTCCTTGTGAGTGTAAGAAGCTTGAACTGCTGCTGCCTGTGATGTCGTTCTTTTGAGTGTGAGAAGCTTGCACAGCTGCTGCCTGTGAGTATGAGAAGATTGCATTGTGCATCTCTGTGCTGTGCCTGTTCTTTATAAGGGACTCTTGCTCTGTTGCTGCTGCTGCTTTGGCACAGTACCTGCTGTGAGTGTGTGAGGGAATCTTGCACCGCTGCTGCTTGTGATGTCCTTCTTGTGAGTGGGAGAAGCTTGCACCTCAGCTGCATGTGGTATCCTTGTGAGTGTAACAAGCTTGCACAGCTGCTGCCTGTGATGTCCTTCGTGTAAGTGTGCACTGTCATCGGTAGCATGTAGAAATGCACTGTCATCGCTAACCTGTAGATATGCTCTGTCAATGCTAGCCTGTAAATATGCACTGTCATCGCTAGCCTGTAGATATGCATTGGCTTCAGTAGCCTGTAGTTATGCACTGTCATCGCTAGCCTGTAGATATCCTCTGTCATCGGTAGCTTCTAGATATGCACTGTCATCGCTAGCCTGTAGATATGCATTGGCTTCAAAAGCCTGTAGATATGCACTGTCATCGCTAGCCTGTAGATATGCTCTGGCATCGGTAGCCTGTAGATATGCATTGTCATTGCTGGTCTGTAGATATGCACTGTCATTGCTAGCCTGTAGATATGCACTGTCATCGCTAGCCTGTAGATATGCCTGTTATCGCTAGCCTGTAGATATGCAGTCATCGCTAGCCTGTAGATATGCATTGGCTTCACTAGCCTGTAGATATGCACTGTCATCGCTGTCATTATTTCAGCCACTCTAGGGCATCACCTCTAGAATTCACTGCATTACAGCCACTGTAGTGCAACTCATTGTGGGTCACTCTCTTAGTGCTGCGCTGAGAAGCAGCGCTTGTTAAATCAATGCAGTAGTTCCACCCTTAGGAAGCACCTCATGTAAAGTGGTAGTGGAGAGTGGTAAGTGGTAGTGGAGAGTGGTAGTAGTGAGTGGTAGTGGAGAGTGTTAGTGCAGAGTGGAGAGTGGTAGTGGAGAGTGGTAGTGGAGAGTGGTAGTGGAGAGTGGTAGTGGAGAGTGGTAGTGGAGAGTGGTAAGTGGTAGTGGAGAGTGGTAGTGGAGAGTGGTAGTGGAGAGTGGTAGTGGAGAGTGGTAAGTGGTAGTGGAGAGTGGTAGTGGAGAGTGGTAGTAGTGAGTGGTAGTGGAGAGTGGAGAGTGTTAGTGGAGAGTGTTAGTGGAGAGTGTTAGTGGAGAGTGTTAGTGGAGAGTGTTAGTGGAGAGTGGTAGTGGAGAGTGGTAGTGGAGAGTGGTAGTGGAGAGTGGAGAGTGTTAGTGGAGAGTGGTAATGGAGAGTGGTAATGGAGAGTGTTAGTGGAGAGTGTTAGTGGAGAGTGTTAGTGGAGAGTGTTAGTGGAGAGTGTTAGTGGAGAGTGTTAGTGGAGAGTGTTAGTGGAGAGTGGTAGTGGAGAGTGGTAGTGGAGAGTGTTAGTGGAGAGTGTTAGTGGAGAGTGTTAGTGGAGAGTGGAGAGTGTTAGTGGAGAGTGGTAGTGGAGAGTGGTAGTGGAGAGTGGTAGTGGAGAGTGTTAGTGGAGAGTGTTAGTGGAGAGTGGAGAGTGGTAGTGGAGAGTGGTAGTGGAGAGTGGTAAGTGGTAGTGGAGAGTGGTAGTGGAGAGTGGTAGTAGTGAGTGGTAGTGGAGAGTGGAGAGTGTTAGTGGAGAGTGTTAGTGGAGAGTGTTAGTGGAGAGTGTTAGTGGAGAGTGTTAGTGGAGAGTGGTAGTGGAGAGTGGTAGTGGAGAGTGGTAGTGGAGAGTGGAGAGTGTTAGTGGAGAGTGGTAATGGAGAGTGGTAATGGAGAGTGTTAGTGGAGAGTGTTAGTGGAGAGTGTTAGTGGAGAGTGTTAGTGGAGAGTGTTAGTGGAGAGTGTTAGTGGAGAGTGTTAGTGGAGAGTGTTAGTGGAGAGTGGTAGTGGAGAGTGGTAGTGGAGAGTGTTAGTGGAGAGTGTTAGTGGAGAGTGTTAGTGGAGAGTGGAGAGTGTTAGTGGAGAGTGGTAGTGGAGAGTGGTAGTGGAGAGTGGTAGTGGAGAGTGTTAGTGGAGAGTGTTAGTGGAGAGTGGAGAGTGGTAGTGGAGACAGCACACAGCACTCTGCCCTCAACAGCACTCTGCCCTCAACAGCACTCTGCCCTCAACAGCACACAGCACTCAACAGCGCACAGCACTCAACAGCACACAGCACTCAACAGCACTCTGCCCTCAACAGCACTCTGCCCTCAACAGCAATCTGCCCTCAACAGCACACAGCACTCTGCCCTCAACAGCACTCTGCCCTCAACAGCACTCTGCCCTCAACAGCACTCTGCACTCAACAGCACTCTGCACTCAACAGCACTCTGCACTCAACAGCATTCTGCACTCAACAGTATTTTGCACTCTGCCCTCAACAGCACTCTGCCCTCAACAGCATTCTGCACTCTGCACTCAACAGCACTCTGCCCTCAACAGCATTCTGCACTCTGCACTCAACAGCACTCTGCACTCAACAGCACTCTGCACTCAACAGCACTCTGCACTCAACAGCATTCTGCACTCAACAGCATTCTGCACTCAACAGCATTCTGCACTCAACAGCATTCTGCACTCAACAGCATTCTGCACTCTGCACACAACAGCATTCTACACTCTGCACTCAACAGCACTCTGCACTCAACAGCACTCTGCACTCAACAGCATTCTGCACTCAACAGCATTATGCACTCAACAGCATTCTGCACTCAACAGCATTCTGCACTCAACAGCATTCTGCACTCAACAGCATTCTGCACTCAACAGCATTCTGCACGCTTGTTAAATCAATGCAGTAGTTCCACCCTTAGGAAGCACCTCATGTAAAGTGGTAGTGGAGAGTGGTAAGTGGTAGTGGAGAGTGGTAGTAGTGAGTGGTAGTGGAGAGTGTTAGTGCAGAGTGGAGAGTGGTAGTGGAGAGTGGTAGTGGAGAGTGGTAGTGGAGAGTGGTAGTGGAGAGTGGTAGTGGAGAGTGGTAAGTGGTAGTGGAGAGTGGTAGTGGAGAGTGGTAGTGGAGAGTGGTAGTGGAGAGTGGTAAGTGGTAGTGGAGAGTGGTAGTGGAGAGTGGTAGTAGTGAGTGGTAGTGGAGAGTGGAGAGTGTTAGTGGAGAGTGTTAGTGGAGAGTGTTAGTGGAGAGTGTTAGTGGAGAGTGTTAGTGGAGAGTGGTAGTGGAGAGTGGTAGTGGAGAGTGGTAGTGGAGAGTGGTAGTGGAGAGTGGAGAGTGTTAGTGGAGAGTGGTAATGGAGAGTGGTAATGGAGAGTGTTAGTGGAGAGTGTTAGTGGAGAGTGTTAGTGGAGAGTGTTAGTGGAGAGTGTTAGTGGAGAGTGTTAGTGGAGAGTGTTAGTGGAGAGTGTTAGTGGAGAGTGGTAGTGGAGAGTGGTAGTGGAGAGTGTTAGTGGAGAGTGTTAGTGGAGAGTGTTAGTGGAGAGTGGAGAGTGTTAGTGGAGAGTGGTAGTGGAGAGTGGTAGTGGAGAGTGGTAGTGGAGAGTGTTAGTGGAGAGTGTTAGTGGAGAGTGGAGAGTGGTAGTGGAGAGTGGTAGTGGAGAGTGGTAAGTGGTAGTGGAGAGTGGTAGTGGAGAGTGGTAGTAGTGAGTGGTAGTGGAGAGTGGAGAGTGTTAGTGGAGAGTGTTAGTGGAGAGTGTTAGTGGAGAGTGTTAGTGGAGAGTGTTAGTGGAGAGTGTTAGTGGAGAGTGGTAGTGGAGAGTGGTAGTGGAGAGTGGTAGTGGAGAGTGGTAGTGGAGAGTGGAGAGTGTTAGTGGAGAGTGGTAATGGAGAGTGGTAATGGAGAGTGTTAGTGGAGAGTGTTAGTGGAGAGTGTTAGTGGAGAGTGTTAGTGGAGAGTGTTAGTGGAGAGTGTTAGTGGAGAGTGGTAGTGGAGAGTGGTAGTGGAGAGTGTTAGTGGAGAGTGTTAGTGGAGAGTGTTAGTGGAGAGTGGAGAGTGTTAGTGGAGAGTGGTAGTGGAGAGTGGTAGTGGAGAGTGGTAGTGGAGAGTGTTAGTGGAGAGTGTTAGTGGAGAGTGGAGAGTGGTAGTGGAGACAGCACACAGCACTCTGCCCTCAACAGCACTCTGCCCTCAACAGCACTCTGCCCTCAACAGCACTCTGCCCTCAACAGCACACAGCACTCAACAGCGCACAGCACTCAACAGCACACAGCACTCAACAGCACTCTGCCCTCAACAGCACTCTGCCCTCAACAGCAATCTGCCCTCAACAGCACACAGCACTCTGCCCTCAACAGCACTCTGCCCTCAACAGCACTCTGCCCTCAACAGCACTCTGCACTCAACAGCACTCTGCACTCAACAGCACTCTGCACTCAACAGCATTCTGCACTCAACAGTATTTTGCACTCTGCCCTCAACAGCACTCTGCCCTCAACAGCATTCTGCACTCTGCACTCAACAGCACTCTGCCCTCAACAGCATTCTGCACTCTGCACTCAACAGCACTCTGCACTCAACAGCACTCTGCACTCAACAGCACTCTGCACTCAACAGCATTCTGCACTCAACAGCATTCTGCACTCAACAGCATTCTGCACTCAACAGCATTCTGCACTCAACAGCATTCTGCACTCAACAGCATTCTGCACTCTGCACACAACAGCATTCTACACTCTGCACTCAACAGCACTCTGCACTCAACAGCACTCTGCACTCAACAGCATTCTGCACTCAACAGCATTCTGCACTCAACAGCATTCTGCACTCAACAGCATTCTGCACTCAACAGCATTCTGCACTCAACAGCATTCTGCACTCTGCACTCAACAGCACTCTGCACTCAACAGCACTCTGCACTCAACAGCACTCTGCCCTCAACAACATTCTGCACTCTGCACTCAACAGCACTCAACAGCACTCTGCCCTCAACAGCACTCTGCACTCAACAGCACTCTGCCCTCAACAGCATTCTGCACTCTGCACTCAACAGCACTCTGCACTCAACAGCATTCTGCACTCAACAGCATTCTGCACTCAACAGCATTCTGCACTCAACAGCATTCTGCACTCAACAGCATTCTGCGCTCAACAGCATTCTGCACTCAACAGCATTCTGCACTCTGCACTCAACAGCACTCTGCACTCAACAGCACTCTGCACTCAACAGCACTCTGCACTCAACAGCACTCTGCACTTGACAGCATTCTGCGCTCAACAGCATTCTGCGCTCAACAGCATTCTGCGCTCAACAGCATTCTGCACTCAACAGCATTCTGCACTCTGCACTCAACAGCACTCTGCACTCAACAGCACTCTGCACTCAACAGCACTCTGCACTCGACAGCACTCTGCACTCGACAGCATTCTGCGCTCAACAGCATTCTGTGCTCAACAGCATTCTGCGCTCAACAGCATTCTGCCCTCAACAGCATTCTGCACTCTGCACTCAACAGCACACAGCACTCTGCCCCCAACAGCACTCTGCCCCCAACAGCACTCTGCCCCCAACAGCACACGGCACTCACCAGCACACCACACTCACCAGCACTCACCAGCACACAGCACTCACCAGCACACCGCACACAGCACTCAGCACTCAACAGCAGTGTTTCATGCGTTTTTGCCTGTCTACAATGGAGGCGGCAGTCCCAACTGCAGGTTTGTAATCCTGGAGGGGCCTGTTGCTGGTGAATGCACAGGCTGCTGAGGTGTTGAATCATCAAGAATCAAAAATTCAAAGCAGTCGCTGGGGAATCACCGGGCCGTATGTGGCCAGGAAACCTCCCTTCCGATCCTGGCTGCTCTCTTGAATAAACAGTTTGATCCTGTGCACACCCTCATTCTTTGTTGAACACACCGGCACAGCCTCACTCAGCGGCTCACCCCCTGGAGCTTGCCTCACCCCTGTCCGGAACCGGTTGCTCTGGAGCACTCTCGCCAAGGAGACTGAAAACCGCTTTATTTACATAAGAGACTTTAACAATATGTATATAGAGATACATAGAGTGACTTTACAACTTGTACATTTGCATTTTTTTATATTTGTATCTCTTCCCTGTTTGACTTTACAACTTGTACAATTGCAATTTTTTTTCCTGTTTGTATCTTTGATGTAACTCATGGAATCCTAAATCCTTATGTAGCGCAACTGGTTCTTTTGTAAAGCGCTCTGACACCTTCGGGTAATATTCGCGCTATAGAAAATCGCATTAAATATATAAATAAATAAATAAATGAATAAAGAATTGTAAATCGCATTCCAACTTTAGCATTGCAGTGCTGCAGGAAACGGGCCACTGGGCGGCCTCAGGCCTCGAAGGCACGTCCTTGCAGGCATGGCCTGCCGAGGACGGACAGACAGCGCCTTCAGGTGGCCAACTGCAGGCATGTTGCAATAACGGGCAGCTGTCAGGCTCGTCCCAGCGCCCGGCCCGGACAAGAACCGGCAGCGCTAGCACGGCTCGCCTGGTAGGCTTCGAAGCACTTCATTATCTGTATTTTATTTAACTTTTCGTTGTGATTTATGAGTTGCGAACACGGCCTTTATTAAGAGCGCTTTACTTTTCAAACAAAGTTACAGAAGTGAGTGGCAAAAGTACAAATGTAAAGGTATTTTAAAATAAAATCAGCACAAACGTACCGGAAAACTAGGGAGAACACAACAGGAAGCTGTTACTGGCGGAGAGGAGGGCCTTTCATATAATTTTAAAGCCGGTCTAAATGGCAATGCATTAAGGCAGAACATAAACGACTACGAAATAAACAAGAACTACAGTGTGGACGAGCATGTATGAGTCATCTTCTGTGAGCCTCGCCTGCTGCCTCTCGTCATTTAACATTGAACGCGCTCACCGCTGTGAACGTGTTCGCATCATCTGGCTTGCATTACACGGGCACTCTGACAGCTCGTAATTAAGATTAATCACTCTGCCATGCTCGTTCTCGCACACAAAATGCCACATCGGGCACGCGTACATTACTTACAGCCTATCACTTCAAGGCTACTACATACACAGCACAGGGAAGACGAATCACTGACAAGATGCCAGAAAACGCTAAGGAATGTGTGGAATTCCTCTCACCAAGGCCCTAGGAGATACTTCTTCTTTTTTTTCTCCTTTAACATTAGTTCTCGAAACTCCTCCCAGGGGAGGAGTCCGAGCCCTAAAAAAATGTTTAAATTATGTTGTGTGCGTGCTTGTGGGTGAGTATGTGTTGAAGTGAGAGTGAATGTATAAGTGTGAATGTGTGTATGTGCAAGCATATGTGTGCGCGTAAAATTGACGCTCAAAGAGTGTGTGATGTCACTTCCACTACCCTTGGCATTTTGGTGAAGTAATGTTCATGAGGAGCATCAGCGCTAGCAGCAGGTTCTTCGCTGCCAGGTGACACTTCTATCTTCAACACTGGAGAATGGATGCAAGTCAGTAAAGGGCATCTTTAAACTTCTTCTTGGAAGTGAGAGGGTTTTGGCATCCAACATGAGGAAAGAGTGGACTCTAGTTTATAAGTAAGTAAACAGTATGGGCTAAAAAGTGAAATCAGCAGGTCAATCAAGAAAGTGAAAGTCTTGTATTTGCATGTCTTTTAAATGGCAACCAGAGATTTGTATGCATCACCTCCCACTAATTAGATGAATACCAGGATCTTTACATGAGGTGCCCAAAAAAATAACCATTTTCATTCAAGCACAACAATAGTATCTAAGTTGAAATGCAAAAGGATCTTCCAGTGGGAGGCATCCTCCACTTCTTGGTAGCATTTAAGGTGTGTACCCAAGATCAGTATGTCCTGTAAATAATCCAGTACAGCTGTGCAATAAAATTAGCACCTTTCCTACCAAAGACCAGACTGTAGAGAGAACCTGGCCAAGAAACCATTTCAAGAGAACAGCTCTTAGAGAAGAGTCTTGCTCATTTTTTCGACCGGGGCTCATTGCAAGAGGAAGAGGCCTTTGACCATACTCCATTATCTTCTCTGTTATCATGATCATTGAGGGCTTTCATCTGGTATTGGATCGCAAGATGATAATCCACCGGATGGAGATGCTATTGCTTATCATATCTTGGATGGGCCCAGGAAGACTTCAGGGTGTCGCTAAAGCTCGTAGACCCTTATCTCCACAATTTGATACATCCTGCACATCTCCAATATCTAAGGTCTGTGGTTCTCGAAGAACTCTTTATTTTTTCTGTGTATTTTCAAATGTCCTGGTTCATACAACACCCTGGTACCATCCAAATGCAATTTCTGCGTACTATTTCAGCGGAAACTAGTTTATTGGTGCTCTATCAACTATCAAGGAACGACTTTCCACACTAGTTTCTTGATGGCCTGAAGGGCTGTTTTTCTTCTAGGTGCAGGGAGTCTGAGAATTCAAAGCCTGCAATCATCTCCTTTACAACTAGATCAAACAGTAGACTGATTATGTTGAACATTTTTAAGAGAGAATCAGTATCTGTGGTACCTTGGATAAAACATTATATATACCCTTTAGTATGCCACATCCAGCAGCATTGGTTTCCTCACAGTCAAATAACTTTGTGGCTATGATTCAGTCACCTCCGCAATTAAGGAGGCTCTCCAGTGGTGACATGAGCAATGTGGTCACCAAAAAGGCATTCCTGCTTCTCCTCAAGCTTTTGGTGATTGCAACAGAAGCAAGTGGTGAACGGTCATTTGCCACCTTGGGAAAAAAGGGGGCATTAAAGAATGTATTTTCAGAGACAATACTTTTTAAACTGGAATTATCTGAATGTTGTCTTCCTTGCTTTGTAAGGATTTTTTCACGAAATCCAGTAAAAGGAAGTTTTGATCCAGGAAGTCATCAAAGTGGCAGTGATGTTCGTCCCTCACATGTGGGGTTCCAGATCTGGCTCAATGTGGTCCGTAGCTCTTTCTTTAGGGGCATGATCAGAGACACACTGGTACAATATTTTAGAAATCTACAAATAGAGGACAATCAGATGCAAGATAGGCTGATCAATGTGGTATTGAATTCCGAGGATCTCTTCTTTCCTCCCACAGTATTCCAGGTGATATGCATTCAGTTCAGGACTGCAGTAATGGAACTGTTGGTATCAAGAAAAATTCACAATCTGATCTACAGTCCTTAGACTTTGAAGGATAAGTATATTGCCCATGCTGTGGCCTCTGGTAATACTGTATGTGTTTCCCTCATTGCTCCTTTTGCGGCTTCCGTTACAAGTTGACCTGTATTTGGTTTGGCCATCGCAGGGCCTGGAATCTCAGATTCTGGCTAGTACCCTTTCACCAAATTCCTACTATTCCGAGTGATCTCCCCAGAATGGGGAATAACTGTACAGACCTGGAAATATTGTGTTTTTACCATGCATATTTTCCCCATTTCAAGGAGAAAACCGCTGACTTTTCCCATCTCGTCTGAGCAAGTGAAAATTCTCAGGGCAGATGTGAGGTCAGGGTTGGGGGGACAGTGGATTACACCAGCCTTCCCCCATGCTACTGCAGAAGTCCCCCGATGGATGGAATCTGTGGTGTCCTCCCCAGCCCGGGATTATGCAAATGAATATGCCTCACGTGGAACTCTGGATTGTACATCTTTATTCCTCCGCATACAATCACACACTGACTCTGATTACGTCATAATCGTTAATGACCACACCTTGACACCTCCTAGCCAGTTACGTACTTACTCTGTTGAGTCTGACCTAGAACCACAAGGGTCTTGACACACATAGTCTCATGACACTAGGATGATCGGGTCTGGAGCATGTGGACCCAATAATTTCAAGCCCAGAGACACTTGTAATAGCTAGTCACGTAATTCTACCAAACGTTTTGCATGGGGAGAAATTGCTCCACTTGATGTGAGGGCCTAATAGTGCTGAAAAATATATGAAATGTGCAGGCATTCCGAAAGAGCACGATAGTCTGAGCTGGTGCAAATGGCAGCTGTATTTGTGTGGAGGTTCTGTAACTTGTTCCCTGAGTTAAATTAGAAATGATGTGTCTAAAGGCAGCCTACTCCGGGAGTTAGGGGTTAAGTGGGAAGGGCAACACAGAAAGTGAAATCCTGAACCATTAGCAGCAAAACAATTCTGTACAGCTTTCATGGGGTGCCCGTATATACACTGTTGGGGTAGCTTTCATGGGTGCTGTGTTCAGAAACTTCTAAATTTAGATTTATGTAATATGACCTCTTTTATTGACAAATGATGTTTTAATTCACTTTGTATTGTTGATTTCATAACGATATTGTGAATGGTTTGAGATTCCACTGTAATGTTCTATTCATTTTAACAACATGTAGGTATGATATTTATTCTTTTATGGCCTTCTGCCGAATAAAGTTTTTGAATCAATCAATCAATCAATCAATCAATCAATGTAATATAAATTGCATATTACCGCTTAATTTAAAGGGCAGATTCAAATAGGGCTTATCAGATTCCCTTCTCCAAAGTAGTAGGAAGAAGTACATGAATTTAGAAAGCATTGGGTGGTACTGACTACAGGGAACACAAAGGAAGCGAGGCTTTAGCTTCGTTTTTTCCTATTTCACACTACTGTCCATACCATTTTAATAAAATGGGTTTGGTCTCTTGTCCATATTCTCATTTAAATACCATCCCCTTAAACTCATGAAAGACTAAGGGCCCGATTAGGAGTTTTGCGAACAAGGTCCTCCGTCACAAATGCTTTGTGCGGGGTTTTAAAACTGTCAATTGACGATAGAGGGTGTCCTGGATCATCAATTCCTGGTTTGTGTTTTTCAATATATATATATCTGTTCACTGGTTATAGCCTTAGCTTTTTCATATCATTTTAGCGACAAGGGTGGGATTCAAATCTCTCTGTGAAAAGCACAGTGGATTCACATAATAGCAAGTTTAGCACTTCATCATCATGCCTGACATTTTTGTCCAGCATTGTGTATTGATAGTTGAGGAGGTATGGGATGGGAGTCCTCTCAGTAGAGTGGCAAAAATATAATTCAACACAATCGATATTAAAGGTCACTAATGTTGAAGCATTTGCCATGTGGTATAACATTATCTAAATCTGTGTTATTTGGATGTTCCAACTAAGGAAGGACTTGGATGAGGAACAGGGACATTGAAGTGACAATCTTCATGTGTTTTCCTGCGTCACTCGACAAAGTTCTTATGGTAGAGATTCCTCCTGGGCTAGATGTCAGGGCTTCAGACTGAGATCAATGTGGAGCAATTAGGAAGATACAGCCTATGGAAGTATGTACTTTTGTAATTTTTCATCAATAAAACAGAGAGTGTTTCAGTGGCGAGGATCCCATCTTCATCTCAATGAGAACTGTTGACAAGAAAGAATTACTGTTAGGTACTGAGAGTTTAAGATAGTTAGGAGTTGCTTGAACTACCACAGAAATATGTGTTTTCCTATTAAGGGCCAGATGTAGGTCGGTCGGTAACGGCCGAAAATCGGTATTTTCGGCCGTTACCGACCGGTATTCA
Organism: Lissotriton helveticus; assembly: GCF_964261635.1. Classification (NCBI taxonomy): domain Eukaryota; kingdom Metazoa; phylum Chordata; class Amphibia; order Caudata; family Salamandridae; genus Lissotriton; species Lissotriton helveticus. Next base: position 589,134,394 of record NC_136073.1, read on the forward strand.
CGAAATGGTATGTAGGGCCACATATTTTACAGATTCGGTAAATTTACCGATCGGTAAATTTACCGAATCTGTAAAATACCGAATCTGTATTTTTACCTATTCGATAAATTTGATATGTAGGTGGGACTCTTCTGAGTCCCACAACCCTTACCGAATCTGTATTTTACCATCAAATATATTTGATGGTAAAATACCGATTCCGGTGTGCATGCACATGTGTGCATGCACACCTGTGCCATATGACAGGCAGACCTGCCCTTAGGGCAGGTATGCCTGCCACATGGCACCCGAGCCTCTTTTGGGGGTGCCAGAGGGTGTCAAAGTGACACCCCCTGCACCCTTGTGGAATTTGGTATTTACCGATTCGGTAAATACCGAATCGGTAATGCCCATTCATTCCTATGGGCTGCAAAGCCCATAGGAATGAATGGGCATTACCGGTCGGTATTTGCCGAATCTGTAAATACAGATTTTTACCGATTCGGTAAAAGGAACATCTGGATGTTCCTACATGTCCCCCATTCTTATTTACCGATTTTTAATTACCGAATCGGTAAAATTCGGTAATTAAAAATCGGTAACTGAGTCCTACCTACATCTGGCCCTAAGTCTCTAACAATCCGACATAACTTGGTTGAGGGCCAGACTCCTCTTGATCTCTACAAGGCCTTTCGAGTGTTCATGGCTTGATGGGAAAACCTTCACCTGATTCAGAGCTGGTGTACCTTACTAAGGATTTAAGTGTGACTAACTGCTGAATTTCCAGGAGTGAATACATTTTTACAAAAGATTGGTAAATCAGTCCCAGTGGGATTTTCTCACTCACTCCTTACACAAGTAATGCAAGATACGAGAAGTCGTCTCTTTACATCAGCCTCATTTAAAATCCTCTGTAAAAATTCACTGTACAGCAAAGTTCACTTAAAAGAAATAGTATTTTACATCTTTGTAGTGTTGGGAACCGCTTCTATTTATTTATATCCGCAATAAGGATTACACACTTTCCCATAATCTCAATTTAATATAATTTTATGTGGAAAACACATTGGTCATATATAATAGGGAAGAAATAATTCGATTTTATTCATTTTTACAATTTCTCTTTGGGTGTTCAAATTATTTGAAAACAGTTACAGTATTAAAAAATAATTTGTTATTGGTTTAAAATTCATTAAACTTGGATTTCATGATATACAATAAAGTTAACAAAGCAATTAAACTTCCTGTATGTTTATATGAAAGGGTAGTCATGACTCACTATTCCCGATTTCAAGGCCAACTTTAAATGGGTGTGGGTATATATACCTGACAAATGGAGCATATTGATGTACTGTGGAACATACAATGACCCTGTGACTCAGAAGGAATCCAAAGAAATGGCACACCCTTCTGTTTCAGGCAGTCAACGTTATGCACCGAAGATTTATAACATGGGCAGATGGCCAAATCTAAAGTACATAAAAGATCTACTGAACAAAATGCCTCATAGTTGATCATAGTAGATACATGATTTACTGGCATCCTAGGGTCATACAAAGGCTTGCTGGATGGATCAGCACAGGACCCACAGCATTCATTGTCTTATGTTTATTTGAAGCACCAATTAATAGTAGTTGTATCATGAATTAGCACCTGAAGATTTGAGAGTATTATCAATAGCAAAAATGTGTTTTTGTGTTGTTTATGTGATTGGTGAAAGTGCTAAGTGTAGTGGGTTAAAACTGCCTAGATTGTGTCCAAAAAATGCTTTTTATTAGGTGGCCAATCTGACATGAATAAAAACAGAAAGAGGGATGTGTATGCTGTGTAAATTGATCATCTACATCCCATTGTCCATGGTCAACATGTTTCTGCCTATATGGTGTTAATAGCTAGGTGTTGTTTATGTGATTGGTGAAAGTGCTAAGTGTAGTGGGTTAAAACTGCCTAGATTGTGTCCAAATAATGCTTTTTATTAGGTGGCCAATCTGACATGAATAATAACAGAAAGAGGGATGTGTATGCTGGGTAAATTGATCATCTACATCCCATTGTCCATGGTCAACATGTTTCTGCCTATATGGTGTTAATAGCTAGGTATTATTCAGGCCCAAAGTGTAGACCTCGGGGGTATAGGCACGCTAAGGCCCACCCTAACCAGAGGCCAAAGTTTAAAAAAGGTTAAAAATGGTTCAGTGACTCACTGTTAACCGTGAGGTCTCCTATTTGGAAGAACCAAAAATAAATCTGTAAAAGAAAGAAACAGACAAAGACAAACACACAAAGAAAAAACAGACAATGCATATTTAAAAGTCAATAATCATGCTTTTGCCATTAGAATTCTTTCATGCATTAGTGCTCTTCTCAAAGTGCTCTGTATCTGTACCTCGGGGAACAAAAGTGCACTATGGTGAAAAACCGTGCATGTGCTTTCACAAACTCAGTAGTTGTAACCATTTAACAGCCTTGTGAAGGTACCTTGTTCAAGCATGCGCTATATCACCTGCACGCCAACTAGGGCATTAACGGTATCAGTGGACCTAAGGGGAAATTATGCCTTTACTACAAAGATCAGCCGATGTGTCTCGGTGAGTGAAAAAGACTATAAAGAAATTAATCTTACATGCGGCGTAACAACTAATCACACCATGGGTCTCGGGAGGGGGCTGGTGGCAAGTAGGCACACCCTAAAGGTAAAAAGAAAGTTGGAGTGATTGCTCGATATTGCCTCCAACCGGCACGCAAATCACTTATCTGATGTTGCGGTGAAGTCTCACTCACGCCGTCGATCCCAGGCACCCACTGGGGACCTGCTGCAACCCTTCTTAGCCGGACCCCAACGATGGATTGTACAGTGAACTGTTTAGTGTTTTAAAGAAAAGGGAAGCCAGAACTCACAGCTTGGGAGGGGACATGGCTGTCCACGTCATTGCGTGATAGTCAAGGACGCAGAATCTGATCGGCCAACCACATGCCATGTCCCTCCTGTCAAGGAAGATCAGCCAGTAATGGCTCTTGTTTGGGAGCATAATTGTTATGGCAGCCTGTATTCAGCTGTACCGCTGACTTTGCTGTTCTGTATTTTCAAAACTGACTTTATTGGTATCGGCAAACACACAATACCAATACTGTTGGGTCCACTGTTCGCGGTTAAACTGTATTTTGCCAGACTTAGTACAATCTCTCAATGTGCATACCAAAAAAAGCTGTGTGTTTTAAAAAAAAGCATTTTGGATGAAAAGTGTGAGAAGTTAGCCTGGCATATGACGACCACTAGTTCTAGTGGGCACCTTGCACCAGTCTAATCAACCCTTATTGATGATAGTTGTAAAGTTAACCTTATAGAAAGCTATCCTAGGGGTAGCAGTGGCGAGCAGTCTTCAGGCTAAGACTTCAGAGAGCGAATTAAACTAGTTGTTTTACCAATTATAATCTCTTAAGTACCAAATGAAAGCACACCACACAAAGTACATATCAAATATATATGTATTTATTCTAAGCACAACCCCTCTGGACTATTTATGAGGTCAGAGGTAAAAAGTACAATACAAGGAACTTAATTAGCATACAATAAGTTGCACAGTATACGTTTTGCCCTAGGGGCCTCACAAACCATATACTAAAATAGTGGTATAAAAACCACGTGAGGAATAGAAAACAGGCCTAGGGCCTGGAGAATCGCAGGGGCTACTCAGAACAACCAAGGGTTAGGATGTAGGAGGGCCACAGGAGACGCGTGCGGTGTCTAAACACAGCCACGGGTTACCATTGACTTTCTATGGGAAACGAACAAGTTACAAATTTACAATTTAAGGACACTTCTAAATGAACTATGATGGAACCCTTTTAGACTTAGTCACTTGGAGGGCCAATACCCTCGAGACTACCAGAGTACTCGTGTTACCTCACCCATGGAAGCCGGGTGCATAGGTGTCTTTTGGTGTCGGGTTTCATCATCGATTCCAATGGAGAGCTGCGAAGAAGTGCTGCAGGCGACCAAAGGAAAAGTGTCTGGGTGGATCCAAGGGTGGATCGAAGATCTGAAGAACCTGAAAGCAGAGGAGACAGAGTCTGGGCCACTAGCCAGTGACCAGGGGGGCGATAGAAAGATGCCACCAGATGTCAGGTGATTTCAGGTGAAAAGATGAAGTTTGTCTCTTCAGCCACGAGGACCAGGAGGCGTCGACGACAACCAGGAGCTGGATTCCAGCTATCCCAAAAGGATCCAGTTGACTGCGGTGTTGGTATCCGGATTGGACCCAACAAGCCTTGGAAAACACAATCCATGCAGGATGTCAAAATTGGCTTTGGTGCAGACCAGCAAGATCTGAGGTGCTTCTCATTTGCAGGGAAGCTGGAGCAAATCTGGAGCAACCAGGAAAGCAAGTTGCAACAAAGGATTGTCTTCTTGGGGGCTCACTAGCCAACGGACTAGGAACCACGAAGATGCATTCAGCGGAAATGCACAAAGCTGGCCCACGGACACTCTTGAAGTGTGGGCCTCTGAGCTTCGGTGCAAAAAGGGCTCAGGCTGGGGATTCAAGCACCCCAATGCACAACTTCGGGATACCTCGGGAAGTTGGTGCAGGTAGCAAAATGCAGGATGTCCAGGAGTTCCAGTCCCACGTCTCTCGTGTCAGCCACAGGTCTCAGCTTTGCTGGGAGCGAAGGTAGGGGTCAGAGATATCTGGAAGTCTGTGTCCTGTGTCACAGATTGTTCAGGGTCCGGCAGGAGCCTCAAAAATGCAGACCGGCAAAGATGCTGTTGGTGACTGTTTGAACAGGGTGGTCACTCCTTGACCTTGACCACAAGGGAGATTTCTTATGTCTTCCAGTCGAAATGGAGTGCCCCAGCAACCGGTTTGAACTGGGAACTGCATGGAGCACCTAGTGTGCCCCAGGCAGTGTCTGTAAAGCATTCACTCAATGCAGCCCTCTCTGCCCCAATACACAAAGAGCCTGTCTGGGGAGGTGCCAGGCAGGAAACCTATTGTCCAGGCCTCCCCTGCTGGAGTTTTGTCCAGCTGCAGGAGGTCAGACTTGTGTCTGTGGCAGCAGCATCCATTTTGTGATGCTGAGGCTCTGTTTAACTTTAACCGGGTAAAGCAATAACATACATGTCTTTTCCCTCTAGAAGGGTGGAATGCTACCCCCGCCGCCAGAATTGGCGGGGGGTAGTATTCCAAAGTGTTTGACACCTTACACAACATGTTTTGATAAAGCCAAACCAAAGTTAGCATTAACCGCGAGGATTATAATGCACTTAAGAGTATATGGTATGGCTATATCATAGAACAGCTAAAAGGAGATAGTTCCGAAAGCTGCAGAGGGGCTCAGCTCATGCTAGGGCACCCTCTCGCATAAAACCAAGCACTTTGCCTCCAGGATTGTTAAGGCTTGCCATAGGAGTGACTTATAGGTATATATGTGTATATATATAAGGGTAGATATAGGTATACTATATCTAAGTAAGGGGTGATTACACCACCTTAACCAAGCTGAGCGATCAGCCTGTGGTGTCAGTTTGGATGGCCAGCCAGGGGTGGCATAATACATGCTGCAGGCCCTGGTAGGCCTTGGATGCACCTATGCCCTGAGTACCTATGGTACACTATACAGGGGCTCACAAAGCTGACCCAATTCCCAATCAGGTATGTACCAAAAGTACATGGTATCCATTTAGAGAGAGAACAGCTGGGTTGTGTGTCTGATTAGGAGGCCCACAGCCACACTAAAGTAAAAAAAACAGAAAATCACAGCAAAAAGTGGGGTGACCATATTAAGCAGACCCTACTCTCCTACACAACCCCCCCCCCCCAAACGCAGGGACATTAAACTAACCTTGACCAGTTGAGTCTTCATGTTCTAAGTGGAAAGAAATATCTGGAGAGTCCATCTGCATTGCCTTGGTCAGCTTCAGGTCTATGTTCCACTGTAAAGTCCATCCCCTGTAGGGAATGGGCCACCTGAGCAGTTTGGGAATTTCACCCTTCATCTGATTTAGCCACAAGAGGGGCTTATGGTCTGTCTGAATCTTGAAGTGAGTACCAAACAAGTATGGCCTCAGCTTCTTCAGGGCCCAAACCACAGCAAATCCCTCTCTCTCAATCGCTGACCAACGTTTCTCTCTAGGGGTCAGCCTTCTGCTGATAAAAGCTATTGGCTGGTCTTGACCATCTTTATTCAGTTGTGAAAGAACAGCTCCTACACCCAACACGGAAGTATCTGTTTGGACAATGAATTCCTTGGAGTAATCTGGACTTTTCAGAATAGGTGCAGTGCACATGGCCTGCTTCAGGTCATCAAATGCCTTTTCACAGCTTACTGTCCACTGAACTTTCTTTGGCATTTTCTTGGAAGTCAAGTCATTAAGTGGTGTCACAATGGACCCATAGTTCTTAACAAACTTCCTGTAGTACCCAGTCAGGCCCGAGAAAGCTCTGACCTGTGTCTGGGTGGTGGGAGGAGTCCAGTCCTGTATGGTCTGGATCTTGCTCTCCAATGATTGAACTTGACCTCCACCTACAAGGTGGCCCAGGTACACAACCTTACTCTGCCCTATCTGGCACTTGGTAGCCTTGATAGTTAGGCCTGCCTTTTGCAGGGCCTCCAAAACATTCTTTAGGTGGATCAGGTGATCTTCCCAAGTGGAGCTAAAGACAGCAATATCATCAAGATAAGCTGCACAATAGTCATCCAGACCTGAGAGGACTTAGTTCACCAAACTTTGGAATGTGGCAGGTGCACTCTTTAAGCCAAAGGGCATTACCACAAATTGATAATGACCTCCAGGGGTTGAGAATGCTGTTTTGACTAATGCATCATCAGCTAGTCTGATCTGCCAGTAGCCAGCTGTTAGGCCAAATGTACTCAAAAACTTGGCAGAAGCCAATCTGTCAATGAGTTCATCTGCTCTTGGTATTGGGTGGGCATCTGTCCTAGTGACAGCATTAAGGTCTCTGTAATCCACGCAAAACCACATCTATCTCTTACTATCTTGGGTGTGATGTTTAGGCTTTAGGACTACAGGACTGGCCCAAGGGCTCTCTGAGGGCTCAATGACTCCCAACTCCAACATCGTTTGGACCTCTGTCCTGATACAGTCCCTGACATGATCAGGTTGCCTGTAGATTTTACTTTTCACAGGCAGACTGTCACCAGTGTCCACCTCATGGGTGCACCAGTTTGTCTGACTTGGAGTAAGTGAAAACATATGTCTGTAGGACGGAAGAACTTGTCTGCAGTCCTGTTGCTGTTGGTCAGTGAGGCTGCCTGCCAAGGCTACACCATCAACTGAACCATCACCAGGGTTCTGAGAAAGCAGGTCTGGGAGAGGGTCACTCTCCTTCTCCTGTCCCTCATCTGTAGCTTTGAGCAAGCCCATGTCTGCCCTGTCAACATATGGTTTCAGTCTGTTGACATGAAGCACCCTGTGGGGGCTCCTGGGAGTCCCCAGATCAACCAGATAGGTTATCTCTCCCTTCTGTTCAACAACAATGTGGGGTCCAGACCATTTGTCTAGGAGAGCTGCTGGGGCCACTGGCTTGAACACCCACACTTTCTGCCGTGGCTGGTAAACAGTCAGCACAGCCTTTTGGTCATGCCACGCTTTTTGGAGTTCCTGGCTAGCCTCCAGGTTTTTGGATGCCTTTTTCATATACTCAGCCATCCTGGAGCAGAGACCAAGTACATAATCCACAATGTCTTGCTTAGGCTTTTTGAGAGGTAACTCCCATCCTTCCTTTACCAGACAAAGGGGTTCTCTGACAGGCTGCCCAAACAGAAGTTCAAAAGGGCTGTAGCCAACCCCCTTCTGTGGGACCTCTCTGTAAGCAAACAAAAGACAGGGCAGAAGGATGTCCCATCTTCACCTAAGCTTTTCAGCTAAACCCTTGATCATGCCCTTTAAGGTCTTGTTCAATCTTTCAACTAGACCATTGCACTGTGGATGGTAGGGTGTGGTGAACTTGTAGTTCCCTCCACACTCTTTCCACATAGCAGTCAAATATTCAGACATTAAATTGGCACCTCTGTCTGAGACAACCTCCTTCGGAAAACCCACTCTTGAGAAAACTCCCAGGAGGGCTCTTGCCACAACAGGTGCTGTTGTGGTCCTTAGGGGAATAGCTTCCGGGTATCTGGTGGCATGATCCACTACCACCAGAATAAACGCCCAGATGCTGTTTGGGGATCCATTGGACCAACAATGTAAATCCCAACTCTTTCAAAGGGAACCCCCACCACAGGTAATGGTATAAGGGGGGCCTTTGTGGAGCCACCTGATTTGCCACTGGCTTGGCAGGAGACACAGGAGCGACACAACTCCTTGGTATCTTCTGACATGTGGGGCCAGTGAAAGTGAGGGACAAGCCTGTCCCAAGTCTTGTTCTGGCCAAGCTGTCCTGCAAGGGGAATATCATAGGCTAAGGTAAGAAGGAAGCCCCTGAATGCCAAAGGTATGACCAACCTCCTGGAAGAACCAGGCTTGGGGTCTCTAGCCTCTGAATACAGGAGCCCTTCATCCCAATACACTATATGGGTACCCGTAGCATTCCCAGCAGCCTCAGCAGCAGCTTGCTGTCTGAGGGGTTCAAGAGAGGGGCACAGGAAACTTTCACCTGCAGCTGCGTGTGGCCGGGCTTGGCTCCGCTGTGCGTTGTTGACCGGGCTTGGCTCCGCCATTCGTCTTCTCCTTGCGGTGGGTGCTCCCGGCCGGGCTTGGCTCCGCCGGGGGCGCTTGTGATTGACTACAACCCCCAGCAGCCCCAGCGCGGCAAGGACGCCGCCGCCCTCACAACCAGGGAGCGCCGGACGGCGCATAAAGGAGAGTGCGCCTTCGAGTTCTGTGGGGGGCACAGGAAACTTTCACCTGCAGCTGCGTGTGGCCGGGCTTGGCTCCGCTGTGCGTTGTTGGCCGGGCTTGGCTCCGCCATTCGTCTTCTCCTTGCGGTGGGTGCTCCCGGCCGGGCTTGGCTCCGCCGGGGGCGCTTGTGATTGACTACAACCCCCAGCAGCCCCAGCGCGGCAAGGACGCCGCCGCCCTCATAACCAGGGAGCGCCGGACGGCGCATAAAGGAGAGTGCGCCTTCGAGTTCTGTGGGGGGCACAGGAAACTTTCACCTGCAGCTGCGTGTGGCCGGGCTTGGCTCCGCTGTGCGTTGTTGGCCGGGCTTGGCTCCGCCATTCGTCTTCTCCTTGCGGTGGGTGCTCCCGGCCGGGCTTGGCTCCGCCGGGGGCGCTTGTGATTGACTACAACCCCCAGCAGCCCCAGCGCGGCAAGGACGCCGCCGCCCTCACAACCAGGGAGCGCCGGACGGCGCATAAAGGAGAGTGCGCCTTCGAGTTCTGTGGGGGGCACAGGAAACTTTCACCTGCAGCTGCGTGTGGCCGGGCTTGGCTCCGCTGTGCGTTGTTGGCCGGGCTTGGCTCCGCCATTCGTCTTCTCCTTGCGGTGGGTGCTCCCGGCCGGGCTTGGCTCCGCCGGGGGCGCTTGTGATTGACTACAACCCCCAGCAGCCCCAGCGCGGCAAGGACGCCGCCGCCCTCACAACCAGGGAGCGCCGGACGGCGCATAAAGGAGAGTACGCCTCCTCGTCCCGCGGGACGCGCGCGGGCTTGCGCCGGGCTAAGCCCGGGCAAAGGGCGGGCCCTCTGTGGCCCTCAGGGGACTGAAGGAGACTGGACTGGGCCTGGACCCTTATATTTCCCCTTTGGACCAATTTCGCGCCTGGGGAGCGTAAGATATTCGATTTACTTTTAATTGTGTGTTGTATAGGTTGTTTTAGTATTAAGTGCTTAGATTGACGGGTATCTGTTTACAAGTATTAGTTCCATTTATATTCACTATGTCAAAAACTAAAAATGATAAGGTACAGGTGGGCCCTGCTACTCTTGATAATTTTCTGGTAAGGAAAGTAAGTCAGATAAATAACAACAGACGTGCATGATTGGGGAAAAGCACTGTGGTAGGGGAAATGTCATTGGAAAATTCCCCTATCAGTTTGTTACAAGGATGTGTTACTAACTCGACTGATGTCATCTCTATTGACCCTCCTGTGTCCATCTTAGTTAACGTGGAGGCTCATTCTGATCCTCAGGTGCTGTCATGTCCTGATACTAGCCCTGATACTAGCCCTGATACTATTGTGTTACCTGAGCCCCAACCAGAAACTAGGGCCATAAGAACTTGTAGAACACTGTCTCAAAAGGTAATTGGGAAGCAAGATAAATCAAAAAAGAAAAAGGATGGTAAGGCTATTTTTAGCCCTGTAATACCTACCCCTTTTGTTTTTACGGGCACTAACAATGATGGTAATGATAATGGTGTAAGCATAACCCCTGATATTTTAGCTTCACTTATAAAAAATCTAGAAGCTTCTTTGACAACTAAATTGGAGGAGCTTATCAAACCATTAACGAGTAAGATAGATAACCTAGCAAAGGAAGTGACAAGGCTGGGTGGTCTGTTATCAGTAAAGAATGGTGTTTCCTCTAGTGGAAGTGTACACTCTGGGGGGAATGGCAGAGAACCTGCGAAAATTAATGATATATGTAATAAGGCAAGGGGGAATGCTGCTGTTGCAGTGGTTACTGGTTCTGAAACTTCGATTCGCCCAGACACCCCTGCGGCAGCGGCTCCTTTAATATCATCTACAAAGCAAACAAATAGTAGAGCGCCTAGACCCCCGAGGTACAATCGCTATCTTAATCTACCTCCAGATTGTGCTCTGTTTGTTGCTGTATTAACTAATGTGCCTCCTTGCGGGACACACCCGGCATCACCTTTTGATGAATCCCAATCCTCTTTGAAAAATAAGACTGTGTCTTGGCTCAACAAAAATTGTGGGTTCCCTGTGTCATACTCGGAACAAATTATGACAATAAGACGTGTAAATTGGGTAGGGCCATCAAAAAAGACTGGGGTAGGGGACTGTATAGTCGTAAATTTTAAACACCCCCAGCACGTGGCAACTATCCTTTTGAGAGCTTCTGCATTGGTATATAACACGAATAGTATTTGTGTACGTCCCTTGGGATATTTTTATGCCCATCTGTGTAAACCTACATCACAACAGAACTTAACCAGGCGGGGGCTTGGACCTTACACTCCTGTGCAGGAGTCTCAGTTCCTTTATAATGTTACTAATGTTACTAATCCCTGTGGATCTGGTGGGCCCATTAGAACGCATAATAGGAGTTCAAGTAACGGCCACTATCATCACGGGTTGAATATAAATACACAGAATAGATTCGAAATGTTATCTGGTCTTGAGCAGTGTGACTGACTGGGGGCACCTGCGGCTCAGATTATTAGGGCTTCAGGTGATCCTACAAATTTTTTGAATCCGGTGGGTAGAACTTCAGGAATCCTTGCTGTCTCCTGGAATATTGCTGGTCTTGCGGCCAAAATGTCTGATGCAAACTGGGTCACTTACATCAAGCAGTTTTCTATCATCTGTCTTCAAGAGACCTGGGAGCTGGGCTGTAATCTGTTTTTAGAAGGGTATAGGGCCTTCTTTGTGCCGGCCCTGCCTTCTGTGCGGGGTAGGCCCAAGGGGGGACTTGTAGTCTTTGTCTCCATACTGATTCCGTGTGCAGTACGGAGATTGGTAGCCCAGCATACAGGGGTCATGGGACTAATTCTTTCTGGTGGCAATGTTCTTGTGGGACTAGTGAATTTTTACAATGCTGCTCTTGATAGTGCAGGTCCGAAGCATATCCATGTTCTTAATTCCTTTGTCTCTAGTTTTATGGAAAAAATGGGCCATAACCTCTTGATTATGGGGGATTTTAATCTGCATCCATGTGTCGATCCATTGCACAAATGTTTACCGGAAATGATCTGTGCGCGCGCAGATTGTCTGCATATGGAGCATACCTTAGAGGGGGAAATGTGTAATGACCTAATGAATGACCTTGACCTCTCTTTGGGTATGTCTCTAAAAGATCCTGCATACTGTTTTGATATCCCTACTTTTAAGGGACATGGTAGGGGCACCTTCATTGACCATATTCTTGTCTCGAGAACTATGCAAACTTTTGTAGACTCTTTTTGTATCCTCCCTAGTGAATTTAGTGACCATAATCCTGTCACAATCTGTCTGAACTGTCCATGGGGGAAAAGTGGTCCCAAAAACACTGTTCAAGGAAGTCTGGGCACAACAGATGGGAGGAGGCGGCTAAAATGGTCAATTGACTCAGCGGATGCACTCTATAAAAACATCTCTGAAGGGTGTGCAGAGTACATTGACGTTTGTATTAACGGGGGAGTTGAACCTAATTTGGTTCTAGAGGCTTATCAAAATATAGCGGAGAAGGTGTCAGTGTTCCTATCTGTTCCCAATAAAACTTACACAAAAGTCGGGCCGAGATGGTTTAGCCATGATTGCACTGTAGCTGCTCGCAAGCTGAGGCTTGCTTTGTCAGCTTCCCCGAGGGATCGGGAGGTTGTAAAACTCTGTAGAAAGGAATACAAGGCTATTACCATCTCCCGTAAGGAGCTATTGAAGAAAGAGGCGTGGGAGGAATTGCTTGACCCCTCTACTCTGAATAGCAGTACTAAATTCTGGGCTTTGGTTAAAAAACCTTTCTTGACCGAGGACCCCGGTGACGGAATTACTTGCTGTATAACCAAAGAGGAATGGGAAGGCCATTTTAAAAGTCTGTATTATTCTGAAAACGCTAGATCTATGATAGATGCCCCCTGTGACAGGGTTAGCCCTATTATTTTTTACGAAAGCGAGGTTTTGGCAGCCATAATGGGCCTCACTGCCAATAAAGCGCCAGGGCCTGATGGAATACCCCCTGATCTTTACAGGTCTGATCCAGCTTTCTGGGCTCCCATTCTGGTCGCCGTATTTAATGCGGCGGCCACTGTGGGATGTCCAGATTCTTGGGGACTATCAACTATAGTTCCTGTATTCAAGAAGGGAGATAGGGGAAGTCCACTTTGCTATCGTCCCATATCCCTAATTGATTCATTGGTAAAGATCATGGGGAGAGTTATACTCCAACGCTTAATAAGTTGGTCGAATGAGAATCACATTCTGACAATCTCTCAATATGGCTTTTGTGAGGGACGCTCAACCATAACGCAGTGTCTCAATCTGTTCCTTATTCTGAATAAATATACTGTCGTTCAGAAGGGAGTAATTCATCTTGCCTTCATGGATCTCTCCTCAGCCTTTGACTGTGTCAACAGGGGGAGGCTGTGGAGGACCATGAAGGAGAAGGGAATAGATGGGGGAATTGTGGAGTTCCTTGCGGATCTGCACAATGAAACAAGAGCCAATGTGAGGTATTCTTCGACTGGGGAAACCACGGGTTGTTTTCCAATTAATAAAGGTGTACGTCAGGGGTGCATTATGGCCCCATATCTTTTTAATTTTTATATAAATGACCTGGAGGCTGAACTACAGGAGATAAAATCTGATTGTCCAAGGGCGGGTGCGAGGGGTATTCCTCTGCTTTTATATGCCGATGATGCGGTCTTAATCTCACGAACAGAATTAGGTCTTCAGGCACTTTTGAATGGTTTTAATAAATTTATGTCTGATAGGGACCTCACGGTCAACAATACAAAATCTTTCATAATGCATGTTGGCCGTCAACCAAAGAAGAAGTTCAATTTTAAATTGAATGATGTTTCGATACCCATCACCCAGTCGTTTTCCTACCTGGGGGTCTTATTTGATACGAAGATGTGTTGGGCCCCACATTTGGCCAAGAAAAAGGGGGATATGTCCAGGGTAAATGCATCTATCTTCAACTTTGCTTCTAAATTGGGCAAAAAGCCAATTGTGGCCATGATGAAATTATATAACGCTAAATCCATAGCCACTGCAGTATACGGAAGTGAGATATGGGGCTACACAAATTGTGACCAACTTCAAATAGTAGAAAATAAATGTTTAAAGCGTCTGTTGTGTGTCCCTGGGAGCACACCGAATTTAGCTGTTCATGAAGAACTTGGCTGCTTGCATTTATCGGACATAGTTGGACTAAAACCGTTGTTGTGCTGGGTAAAACTGTGGTTAAGTGATGCAATCCCTCTGACCCACTTGATAGTGGAGGATCTCTTATCGCTTGACCACGCAATGCGAGTGCCCTGGCTTAAATATCTGAAATCTCAATTTTTGAAGCTTGGCCGAGTGAACTTGTTTGATAACCCGGGGGATATAGTTAAGGGTGATGTCGCTGCAATTAAGAGTGCTTTTTTCCTGAACCGTAATGCTGTAAGAGATGAAGTTGAGCTCTTGAAACCTAATGTTAGAACGTACATCATGTTGAGTACTTGTAATTCAATGGAATTTTATCTAACTTGCTCCTTCACCACCCATGAAAAATTTTTGCTGACCCGTTTCAGGTTTAACATCTTTCATCAGCTTTTAATTAGACCCAAGACGGACATTTTTAAGAAACCAGCAGCACCCTGTGGCTGCGACGGGAAGTCTCCACAGGATATGCTGCATTTTATATTTTTATGTACATTTTATGAATATCCCCGAAAGCGGTATTTGGTTACCCTTTTAAAGAAATTACATTTTAACCAAATTAGACCCGCCCTTATGTATTTACAGTTGTTGCATCCTGATAGTGTTCTTCAGGTGTTAGAATTTTTAAAACTGACCATGAGACTAAGAAATTGTTTGGATGAGTAAATGTGCATTAACTGCAGTTTATGGCACTATCGCACTTTATTTCGTATATTCTGTATTTGGACATTACTTGCACTTTTTATTCTGATTCTGTCAATGCACTTGTTTTTATGATATATTTGAGTTGTATTAATTTAAGATTGACTTTGTGATTATTGTGATGTTTTAATATGTTTTGTCTATTGTGTGTACTTTTATGGATTGCAATATATCCGAAATAAAGTCATTTTGAATTGAATTGAGGGGCAGTCCAACTAAGCCTGCCTCAGATCTGCCCTTGAAGGTCCCCCTCTCCCAAGAAACTCAACCTGATCAGGCTCTAGCTCTTCTAGGACAGTTCCTTCTGGGGTCTCACAGACAGCTTCCTTGGAAGGCTGATCCTTATTCTGAGGCAAGGGGACAGGCACTGCCTTAAACCTACTGCTCTTTCTCTTGGTAGGCAACTGGTCCTTCATTTCAGGATCCAGGGCCTGTTCAGTTTTGCACTTTTTGGCCTGTGACCTGGTCACAGCAAGGACATGTGCTGATATACCTAACATCTCTGCATGAGTCCTATACTCCACTTCAGACCAGACTGAAGATTCCAGATCATTGCCAAGCAGACATTCTACAGGGAGGTCTGAACTAACAACAACTCTTTTGAGGCCAGTTACCCCTCCCCAGGAGAAATTAACAATTGCCATACTATGGGTGATAGTGACATTGCTTGCATTGGTCACTAGGTAATTATCACCTAGTATTATCTGTCCAGGGTCCACAAAGTTGGGCGTCACCATGGTGACACTGGCACATGTGTCCCTGTAGGCCTGAGCCACTGTGTAATTAATCAAAGGAGTCTGTCTGTACTTGCCCAGGTTACTGGGGCTCACATTAGAGGACATAGCCATGTCCACATCACAGACAAGAACACCCTGAGTTGGTATCCTGACTAGGCCAGAATCCACCTCAGTTCCCAGGGTCAGCCCTACTACACCCTTCTGTTGAGAACCACCACTATTAGCTGTACTAGAGGGAACAGTTGCCTTAGGGGCAATGGTGGCTGGAGCTGCCTCCTTTATGGTGCAATCACTGGTGCAGTGAGTATTACTTTTACAAGCCTTGGTAACCGCAATCCACGCAGGAAGTGCAGATTGGCTTCAGGTCAGACCAGCAAGGTCTGGGGAGCTTCTCCTTTGTAGGGAAGCTGGAGCAAACCTGGAGCAACCAGGCCAGTGGTGTAAATTGAAAGGTTCGTCTTCAGAGGGCTCACTAGCCAACGGGCTAGCAACCGGGAAGATGCGTCGAGCTGAAATGCAAGAGCAGGCCCCACACGGCACTCGTGGAGTGTGGAGGGCTGAGATTTGGTGCAAATGGCGCTCGGGTCTGGGGATTCTCAAACCCCAATGCACAACTGTGAGGGTGACTCGGTAGTTGCACTGTTAGCAAAATGCAGGAAGTCCAGGGGGTCCGGTCCTACGTCTCTTGTGTCCGCCACGGGTCTCAGCTTTGCTGTGGATCGGAGTTGGAGAAGTCTGGAAGTCCTATTCCTGAGTCGCTGAGTCTTCGGGTTTCGGCAGGAGCATCGACAAAGCAAACCGGCAAGTTACTGGTGGTGCCTGTTTGCACAGGGTGGTCACTCCTTGACCACAAGGGAGATGTCTTCAGTCTTCTAGTCGATATAGAACGTCGAAGGTTCAAGAGTTCGTATCAAAGTTTCTCCCAGGATTAATCTAAAGTCTCTAGACACAGCTCCTATCTTTATACTGATTTTAGGGGCTGGATTACCTGCTAGGTCCCTCCTATGGGTGGTCCTGAAAAGGGGGTGGTTACACCCCTTTCCCTTTGTCCAGTTTCGCGCCAGAGCGGGGCTGGAGTTCCCCAGCAAATGGTTTGAACCGGGCTATGCATGGAGCACCTTGTGCGCCCCAGGCAGTGTCTGGAATAGCATCTTCCCATTCAACCCACCCTGTCTGTCCCAATACACTACAGGCTGTCTGGGGAGGTGCCTCGACAGGAAACCTATTGTCCAGGCCTCCCTTGCTGGAGTTTCCCCCAGCTGCAGGAGGTCAGACTCGTGTCTGTGGCAGCAGCATTCATTTTGTGATGCTGAGGCTCTGTTTAACTTTAACCGGGTAAAGCAGTAACATACATGTCTTTTCCCTTAGAAGGGTGGAATGCTACCCCCGCTGCTAGAATTGGCGGGGGGGGGTAGTATTCCAAAGTGTTTGACACATTATACGACATGTTTAGATAAAGCGAAACCAAAGTTAGCATTAACCGCGAGGATTATAATGCACTTAAGAGTATATGGTATGGCTATATCATAGAACAGCTATAAGGAAATGGTTCCCAAAGCTGCAGAGGGGCTCAGCTCATGCTAGGGCACCCTCTCACATAAAGCCAAGCACTCTGCCTCCAGGATTGTTAAGGCTTGCCATAGGAGTGACTTATAGGCATATATGTGTCTATATAAGGGTAGATATAGGTATACTATATCTAAGTAAGGGGTGATTATACCACCTTACCCAAGCTGAGTGATCAGCCTGTGGTGTCAGTTTGGATGGCCAGCCAGGGGTGGCATAATACATGCTGCAGCCCCCGGTAGGCTTTGGATGCTCCTATGCCCTAGGTACCTATGGTACACTATACAGGGGCTCACAAAGGTGACCCAATTCCCAATCAGGTATGTACCTAAAGTACATGTTATCAATTTAGAGAGAGAACAGCTGGGCTGTGGGTCTGATTAGCAGGCCCACAGCCACACTAAAGTCGAAAAACCAGAAAATCACAGCAAAAAGTGGGGGTGACCATAGGAAGCAGACCCTACTCTCCTACAGCCTGATTTGCCAGTAGCAGCTGTCAGATCAAATGTGCTCAGATACTTGGCAGAGGCCAACTTATATATGAGCTCATCTGCTCAGGGTATTGGATGGGCATCTTTCTTAGTGACAGCATTGAGACCTCTGTAGTCTACACAAAACCTAATTTCTCTCTTACCATCTTGGTTGTGAGATTTTGGCACCAGGACAACTGGACTAGCCCAAGGGCTATCTGAAGGTTCAATTACTCCCAGTTCCAACATCTTCTGGACTTCTGTCCGCCTGTAAATCTTACTTTTAACAGGCAGACTGTCCCCAGTGTCCACTTCATGAGTGCACCAGGTAGTCTGAGTTGGAGTCAGTGAAAACATATGTCTGTATGCCTGCAGAACTTGTCTGCAGTCACTCTGTTGCTGGTCAGTGAGGCTGCCTGCCAAGGTTACACCATCAACTGAACCATCGTCAGGGTTCTGAGAGAGCAGGTCTGGGAGAGGGTCACTCTCTTCCTCCTGTCCTTCATCAGTAGCCATGAGCAAGCCCATGTCTGCCCTGTCAACATATGGTTTCAGTCTGTTGTCATGAAGCACCCTGTGGGGGCTCCTGGGAGTTCCAATGTCAATCAAGTAGGAGGTGACTTCTCCCTTCTGTTGAACAATAGTGTGGGGTCCACTCCACTTGTCTTTGGGAGCTGCTGGGGCCACAGGCTTAACACCCACACTTTCTGTCCTGGCTGGTAAACAGTCAGTACAGCATTTTGGCCATGCCAGTCCTTTTGCAATTCTTGACTTGCCTCAAGGTTTTTGGATGCCTTTTTCATGTATTCAGCCATCCTAGAGCGGAGACCAAGTACATAGTCCACAATGTCTTGTTTGGGAAGTTTGAGAGGTAACTCACATCCTTCCTTCACCTTCACCAGACAAAGGGGTCCTCTTACTGTATGCCCAAACAAAAGTTCAAAAGGGCTGTAGCCAACCCCCTTCTGTGGGACATCTCTATAAGCAAACAAAAGGCAGGGTAGCAGGATATCCCATCTCCGCAAGAGCTTTTCTGGGAGACCCTTAATCAAACCCTTTAAGGTCTTGTTGAATCTTTCAACTAGACCATTGCATTGTGGCTGATAGGGTGTGGTGAACTTATAGTTCACTCCACACTCCTTCCACATTGTAGTCAAGTAACTAGACATGAAGTTTGCACCTCTATCTGATACAACCTCTTTAGGGAAGCCCGCTCTTGAGAAAACTCCCAAGAGGGCTCTTGCCACAACAGGCGCTGTAGTGGTCCTAAGGGGAATAGCTTCTGGGTATCTGGTGGCATGATCCACTACCACCAGAATAAACCTGTGCCCAGAGGCTGTTTGGGCATCCATTGGTCCAACAATGTCTATCCCAACTCTTTCAAAGGGAACCCCCACCACAGGTAGTGGTATAAGGGGGGCCTTTGTAGTGCCACCTGCTTTGCCACTGGCTTGGCAGGTTACACAGGAGCGACAAAATTCCTTTGTGTCATCTGACGTGTGGGGCCAGTGAAAATGTGGAACAAGCCTGTCCCAAGTTTTGTTCTGGCCAAGATGTCCTTCTTAGGGAATATCACGGGCTAGTGTCAAAAGGAAGCCCCTGAATGCCAAAGGTATGGCCAACCTCCTGGAAGCACCAGGCTTGGGGTCTCTAGCCTCTGAATACAGGAGCCCTTCATTCCAGTAAACTTTATGGGTTCCACTAGCATTCCCAGCAGCCTCAGCAGCAGCTTCCTGTCTGAGGGGTTCAAGAGAAGGGCAGTCCAACTGCGCCTGCCTCAGATCTGCCCTAGAAAGTCACCCTGTCCCAAGAAACTCAACCTGATCAGGCTCAAGCTCTTCTAGGACAGTTCCTTCTTGGGGCTCACAATCAGCTTACTCAGAAAGCTGATCCTCATCCTAAGGCAGGGGGGAAGGCACAGCCTTAACCCTACTGCTCCTTTTCCTGGTAGGCAACTGGTTGATTATTATAGAATCAAGTGCCTGTTCAGTGTTGCAATTTTTTACCTGTGATCTAGTCACAGCAAGAACATGTGCTGATATGCCCAACATTTCACATGTATCCTAAACTCCACTTCAGACCAGGCTGAAGTCTCTAGGTCATTGCCAAGCAAACATTCTACAGTGAGGTCTGAACTAACAACAACCTTCGTAATGCCAGTTACCCCTCCCCAGGAGAAATTAACAACTGCCATCTCATGTGTGGTAGTGACATTGCTAGCATTGGTCACTAGGTAGGTTTCACCTAGTATGATCTGTCCAGGGTCCACAAAGTCAGGTATCACCATGGTGACACTAGCCCCTGTGTCCCTGTGGGCCTGAGCCGCTCTCTTATTCACTAAAGGAGTTTGTCTGCACTTGTCTAAGTTATTGGGACTCACAGGGAAGGACATATCCATGCCTCCATCACAGATCAAAACAGCTTGAGTTGGCACTCTGACTAGGCCAGAGTCCACCTCAGTTCCCAGGGTTAACCCTACTACACCCTTATGTTGAGAACCACCGCTTGGAGCTGAACTAGGGGGAACAGTTGCCTTAGGGGCAATGGTGGT
Source organism: Lissotriton helveticus (assembly GCF_964261635.1). NCBI lineage: Eukaryota > Metazoa > Chordata > Amphibia > Caudata > Salamandridae > Lissotriton > Lissotriton helveticus. The sequence continues at coordinate 589,154,393 of NC_136073.1, forward strand.
TGGAGATGTCTCCTTCTTGGTGCAATCACTGGTCCACTGAGAATTTACTTAACAAACCTTGCACCAGGGTTTCTTTGGACCTTCTTTCTTTTTGAATTGTTGGGAACCCCCACCATTAGAAACTTTTTGGGGACCTTGAGAAGACTTCTGGTCTTTTGCTTTCTCCCAACCCTTTTGGTCTTGCTTCTTCTGGTCACCACCTTGGTTCTGTACCTTCTGCTTCACCCTGGTTCTGACCCATTTGTCTACCCTCTTACCCAATTCTTGTGGAGAGGTCAAATCAGAGTCAACCAGGTGTTGATGCAATAACTGGTTCTGACAATTATTAAAAATCTGTTCTCTCATTATAAGGTTATACAATCCCTTATAGTCACTTACTTTACTGCCCAGTAACCAGCCTTCCAGAGCCTTAGTAGCACAATCTACAAAGTCTGTCCAGTCCTGAGTCTGTGTCTTCTGGGTGTCTCTGAACAGCAACCTGTACTGCTCAGTGGTTAGGCCAAACCCATCTATCAGAGCGCTCTCCAGGACAGTGTAGTTGTCAGCATTCTATTCCCTAACAGTGAGGAGCTTGTCTCTACCTTTGTCTGCAAAGGAGAGCCACAATATTGCTGCCCACTGACTCTGGGGTACCTGCTGTACTTTGCAGGCCCTTTCCAAAGCAGTTATCCACTTATGGATGTCACCCCCAACCTGAAAAGGAGGGACAATCTTGTTCAGGTTTCTATGGTCATGGACCTATCCCTACCACTAGGGATATTGCTGCCACCAGTGGGCTCTAGCCCACACAATTTTCTCTCTCTTTCAAGAGCTAAGGTCTCTTTGGCAAGGGCAATTTCTTGCCTCTTGATCCTATGCTTGACTTCTCTCATCCTAGCTTCATGCTCTCTTCTCTCAGGGGATGTTCTCCTCCTGTGAGCTGAGGCAGAGGACCCTACTGATGAGTCAGAATGCCCAGATTCTCCTGAGAGAGACCTGTGCCTTCTGGGTACATCATTAGGCCTACGTGGAGGGATAGAGGGAGGCTCTCCTAGGCCCTCCCCACCCTCAGGTAGTCCTGTGTTTCCTAGGTCAGGTTCATCAACCTCACCCTGGCCTGCATCCTCATCATCATCAGATTCCAGTGGGGCTCCCCCACTAGGATCCTCTTCTGATGAAGGGTGGCCCCATCCCCATTACTCTGAGTATCTGGCTCTGCTACTCTTGCTGAGTCATCTGCCACTAAGATATCTATCAGATGTTGGGTGGTGGGACTCTGTCCTCGCTTTAACTTCCTTGTGACACACAAGGCTCTTAAGTCTTGAAAAGTGAATGTGTCATATTTAGATGTCTGCACTTGGCTGACATCTGGCAGAGATGCACTAGCTCCTGCCCTTAAAGCCATGACTAGTGAGGTGTGGTGTGTGCACCTACCTACACTACTTGTTTCCTACTAGAACCTCTCTAGAAGTTGTAGTCAGGGTGTGCTAAGCCCTTACCACCTACAACTGCTAAGTTCAGTAGAACTTATGTATTATAAGACTTGAGTTATATGTACCTACAGGTACCTTGATGTGATTTTTAAAATGATATTCTCAAGATTATTTGGTAAAACAATGCAAGCTCTTATATCTTCCGCTGCACACCAATGTGAGAAGTTAGCCTGGCATATGATGTCCACTAGTTCTAGTGGGCACCTTGCACCAGTCTAATCGACCCTTATTGATGATGGTTGTAAAGTCAACCTTATAGAAAGCTATCCTAGGGGTAGCAGTGGCTAGCAGTCTTCAGGCTAAGGCTTCAGAGAGCGAATTAAGCTAGTTGTTTTACCAATTATGATCTCTTGAGTACCAAATGAAAGTACACCACACAAGGTATATATCAAATATATATGTATTTATTCTAAACACAACCCCTCTGGACTCTTTATGAGGTCATAGGTAAAAGTACAATACAAGGAACTTAATTAGCATACGATGAGTTGCACTGTATACGTTTTGCCCTAGGGGCTTCACAAACCATAAACTAAAATAGTGGTATAAGAACCACATGAGGAATAGAAAGCAGGCCTAGGGCCTGGGGAATTGCTGGGGCTACTCAGAACAACCAAGGGTTAGGATGTAGAAGGCCCACGGGAGACACGTGCAGTGTCTAAACACAGCCGGTGGTTACTATTGACTTTCTATAGGAAACAAACAAGTTACAAATTTACAATTTAAGGACACTTCTAAATGAACTACGATGGAACCCTTTTAGACTTAGACACTTGGAGGGCAAATACCCTCGAGACTACCAGAGTACTCGTGTTACCTCACCCACGGAACCCCGGTGCATAGGTGTCTTTTGGTGTCGGGTTTCGTCGTCAATTCCAATGGAGAGCTGCGAAGAATTGCTGCAGGCAACCAGAGGAGAAGTGTCCGGGTGGATCCAAGGGTGGATCAAAGATCTGAAGAACCTGAAAGCAGAGGAGACAGAGTCTGGGCCCCTAGCCAGTGACCAGGGCGGCGATAGAAAGATGCCACCAGATGTCGGGTGATTTCAGATGAAAAGGTGAAGTTTGTCTCTTCAGCCACGAGGACCAGGAGGCGTCAATGACAACCAGGAGCTGGATTCGAGCTGTCCCACAAAGGATCCAGTTGACTGCAGTGTTGGTATCCGGATTTGACCCAACAAGCCTTGGCAAACGCAGTCCACGCAAGATGTCGAGGTTGTCTTCGGTGCAGACCAGCAAGGTCTGAGGCGCTTTTCCTTTGCAGAGAAGCTGGAGCACCCAGGAAAGTAAGTTGAAACAAAGGATTGTCTTCTTGGGGGCTCACTAGCCAACGGATTAGGAACCGCAAAGACGTGTTGAGCGGAAATGCACAAAGCGGGCCCACGGGACACTCATGGAGTGTTGGCCCCTGAGCTTCGGTAGAAAAGGTGCTCAGGGCTGGGGATTCAAGCACCCCAATGCACAAGTTCGGGATACCTCAGGAAGTTGGTGCAGGTAGCAAAATGCAGGATGTCCAGGAGTTCCAGTCCCACGTTTCTCGTGTCTGCCACGGGTCTCAGCTTTGCTGTGAGCAAAGGTCGGGGTCAGAGATGTCTGGAAGTCTATGTCCTTCCTCGGGAAGGACATAGACTTCGGGATCTGGCAGGAGCCTCAAAAATGCAGATGGGCAAAGATGCTGTTGGTGCCTCTTTGAACAGGGTGGTCACAAGGGAGATTTCTTCAGTCTTCCAGTCGAAATGGAATGTCGAAGGTCCAGGATATATGTTGCAGAGTTTCGTCCAGGGCAATCTAAAGTCCTAGGGACTGGGGTTCTATACTTATAGTAAATTTAGGGGTTGGACTAAGTCTAAGGTCCCTCCTATGGGTGGACCTGGGGTGGTGGTGGTTACACACCTTCCCCTTAGTCCAGTTTCACGCCAGAGCTGGGGCTGAGTGCCCCAGCAACCGGTTTGAACTGGGAGTGAATGGAGCACCTAGTGTGCCCCAGGCAGTGTCTGGAAAGCATTCACTGAATGCAGCCCTCCCTGCCCCAATACACAAAGAGCCTGTCTGGGGAGGTGCCAGCACCTCCCTGGGCAGGAAACCTATTGTAACATGAGGTGTAGGTAGGTCACGACCAAACTAAGTGAGCACTTCCTACAACAGAACCACACAACTAACGACTTAAGGTGGATGATTATTGAACAGGTTAGAGTTAAGAAAAACACCCAACAGACCCTGTTCGAGAAAGAGCAAAGGTGGGTTTACCGTCTCGGCACACACATACAAGGTCTTAATGACACTATGCCTTCGGGCACAATACTGCAACATTGAACAGTGGTCCCAACAGTATTGGTATTGTGCGTTTGCCGAAACCAATAAAGTTAATTTTGAATATACAGAACAGCAAAGTCAGCGGTACAGCTAAATACAGGCTGCCATAACAATTATGCTCCCTAACAAGAGCCATTATTGGCTGATGTTCCTTGACAGGAGGGACATGGCATGTGGCTGACCGATCAGATTCGGCGTCCTTGACTATCACGCGATGACGTGGACAACCATGCCCCCTCCCGACCTGTGAGTTCCAGCTTCCCTTTTCTTTAAAACACTAAATAGGTCACTGTACAATCCATCAACGGGGTCTGGCTTAGAAGGGTTGCAGCAGGTACCTAGTGGGTGCCTGGCATCGACGGTGTGAGTGAGACTTTACCGCAACTTGAAATAAGTGATATGCTTGCTGGTTGGAGGCAATATAGAGCAATCACTCGAACCTTCTTTTTTCCTTTAGGGTGTGCCTACTTGCCACCACCCCCTCCCAACACCCATGGTGTGATTAGTTGTATCCACTGATACCGTTAATGCCCTCAGTGGGCGTGCAGGTGATATAGCGCATGCTTGAACAAGGTACCTTCACAAGGCTAGTCTGTTAAATGGTTATGACTACTGAGTTTGTGAAAACACTTGCACGGTTTTTTACCATAGTGCACTTTTGTTCTTCGAGGTACGGTGATAGTGCACTTTGAGAAGAGCACAAGTGCATGAAAGAACTCTAATGGCAAACGCATGATTATTGACTTTTAAATACGCATTGTCTGTTTTTTCTTTGGGTGTTTGTTTTTGTCTGTTTCTTTCTTTTAAAGATTTATTTTTGGTTCTTTCAAATAGGAGGTCCTCACGGGTAACAGTGGGTCACTGAACCAAATGTAACCTTTTTTACGCTTTGACCTCTGGTTAGGGTGGACCCTAGCGCGCCCATACCGCCGAGGCCTGGCTATTAACGCCCTATAGGCAGAAAAATGTTGAGTATGCACAGTGGGATGTAGCTGATCAAGTTTCCCAGCATACACAACCCTTGTTCTGTTTTTCTTCATATCAGATTGGCGAACCTAATAAATTGGACACAATCTAGACCGTTTTAACCCACTCGCTGAGTACTTTCACCAATCACACAAACAAGACAACAAAAAAAACGCCTGCAGAATTCCTGGAGTTGAAGCACACCAGGGGGGCATTCGGTCTTCCTGGTGAAGCCCGATGATGAAGCATGTCAATGTCACCAACTAGGTTAGTGAGTGAGGGCTTTTTAAATAATCCAGTGTGATTCTTTATGCTTTTCAAGAAATCCAGTTTGATTAGTCATGCTTGCTCTTCACTAGATAAGGCACACTCTTTTGTTGTTATGATTATATGAGCCAGGGAACTAAGAGTGCTCCTAAGATTCCCTTTCTCTCTTGTTGTTAATTGATAAATGAAAGGAGAACCAAACAGTAGTTATATAAAAATATGCATTTATTAATATAACTATCTCTACTAACCGCTACATTAGATTAGAACATAAAGCACATAATACTGTAACAATAGAACATTTGTAAGAAGCAAAATGCACCGTGGGGTCCAGAGGGAGACTGAAACATATACTAAACAAGCATTTGCAATAAGTCTCGCATTATTAAAGTTTGAGTTACTGGCATTGCTAAATAATGCAACACCAATAGCTCAAACTTTAATAATCGAGACCTATTGCACCGCCTCCCCTTTAGCAGAGCACCAAGAACCTTTTTATTCTGCCTGGATGGCCCAAAGTCACACTTTCAGATTTTTAGGGTAATACCTAAAATACATTAGACATTGATGCAACTAGAAGCGCCCAGAAACAAAAGCCCGATCTTCACAACTTCAGGGTACTTCATGTCCAAAAATGAGGTGGGTACACCCCAAGCACCACAAATTTAAGCAGCATGCAGTGAGATCCAACTGTGTGGCCGGCAAGATGAAAAGCACCCCTCCCTTGTGTATGAACTTGTGTAAGCCCTTAACAGGCGGCCACCCCGACCACCATGGGTTATATCTGAAATCTACAATTCTTTGGCCGGGTCTCCAGGATGTGGAGTGCTCCGTTGCGCTCTGTGGGTGGCAGCAGTGAGGGTTGCGCTCATGCTGCTGCGTCTTGACGCCAGTTCACAACATTCAGGGACCATTCCCACCTGTGTGTGTGTGGGGGGGGGGTAGGAGGACACCCACGAGCCCGAGTGAGGAGTGCATAGTTACCTGTGTGCCGGAGTGCTGGCCGGGCCCCTGCGGGCGGTGGTTGAAGCTGCGCTGTACTTAATAGGGCGGGAGCGCCGTTGCATGAACTACAGGCGCCGCTGCTGCCCCTGCCCCCGGGGGTTCACTCCGTCGCCAGCTTGGTGCGGTGGGGGGCCGCCGCCACCACCCTCCTCCTCTTCCTCCTCCTCCCCCTGGTGCGGAGGAAGCAAAGACAATACAAGGGGGTCACAACCAGGTGGCTGGCGCAACCATGGGCATGGGGCCTGAGGTGTACCCAGGGTTGGGGGGCTGGTTGTGGTGCTACGGGGGTGGGCCACCATTACTATGCACCAGACCACGCTAGTCAGCAGCAGGGAGTGTTCATGCTCGCATCGCACCATAATCACCATCAGATGCAGCTTAAAAGCGGAGCTTGGGGTGAGGATCTGCGCCCTCCAAGGGGTTCTCGAGGGGCGCTGCCTCCCTGCCCCTGCTGCGGACACAGGAACTTTATCAATACTTGCCAGCACCAGTACCTGGGATGGGGATGGGGGCCTGGTATGTGCTCAGGAGCCATGCACTGCCGCTGCCTGTCCAGTTTAAACGCTAGAGGGGTCTTGTCCGTACGTGACCAGGAAGGACAATAAAGCTTTACAAGTTAAATAAAGACATGGTCCCGTGATTTTAATTGGCTGCTTTTATTTCTTAGCAGACTTAGTACCTTGATTGATTAATTCTAAGACACTTATGCAAATAATCATATGATACTTCCATATAATTTTTTAAGTTACAACTTATTCTTGTGGCATGTCAAATGTCAAAAAAACACCAAAATGCAATTTACAATGGAAAATCAAATCACAGACATCAAATTATAAACATTCAATACCGTGACATACATCAAAAACTCATTTGTAAAGAAATTATTACTCGTTTAAAACATTGCATACATCAGTACCCCAAAGTTTTAACATTGATGGTCCTACTCTTTACTAATTTATTAATTTTTAGGACCATTCCCTCACTGGGCTATTTGCCCTATATTTACACTTAGTCTACGTTTTGTAGTTAGTGCTGAGTAGATTAGCCTTTAGTGGGTATGTTGGAATTAATTACATCCATATGCCATGGTATGATTATTTGCATAAGTGCCTTAGAATTAATCAATCAAGGTACTAAGTCTGCTAAGAAATAAAAGCTGCCTGTCCAGTGGCGCTGCAGACCTGGTCCTATCCAGAAGCCCCCACATGCACTAGTCCTCGCAGTTAAACCGCCTTTGACTCATGCAGGACCCCTTCGCAGAGCACCCAGGGTAGCTTTGGTCTCCAGGGCCCAGGATAGACTTATGTTTTGTGAGGGTCCGCGGCGGCGTATGTTGTAATAGCCTCGTCGGTAACGGCGTCCGTCGGCAGAATGGCAGTGCAGGTAACCTACCAGAAATAGGGTTCACTTTTAAGTTGATAGACAGCATCTTAATGTTCATAGCCTGCACATCGCTGTTAGCAGGGATAGAGCACCCCACAAGGAGGCCGGAAATCACTTTTTAGCCATGTCGTGCTTGGCATTCCATCAAGGATGTGCCCAGTGAACCTAATGAGCGAAACTGAGGTTCCACCTCGAACATTCCGTCAAAGGTCGCCGAGTGATCTCAGAATAGATAGTAATACTTTGCGATTGCATCACAGACCCTTAAAAACACCTTCTACTGAAGTTTTACAAGACTGGAAGCGTGATTCTTAGAAACAATAGCTCTTGTCTCTCTGGGTCAAGCCATTTAAGCGCTGCATTCGAATCCTCAAAATAAATGAACTCCAGTTCTGTGGTTTTAGAAGTGTAGGCATGACACATCTATTATCTTCGAGGCAGTCCACGCTACATAAATACCTCTCCCCTCAATGAACATCTTTTGTAAAAAAAAAAATGCCCGCGAGTAGGTTGCGCACGCCACTGCGAGGCCTATGTTTTCAATTATTGCGCCCGTGTCTGGGCACGATAATTGAAAACATATGGGCTTTGGTGCTAGTAACAGACACCAATAGGCCGTGGGCGGAGCAATGCGCCCGCCTTTGGCCTATTGCGTGCTCTGTTACCAAAATACAAGCACTGAAAGCCCATTCATATATGAGCTGACAAAAACACACGCACAAGCGTGTGCGATTTCAGGGTTAATTTCTGAACCCCGGACAAAAGGACTCTCGCCTGCACGTTCAATGCTGCGCAGTGCAACGCCGGTCGCGAGACCTAAAAAATGGTATAACAATCACAACTTCAATAGACACAGTGCCTAGAGTACGTAGAATCGCTGGGACCCCAAGGAACCACCCAGAAAAGTGACAAAGGGTGCCTATGGAGGACGGGTGCAGTGAGGAACCATGACCGCGAGCTCCGTACAACTCTATGGGAAAGTCGCGGTTGGAAAGTTAGAGTTTAAGGACACTTCTACAAAGACTTCAAGCAAACCCTTTGGAACATAGGAGGAACTAAGGCCAACCCACCAGTGAGTACTGAGATAAAATATTGAGTTAAAAATATAGAATTGCAGTAATATTGAATTAAAAATATAGAATGGACAAAATATCGAATGGACAGAATATAGACAACAAAAATATCGAATTTAATGGACAAAATATCGAATGGACAGAATATAGACAACAAAAATATCGAATTTGAGGTAAGTAAGTTAATATCGATTTACATAAATATAGAAAGTCACATTTTTAAAGTGTTTTTATGTAAGTATATGTGTGAAAAGTGTATATTTATTTTATAATGTATTTTAAGTAATGAATTTTATGGTATTTAATTTTTGCGTAATTTAATTCTGAAGCGGGTTGTAGGTTTATGGGGAATAGGGTGGGAAGTAATTTAATTATAATATTTAAATATTTTGATTTATTAATTGGTATTTATATTTAATTAATTGTTAATTAATTTTTAATTGGTAATTAATTAAATTATAATTGGTCATTAATTTTACTTAATTTATTAATTGATAATTATGTTAATTTTATTAATTTATTTTCTGTAGCGGGTTGTGGGTTTATAGGGGAATAGGGTGGGAAGTAATTTAATTATAATTGACTAAATGTTTTAATTTATTTATTGGTATTTATCTTGAATTAATTGTTAATTAATTTTTTATTGGTAATTAATTAGATTATAATTGGTAATTAATTTTTATTAATTGCTTAATTGATAATTATGTTAATTTTATTAATTTATTTTCTGTAGCGGGTTGTGGGTTTATCAGACCCTCCAGGATTTTGCGGTTTGCCGTGAAATCGGCACTTTTGTAAAAATACCGCGATATTTACAAAAGTGCCCCATAATAATAGCAATCAAGGAGAGGTGGAGAGGAGCATGCCATACCCCAAACAACCTGGTTAGCAGAGACGGCTGTCCGATTACAGTCCAGGGTAGCCTTGTGCAATGTTGTGCTCTTTTAATGACGATTACGCATTTGCAATGGAAGCACTCAAGGACTCAAGGAAATGAACTGGTAGGTTTCCCTTTGAGACGTGTCATTATCTATCGAGCTGCTTAGCAAAGAGAAGCTGCAGGACAAGAGGAATAGAAAAAGAATTTTGGTAGACATTATGGTTTTGTACGTGGACAGGTCATCACAAGTGAGAGTCAATCTGCGAGGAAATTATTTGCCTTGTTTAGGACTTCATAAAGTTTAAAGCATGGTTGCTCATTTGTTTAACCAATCGTGTTCTTGCACATGAATGATATGTACCGCGGGATCCTCGAAGCCTCACAAAATAGGCATGAGATGGTCATTTTTGGGAAATATGGAGTCTGCTATTTGTAACCGACTCAATCAATTATGTAAGAACTGAAAACCCCATCAAAGCACAATTACATGGAGTGCACATATATTTCCAGAATATCAATCCGAAAATGAACAGGAGAGAAAAAAGAAGAAAAGTAAATAAAAGTGGATAAGAAAATAAACCCTGAGGCAGAAATTCTGGAAGAAAACAAATTACTTCTCTACCAGGGGATATTGATCACCAGAAATCAAAATACAATAGACATGACGGCATTGCCATTAATAAATCAAAACTGTTTCTGTAATATCAGGATTCGTAGAGCAATATGGCAACAGAATCACCACATAGTGCTTGGACAAGTATGCTGATCAGCTATGCATATTTAACAGTCGTTCGGGAAAACGCTGATTTTCTTCATGAAAAGTTTCCCCACTGCTTCATTTGAATGCTCTACAGTTAGAGGTGGGCCAAGTGAAATACAATTTTGGAAAAGGGGGGTGGTGATGGACAGAGCTTCTGAATGATGCAGAATACTCTTACCAAGTCAAGAGATCATGGTTTTAATCCATCACCGTTTTTTAGCTCACTGCACCATCCCAGCTCAGAACCTGGCTATATGCAAATTAGTCTGTTCCTGTCCCAGTGCATGATGGGAACAGGGCAAACCAAACTACCAAGCCAATTCTTATACTGGGAAGGAAACAAGCTTCCGGGGACCGGTTTCTGGCATCACAGCCTTCTTCGGCCCGGCTTTCTTGAATCCTGATGGTGCAATGAGCAAGGGACTCACGTCTGAGTATACCCTCCCACACATAGTGTGGATAAAACTGATTTTGGAAAAGGGGGGTGGTGATGGACAGAGCTTCTGAATGATGCAGAATACTCTTACCAAGTCAAGAGATCATGGTTTTAATCCATCACCGTTTTTTAGCTCACTGCACCATCCCAGCTCAGAACCTGGCTATATGCAAATTAGTCTGTTCCTGTCCCAGTGCATGATGGGAACAGGGCAAACCAAACTACCAAGCCAATTCTTATACTGGGAAGGAAACAAGCTTCCGGGGACCGGTTTCTGGCATCACAGCCTTCTTCGGCCCGGCTTGCTTGAATCCTGATGGTGCAATGAGCAAGGGACTCACGTCTGAGTATACCCTCCCACACATAGTGTGGATAAAACCGATTTTGGAAAAGGGGGGTGGTGATGGACAGAGCTTCTGAATGATGCAGAATACTCTTACCAAGTCAAGAGATCATGGTTTTAATCCATCATCGTTTTTTAGCTCACTGCACCATCCCAGCTCAGAACCTGGCTATATGCAAATTAGTCTGTTCCTGTCCCAGTGCATGATGGGAACAGGGCAAACCAAACTACCAAGCCAATTCTTATACTGGGAAGGAAACAAGCTTCCGGGGACCGGTTTCTGGCATCACAGCCTTCTTCGGCCCGGCTTGCTTGAATCCTGATGGTGCAATGAGCAAGGGACTCACGTCTGAGTATACCTTCCCACACATAGTGTGGATAAAACCGATTTTGGAAAAGGGGGGTGGTGATGGACAGAGCTTCTGAATGATGCAGAATACTCTTACCAAGTCAAGAGATCATGGTTTTAATCCATCACCGTTTTTTAGCTCACTGCACCATCCCAGCTCAGAACCTGGCTATATGCAAATTAGTCTGTTCCTGTCCCAGTGCATGATGGGAACAGGGCAAACCAAACTACCAAGCCAATTCTTATACTGGGAAGGAAACAAGCTTCCGGGGACCGGTTTCTGGCATCACAGCCTTCTTCGGCCCGGCTTGCTTGAATCCTGATGGTGCAATGAGCAAGGGACTCACGTCTGAGTGTACCCTCCCACACATAGTGTGGATAAAACCGATTTTGGAAAAGTGGGGTGGTGATGGACAGAGCTTCTGAATGATGCAGAATACTCTTACCAAGTCAAGAGATCATGGTTTTAATCCATCACCGTTTTTTAGCTCACTGCACGATCCCAGCTCAGAACCTGGCTATATGAAAATTAGTCTGTTCCTGTCCCAGTGCATGATGGGAACAGGGCAAACCAAACTACGAAGCCAATTCTTATACTGGGAAGGAAACAAGCTTCCGGGGACCGGTTTCTGGCATCACAGCTTTCTTCGGCCCGGCTTGCTTGAATCCTGATGGTGCAATGAGCAAGGGACTCACGTCTGAGTATACCCTCCCACACATAGTGTGGATAAAACCGATTTTGGAAAAGGGGGGTGGTGATGGACAGAGCTTCTGAATGATGCAGAATACTCTTACCAAGTCAAGAGATCATGGTTTTAATCCATCACCGTTTTTTAGCTCACTGCACCATCCCAGCTCAGAACCTGGCTATATGCAAATTAGTCTGTTCCTGTCCCAGTGCATGATGGGAACAGGGCAAACCAAACTACCAAGCCAATTCTTATACTGGGAAGGAAACAAGCTTCCGGGGACCGGTTTCTGGCATCACAGCCTTCTTCGGCCTGGCTTGCTTGAATCCTGATGGTGCAATGAGCAAGGGACTCACGTCTGAGTATACAATCCCACACATAGTGTGGATAAAACCGATTTTGGAAAAGGGGGGTGGTGATGGACAGAGCTTCTGAATGATGCAGAATACTCTTACCAAGTCAAGAGATCATGGTTTTAATCCATCACCAGTTTTTTAGCTCACTGCACCATCCCAGCTCAGAACCTGGCTATATGCAAATTAGTCTGTTCCTGTCCCAGTGCATGATGGGAACATTGCACCATCAGGATTCAAGCAAGCCAGGTTCTGAGCTGGGATGGTGCAGTGAGCTAAAAAACAGGTGATGGATTAAAACCATGATCTCTTGACTTGGTAAGAGTATTCTGCATCATTCAGAAACTCTGTCCATCACCACCCCCTTTTCCAAAATCGATTTTATCCACACTATGTGTGGGAGGGTATACTCAGACGTGAGTCCCTTGCTCATTGCACCATCAGGATTCAAGCAAGCCGGGCCGACGAAGGCTGTGATGCCAGAAACCGGTCCCCGGAAGCTTGTTTCCTTCCCAGTATAAGAATTGGCTTGGTAGTTTGGTTTGCCCTGTTCCCATCATGCACTGGGACAGGAACAGACTAATTTGCATATAGCCAGGTTCTGAGCTGGGATGGTGCAGTGAGCTAAAAAACAGGTGATGGATTAAAACCATGATCTCTTGACTTGCTAAGAGTATTCTGCATCGTTCAGAAACTCTGTCCATCACCACCCCCTTTTCCAAAATCAATTTTATCCACACTATGTGTGGGAGGGTATACTCAGACGTGAGTCCCTTGCTCATTGCACCATCAGGATTCAAGCAAGCCGGGCCGACGAAGGCTGTGATGCCAGAAACCGGTCCCCGGAAGCTTGTTTCCTTCCCAGTATAAGAATTGGCTTGGTAGTTTGGTTTGCCCTGTTCCCATCATGCACTGGGACAGGAACAGACTAATTTGCATGTAGCCAGGTTCTGAGCTGGGATGGTGCAGTGAGCTAAAAAACAGGTGATGGATTAAAACCATGATCACTTGACTTGGTAAGAGTATTCTGCATCATTCAGAAACTCTGTCCATCACCATCCCCTTTTCCAAAATCGATTTTATCCACACTATGTGTGGGAGGGTATACTCAGACGTGAGTCCCTTGCTCATTGCACCATCAGGATTCAAGCAAGCCGGGCCGACGAAGGCTGTGATGCCAGAAACCGGTCCCCGGAAGCTTGTTTCCTTCCCAGTATAAGAATTGGCTTGGTAGTTTGGTTTGCCCTGTTCCCATCATGCACTGGGACAGGAACAGACTAATTTGCATATAGCCAGGTTCTGAGCTGGGATGGTGCAGTGAGCTAAAAAACAGGTGATGGATTAAAACCATGATCTCTTGACTTGGTAAGAGTATTCTGCGTGATTCAGAAACTCTGTCCATCACCACCCCCTTTTCCAAAATCGATTTTATCCACACTATGTGTGGGAGAGTATACTCAGACGTGAGTCCCTTGCTCATTGCACCATCAGGATTCAAGCAAGCCGGGCCGACGAAGGCTGTGATGCCAGAAACCGGTCCCCGGAAGCTTGTTTCCTTCCCAGTATAAGAATTGGCTTGGTAGTTTGGTTTGCCCTGTTCCCATCATGCACTGGGACAGGAACAGACTAATTTGCATATAGCCAGGTTCTGAGCTGGGATGGTGCAGTGAGCTAAAAAACAGGTGATGGATTAAAACCATGATCTCTTGACTTGGTAAGAGTATTCTGCATCATTCAGAAACTCTGTCCATCACCACCCCCTTTTCCAAAATCGATTTTATCCACACTATGTGTGGGAGGGTATACTCAGACGTGAGTCCCTTGCTCATTGCACCATCAGGATTCAAGCAAGCCGGGCCGACGAAGGCTGTGATGCCAGAAACCGGTCCCCGGAAGCTTGTTTCCTTCCCAGTATAAGAATTGGCTTGGTAGTTTGGTTTGCCCTGTTCCCATCATGCACTGGGACAGGAACAGACTAATTTGCATGTAGCCAGGTTCTGAGCTGGGATGGTGCAGTGAGCTAAAAAACAGGTGATGGATTAAAACCATGATCTCTTGACTTGGTAAGAGTATTCTGCATCATTCAGAAACTCTGTCCATCACCACCCCCTTTTCCAAAATGCAAGTGAAATACAATCCATGCAAAGTCGGTAAAAGAGGGGGAATTTCACTCTACATGAAGTGGATAGTACTTCACCCGAGGCATAGTTTTGCTCAGTTGCATGCAGTTTCACCCGTGTCAATCACTGCAGTCCGATATCCAACCCAACATCAGTCTGCAGGCAAATATGTTTCTCTAATATCAATCATCAATCAGGGGTGTCCTAGCCCTAAGCAGCAGCAGGGAAACATACTTGGATCCTTTCTCCAAAGCCAGAAGTAATTTTTTCCGGTATCTTTCCCTGGCAGCCATCCTCTCCTTTCACCAGTGGCAGAAGTCCCAGGGACCTCTGGCAACAAGGAACTGAGAGATGCATGAGAGCTGCTGGAAACCGCTGTGTGGCAGCATGAATGGCCTAGCTGCAGTAGAAGGCAATTTCCCTTTCATTTTTTAAATGGTGTGAGATTAATCTTTTGTAAAAGTGGCATAGTTTAAGAAAAAAGTGCTATGTACGAAGAATTTTTGCTGTCGTAAGCAACCCGATTCGCTGAATCTGGCCGTTTCTGAACGCAAAAATGTTTTTTTGTAATGTACAAACACCAAATTGCGATTCAGTAACCTGTTACCAATTCACATCTGCAACGTAATGGGAAACACAGGTTCCACCCCCAGTTGGACACATAAATATTTGTTGGCTTGAGGACCAAGAAAATGATGTCAGCACCAGAAGGCCCTAAACCTCAGGCAGAAGGCTGGGGGGGGGAGGGGGGAGGAAGAGCGAGAGAGAGAGAGAGGAGTTTCTTTCATAGGAACTTTAGGACTTCCTTCAAACACTTTATGCGCTGCGATCAGACGTACCAGTCAAACCCTCCAGGATTTCGCGGTTTGCCGCGAAATCGGCACCTTGAAGCCAAACAAAGTGTCTACATTGTAAACAAACCAAATAGCTTCATGTTGTTAAATAACTAAAAAAACTAAGATATCTGTGTTTGTTGTAGGAAAAATGGCCAAATAAAATGCCGCAAAATTGCCGCTAAATTTCCAAATATGTGCCGCTAAAAGGTCAATTTTTGTGCCGCTAAATTTGCTAATCCATGCCGCTATATCCTGGGGGGTCTGCTTTATAGGGGAATAGGGTGGGAAGTAATTTAAATATAATTGATTACATGTTTTAATTTATTTATTGGTATTTATCTTGAATTAATTGTTAATTAATTAGTAATTGGTAATTAATTAAATTATAATCGGTAATTAATTTTTATTAATTGATACTTATGTTAATTTTATTAATTTATTTTATGTAGCACGTTGTAGGTTTATAGGGGAATAGGGTGGGAAGTAATTTAATTATAATTGATTCCATTTTTTTATTTATTTATTGGTATTTATTTTGAATCAATTGTTTATTATTTTTCAATTGCTAATTAATTAATTGTTAATTGGTAATTCATTTGTTTTAATAGGTAATGATTTTTATTAAATACTTTGTATTTGTATTTTTAATTGATTAATGAATATATTATATTAAATTGGTAATTATTTTTGATTAATTTATAATTGGTATTAATATTTAATTTATTTTAATTAATATATGAAGTATTTACTTTCCCTACTGTTGCACTCACTGGAGTGGGAATAGTAATTTTTACCCCTACGCTATCCAACGCTTTCCCTACTGTTGCACTCTCTGGAGTGGTAATAGTATTTTTTACCCCTACGCTATCCAACGTTTTCCCTACTGTTGCACTTTCTGGAGTGGGTATAGTCACTATTACCCCTACGCTATCCCTACTGTTGCACTCACTGGGGTGGGAATAGTAATTTTTACCTCTACGCTATCCAATGCTTTCCCTACTATTGCACTCTCTGGAGTGAGAATAGTAATTTTTACCCGTACGCTATCCAACGCTTTCCCTACTGTTGCACTCTCTGGAGTGGGAATAGTAATTTTTACCCCTACGCTATCCAACACTTTCCCTACTGTTGCACTCACTGGAGTGGGAATAGTAATTTTTACCCCTAGGCTATCCAACGCTTTCCCTACCGTTGCACGCTCTGGAGTGGGAATAGTAATTTTTACCCCTACGCTATCCAACGCTTTCCCTACTGTTGCACTCTCTGGAATGGGAATAGTAATTTTTACCCCTACGCTATCCAACACTTTCCCTACTGTTGCACTCACTGGAGTGGGAATAGTAATTTTTACCCCTAGGCTATCCAACGCTTTCCCTACCGTTGCACGCTCTGGAGTGGGAATAGTAATTTTTACCCCTACGCTATCCAACGCTTTCCCTACTGTTGCACTCTCTGGAATGGGAATAATAATTTTTACCCCTACGCTATCCAACGCTTTCCCTACTGTTGCACTCACTGGAGTGGGTATAGTAATTTTTACCTGTACGCTATCCAATGCTTTCCCTACTGTTGCACTCTCTGGAGTGAGACTAGTAATTTTTACCCCTACGCTATCCAACGCTTTCCCTACTGTTGCACTCACTGGAGTGGGAATAGTAATTTTTACCCCTACGCTATTCAACGCTTTCCCTACTGTTGCACTCACTGGAGTGGGAATAGTAATTTTTACCCCTACGCTATCCAACGCTTTTCCTACTGTTGCACTCACTTGAGTGGGAATAGTAATTTTTACCCCTACGCTATCCAACGCTTTCCCTACTGTTGCACTCCTTGGAGTGGGAATAGTAATTCTTACCCTCCCCCTATCCAATGCTTTCCCTACTGTTGCACTCACTGGAGTGGGAATAGTAATTTTTACCCTCCCACTATCCAACGCTTTCCCTACTATTGCACTCTCTGGAGTGGGAATAGTAATTTTTACCCCTACGCTATCCAACACTTTCTCTACTGTTGCACTCTCTGGAGTGGGAATAGTAAATGTTTTATTAATATTACGTTCATATGTATATATGTATTAAAAAATCAAATTGTATGGGGTTTTTTAACTTACATTAATTATGTATTCATTTTAAGGTTATTTAAGTATTTTAAGTATGTTTAAGTTAATTATATTTATTTCATTGATTTTTTATTTTTTTTAAGACATTTAAAAAAAAATCGATATTTTGACTAACTATATTTTTTACGATATTTTTGATTCGATATTTTTGTACTTACCTGTTTGGAGATAGGAATTCGATGTTTTTGCATTCTATATTTTTTCCTCGATATTTTGGTAGTTCTATATTTGTGTCATCATTATTATGTCAGTGATCCACCCGTGGTACCTATCCCAGAGGAGCCGGGTGCACAGGGGTCAAGTGGTGTCGGAAACCTTCGTCGTTTTCAAAGGAGAGCTGCAAAGAAGTGCTGCTACCAGGAAGGCGAAGAGTGTATGGTGGAATCCACGCCTGGATTCAAGGTGAGAGGAACCTGAAAACAGAGGGGACAGAGTCTGGGTCACGGCAAGTGACCAGGGGCTCAGTAGCCGAATGCCCACCGATGTCTGGTGCTTTAGGTGCGAAGAAGGGATGCTTGACTCTACAGCCACGAGGACCAGGAGATGTCGAGGATGACCATGATCTGGAGGTGAGCTGTCCCACGAAGGATGTTGAGTGCTGAGGGGTTGATGTCCGGCTGGAGCACCAACAAGCCTTGGCAAATGCAACTGATGCAGTCAGTGGAAACAGGATGCGGTGTGGACCAGCAAGGTCCAGGGGGCTCTCAAGCAATGGAGAGTCAGGGCACGTCTGGAGCAACCAGGTAAGCCCAAGAACAAATAAGATGACCCTCGCCAGGACCCACAGGCCAACGGACCAGGGATCGCGAGGAGACCTCAAGCAAGTGTGCAAAATATCAGCCCACAGAGCACTCAGTGAGTGGAGGCCAGATATCTTCAGTGCAAATACTGCTTGGGTCAGGACTACACGAAGTCCAATGCACAAACTCAGGGATCACCAAAAGGCATATGCAATTGCACATGTATGTGGTGCACAGAGGTTCGGGTTGCACAGCCCCCACGAGGGATACTGGTCTCAGAATCACTGAGAGGTCTGATCTACCTCAGGTACCTTTGGGAACCCACCTCCTGTGTTGCTGAAGTCTAAAGAGTCCACAGGAGCTCTGGAGAAGCAAACCAGTCAGATGCGTTTGGGTGCCTGCTGCTGCAGGGGAGTAGCTCCTTTAATCCAAGGGAGATTCTTCAGTCGAGCAATCGTAGTGCAGGCAGTTGAAGTACTTGGTTTCTTCTTAGCAGAATCTTGTCCAGGTAAAATCTGAAGTCCTGTAGTCAGGTAACCCACTTTATACCCATAGGAAAGGGTTGGACGGATTCTGTGGACCTTCCTAGGGGAGGGGCAGGACAGAGGGGTGGCTACAACCATGTCCTTTGTCCAGTTTCACACCAGAACAGGAGCCAAAGGCTCCCAGAACTGGTTTGAGCTGGACTATGCACAGGGACACCAATTGTGCCCCCAGAGCAGAATTTTTGGCACTCTCTGAGTGCACCCACCCATCCCCAAAACACTGAATCCTGTCTGGGAGGTGGTCACACCTCCATGTGACAGGATGCCTATTGTCATGCCTTCCTCTGCTTGAGCTTGGCTCAGCAGCAGGAGAGCAGAATCGTTTCTGTGGCTGGCAGCATCCATTTTGTGCTGCCCAGATTGAGAAAGCTGGTACCGGGTAGACCAGTGACCCACTGTAGTGGTTCCAGAAGGGTGGAATCATACCTCCCACACCAGTTACTAGTGTGGAGGTATGATTCCAAGGTGTTGGACACCAAACACGACACATTTCTAAGCAGCCGTTTAAAAGTGAGCCTTTACCACGAGGTTATAATGCACTTAAGCATATATATCTGGCTGCATCATAGACAACCCCGGAGAATGGTCTCCGTAGGCTGCAGTGGGGCTCAGCTCATGCAGGGGCACCCTGTCACATAAAACCCAGCACACTGCCTTCAGGATTGATAAGGCCTGCCATAGGGTGACTGATAGGTTTTTAAGTGTAGTGATTTAGATATAGTGAACCTATATCTCAGTAAGTGGTGCAAGCACCATCTTACACAGTCTGCTGTAGCAGGCCTGCAACTTAGATAGGCATAGCTGGGTGCCCCTGCCCCAAGCACCACTGAAGGGAAAAGGATGTGGCGTAAGGGCCAGAGCTGCTGACTTTGTCTAATGTAGCTGGTGTTCATGTAAAGCGCTCCAATAACTTACGGTCGAGTTTGTATTTATATAAAACTGCAAAAAGGTACTGCACCGAATAAATCCACCCTGACATCTCTATCTAATTTGTATTTATACTGTACCAAACTGTATTTTTAACACGCAGTAATATGCCAAATCGTTATATACAGGAGCTCAGCCAAGGCTAGTTCTTGGTAGCTGCAGTTGATAAACATGTTTTCAAAGCATTTGGCCAGGGTACGTTCCTAGGCTTCGAAGCACATCCTACACTTACACAGCGTTTGTAATGCAAGCAGTGTTCTGGCCTCCATTTGTAAAGTGGCTCACTTTTGAACTGGGGTAATAAATGTCACAACTCCCTAGAACCATGTGGGTTGTTTCACTGCACTGTGCTGAGTTATTCAATGAGTGTACAGTGGGGGGACCATCAGAGGCACAGAGGTTGCAGGGGTACCAGGGTTAGAGATGCAGTACACTGAGGGTACATATTCAGATTTACCAGAGGGTAGAGATGCAGTGCACTGAGGGCGCAGAAGCAGAGAAGTCAGAGGGTAGAGATGCAGTGCACTGAGAGCGCAGAAGCAGAGAAGTCAGAGGGTAGAGATGCAGTGCACTGAGGGCACAGAAGGAGAGGTGGCAGAGGGTAGACATGCAGTGCACTGAGGGCACAGAAGGAGAGATAACAGAGGGTAGAGATGCAGTAAACTGGGGGCGCAAAAGGAGAGGTGTCAGAGGGTGGACATGCAGTGCACTGAGTGTCGCAGAAGGAGAGATGTCTGAGGGTAGAGATGCAGGGCACTGAGGGCGTGGAAGGAGAGATGCATGAGGGTAGAGATGCAGTGCACTGATGGTGCAGAGGCAGAGACGTCTGAGGGTAGAGATGCAGTGCTTTGAGGGTGCTGAAGGAGAGATGTCTGAGGGTAGAGATGCAGTGCACTGGGGGCACAGAAGCAGAGATGTCCGAGGGTAGAGATGCAGTGCACTGAGGGTGCAGAAGGAGAGGTGTCAGAGGGTAGAGATGCAGTGCGCTGAGGGCGCAGAAGCAGAGATGTCAGAGGGAAGAAATGCAGTGCACTGAGTGTGCGGAAGCAGAGAAGTCAGAGGGTAGAGATGCAGTGCACTGAGGGCGCGGAAGCAGAGATGTCTGAGGGTAGAGATGCAGTGCACTGAGGGCACGGAAGCAAAATTGTCTGAGGGTAGAGATACAGTGCACTGAGGGTGCAGAAGGAGAGATGCATGAGGATAGAGATGCAGTGCACTGAGGGTGCAGAAGGAGAGATGTCTGAGGGTAGAGATGCAGTGCCCTGAGGGTGCTGAAGGAGAGATGTCTTGAGGATAGAGGTGCAGTGCACTGAGGGTGCAGAAGGAGAGATGTCTGAGGGTAGAGATGCAGTGCCCTGAGGGTGCTGAAGGAGAGATGTCCGAGGGTAGAGGTGCAGTGCACTAAGGGTGCTGAAGGAGAGATGTCTGAGGCTGGAGATGCAGTGCACTGAGGGCGCAGAAGCCGAGGTGTCTGAGGGTAGAGATGAGGTGCACTGAAGGTGCAGAAGAAGAGAAGTCAGAGGGTAGAGATGCAGTGCCCTGAGGGTGCTGAAGGAGAGATGTCTGAGGGTAGAGATGCAGTGCACTGGGGGCACAGAAGCAGATATGTCTAAGGGTAGAGATGCAGTGCACTGAGGGCGCAGTAGGAGAGGTGTCAGAGGGTAGAGATGCAGTGCACTGAGGGCGCAGAAGGAGAGATGTCTGAGGGTAGAGCTACAGTGCACTGAGGGCGCAGAAGGAGAGGTGGCAGAGGGTAGAGATGCAGTGCACTGAGGGTGCAGAAGCGGAGAAGTCAGAGGGTAGAGATGCAGTGCACTGAGGGTGCAGGTGCAGAGAAGTCAGAGGGTAGAGATGCAGTGCACTGAGGGCACAGAAGCAGATATGTCAGAGGATAGATATGCCGTGCACTGAGGGCATCGATGCAGAGATGTCTGAGGCACTGGCGTAATGAAAAGTGAGGGGGTCTCCCTGCACGGTACTTAGGGGGGCCCCCTCCGGGCTCAATCAGGAGATCTCCCGGCCAGAGTTTAGTGCCGAGGGGGCCACTTGGAGCTAGGGGTATCCCGCACCGCGTGGGCTGCGGGGGCCTGTGTTACGCCCCTGGTCTGAGGGTAGACATGCAGTGCACTGAGGGTGTAGAAGCAGAGATGTCAGAGGGTAGAGATGCAGTGCACTGAGGGTGTAGAAGCAGAGATGTCAGAGGGTAGAGATGCAGTGCACTGAGGGTGTAGAAGCAGAGATGTCAGAGGGTAGAGATGCAGTACACTGAGGGCGCAGAAGCAGAGATGTCAGAGGGTAGAGATGCAGTGCACTGAGGGTGCAGAAGGAGAGATGTCTGAGGGTAGAGATGCAGTGCACTGAGGGCGGAGAAGCAGAGATGTCAGAGGGTAGAGATGCAGTGCACTGAGGGCGCAGAAGCAGATAAGTCAGAGGGTAGAGATGCAAGGCACTGAGGGCGTGGAAGGAGAGATGTCTGAGGGTAGAGATGCAGTGCACTGAGGGTGCAGAGGCAGAGATGTCTGAGGGTAGAGATGAAGTGCCTTGAGGGTGCTGAAGGAGAGATGTCTGAGGGTAGAGATGCAGTGCACTGGGGGCACAGAAGCAGAGATGTCCGAGGGTAGGCATGCAGTGCACTGAGGGTGTAGAAGCAGAGATGTCAGAGGGTAGATTTGCAGTGCACTGAGGGTGTAGAAGCAGAGATGTCAGAGGGTAGAGATGCAGTGCTCTGAGGGCGGAGAAGCAGAGATGTCAGAGGGTAGAGATGCAGTGCTCTGAGGGCGGAGAAGCAGAGATGTCAGAGGGTAGAGATGCAGTGCACTGAGGGTGTAGAAGCAGAGATGTCAGAGGGTAGATATGCAGTGCACTGAGGGTGTAGAAGCAGAGATGTCAGAGGGTAGAGATGCAGTACACTGAGGGCGCAGAAGCAGAGATGTCAGAGGGTAGAGATGCAGTGCACTGAGGGTGCAGAAGGAGAGATGTCTGAGGGTAGAGATGCAGTGCACTGAGGGCGGAGAAGCAGAGATGTCAGAGGGTAGAGATGCAGTGCACTGAGGGCGCAGAAGCAGATAAGTCAGAGGGTAGAGATGCAGGGCACTGAGGGCGTGGAAGGAGAGATGTCAGAGGGTAGAGATGCAGTGCACTGAGGGCGCAGAAGCAGATAAGTCAGAGGGTAGAGATGCAGTGCACTGAGGGTGCAGAGGCAGAGATGTCTGAGGGTAGAGATGAAGTGCCTTGAGGGTGCTGAAGGAGAGATGTCTGAGGGTAGAGATGCAGTGCACTGGGGGCACAGAAGCAGAGATGTCCGAGGGTAGGCGTGCAGTGCACTGAGGGTGTAGAAGCAGAGATGTCAGAGGATAGAGATGCAGTGCACTGAGGGTGTAGAAGCAGAGATGTCAGAGGGTAGATTTGCAGTGCACTGAGGGTGTAGAAGCAGAGATGTCAGAGGGTAGAGATGCAGTGCACTGAGGGCGGAGAAGCAGAGATGTCAGAGGGTAGAGATGCAGTGCACTGAGGGCACAGAAGCAGATATGTCAGAGGGTAGAAATGCAGTGCACTGAGGGCATCGATGCAGAGATGTCTGAGGCACTGACGTAACGAAAAGTGAGGGGGTCTCCCTGCACGGTACTTAGGGGTGCCCCCTCCGGGCTCAATCAGGAGATCTCCCAGCCAGAGTTTAGTGCCGAGGGGGCCCCTTAGAGCTAGGGGTACCCCGCACCGCGTGGGCTGCGGGGGCCTGTGTTACGCCCCTGGTCTGAGGGTAGACAGGCAGTGCACTGAGGGTGTAGAAGCAGAGATGTCAGAGGGTAGAGATGCAGTGCACTGAGGGTGTAGAAGCAGAGATGTCAGAGGGTAGAGATGCAGTGCACTGAGGGTGTAGAAGCAGAGATGTCAGAGGGTAGAGATGCAGTGCACTGAGGGCGCAGAAGAAGAGATGTCAGAGGGTAGAAATGCAGTGCACTGAGGGCGCAGAAGCAGAGATGTCAGAGGGTAGAGATGCAGTGCACTGAGGGCGCTGAAGCAGTCAAATATGATTCATGTGCCATATTGCTGCAGAGGCAATCTTCATCTATGCAACATTTGAAAGAGTATGTTAAAAGTGCCCTTAATACATGCAAGGGCAACAACAGTACATTACAGATTGACACAATATGTCATCATTGGCCCCCCAAAAATTCTTGAGCCCTTTAAATGTTTGTCATTAGCACTGCCCTTAGTCCCGCCTCTAGCTCCGTCTCCTTGTCACGCCCCCCAGGCCCCAGCTCAATCTGAGGAGTACCTGCACTTTTTCCCCATTTAAAGCACTGGTTATACCACCATTCCAGGTAGATTAGCTGGTACTGGAGCGATGCTTCCTCATGGAACCAGTATTTACAGGCGCAGTTTGCGCTTCGCCGCTACCGTGCCACTCAAAATCATGGCCTGGGTGCTCACAACCTACATGCCAATAAACGGATTCCATTTATTATAAGGAGATTCCTCCATAGAGCCAGAGGTCCGTATGGTCGGCTTGATTCAGCTCTGTTGGCAAGACGTTCAGCATGAATACAGAAACACACGCATCATCTGCCCATATTTGTGACTGGTGATAGTCATTTATTTTTCTGTAAACCAGAAACTCAAACCTGGAAAGGTTCGAAGTGCTATCCTCTTTTTACGTTTTACTTTGAAGTAAGTAGCTAATATTCAGTGTCTAGAGGTAGAGGAACGTGAGATATGTTTTGAAAGGCCAGTGGCACTGGGGCTGAAAACAATCACTCGGGTCCCCACATAGCCTGCAGTGCCAAGGGTCGGACCACCGACATTTTCTCTTCCCCACCCATGCAGTCTCAAAACTGCCAGATTTGTTTGAAAAACGCATTGGTGCGCGCGGTTATGAGAGCTAGCCTGCTGCTGTAACGAATGTGAGTGATGGTCGCTTTCATGGCGGACATTTCTGGTGCGCGAGGAGGAGACAGCCGAGCCGGGCGCCATTCCGGCTTATATAGACATCTATCTAATACAACAAAAAAAGCGTGTGAGGTTCTTTAAACCTACTGAATTAAAAACGCGAACGTAGAAAAATACCTTTTAACAAAAAAAAAGAGACAAAAGAAGAAAGGAAAAGGAAAGAAGAAAGCTGCCTCGCTGGCCTCTGACCTCTGTGTCATTGATAACAGTGACTGTTGAAAACAGTTCACACACACTTGTCAGGGCCTGGAAGCAGGAAGACGAATGGGGGGCGGCGTCTGAGGACATGAAAGAAACCCCCTTCCCTTTCTGTCTGCCCGCTTCTTCCAAGAGCAGGCCTTCTCCCGAGTGCCTGGCTTTGTGCCGTCAGGCTGCGCCGGGTCAAAGGTCACTCATCGCCATTAGTCAAATGTTATGCTGGTCTGACTTTTGGGCCACCTTGCATTCTGTAGGGTGCAGGAGGCGACATAAGTGTTTGACGTCAGTCTAAAGCGCAGATACCTCAAAATAAAGTGGTCTAAGAGTAATATTTAATGCTTTTAAACCGAAATATCCACATACAGCAGGATTATTGTGTCTTTGTTTGACATTTGAGTAATGTTATTGAAGTCGATGGTGACAGAGATACTTGCCCGAGTGATAAAGTGCTTGCACATTACATTCTAATATTTGGGTGCAATATGTGGTGGTTCGCCTTATTTTACCATCCTAGAAAGTGCGACCTCGTTTCTACCATACTGAGCGGAACTCGTCGACAGAAAGGGTGTGGCTTAACGACTAGGGCAGCCGACTTTCGAATTGGGAAATCAGGTTCGAATCTGGTGGAGCGATCAAACCTCCTGTGAT
This sequence comes from Lissotriton helveticus, assembly GCF_964261635.1. Lineage (NCBI taxonomy): Eukaryota > Metazoa > Chordata > Amphibia > Caudata > Salamandridae > Lissotriton > Lissotriton helveticus. Next base: position 589,179,761 of record NC_136073.1, read on the forward strand.
TCTGGGCAAATCTCTAAACCTCCCATGCCACAAAATTGAATGTGTCCCTCTGAAATGCAGCTGGTGCTCATATGTAAAGCGCTCTGATACCTTTGGGTCGAGTTCGCGCTATATAAAACTGCGGGAGAAAAAGTAGCTTATAATATATGATCTCACCTACATTATTTTCCACACCCGGGTCTTTCTTGCCTAGTGCCAGTGTGCCAGCCGTAACAAGTAGCATGAACGTCTGAAAATCCCTGCAACACCCAATCCTGCACGGATGCGTGCTCTTTAAGAACCCTAGAAGTAGAATTATGGAATCGACCGCCCCGAGTTCCATGACCGATTTCACAGTTGTTGGTTTTCAGGAAGGCTTTGAGACTTTTCATACTGTTAATTTCCTGATCTGATCACATTGCCTTTTTTAATGGCCCTAGATCCATGAAATAATTTGATTTTAGAGCCCTTTACAAATACCAAAATCAGATCAAATCAATGCTTCAGAGAGATTCTGACAGGGCAGAGAATATTAGTTGTCCCTTTACTTGCATTGATGTGGCTGGTAAAATAGCTAACAAAATGTAAAACAAATAATAGAATGGTACAATGTTTCGAATAAAATCGGGTGTCTTCCTGCTTAGTACAAAGAGGAGGCATGCATGCTTGGAGTTGGCATGCGTGCATCTCACTCTTTGGGTGTGACACTAACGCCCAACGAGTGAGAACAGAGGGGTCGTGAAGTCTAGGGCAGAAGACAGAGACGGACTTCTGTGTGTGCCCCTTCACACAGACTATCTTGGGCAGAGCTGAACTTCTGATACAGTCCTGTTGGGATCACTCCAAAGGCGGTGCAGTTCTAGAGATGCACAGCTGGTCTGAGCTGGCTGCATCATGCAAACTGTGCATAGGAAGCTGCTACAACCTGCCCGATGGCTGACACTATCTAATCACACTATAGGCCTTTTATGCAGAACACATTTCTAGCAGATGTAAGACGAGTTAACTGTCTCCTTATGTTGAGACCCTAACATGGTGCAGAAAAGGCACTTCTGGGAATGTTCGCACTTTCCCAGAAAATATATTATTACCCTGTTCCTTGTGAACCTGAGCAGAGAAGATGTGGCTTAAAGGCTATGGTGTTCAACCTCAAATCTGGGGAACCGGTTTCGAGTCTCGGCAACGACGCTCAACATCCTGTGATTTTGGGCAAATCACTTAATCTCCCCGTGCCTAAGAAAAGAGAAAAAAAATGAATATGTCCTTGTGTAAGGCAACTGGTGATCATGCAAAGTGCTCTGATATCCAATCCGTTCGGGTCAAGTTCACTTTACATAAAACTCAGAGGGAAAAAAAAGCGAAAATCCACAGCAGACGACCCCATCATGTTTAGTGCACAGCATTGGACCATGTACAGAAAAGATAGGAATCGATCCTAATAAAGAGACAAACATCTTTAAAGAAAATCTCAGTTTATTCTATTTACATCTTGATTCTGTCTTCCAGTTTATCTTGCTGTGAGATGTCTAACTTCCTCCAATGTTTTCATTTGTTATTTTCGATACAAAGCAAGGTATTTTTGAACACCCTCCTATTTTCTTTTGAGCTCACAACACACATCTCACCCACTTTCTCCCCAAAAGATGAATATTTGACTTTTCCGTCACGCCATTCACCAACCTTCTCCATCCTCACTAACCTGTTTTTATATCATTTTTGGCTTAATGAAAAAAAAAACAATTATGCACTAAAATCGCTGATGCACCACACAATGTGGATATGGCCATTTTCTCAAAATAAATGAGGGACGGGCAGCCCCATGAAGTGAGGTCTGAACTGGATCATTGTATTACAAGAGGACCCCACAGCACTCAAGGTCTAACTCAAAATGTGGGTCAGTGAAACTCAACAATGACTGCTATTTTATTTACCTGGGCACCCAAGTCAAGTGGGTTCTGTTGAGCCCAGGTGAATATGATCTAATTTTCAAGGGCGAATTTGAGTTGGACCACTGCATTTCAAAGCATACTATTTCCTTCATATAGCATGAAGTAAGGGTGTTGTAGAGGCAAATCTGTCATTTCATGGGCTTCACAAAATACCTTCTAAAATGTGTTAAACATAGCAAGGACCCCTTCCATAACTGTGCCTCGGTGTGTAAATGATCGATGAAAGTCTCATGGACAATTGAGTTGAAAGAGGCAGGAAGGTCCAATAAGTCTAACGTCGAATGATCACTACAATACGGGATACCTAACCACATGTGTGCTTGACCAATGGGGAGAACTCCCCATATGCCAACCTGGGCGAGAGTTGCAGCGGATCCAAAATGATCCTGCTAGATAAGACTGGATCTGCAGGGTCACACTATGGTAGGTGCATGAACAGACAATTTCAACATGTCTGCAGTTTACTACAAGAAGTTGACCAAGAATGGATTTTTAAAGAAGAGGGTATACCCAATGGCCCAGTGGTGTCATGTTTTAGATGGGCACAGCAAAAGTGCACCGGCATCATACTGGGGAGCAAGCACCACATGCCAATACTATGCAATCGATAAACAAATTCCGTTGCACACTCACATTCTACCACTGTACATTCACTACCCTGCTGCCTTGCTCCTGCTTCAGGTTCACCGCACCTGCCACCCACACCCCAAGCACCTGATACCAAACCACTAACAATGCTTTTCATGCCAACATTGGAGAACACCACAATGGGCGGTTCAGAGAAAGGAAGCCAAGGGGTTCAAATTCCACCTTCATTTGCATGGATTTGAAGACAGGATATTTTAAGACTAAAAAAAGGTAAAATAGCATTTTTTGAAATCAGTCTCCTGCATAAATAAGGATTGCTGGCATGTTTACAGCGGTATCCAACGCTGTAATGCCATACAAAAGCTGTGCTCATACAAAAGCTGTGCTCGAAGGTTATTACAACACGCTGTTTCCCCCTGCTGTAAATCACTATACATTGGTGTTTAATTTGTGCTATATAAAGAAAAAATAAAAACATTTAGAAAATCCAGTGATACACACTGGCGTCATCTGCGAGGATGTTCTGTAGTGGAGCAATGATCCCATATGATCATTATGGGAAATGCGCATGAGATGGGGTCAATCCAGGGAAAGCAAAACCAAAGGAAATGATGGACGGAGCGTTGACAATACAAGCACTCACCCCCAGTCAACTGATCTGTGTTTAATCCATCACCATTCTTTAGCCCACTCTGCCACCCCAGTTCAGACATGGCCATATGCAAATCAGTCTGACCCTGAGCCTCATGGGAACAGTCCAACCCGAACTGCCAAGCCATGCCTTCCCTGGACCGGAAACAAGCATCCTGGGACCGGTTTCTGGCCTTACAGCCGTCTTCAGCCCGGCTTGCTTGAATCCAGTGGCAAAGTGAGCAAGGGACTCACATCTGAGCACACCCTGCCAACTTATGGCAAACAAAGAAAAACCAAAGGAAATGAGGGACGGAGCGTTGACAATACAAGTACTCACCCCCAGTCAACTGATCTGGGTTTAATCCATCACCATTCTTTAGCCCACTCTGCCACCCCAGTTCAGACATGGCCATATGCAAATCAGTCTGACCCTGAGCCTCATGGGAACAGTCCAACCCGAACTGCCAAGCCATGCCTTCCCTGGACCGGAAACAAGCTTCCCAAGACCGGTTTCTGGCATTGCAGCCGTCTTCAGCCGGGCTTGCTTGAATCCAGTGGCAAAGTGAGCAAGGGACTCACGTCTGAGCATACCCTGCCAACTTATGGCGAAGGTTATTACAACACGCTGTTTCCCCCTGCTGTAAATCACTATACATTGGTGTTTAATTTGTTCTATATAAAGAAAAAAAACATTTAGAAAATCCAGTGATACACACTGGCGTCATCTGCGAGGATGTTCTGTAGTGGAGCAATGAACCCATATTATCATTATGGGAAATGCGCATGTGCTGGGGTCAATTCAGGGAAAACCTGGCCTTTGCGCCTACAGGAGGTGGGTCCAGACATGCTACTCCATCACACATGTATTTTCTCTATATAAACAAATGAATAATATAGTGACGTGCATGCTACCTTATAAAATATCTCTGCGTGCCAAAAACGTATAAGACACTGCAGGCAACAAACCACTTCAATAATAAAGAAAACTGCATGCATGTGGAGTGTACTTCGATGACTAATGAAGTGGCAACATATGTAGTGTTTAGAAATGCTGGTTATACAGAAGGCTGCGGTTGGCGTGGTGAGTAAGTCACATGCCACTCGACCTTCCGAAAACCTTTTTTTGTGTGTAAAATGTTGTATTTGGTGGCTTCCTGCCATCTGATAGTGCGCTCTAGTGATTGTCCTCTGTATTAACCTCGCAGAAGACACTGGTGAAGCCACTGCCTTTTCTAATCTGTCCAGATATATATATTATTTCTCAAACCCAGAGTAATTAACAGTGCTATCAAAGACATTTGTGCTTTCTTAAAACTCCTTGATGTCTAGTTTCAACGCAGAGTTGTTTGATCATGTGTCACGTGTGAGCGCTGCTGCTGCCTGCTGTGGCCTCTACACTGTAGCTTAACCACTTCCATCATTAATGTCAGCATTTCCCGTCCTTTTCTTTCTTTTATTGTCCTTTCTCTGTTTCTCTTCCTCTGCTAAAGCTTGGGGTTCCTGTGTAGGAAATGTGGCTTTTACATGGGACGACAAAGGCTACAAGAGAGAGAATGAATGCCAGGGCCTGCTCTAAGAAGGATGGAGTTTTGACGGATGATGGGCGACAGGGCCCTGCTGAGCTGAATGGGGGGCTTGTCAGAGAACCCCCTGGGTTTGATAGGTAGGTTGGGTTCAGGGGTGAATCAGTCACAGTTCAGAACAGTGCGCGCCATCGATCAAGTGTCTGGCCCAGCCCTTTTATACACGTAGGGATACACATTATTCATGGCTCTCTGGTAGGGCTAGGGGCAGTCTGATGCTTCTCTTTGCCATGCAGATTCTCACAGCTATTTTCTTGCCATTTTCCTCTTTCAAAAATGTTATAAAACATTAAGTAGTTCGTGATACAAGTTCAAAAGTAATCCTAAGGCAAATGTAACAGCAGAATAGGAGAAGTAGCTGTGGGGAACTGAAGAAAGTGAAAGGTCAAATGTAAAGCTATACAATCAGTGGAAAACCTTTTAAGGCATGAAATGCTATGGGTGTTACAATAGGTTTCTCCAAAGTCGGTCCTGCAGGGCCAGATCCATGCCAGATTTTTAAGATAACTACATTTCTCTAAATGGGGATATGTTAAAAATCTAGCATGGATCCAGCCCTCCAGGACAGACTTTGGAGGACCCTGGTCTAAAAGATCGAGCAATGCAGAAACAGCAATTCAGTCATATTGTACTCCCCGCAAAGAGTCCAAAGAAACCGAACTGCAGCCTCATTTTACAAATTGCGCAGTTACTCTAACCCTGCACATCATAGTTCGTTAGTACACCATCTTCCTAGCAGACATCAGCCTCGTGTCCATTTCTCGTATGCTGTGCATCTCTTGCAGGTCACCCATTTTGTGAACTCAAGTGATCAAACACTCCAAATCCCATCCATTGACATTAGGGGGATCACCTGCATCTGTCAATACAGTCATTGTCTCCAGTCTTGACCTTTTCACTTACAAATCATTGTCTCCTGGGGTGTTAGGCTATTTAGGTTGATGGAAGAAATGCAAGACTAGGACACCTAGAAAAGCATTAGTTCACCTGAAATTTCAAGACTAGTAACTGCGGCTGTACTGACCTGGAAGGAGGTGGTCACCCTGAGTAACAGGGATTCCCTGTAAGTGTCGAGGCCCTTCCCACTCCTCATCCCCTTCAGAACGATCTTCATGAAGAGACTGACATACACAAAACCAACAATACCCACTGCCTACCCTGGCTGCTTAAACAGCCCAGTTGCAACCCTTTAATTCACTGAACTCCACAATCATGGTTGACCATGGCTGATCCTAAAGCAAATGCACATCTTGACTCAGGATCCTGATAAAATCTGTCACAACCCAAATATCCAGAACAAAACAGTTATTGTGTCAACAAATAACCTAAAATACCTGAAAACAAGTACTTTGCCAAAAAACTTGCATCTTAGGATGTCAGATGCCTTTCAAAGGCCACAGGAAAAGCAGTGGCTACCTGGCAGGAACCCTGGTGGTTGGGATTATTTTTATTGAACCTAGGCTACATGTGAAGGGAACTTAACCGGAGCTACAAAGGTAGGGAGGTATTTCTAGGAGGGATAAGTCCTCCCAAATCTAGATCCTCAACCGAAAAAGTATCCCACATAATGTATGGGGACAGTCGGGCACTATTCTCAGTTAGTAGGGCACCATCTGCTCAAATGCGGGGAAGGAAGGCCCACTAGCTGAGACTAGTCTCTGACTGTCCCCATATATTAGGTGGGATACTTTTCAGTTGAGGGTTGGGATTGTTGGCTTAGTGTGTCCGTTTCAGGGCTGGACAAATCTGGTCAAAATCTGCTCTAGCTCATCTCCTTGCTAAGATAAAGCATAAGAGATTGCCTAATTGCCCATTCGGAAAGCACCATTGTTCCATTTCACAGAGGATTTTTTGGTGCAGTTCAAACTGATACAAAAAGGGGTGGTGATGGACGGAGCATCTGAACCAATCAACCTCTCACACCCAGTCAAAAGATCTGGGTTTAATCCATCACCGTTCTTTAGCCCACTCTGCCACCCCAGTTCAGACATGGCCATATGCAAATCAGTCTGACCCTGTGCCTCATGGGAACAGTCCAGCCCGAACTGCCAAGCCATGCCTTCCCTGGACCGGAAACAAGCTTCCTAGGACCGGTTTCTGGCATTTCAGCCGTCTTCAGCCAGGCTTGCTTGAATCCAGTGGCAAAGTGAGCAAGGGACTCACGTCTGAGCATACCCTGCCAACTTATGGCGAACAAAGCGGTACAAAAGGGGGTGGTGATGGACGGAGCATCTGAACCAATCAAACACTCACACCCAGTCAACAGATCTGGGTTTAATCCATCACAGTTCTTTAGCCCACTCTGCCACCCCAGTTCAGACATGACCATATGCAAATCAGTCTGACCCTGTGTCTCATGGGAACAGTCCAGCCAGAACTGCCAGGATTCCAAGATGGTGGCTGCTGATAGTGGTCTGGACAGTCATCGGTATAGTGTTTTGCCAGTGAGAGAAGTGTTGCTGCAATCGCGCTCGCAAACTATGCGCTAAGCGCACTTCACCCATCTTTTCTGAGGAGAAACATCGTTTTCGTATCACGCATGCTTGTGACAGAAAATTTGTCAGGGGAGTAGCATTTTTCTCTGTTTTCACTCCGCCTATCATATCTGCTGGGTTTTCTTCATTAAGAATCCTATTTTAGTGAAAGCCTAGCACCTAACCTGAAAGTAGGTATTTTGGTGCACAGCCGATTCTGAAGTTTCTGTGAGTGGTTCAGCTTAAGTACTCCTTCTGTTCTTCATTGAAGTTGAAGAGAGAGAGTGAGAGGATTTTCAAGTAAGTCACAACTGTATAACTAGAACTGAGACCTTTTTCTAGTATTCTTCACTCCTTCCTTCATTCCGTTTTTGTGAGTCGATTTTCTGGGGGCTATAGTTATATGTTATTCTGGAAAGAAGTGACATTTGAACTATTTTGATTTTTGTACTACTTTTAATTCTGGAGACAAGTACAGAACTACATCTCTAATAACAGTCTACCTTCAGGATAAGAACAACAGAAATTACAATTGAATATTTATCTGTATATATATATATATATATTCACTGAAAAAACCATAGGTTATAGACCATATATAGTTAGGAATTAGCATTTACAAAACCTTGAAAATTCACTGAAAAAACCATAGGTTATAGACCATATATCGTTAGGAATTAGCATTTAAAAAACCTTATTTTACTCACACAAAACCATTGAAATTCCATATATAGTTAGTTGCACTAACTATATATCGCGCACCCGCAATCCACTGCTGATGATGTCACATATTACATCATTCATGACATGGTCAGTGACATCACTGATGACATCACTGATGACATCTCAAATGACATCACTGATGACATCACTGATGACATCATCCAGTGACTGTGTGTTTCTGTAAAGTTTAAATATGTTTTACATATTGAAGAATGAGTAGATGTATAAGTGTCTGGACGAAGGATTTAGTAGGTGCATGACTGAATGTATGAGTGAGTGATTAAATGTGTCTCACTGAGTGCATGGGTTAGTGACTAAACTGTCTTAATTTGTGCATCATTATGTCTGTTGTTCTGTAAACTGCTGCATGTGTTGATCAGTAGCTATATGAGTAACTATATGGGTTATTGATTGATTGCCCAAGTATTTGCATGGGAGACTGAGTGTGTGTGTGGCTGACTGGGAGGTGTGTGACTCTGTGCAGATCAATGTGTACTTGTATCAATGATTGTATAAGAGAGTAAGTATGTGTTAGTATATGGTTGAAAACGTAAGGTGCTCTATGTTTAACTGTATAGATTAGAAAATGGAAGTGTGATTGATTCTTTACAGGACTGACTAGGTGTGTGAGTAACTCCATGGATGAGTGGCAGAGTGTGAGTGTCTGTATAGGTGTATGAGTGCATATGATAGTGTTGTAAAGATGAGTGATTGTATGTATGAATGATTGTATGGGTGAATGAGTGAATGTGTGTGTAGACATAGGAATCAGTGAGTGCGTATGTAGTAACTAGTATTGGTGAGTCAATGGTTTCAAAAATTATACTCTGTATTTAACACTGGGTGTAACAGAGGTTATATTAGAGTGTGAGGAGATGCATTGTATTATCACATGAATGATATCATCAGTGATGTGATCATTGATGTCAAATGAGATGTCATCAGTGATGTCATTTGAGATGTCATCAGTGATGTCATCAGTGATGTCACTGACCATGTCATGAATGATGTAATATGTGACATCATCAGCAGTGGATTGCGGGTGCGCGATATATAGTTAGTGCAACTAACTATATATGGAATTTCAATGGTTTTGTGTGAGTAAAATAAGGTTTTTTAAATGCTAATTCCTAACGATATATGGTCTATAACCTATGGTTTTTTCAGTGAATTTTCAAGGTTTTGTAAATGCTAATTCCTAACTATATATGGTCTATAACCTATGGTTTTTTCAGTGAATTTTCAAGGTTTTGTAAATGCTAATTCCTAACTATATATGGTCTATAACCTATGGTTTTTTCAGTGAATTTCAATGGTTTTTTAATAGTAAATATCATAAGCTGTCGAATGTCAAATACGTGGTAAGTAAAAACATTTTCGTGTTTATGCACACTGATCTGCTTTGAATGCTCCCCCCCCCCCTCATTTCTATTAGGAGTACTCTCTCTTTGCAGATAGTGAAAGGTAGTTAACGCAGGCCTTTGCCCCTGTTGTAATACGTCGTGCCTGCTTCTCTCTCCATTTGATTGATTGTTATCCAAGCATTTACTGTTTTAGAATTGGTTCTCTTTGGTTCATTCTCTATTTACAAACAAACACAGAGTCGCAATACTCTGTTTAGTCTTTGCAGATAACGAAAAATCGTGTAAAAAAACATAAGGAATCGAGCAAAATCAGTAGGCCACTAATGGGATCTCTTTTTGACCTCACTAAAATAGAAACATTAGGAACAACCCCTCATGACAAATACGAAACTAGTGAGATGAACTAAACTCCACACCATGATGGCTGCAATACAGCTCGACTCCGCCACCCACCCCGCCCAAAATAACGATAAAGAGCGGCTGCCATGATTGCTCGCGGAATGGCCACGACGGAGCTACGAAATGGTGGTGCTCTCATGCTAACCCCAGCTCCAGTCTGAAACATCCAGAAACACTGTAGACTACCAATTCGATCAGTTCCGGTAGCGCCCCAACGTAACCCGGTAGAGAAGAACTAGCCCTCCCCTCTTTGACTGATGGTTCTTGTTGCCTGTCCCTTCTGTTGTCATTTAACAGAACTAATTAGCCTGCTGAAAGGGGTTGTGTTCCGACCGCTGGTTGGTGGAGACATTTCGACTATATTCTGGACCTGCGTTGTCGCGTAATGCGTCATATGATGCGCCGCGTTAGCGCATCCGGAAGTGATCCGGGGCGCGACGCGCAGCGCGTAACGTAAGCATAACAGGTCATGTGACTTGTTAATAAAACTTTTCATTGGTTCATTTTACTTTTCTTATTCTAATGATGAAAGGCTTGGTCATATGACCTAAAAATTACGCTTTTTATTACTTCCGAACATTATTTTTTCTTAAACATATATGTTATAATGTTCCAGGCTAATGTACTTTCCCGGAAAATTTACAACTGTCCTGCAAGTAAAATATATTCTTTTTTCGAGAAAAAGGGCGTTTCTTCGTCCCATGATGGAGCCGTTGAGCAAAAGAGGGTCGACCTGCTGTCTTAGTCGCCGATACGCTTGAATATGAGATTCTTATCGATCACTTTATGTTGCAGGAGTAGAAAACACAACAGCCCTTGACCATTTATCTTTACTGCGTTCCTGTGTATTATACCTTTTACCCTTCATGTAATTGGTCTGCTTTATTTCACTTGCCTTTTACTGATTCTAAAACAGTGACTATTATTAAAAACTTTACCAATGTAAATACTACTACCATGTTTTCTTTTAAAAACCTTTATTGTGAAAATGTCAGTATACAAATACGGGCCTATAACCACGTGCGCCGGCCACGGAGCAAACTGTAATCGTATATGATGAGGAGACATTTACACTGAAGAGGAACGTAACGGGCGGGCCATTAGGTTGCAAGAACTAAGGTGTCTAACAGTTGCGGAATCGGTGGACGTACATTTTATAATTAAAATACGACAGGGCCAGTTACAATAAAATTATCTAGATATACATTTGCGGACAAGTACCATGGGTGACGTTAATTCGAACTTTCAATAGTACAGTAATCAATAACACATCACAACTTAATATCAATAGAGATGTCGAAATATTCAATCTATTCTCGTCCCCGCCCGCCATGTGCTTCAAAACTGCATACGTATCTCGTGATATCAAAGTTGTACAACAAGTACACAACAAGGAGTTACGAGTCCCATTTATTCCGGCGCCATTTTGGGCGAGGACGGGCAGGTCCAGGATATAGTCAAAATGTCTCTACCAACCATCGACTATGATGATGTTCATATGCTGTATTTATTAGAGTAACACTCATCTGTCCACATGAAATTAATTTGCCACAATCTAAACATGTCATTTTAATCTTTCCAAAGTTCTTCTAAATATTTGGGACCGTTTCCCTTGCCTCTGATGCTGTCAGTGCCACTTCTTTGATGAATGTACTGGGAGGTCGGGGGTTCTCCTCCAAATCTCTCTTTTATGCAGCACTATAATTAATCAGTGCCACCTCTCCATATGACGATGCATGGTATAGTTACCATAACTATATTTTTTTTCGGTTCCTCTGGAGAGTACATCGTGGCAGATGAAGCGTGTAACGTACCGGGCATTTACCTTTTTTTGCATGTAGAGGAAAGGAAAAAAAATTCAAGCGTCCGAGTTCTAAGGTGTCCCAGGGCCATTTTAGTGGACCAGGCCCAAATCCAAAGAACAGGCCGCCATTTTGAGAGTCCTGTTGCAGCCGCCTGTCGCTGTAGCATCAAGAGCGGCCGAAACTCAGCTGAATGGCAACTGAAACGGTAAAGGGGCGCCCCACTACAGCAGACGAGCCTCCACCTGGGAAGGCCCGTTCACGCCGCCTCCCCCCCCCCTTCGGGCACCCCACGCCGTTATTCGGAGCAGTATTGTAGGATGGCCACATCAGTGCAGCAACTTGCTAGACACCACCTCGGTGGTAACCGAATCTCAGCGCCTTGTGGTGTCTTCTAGTCAGAAAATATTGTTGCGCTGCCTTTGGCCCCATTCGCACATCGGTCCGCTACTAACGCCACCTCACAGGCCAACAGGGCGCCCCACGCCGACTTTCAGCATTGTAGGATGGCCACACCAGTACGGCAACTTGCTAGACACCACCTCGGTGCCATCCGGATTTTGGCATCTCAACGCCTAGTGGTATCTTCCATTCAGAAAATATTGTTGCGCTGCCTTTGGCCCCATTCGCACATCGGTCCGCTACTGACGCCATCTCACAGGCCAACGGGGCGCCCCACGCCGACTTTTACCATTGTAGGATGGCCACACCAGTGCGGCAACTTACTAGACACCACCTCGGTGCCATCCGGATCTTGGCATCTCAGCGCCTTGTGGTGTCTTCTAGTCAGAAAATATTGTTGCGCTGCCTTTGGCCCCATTCGCACATCGGTCCGCTACTGACGCCATCTCACAGGCCAACGGGGCGCCCCACGCCGACTTTCAGCATTGTAGGATAGCCACACCAGTGCGGCAACTTACTAGACACCGCCTCGGTGCCATCCGGATCTTGGCATCTCAGCGCCTAGTGGTGTCTTCTATTCGGAAAATATTGTTGCGCTGCCTTTGGCCCATTCGCACATCGGTCCGCTACTGACGCCATATCACAGGCCAACGGGGCGCCCCACGCCGACTTTCAGCATTGTAGGATGGCCACACCAGTGCGGCAACCTAGACACTACCTCGGTGCCATCCGGATCTTGGCATCTCAGCGCCTTGTGGTGTCTTCTATTCAGAAAATATTGTTGCGCTGCCTTTGGCCCCATTCGCACATCGGTCCGCTACTGACGCCATCTCACAGGCCAACGGGGCGCCCCACGCCGATTTTCAGCATTGTAGGATGGCCACACCAGTGCGGCAACCTAGACACTACCTCGGTGCCATCCGGATCTTGGCATCTCAGCTCCTTGTGGTGTCTTCTATTCAGAAAATATTGTTGCGCTGCCTTTGGCCCCATTCGCACATCGGTCCGCTACTGACGCCATCTCACAGGCCAACGGGGCGCCCCACGCCGACTTTCAGCATTGTAGGATGGCCACACCAGTGCGGCAACTTACTAGACACCACCTCGGTGCCATCCGGATCTTGGCATCTCAGCGCCTAGTGGTGTCTTCTATTCGGAAAATATTGTTGCGCTGCCTTTGGCCCCATTCGCACATCGGTCCGCTACTGACGCCATCTCACAGGCCAACGGGGCGCCCCACGCCGACTTTCAGCATTGTAGGATGGCCACACCAGTGCGGCAACTTGCTAGACACCACCTCGGTGCCATCCGGATCTTGGCATCTCAGCGCCTTGTGGTGTCTTCAAATCAGAAAATATTGTTGCGCTGCCTTTGGCCCCATTCGCACATCGGTCCGCTACTGACGCCATCTCACAGGCCAACGGGGCGCCCCACGCCGACTTTCAGCATTGTAGGATGGCCACACCAGTGCGGCAACTTACTAGACACCACCTCGGTGCCATCCGGATCTTGGCGCGTTGTGCTGCCTTCGGCCTATTCGCACATCGGTCCGCTACTGACGCCGCCTCACGTGCCAACGTATTTTCTCCGCATTTTATACCCTATGCCGCATAACAGGTCATGTGACTTGTTTATAAAACTTTTCATTGGTTCATTTTACTTTTGGTTTCCTAATGATGGAAGGCTTGATCATATGACCTAAAAACAACACTTTTCATTGGATGAAAACTTTTTTTTTTCCCAAACGATGAAAGCCCCACCTTGTTTCTGGATGTTTCAGACTGAAGCTGGCGTCAACATGAAAGCACCACCATCTCGTGGCTCCGTTGTGGTCATTCCGCGAGCAATCATGGCAGCCGCTCCCCACCAGAAGCCTGCAGGAGTCGGGGGCCCCCAAAACTTTTGTTGAATCCTCAAGGCGGAGGGGACGCTTTCGAGAATGGGGTCCAAGACCTACAAGACAAGCGTGCGATTTCCAAGGTGTCCCAGGGCCATTTCAGTGGACCAGGCCCAAAAAGGAAAGAGCCTGCCGCCATTTTGAGAGTCCTGTGACAGCCGCCTATCGCTGCACCGCAAGAGTGGGCGCAACTCAGCTGAATTGCGGCTTTTGACACAGTAGACCAAAAGCGGACAGAATGGCAACTGAAACGGTAAAGGGGCGCCCCACTACAGCAGACGAAACTCCACCTGGAGAGGCCCGTTCACGCCGCCTCCCCCCCCCCCCCGGGGCGCCCCACGCCGTTATTCGGAGGGCGGCAACTTACTGGACATCGCCTTGGTGCCATCGTTCTGCTGCCTTGGAACTATTCGCACAACAGTTTGCTACTGATGACCCACCCCCCGCGACGCCCCACGCCAGATACCGAAATCAGTGCGGCACCCAGGCAACATCACCTGGATGCCGTCCAGAAATCTGGACGTTGTGCTGCGTTGGGACTATTCGCACAGCCGACCGCTACTTCGTTGTTTTTCCCTAAAATTTTTTAAATGTTTTTACTGTTTTTGTTTTGTTGTATATATTTGTAAGTTATTAAAGTTTTATAATGTTACTACTTTGTTGGAGTGCTATATATTTTTAATGTGACACATAATTGTAAAAACTTTGATGTACAAAGAGTCATCCCTGGAATCTTCCGCTTCAGGCTCGGTCCCCTCCCCAATCACAATACAGGATGGTTTTCAGATAGTAGGAACGCGTGTGCTGTGACGGATCTCATCGGGTGTGGGCCTTGATCTACTATAACTCCTTTGAAGAGGGGTGATTCTTTACAGCTGGGGCCATAAACTACATCTGCAGGGCTAGCTGATAGCCTAGGACCGGCCTGGACAATCGGACACAGAGGAAAAGGAGTGTCAGAGGGTGCGGTAGTGAATAGGGCGAAAGGGAGGTGTCGGGCGGGCACAGGGTGTGATTCTCAGGGAAGAGCAGCGCAGATGGGGGGAGGTTTATTACCCATGCATAAGACAGAGAGCGGGGGTGACCAGTGCCTGGGGGAGATGCTTGCGAGGGTGAGGAGCCATGCTAAGGATCGACAGCGTACAGAGAGTGGGTCTGGTCAAGGCATCTAAAATGGCTGCCGTGCACGACAAAAGTGTGGCATTTGAAAAAAGGCAAGATGGCGCAGACAATGTTTTTCAACACTTCCTGATTTCCTTCGAATCGAACGTTAACAGACGTTCGGGCATATTACCAAAGTTAAGCGATATTTATCCCTAACGATGCTTAGCAACGAATTTTTTACCGCTAAGCATCGTCAGAAATTATCGCTGATAAACCTTGCTATTATCAAGGTTTATCGCAAATGCGATGAAAAACGACCGCAATGCATTAATATCGCTGAAAAGTCAGCGATATTCATGCATTACCGAGCTAATGCTCTTAGCCATGTTATCCACCTCCCATTGGATAACATGGCTAAGAACTGCTCAGGGCAGGTGTTACTTTTTGGAGATATTCGCGCTTAGTGCGAATATCTCCAAAAGTTGGTAATAGGAGATAGCGATGTTAGCGACTGTTTCCAGTCGCTAACATCTTGGCATGCCCACTTTGCATGTCATTAGTGATAAATATCACTGACATGCAAAGTGGAGCCCAAGATGGTCGCTATCTCCTACTAGCGGTCGCTAACTGGTGTTTGCAACAGCTAGGTAATAGGGAGATAATTTTATCTCCGCGAAGCGGAGCGCTGTTACAGATATATATCTTTTTTTGAACGTTAATTTCTCAAAATCCACTGGAGCACATATATTGAGACCTAGCAAAGGCACATCGGGCTACCAGTCCCTACAATTTTGCCAAGTTTCGTGCAAATCCATTCAGCCGTTCGATTATTATTATTTTTATTTTTTTTGCCCCGCGGGGCCCTTTTAAAACCTCCACATCAAACCTAAGAGGTCAAGGAGGATCTACTATGCCCCCTTATGGTCATTTGCCCCTTCGCTTTGGCCTCCTCTTGACTCTCGATCCTACCGAGAGACAAGATGGCGGCCGCTACGGACTGTTTGGAATGTTTACAGACGCCGGAGAACCAATCAGCTTCGCAAAGCTCCGTAACGCAAAAAGTACGCGAAGCGGAGCGCTGTTACAGATATATATCTTTTTTTGAACGTTAATTTCTCAAAATCCACTGGAGCACATATATTGAGACCTAGCAAAGGCACATCGGGCTACCAGTCCCTACAATTTTGCCAAGTTTCGTGCAAATCCATTCAGCCGTTCGATTATTATTATTATTTATTTTTTTGCCCCGAGGGGCCCTTTTAAAACCTCCACATCAAACCTAGGGGGTCAGGGAGGATCTACTATGCCCCCTTATGGTCATTTGCCCCTTCGCTTTGGCCTCCTATTGTCTCTCGATCCTACCGAGAGACAAGATGGTGGCCGCTATGGACTGTTTGGAATGTTTACAGATGCCGGAGAACCAATCAGCTTCGCTTCACAAAGCTCCGTAACGCGAAAAGTACGCGAACTGGAGCGCTGCCCGGTCCGCTGTTACAGATATATATCTTTTTTTTAACGTTAATTTCTCAAAATCCACTGGAGCACATATATTGAGACCTAGCAAAGGCACATCGGGCTACCAGTCCCTACAATTTTGCCAAGTTTCGTGCAAATCCATTCAGCCGTTCGGGCTAAAAGTGAGGCCAACCGCCCTATGGAAAACTCAATGTTAAAAACACGTTTTGGGACCCCCCTTTTTTCTCGGCCCCCCCTTGACGAACCCCCCCCCCCCCAAATTTCCTGGGGCTGCTCAGAAACAAAATGTTCCATTTTCCTGAAAATTTCAGCCAATTCCGTCCACAAACGCCAAAGTTATTAGACATAGAATTTTCAAAAATCCCATAGAGAAAAAATCCTAACTATAGATACCTACTGGCGACCGCCAGTAGGTAATATATATATATATATATATATATATATATATATATATATATATTGCATATTCGTTACCCTCAAGACGACGCGCCCATAGTCCAGAGCCATCACTTCAAAGGAAAAACGGAAGACCCAGATGCAGTGAGTTACTTTATTACTCAGCACGCCACGGCAGTATAACGTTTCAGCCTACACAGAGGCCTTGGTCACATGGCGCACAGACAGAGTTACGTGAAATTTAAAGTGCAAGTGCATTCAAAAAACAACAATTTGATTGGTTAACCAATTTCAAACCAGGGGAGTGTCCTTAAAGCCATACACAGCGTAATGCATTTCCTGCTGGACTACACATTTTATCTTTTTTCATCAGCCATTGCTTTGCTAAATGTTTTAAATATATATATAAATATCCGACACACTAAACAATCATTTACATATAAAAATATATTATCATAATAGAAAAATATAACTATATGTTTATCCACAATATTTCATATATTTACAACTATTTACATAATATGCAAGTAATGATTACTGTTTTTAAAAAAGATATAAGTTAATGTATACAATTCATTATCTCAATTGCTCGGATATATGTGCAAAAATACGCTGTTTGATGTTTTAGCAATTTGTGCTAAGCCTGACACATTTAAAACCCATTGGTAAAAAATTGCCATTACAACTTCGAAGGTTATTGCAAAGCAGAACCCCTAATATGTTGTAGATTTAGAATGCATTATTAAACAAGTGATTAAAAACAAATGTTTTAGCTCAGTTAGTTGTTTTGCTTTTATATTCTTAACCAGCTATACCTCCAAGTATGGAACACAGTTTCTTAACGGATATGGATCAAACAACCAAGTTCTTTCTTTCATGTGTGTTTGTCCTGGCCAACTACAAATAAACTTATAAGGGACATAATTGTTGAAGCCTATGTGCAACTAGGAGAGAAGGAAGGAGATAGTCAGAGAACTAGAGGCAAGTGTAAATATCCTCAGTGGAATTGAGACCATTAGGAGCCTTACTATCCATTTCAAGGATATATCTAGTCTCAAGTGCTCTTAAAATACCCTCTCTGTTACCGCCTCTCCTAAGAGGACCAACACAGTCTATGGCAAAGTATCTGAGGAGTCCACTTTTATTGTTGTGGAATTCCTTAAAATGCCGGGCCACTGGATATGCGGTATCATTTGTGTTGATGGCCCTTATGTGCTGGAGTACCCGCTTGTGAACCTGCAATTTGGTACTACCAATATATTGCAGACCACATGGGCACTCCAGCACATAAACCACATATTCTGTCTTACATGTCAACTGTTTGTTGATTTTCCTTGGCACTGAGGAGAATGCTGTTAGGTACTCTGTTTTATTCAGCCCCTGCGAGCATGCCTTACAGCTGGAGCACTTTTTGAAGCCTCGACTCGCTGCTAGCCAGTTTTTGGGTGGGATTACCTCCGGACTCGATTTAACTAATGCATCATTTAATGAATATGCTTTGCGGTAGGTAATGATTGGCTTGTTAGGCATGCGTTCTCCTATCACCGGATCTAGTTTAACCAGATCCCAGTGATGGTTGATTATTTTACGTAGTGCCATGTGTTGACTATTGTAAGTCCAGATAAGTCTGACTGGTTGGTTGGCCCCATCTTTGCCAGCCCTGTCTTTTTTCTTTTTCTGGATCAGTGCATCACTGCGAGACAGGCCATTTGCTTTCCTTATGGCTGTATCAATAAGGTTTTCTGCATAGCCCCTCGCCAGAAACCTTTGTTTACTGGCTGCCTGTGCTGTTATACAGTGCATATCCGTACTGCAGACCCGCCGAATTCTGAGCATCTCCCCATAGGGGATGCTCCGAATTAGGTGAGGCGGATGGTGACTTCCTGCATGCAGGATAGTATTTCCTGCAGTTGGCTTTCTAAAGAGCTTTGTTTCAAGCCTGTCCTGACTGACCTCCAAGGTTATATCCAAAAAGTGGGCTTCCTTTTGACTGATATGTGATGTGAAAGACAAATTGAAATCATTACTGTTCAAGGCAACAATGAAATTTTCAGCTTCTTCCTGTGTTCCCCGCCAGATCATCAAAATATCATCGATGTATCTATACCATCGTATGATATTGCGAGAACACTGTTCATGGTGAATACCATTGAGGACCTGTCTCTCCCAGTATCCCATGTGAAGACAGGCATAACTGGGAGAGAAGCAGGCCCCCATGGCAACACCCCTGACCTGCTGATAATATTGGTTCAGAAACATGAAATAATTGTTGTGCAAGCAAAAGCTAATCATGGTGAGCAGCATTTTGTTATGCTCGGCCAATTCAATTGGCCGCTTCCCCAAAAAGAACTCAATAGCCCTTAATCCATCTGCATGCACAATACTGGTGTACAATGATGACACATCCAAAGTGATCAACCAATAGTCACTACGCCATTGCAATTCTTCCAGCTTCCTTAGCAGGTCACTGGAGTCTTGAACATAAGAAGGAAGTGCCAACACATGTTCTTGAAGAAACAAATCAATGTACGCAGTGGCTTTTTCCAACAACCCCCCACATGCCGAAATAATTGGTCTTCCCGGCGGCTTAGCTGTATCCTTATGCACCTTAGGAATTAGGTACAACACGGGGGTGATAGGGTGATCATTCTTTAGACATTTGAGTTCATCCATGCTTATGAGTCCACCAGATCGCCATCCCATCAATAGCGAATGGAAGTCCATTTGTGCTTTTTAAGTGAACCCACATCACAGTGTCGGTAGCAGTTTGGATCATTTAATTGGAGATAGGCCTCTTCCAGATATAATTTCCTTGGCCAGAGCACAATGTTGCCTCCCTTGTCGGCTTGTCTCACCACTATATTGTTGTCTTTTTGTATTTTTTTCACCAGATTTTGATATTCAATGTTGCCCCTTTGTCTGTGAAAATCAGATTTGAGAGTTTTTACATGTAACGCCTTCACTTCCTTGATAATTGCATCTTGAAAAATATCTATATTATCATATGGTGTGATAGGGGTGAATGTAGAACGAGGCTTAAATTCACTTAGTCCTCCAGTGTAGGTCTGGGCCACCTCCTGTGTATTTTGGGAACTTGGGGCTTCAGCCCGCAACAATTCCAGATCTTGTATCAGGGGGATGTCATTTGCTACTAACCCCGAAGTGGTTGGTGCCATCACAGACTTTCTACAAGTGTTGCGTGTTTTGCTGTTGGAAAAGTGCTTCTGTAATTTAAGCTTTCGTGTGAATTTAAAAAGATCGATCCTTGTGTCCACATAATTAAATCTATTCGGTGGACTGTATGATAAACCCCTTGATAAAATGTCAATTTCCACGTCAGTGAAGGAGATATCCGTTAGATTTAACACAGAGAGTCCATACTCCAACACATCAGAAAGTTTATTTGTTTGTGGCACTTGAGTTTCTACTTTTTGTTTGAGTTCCATCGCCTTTGATTTCTTCTCTTGGGTTTTGCGTTTTGCGGAGCTTTTCCTGCGCTCTCGTCGCTTTGTGTTTGGGGTTTTCTTAGGCGCAGTGTTTCGCGCCTGTCCTGCCGGATACATTCTAATTCCTGTTCCAGAGTCAATCGTGTAAACCCCAAACGGTCTGAAATTCTCACTGCTTCTGTTTCAGACCCACTGTCGATATTGGAACTCAGATCAATGCTGCTTGAGCCATCAGGGGAATTATGACGCACGTTGGTCATTGCTCTTCTTGAGCCCTGTCCTGCCTATATATATATATTCACTGAAAAAACCATAGGTTATAGACCATATATAGTTAGGAATTAGCATTTAAAAAACCTTATTTTACTCACACAAAACCATTGAAATTCCATATATAGTTAGTTGCACTAACTATATATCGCGCACCCGCAATCCACTGCTGATCATGTCACATATTACATCATTCATGACATGGTCAGTGACATCACTGATGACATCACTGATGACATCTCAAATGACATCACTGATGACATCACTGATGACATCTCAAATGACATCACTGATGACATCACTGATGACATCTCAAATGACATCACTGATGACTACATCCAGTGACTGTATAATTCTGTAAAGTTAAAATATGTCTTACATATTGAAGAATGAGTGGATGTATAAGTGTCTTGATGAAGGATTTAGTAGGGGCATGGCTGACTGTATGAGTGACTGATTAAATGTGTCTCACTGAGTGCATGGGTTAGTGACTAAACTGTCTTAATTTGTGCATCATTATGTCTGTTGTTCTGTAAACTGCTGCATGTGTTGATCATTAGCTATATGATTAACTGTATGGGTTATTGATTGGTTGCCCAAGCATTTGTATGGGAGACTGAGTGTGTGTGTGGGTGGCTGGGAGGTGTATGACTCTCTGCATAGATGTGTGAGCAGTTGATTGACTAGATGTATGGGTTCAAAAGTGCATGTGGAAACAGCTGTATGGGCGGTTGACTGTGTGCATGAGTGTATTGGTGAGTGAATGGATATCTCAGTGCTACATGTCAAAGTAAGTACATATGTAAAACACAGTACATGTGAGAGTTGACATATATAAATAACTGTGCATAAGAGCCAGTGAATGTGTGAGTGGCTGTATGGATCATTGTGAACTTGTATCCAGGATTGTATAAGTGAGTAAATATGTTTTAGTATATGTTTGAATAAGTAAGGTGTGTATAACTGTATAGTTGAGGAAATGGAGGTGTGATTGATTCTTTGCATGACTGACTAAGTGTCTGAGTAACTCCATGGATGAGTGACAGTCTATGAGTGTCTGTTTACACTGAGTGTATCTAAGGTTATATTAGAGTCTGAAGAGGTTCATCGTATTATCACATGAATGATGTCATCAGTGATGTGATCAGTAATGTCAAATGAGATGTCATCAGTGATGTCATCAGTGATGTCATTTGAGATGTCATCAGTGATGTCATCAGTGATGTCATTTGAGATGTCATCAGTGATGTCATCAGTGATGTCATTTGAGATGTCATCAGTGATGTCATCAGTGATGTCACTGACCATGTCATGAATGATGTAATATGTGACATGATCAGCAGTGGATTGCGGGTGCGCGATATATAGTTAGTGCAACTAACTATATATGGAATTTCAATGGTTTTGTGTGAGTAAAATAAGGTTTTTTAAATGCTAATTCCTAACTATATATGGTCTATAACCTATGGTTTTTTCAGTGAATTTTCAAGGTTTTGTAAATGCTAATTCCTAACTATATATGGTCTATAACCTATGGTTTTTTCAGTGAATTTCAATGGTTTTTTAATAGCCAATATCATAAGCTGTCGAATGTCAAGTACGTGGTAAGTGAAAACATTTTCGTGTTTATGCACACTGATCTGCTTTGAATGGTGCCCCCCCCCCCCTCATTTCTATTAGGAGTACTCTCTCTTTGCAGATAGTGAAAGGTAGTTAACGCAGGCCTTTGCCCCCGTTGTAATCCGTCGTGCCTGCTTCTCTCTCCATTTGATTGATTGTTATCCAAGTATTTACTGTTTTAGAATTAGTTCTCTTTGGTTCATTCTCTATTTACAAACAAACACAGAGTCGCAATACTCTGTTTAGTCTTTGCAGATAACGAAAAATCGTGTAAAAAAAAAGAAAAGGAATCGAGCAAAATCAGTAGGCCACTAATGGGATCTCTTTTTGACCTCGCTAAAATAGAAACATTAGGAACAACCCCTCATGACAAATACAAAACTAGTGAGATGAACTGAACTCCACACAATGATGGCTGCAAAACAGCTCGGCTCCGCCACCCACCCCGCCCAAAATAACGATAAAGAGCGGCTGCCATGATTGGTTGCGGAATGGCCACGACGGAGCTACGAAATGGTGCTGCTCTCATGCTAACCCCAGCTTCAGTCTGAAACATCCAGAAACACTGTAGACTACCAATTCGATCAGTTCCGGTAGCGCCCCAATGTAACCCGGTAGAGAAGAACTAGCCCTCCCCTCTTTGACTGATGGTTCTTGTTGCCTGTCCCTTCTGTTGTCATTTAACAGAACTATTTAGCCTGCTGAAAGGGGTTGTGTTCCGACCGCTGGTTGGTGGAGACATTTTGACTATATTCTGGACCTGCGTTGTCGCGTAATGCGTCATATGACGCGCCGCGTTAGCGCATCCGGAAGTCATCCGGGGCGCGCAGCGCGTAACGTAAGCATAACAAGTCATGTGACTTGTTAATAAAACTTTTCATTGGTTCATTTTACTTTTCTTATTGTAATGATGAAAGGCTTGGTCATATGACCTAAAAATTACGCTTTTCATTACTTCCGAACATTATTTTTTCTTAAATATATGTTATAATGTTCCAGGCTAATGTACTTTCCCGGAAATTTTACAACTGTCCTGCAAGTAAAATATATTCTTTTTTCGAGAAAAAGAGCGTTTCTTCGTCCCATGACGGAGCCGTTGAGCAAAAGAGGGTCGACCTGCTGTCTTAGTCGCCGATACGCCTGAATATGAGATTCTTATCGATCACTTTATGTTGCAGGAATAGAAAACACAACAGCCCTTGACCATTTATCTTTACTGCGTTCCTTCGTATTATACCTTTTACCCTTCATGTAATTGGTCTGCTTTATTTCACTTGCCTTTTAATGATTCTAAAACAGTGACTATTATTAAAAACTTTACCAATGTATATACTACTACCATGTTTTCTTTTAAAAACCTTTATTGTGAAAATTTCATTATACAAATACGAGCCTATAACCACGTGGGCCTGCCACGGAGCAAACTGTAATCGTATATGATGAATAGACATTTACACTGTAGAGGAACGTAACGGGCGGGCCATTAGGTCGCAAGAACTAAGGTGTCTAACAGTTACGGAATCGGTGGACGTACATTTTATAATTAAAATACGACAGGGCCAGTTACAATAAAATTATCTAGATATACATTTGCGGGCAAGTACCATGGGTGACGTTAATTCGAACTTTCAACAGTACAGTAATCAATAACACATCAGAACTTAATATCAATAGGGATGTCGAAATATTCAATCAATTCTCGTCCCCGCCCGCCATGTGCTTCAAAACTGCATACGTATCTCGTGATTTCAAGGTTCTGCAACCAGTACACAACA
The DNA here is from genome assembly GCF_964261635.1 of Lissotriton helveticus. NCBI lineage: Eukaryota > Metazoa > Chordata > Amphibia > Caudata > Salamandridae > Lissotriton > Lissotriton helveticus. Next base: position 589,203,641 of record NC_136073.1, read on the forward strand.
AGGAGTTACGAGTCCCATTTATTCCGGCGCCATTTTGGGCGAGGACGGGCAGGTCCAGGATATAGTCAAAATGTCTCTACCAACCATCGACTATGATGATGTTCATATGCTGTATTTATTAGAGTAACACTCATCTGTCCACATGAAATTAATTTGCCACAATCTAAACATGTCATTTTAATCTTTCCAAAGTCCTTCTAAATATTTGGGACCGTTTCCCTTGCCTCTGAAGCTCTCAGTGCCACTTCTTTGATGAATGTACTAGCAGGTCAGGGGTTCTCCTCCAAATCTCTCTTTTATGCAGCACTATAATTAATTGGTGCCACCTCTCCATATGACGATGCATGGTATAGTTACCACAACTATATTTTTTTTCGGTTCCTCTGGAGAGTTCATCGTGGCAGATGAAGCGTGTAACGTACCGGGCATTTACCTTTTTTTCCATGTACAGGAAAGGAAAAAAAAATCGAGCGTCCGAGTTCTAAGGTGTCCCAGGGCCATTTTAGTGGACCAGGCCCAAATCCAAAGAACAGGCCGCCATTTTGAGAGTCCTCTTGCAGCCGCCTGTCGCTGTAGCATCAAGAGCAGCCGAAACTCAGCTGAATGGCAACTGAAACGGTAAAGGGGCGCCCCACTACAGCAGACGAGCCTCCACCTAGGAAGGCCCATTCACGCCGCCTCCCCCCCCCCCCTTCGGGCACCCCACGCCGTTATTCGGAGCAGTATTGTAGGATGGCCACACCAGTGCGGCAACTTGCTAGACATCACCTCGGTGGTAACCGAATCTCAACGCCTTGTGGTGTCTTCTATTCAGAAAACATTGTTATGCTGCCTTCGACCTATTCGCCGCAAGTGCGCACACAACTCAACTGCATAGCTTGCTAGACACCACCTCGGTGCCATCCGGATCTTGGAATGTCAGCGCCTTTTGGTGTCTTCTCTTCAGAAAATATTGTTGCGCTGCCTTTGGCCCCATTCGCACATCAGTCCGCTACTGACGCCATCTCACAGGCTAATGGGGCGCCCCACGCCGACTTTCAGCATTGTAGGATGACCACACCAGTACAGCAACTTGCTAGACATCACCTCGGTGCCATCCGGATCTCGGCGCCCCACTGCAGATGAAGTGCCTCTCAACTATGAAACCACCACGGTGACATCCGGATCTTGGCGCGTTGTGCTGCCTTCGGCCTATTCGCACATCGGTCCGCTACTGACGTCATCTCACAGGCTAATGGGGCGACCCACGCCGAGTTTCAGCATTGTAGGATGACCACACCAGTACAGCAACTTGCTAGACATCACCTCGGTGCCATCCGAATCTTGGCATCTCAACGCCTACTGGTATCTTCCATACAGAAAATATTGTTACGCTGCCTTTGGCCCCATTCGCACATCGGTCCGCAACTTAGACATCACCTCGGTGCCATCCGGATCTTGGCATCTCAGCGCCTTGTGGTGTATTCTCTTCAGAAAATATTGTTGCGCTGCCTTTGGCCCCATTCGCACATCGGTCCGCAACTTAGACATCACCTCGGTGCCATCCGGATCTTGGCATCTCAGCGCCTTGTGGTGTCTTCTACTCCGAAAATATTGTAGAAAATATTGTTGCGCTGCCTTTGGCCCCATTCGCACATCAGTCCGCTACTGACACCATCTCACAGGCCAACAGGGCGCCCCACGCCGACTTTTACCATTGTACGATGGCCACACCAGTGCCACAACTTGCTAGACACCACCTCGGTGCCATCCGGATCTTAGCATCTCAGCGCCTTGTGGTGTCTTCAAATCAGAAAATATTGTTGCGCTGCCTTTGGCCCCATTCGCACATCGGTCCGCTACTGACGCCATCTCACAGGCCAACGGGGCGCCCCACGCCGACTTTCAACATTGTAGGATGGCCACAGAAGTGCGACAACTTACTAGACACCACCTCGGTGCCATCCGGATCTTGGCGCGTTGTGCTGCCTTCGGCCTATTCGCACATCGGTCCGCTACTGACGCAAACTCACAGGCCAACGGGGCGCCCCACGCCGACTTTCAGCATTGTAGGATGGCCACACCAGTGCGGCAACTTGCTACACACCACCTCGGTGCCATCCGGATCTTGGCATCTCAGCGCCTAGTGGTGTCTTCTATTCCGAAAATATTGTTGCGCTGCCTTCGGCCCCATTCACACATCGGTCCGCTAGTGACGCCATCTAACAGACCAACGGGGCGCCCCACGCCGACTTTCAGCATTGTAGGATGGCCACACCAGTGCGGCAACTTACTAGACACCACCTCGGTGCCATCCGGATCTTGGCGCGTTGTGCTGCCTTCGGCCTATTCGCACATCGGTCCGCTACTGACGCAAACTCACAGGCCAACGGGGCGCCCCACGCCGACTTTCAGCATTGTAGGATGGCCACACCAGTGCACCTTACTAGACACCACCTCGGTGCCATCCGGATCTTGGCGCGTAGTGAAGCTGCAGCAGCTGCAAATAAGCTTCAGACAGTGTTACAACCGCTGCTCAGAACTCTCAACTATGACACCACCTCGGTGCCATCCGGATCTTGGCGCGTTGTATTGCCTTCGGCCTATTCGCACATCGGTCCGCTACTGACGCCGCCTCACGTGCCAACGTATTTTTTCCGCATTTTATACCCTATGCCGCATAACAGGTCATGTGACTTGTTTATAAAACTTTTCATTGGTTCATTTTACTTTTGGTTTCCTAATGATGGAAGGCTTGATCATATGACCTAAAAACAACACTTTTCATTGGATGAAAACTTTTTTTTTTCCCCAAACGATGAAAGCCCCACCTTGTTTCTGGATGTTTCAGACTGAAGCTGGCGTCAGCATGAGAGCACCACCATCTCGTAGCTCCGTCGTGGTCATTCCGCGAGCAATCATGGCAGCCGCTCCCCACCAGAAGCCTGCAGGAGTCGGGGCCCCCAAAACTTTTGATGAATTCTCAAGGGCGGAGGGGACGCTTTCGAGAATGGGGTCCAAGACCTAGCAGACAAGCGTCCGATTTCCAAGGTGTCCCAGGGCCATTTCAATGGACCAGGCCCAAAAAGGAAACAGCCTGCCGCCATTTTGAGAGTCCTGTGACAGCCGCCTATCGCTGCACCGCAAGAGTGGGCGCAACTCAGCTGAATTGCGGCTTTTGACACAGTGGACCAAAAACGGACGGAATGGCAACTGAAACGGTAAAGGGGCGCCCCACTACAACAGATGACACTCCACCTGGAGAGGCCCGTTCACACCACCTCCCCCGGGGCGCCCCACGCCGTTATTCGGAGCAGCATTGTAGGATACCAAAACCAGTGCGGCAACTTACTGGACATCACCTTGGTGCCATCGTTCTGCTGCCTTGGAACTATTCGCACAACAGTTTGCTACTGATGACCCACCCCCCGCGACGCCCCACGCCGTTATTTGCTGGGTGGCAACTTACTAGACATCACTTTCGTGTCATCTAGATTTCAGCGCGTTCTGCTGCCTTGGAACTATTCGCACAACAGTTTGCTACTGATGACCCACCCCCCGCGACGCCCCACGCCGGAAATCTGGACGTTGTGCTGCGTTGGGACTATTCGCACAGCCGACCGGTACTTCGTTGTTTTTCCCTAAAAATGTTTATATGTTATTACTATTTTTGTTTTCTTGTATATATTTATAAATTATTAAAGTTTTATAATCTTACTACTTTGTCGGAGTGCTATATATTTTTAATGTGACACATAATTGTAAAAACTTTGATGTACAAAGAGTCATCCCTGGAATCTTCCGCTTCAGGCTCGGTCCCCTCCCCAATCACAATACAGGATGGTTTTCAGATAATAGCAACGCTTCTGCTGTGACGGATCTCATCGAGTGTGGGCCTTGATCTACTATAACTCCTTTGAAGAGGGGTGATTCTTTACAGCTGTGGCCATAAACTACATCTGCAGGGCTAGCTGATACCCTAGGACCAGCCTGGACAATCGGACACAGAGGAAAAGGAGTGTCAGAGGGTGCGGTAGTGAATAGGGCGAAAGGGAGGTGTCGGGCGGGCACAGGGTGTGATTCTCAGGGAAGAGCAGCGCAGATGGGGGGAGGTTTATTACCCATGCATAAGACAGAGAGCGGGGGTGACCACTGCCTGGGGGAGATGCTTGCGAGGGTGGGGAGCCATGCTAAGGATCGACAGTAGTGAACAGAGTGGGTCTGGTCAAGGCATCTAAAATGGCTGCCGTGCACGACAAAAGTGTGGCATTTGAAAAAAGACAAGATGGCGCAGACAATGTTTTTCAACACTTCCTGATTTCCTTCGAATCGAACGTTAACAGACGTTGGGGCATATTACCAAAGTTAAGCGATATTTATCCCTAACGATGCTTAGCAACGATTTTTTTACCGTCAGAAGTTATCGCAGATAAACCTTGCTATTATCAAGGTTTATCGCAAATACGATAAAAAACGACCGCAATGCATTAATATCGCTGAAAACTCAGCGATATTCATGCATTACCGAGCTAATGCTCTTAGCCATGTTATCCACCTCCCATTGGATAACATGGCTAAGAACTGCTCAGGGCAGGTGCTAGCTTTTGGAGATATTCGCGCTTATCTCGAATATTTCCAAAAGTTGATAATAGGAGATAGCGATGTTAGCGACTGTTTCCAGTCGCTAACATCTTGGCATGCCCACTTTGCATGTCATTAGTGATAAATATCACTCACATGCAAAGTGGGGCCCAAGATGGTCGCTATCTCCTACTAGCCGTCGCTAACTGGTGTTAGCAACAGCTAGGTAATACAGATATAATTTTATCTCCGCGAAGCGGAGCGCTGTTACAGATATATATCTTGTTTTTGAACGTTAATTTCTCAAAATGCACTGAAGCACATATATTGAGACCTAGCAAAGGCACATCGGGCTAGCAGTCCCTAATATTTTACCAAGTTTCGTGCAAATCCATTCAGCCGTTCGATTATTATTATTATTTTTTTTTTTTGCCCCGCGGGGCCCTTTTAAAACCTCCACATCAAACCTAGGGGGTCAGCGAGGATCTACTATGCCCCCTTATGGTCATTTGCCCCTTCGCTTTGGCCTCCTCTTGTCTCTCGATCCTACCGAGAGACAAGATGGCGGCCGCTACGGACTGTTTGGAATGTTTACAGACACCGGAGAGCCAATCAGCTTCGCTTCGCAAAGCTCCGTAACACGAAAAGTACGCGAAGCGGTGCGCTGTTACAGATATATATCTTTTTTTGAACGTTAATTTCTCAAAATCCACTGGAGCACATATATTGAGATCTAGCAAAGGCACATCGGGCTACCAGTCCCTACAATTTTGCCAAGTTTCGTGCAAATCCATTCAGCTGTTCGATTATTATTATTATTTTTTTTTTTTGCCCCGCGGGGCCCTTTTAAAACCTCCACATCAAACCTAAACGGTCAGGGAGGATCTACTATGTCCCCTTATGGTCATTTGCCCCTTCGGTTTGGCCTCCGCTTGTCTCTCGATCCTACCGAGAGACAAGATGGCGGCCGCTACGGACTGTTTGGAATGTTTACAGACGCCGGAGAACCAATCAGCTTCGCTTCACAAAGCTCCGTTGCGCGAAAAGTACGCGTACTGGAGCGCTGCCCGGTCCGCTGTTACAGATATATATCTTTTTTTAAACGTTAATTTCTCAAAATCCACTGTAGCACATATATTGAGACCTACAAAAGGCACATCGGGCTACCAGTCCCTACAATTTTGCCAAGTTTCGTGCAAATCCATTCAGCCGTTCGGGCTAAAAGTGAGGCCAACCGCCCTATGGAAAACTCGATTCGTATCTCCCCGCCTGCTCCGCGAGTGTGGAAAGACTCCGGGCGCTGCCTGTACACATTTAGTTCCTCACAAAAGGTCACCAAAGGCGCGCTCACTGCTGGTTCGGCTTTCAGGTGGGTGACCACAACCCTGTGGTTATATGTGAACAATGAGAATACGCTGAACACCCAGAAGCGTTTCAAATCGTGTCTTTTATTCTCTGCAGTAGGCTCAGAGTCCATGACATGCCACTACGCGTTTCCAACTTCTGTTTTCATCAGGTGGCAATGACTCCACACTCGCGGAGCAGGCGGGGAGATACGAATCTCCTGTGGGACGCATCAAGCGTATTGAAGACAAAGGAAACCGGAGGGCTCCAACTTCAATCCCGCAAATACGAAGCTCGAAGTGAAGGACTACCACATGTCCGTATGAGAAAGAAACTCCGATGCGGCCCTTGATACAAATTGCTAGGAGGGCGCAGAAGTATTTTAAAAAAAAGTCGAAATTCCATATGACTTGGAAAAGGGACTACAATTCCCAAGATGCCCAGCATCAATCTAGAGGCACGGCGGAAATAAGGCAAGGGAGGAGTCATAAAGCCGAACCAGCAGTGAGCGCGCCTTTGGTGACCTTTTGTGAGGAACTAAATGTGTACAGGCAGCGCCCGGAGTCTTTCCACACTCGCGGAGCAGGCGGGGAGATACGAATCTCCTGTGGGACGCATCAAGCGTATTGAAGACAAAGGAAACCGGAGGGCTCCAACTTCAATCCCGCAAATACGAAGCTCGAAGTGAAGGACTACCACATGTCCGTATGAGAAAGAAACTCCGATGCGGCCCTTGATACAAATTGCTAGGAGGGCGCAGAAGTATTTTAAAAAAAAGTCGAAATTCCATATGACTTGGAAAAGGGACTACAATTCCCAAGATGCCCAGCATCAATCTAGAGGCACGGCGGAAATAAGGCAAGGGAGGAGTCATTGCCACCTGATGAAAACAGAAGTTGGAAACGCGTAGTGGCATGTCATAGACTCTGAGCCTACTGCAGAGAATAAAAGACACGATTTGAAACGCTTCTGGGTGTTCGGCGTATTCTCATTGTTCACATATAACCACAGGGTTGTGGTCACCCACCTGAAAGCCGAACCAGCAGTGAGCGCGCCTTTGGTGACCTTATGTGAGGAACTAAATGTGTACAGGCAGCGCCCGGAGTCTTTCCACACTCGCGGAGCAGGCGGGGAGATACGAATCTCCTGTGGGACGCATCAAGCGTATTGAAGACAAAGGAAACCGGAGGGCTCCAACTTCAATCCCGCAAATACGAAGCTCGAAGTGAAGGACTACCACATGTCCGTATGAGAAAGAAACTCCGATGCGGCCCTTGATACAAATTGCTAGGAGGGCGCAGAAGTATTTTAAAAAAAAGTCGAAATTCCATATGACTTGGAAAAGGGACTACAATTCCCAAGATGCCCAGCATCAATCTAGAGGCACGGCGGAAATAAGGCAAGGGAGGAGTCATTGCCACCTGATGAAAACAGAAGTTGGAAACGCGTAGTGGCATGTCATGGACTCTGAGCCTACTGCAGAGAATAAAAGACACGATTTGAAACGCTTCTGGGTGTTCGGCGTATTCTCATTGTTCACATATATATATATATATATATATATATTTGTACTTACCACCAAGAGTCTCCTCAGTCAGCGAGCTGTAACAGAAAAAGAAAGAACATAGAATTGATACAGAGGAATGTACTACAAAGAACTTTTATATCTCATTCAATCATAAAGGAGAGCAGCTAGTCCACTATGTATAACAGGTAATTACAAGTAGCAGGAGATGGTAATAGAGAGATTAAGAGGGAGTCTGTTAAAGAAGTAGTAAAATTGTGGTTTGTGTTTACAGGTGCCGTAGAAGACATTCGCTAGATTTCCAGCAAGGAAGAGGCAGTCTCTCTTGTCATCCCAATCCCCTTCCCCCCTCTTTACTGTGAGTGGTTTTATATAATTAGCTTGCAGCGGAGTTTGGGATTTGGGGAAAAGTTATTCTGCTCCTATGGAAGATGAGTTTCAGGTGCGTGGTACTGACAGACCTAGGTCCCTTCCAACTATGGCGCTGTAAACTGGCTTAAGTATACTCTTTCCATGGGGTGCTAATATGACTTAGGCCAGGAATTCCCTTTTAGAGACCAGTAGAAAAGTAGACACTGAGGGAAAATACGCATTACTGGAAGGTCTATTGGATGGCCAACCAGTGCTAATCGGCAGTACCTATGCACCCAATTCAGAGCAAGCAACGTTCTGGGAAACCTTATCTAAACGCCTTGGCCCAATTTACCGCCTCCCCATGGATTCTAGGTGGGGATTATAACTGCACACTACCCCCTAATTCTAGACAGATCCCATCCACCCATCCCAACCTCATACACCCACGTGCAAACAACTCGCTTCTGCGCACCCGACAACTAAACTCTACTCTTTCCACTCCATACCCCACAACCTATGGGTAAGACTGGACCAGTTCCTATGCACTCCCACAATATTCCCCATGATCCAACATTCAAACTACCTGGGCAGGGTACTCTCAGATCAAGAGGTGCATGTCGTAACCCCCAGATTGTGCCTGCCCCTACCTCCGATCCCCACATGGCGAGTCCCACTGGACTGCCTTGAAGACCATGTGTTTCAGCACGAGCAGAGGGAAAATATCCAACACTATTTTACTGAAAATAAACACACTATGCAATCCAGAACAACAGAATGGGACGCATTTAAGGTGGTCATGAGGAGAGCTTGCATTAGATAAATCACTGGGGTGCGAAAGACACTTGAGCAAACAATACAAACAACAGAAATACGCCTGGCAAGATTATCCAAAGACTCAGACATTAGCGCATTACTCCTCACACAATTAACAGAAGCTAAGACCAAATACGCGGAGGCCTGCGCAGACCTGCATAGATACAACTTCCGAGTATGCACAACTAGAACCCACAGAGAGGGAGACCGAGCCTTGACCCTGCAAGCCTGGCGAATCCGGCAGAATCAAGACACACAAGTTCAACCAGTCACCTGCATCACAAACTCAGTGGGCATCGTCACTTATACACATGCAGAGATCCTGCAGGCCTGCCACAAATATTATGCAGAACCATACACCAACCAACACCAGATAGAGAGGAACAAATAAACAAGCTCCTGAATCCCATCACCATGACTCGACTGATCGCCTCAGACAAGACCTCCCTAGACGAACAGATCACACCGACAGAAATCAAAAGCGTGATCCACAACCAGGCCAAAAACAAAGCCCCTGCCACGACGGCTTTCAGTTAGAATACTATAGCATGTTCTCTTCTCAGCTAGCCCCAAAGCTAGACACAGTCTACAAAGCAGCCCTGGAGTCCAGGGAACTCCCCTCAGTCCATGCGCGAATCCATGCTTGTGACTTTCCCTAAACCGTACCAAGACCTCTTGCTTAGATCATTGTACCGGCCAATCACACTGCTAACAGCGGACTGCAAAATATTGGGCAAGATCCTAGTGGACAGGCTCACAGTGGCACTCCCCAACCTCGGGCACCCTGACCAATGCGGACTTGTACCTGAAAGAAACACCTCACAGAACATCCGCAGACTCTTCCATGTCCAGGATGGTGTAAGGGGCCGTTTCTCACATGCCGCGTGCCTCAACTTGGATCTAGAAAACGTCTTTGACACCTTGGCATGGCAGTACCTGTTCGCAGTCCTAGGATGGGCAGTGGTCGGTCCCAAGCTCACAGCACATATCAAACTGCTATATACAGGCCTTAAGTCTCGGGTCCACATCGGCTGTCATATCTCACCCCCTCTCCAGGTGACCCTCGGGACACGCCAAGGGTGTCCATTATTCCCCCTACTATTCGCCCTCGCAATGGAATCACTAGCAATCAGGCTTCGTGAGGGTGGAAAATTTTTAGGCATCCCATTAGAGGGCCGCACCCACAGCATGTCACTGTACGCGGATGACCTACTAATGTATATTAGGGGCATCACCATGGACCTCTCTACCCTCTGGGCCACACTGGACGATTCAGGAAAGCAGCGGGAGTGGGAGTGAACTGGGGAAAGTCTACCATCTATCCCCTCCACCCAGACACACCCCTACAGGAAATAAACTCTGGGGCATTTAGGCTGGCATGGAACGGAGATACTCCGAGATATCTGGGAATCAGGCTCTATCACACCCCGAAAGATCTCCTTGTGGGCAACCACACAGAGCTCTAAGGGGCATCAAACCCCAGATTATCTTCTGGAGTGCGCTACCCCTAGCCCCCATAGGGAAGGTGGCCGAAAATGCTGGTGGTGCCCTGCCTCCTCTACTCCTTTCAAACGTCCCAGTGATCCCTCTACTAGCCTTCTTCGAGGAGCTAAACTCCTTGCTAGTATCACTGATCTGGGGGAGAGGACGGCGAAGTGTAGTCCTGGCGACGCTGCAACTACCAAGGAACCAGTGAGGGCCAGGCGCACCATCCTTCAAGGCCTACTTTCTCACAGCGCAGCTACAATGACTGTCATGCTGGACAGCCAGACGCCATCTAGAGGAAACAGATGCAAAATCAGGGCCCCTGACAATCCCGACGATACACTGTATTCTTCTCCCAGGTACCAGACCGGACCCAATCCACCCCATGCAGGTGACGGTAGACAGGTCCTGCATGCTGAGACTCCACTGCCTAGCCCGCAATATACTACTCTACTCCCTGCTACTACCATTAGCGGGCCTCCCCCAGGGACAGGGCCATTACATGTCCAGGGACATGCATGTCTGGACAGAATACTCACTCACAGAAGTGGAGTCCAGGTTCACAGATGCACAACTCGCCTCCTTTGAGAGTCTAATGGAGGGTAGCGGGCTCCCCGCCGGTCAGTTTCTCCTACACAGGCAAATAGTCTCTGACTGTAAAAAGGCATGGAACCTAGTGGAAGGAAAGCCTAAGACAAACCCCACACTGCACATGATACTGAACATGGGCACAGGCCGCCATCTCATCACATGGATCTACAGATCCATCATATAGCTCACGGCCACACCGCTCCCTAGGCTCTGATCACAATGGGAAGCCCGCTCAAAGTTTAACAAGAACGCATCCGGATCTTCCCCGGATATGTACTTCTGGAGGGATATCCCTGAGGGAGCATGGGTGGGGGCTCGCCTCTCCACTGGTACCTGGGTTCCGGGGTCTTGTACCACCTTCTGCAGGCTCTCTATCTGTGCTGTGATGGTGTTCTTAAACACCTCCCTGTCAGCCTGGGCGGACGACATCTGTCTCTCTATGGCCCATTCGAGTTTTTCCTGGCCTTTGATGAGAGGTTGAATTACCGCATCCATCACAGGTTTACTGATGGACTGGGATGTTAATCCCACGTCTGACACCAGTTGTGGCAGGGTTGAAGTAATAGTTCGGAGGCCAGGTCTGCTAAGGTAAGGTTGTATTTTTCCAAATACATGTTTGTGCCGGCTTGTAAGTCTTTCGGTGGCAAAGGTGGCGGGATCCGTCGTGCCTGGTACCCTTCGGCTTCTCCCCACGGTCTTCGGTTCCCGCTCCCAGGGTCCGGTACGTTGTTTCGATGGCCCCTCCGTATTGATTGAGCTTGAAAGAAATTAAGAAAATGGTATCAGGACACTGTCCTATTATAACGGCAAAAAGGGACCAGGGAGTGAAGGGGCACCACACACTCTTGTGCTCTTTAAACAAAAACTAAAGAGGGAGATGTGACTAGTGCTCGGTTGTGAGGGAAAACAAGTAGGGTTACTTGAGAGGGTCCTAGAACTCCCGTTTAAGTACTCGTGCCGTCCCTCCTCCCAACCTACCCTGAGATTCTGTCTCGTACCTGTGCAAGCCATGCTCCTCCTGGAGCGGGGCTCGGCGTGTGTGGGGACGTTGGCCTCCTGGCTCAGCCCGGGATCCTGATGGTCTCATCCCTAGGTCAGCTCGGCTGTCTTCGCTTTCTAGTTGGCTCACTCCAAACGCTCCTACTTTCGAGTCTTCTTCCTCCACTCCGGTGTCGATGCACACCCATTTCCTGGATTCTTCCGTCCTTATCGTCGTGAACGCGCTGACGTCAGGCAGGGGCGGGGTCTCGTCGTCCTGGAAGCCCCAGTTAAAGGAGCCGATGTCGTCTTCTCCCTCTGTCATTTTCAGTCAAGTTGATTTTCGTGTATTCCAATCATCCTGCTGGAAGGAGATAAGAGGGGGAGAGAGAGGCACTGCAGTCCACCAGTCTAGAACGGGTTCATGTCTCTCGCTCACCGTACCCGCCCCGTCACACTGTGCCCTTACTTTGTTGCCAATTTTGGAAAAAGGGGGTGGTGATGGACAGAGTTTCTGAATGATGCAGAATACTCTTACCAAGTCAAGAGATCATGGTTTTAATCCATCACCGTTTTTTAGCTCACTGCACCATCCCAGCTCAGAAATTGGCTATATGCAAATTAGTCTGTTCCTGTCCCAGTGCATGATGGGAACAGGGCAAACCAAACTACCAAGCCAATTCTTATACTGGAAAGGAAACAAGCTTCCGGGGACCGGTTTCTGGCATCACAGCCTTCTTCGGCCCGGCTTGCTTGAATCCTGATGGTGCAATGAGCAAGGGACTCACGTCTGAGTATACCCTCCCACACATAGTGTGGATAAAACCGATTTTGGAAAAAGGGGGTGGTGATGGACAGAGTTTCTGAATGATGCAGAATACTCTTACCAAGTCAAGAGATCATGGTTTTAATCCATCACCGTTTTTTAGCTCACTGCACCATCCCAGCTCAGAAATTGGCTATATGCAAATTAGTCTGTTCCTGTCCCAGTGCATGATGGGAACAGGGCAAACCAAACTACCAAGCCAATTCTTATACTGGAAAGGAAACAAGCTTCCGGGGACCGGTTTCTGGCATCACAGCCTTCTTCGGCCCGGCTTGCTTGAATCCTGATGGTGCAATGAGCAAGGGACTCACGTCTGAGTATACCCTCCCACACATAGTGTGGATAAAACCGATTTTGGAAAAAGGGGGTGGTGATGGACAGAGTTTCTGAATGATGCAGAATACTCTTACCAAGTCAAGAGATCATGGTTTTAATCCATCACCGTTTTTTAGCTCACTGCACCATCCCAGCTCAGAAATTGGCTATATGCAAATTAGTCTGTTCCTGTCCCAGTGCATGATGGGAACAGGGCAAACCAAACTACCAAGCCAATTCTTATACTGGAAAGGAAACAAGCTTCCGGGGACCGGTTTCTGGCATCACAGCCTTCTTCGGCCCGGCTTGCTTGAATCCTGATGGTGCAATGAGCAAGGGACTCACGTCTGAGTATACCCTCCCACACATAGTGTGGATAAAACCTATTTTGGAAAAAGGGGGTGGTGATGGACAGAGTTTCTGAATGATGCAGAATACTCTTACCAAGTCAAGAGATCATGGTTTTAATCCATCACCGTTTTTTAGCTCACTGCACCATCCCAGCTCAGAAATTGGCTATATGCAAATTAGTCTGTTCCTGTCCCAGTGCATGATGGGAACAGGGCAAACCAAACTACCAAGCCAATTCTTATACTGGAAAGGAAACAAGCTTCCGGGGACCGGTTTCTGGCATCACAGCCTTCTTCGGCCCGGCTTGCTTGAATCCTGATGGTGCAATGAGCAAGGGACTCACGTCTGAGTATACCCTCCCACACATAGTGTGGATAAAACCCAGTTTGGTCCCCGGAAGCTTGTTTCCTTCCCAGTATAAGAATTGGCTTGGTAGTTTGGTTTGCCCTGTTCCCATCATGCACTGGGACAGGAACAGACTAATTTGCATATAGCCAGGTTCTGAGCTGGGATGGTGCAGTGAGCTAAAAAACAGTGATGGATTAAAACCATGATCTATTGACTTGGTAAGAGTATTCTGCATCATTCAGAAACTCTGTCCATCACCTTTTCCAAAATCGATTTTATCCACACTATGTGTGGGAGGGTATACTCAGACTTGAGTCCCTTGCTCATTGCACCATCAGGATTCAAGCAAGCCGGGCCGAAGAAGGCTGTGATGCCAGAAACCGGTCCCCGGAAGCTTGTTTCCTTCCCAGTATAAGAATTGGCTTGGTAGTTTGGTTTGCCCTGTTCCCATCATGCACTGGGACAGGAACAGACTAATTTGCATATAGCCAGGTTCTGAGCTGGGATGGTGCAGTGAGCTAAAAAACAGTGATGGATTAAAACCATGATCTATTGACTTGGTAAGAGTATTCTGCATCATTCAGAAACTCTGTCCATCACCTTTTCCAAAATCGATTTTATCCACACTATGTGTGGGAGGGTATACTCAGACGTGAGTCCCTTGCTCATTGCACCATCAGGATTCAAGCAAGCCGGGCCGAAGAAGGCTGTGATGCCAGAAACCGGTCCCCGGAAGCTTGTTTCCTTCCCAGTATAAGAATTGGCTTGGTAGTTTGGTTTGCCCTGTTCCCATCATGCACTGGGACAGGAACAGACTAATTTGCATATAGCCAGGTTCTGAGCTGGGATGGTGCAGTGAGCTAAAAAACAGTGATGGATTAAAACCATGATCTATTGACTTGGTAAGAGTATTCTGCATCATTCAGAAACTCTGTCCATCACCTTTTCCAAAATCGATTTTATCCACACTATGTGTGGGAGGGTATACTCAGACGTGAGTCCCTTGCTCATTGCACCATCAGGATTCAAGCAAGCCGGGCCGAAGAAGGCTGTGATGCCAGAAACCGGTCCCCGGAAGCTTGTTTCCTTCCCAGTATAAGAATTGGCTTGGTAGTTTGGTTTGCCCTGTTCCCATCATGCACTGGGACAGGAACAGACTAATTTGCATATAGCCAGGTTCTGAGCTGGGATGGTGCAGTGAGCTAAAAAACAGTGATGGATTAAAACCATGATCTATTGACTTGGTAAGAGTATTCTGCATCATTCAGAAACTCTGTCCATCACCTTTTCCAAAATCGATTTTATCCACACTATGTGTGGGAGGGTATACTCAGACGTGAGTCCCTTGCTCATTGCACCATCAGGATTCAAGCAAGCCGGGCCGAAGAAGGCTGTGATGCCAGAAACCGGTCCCCGGAAGCTTGTTTCCTTCCCAGTATAAGAATTGGCTTGGTAGTTTGGTTTGCCCTGTTCCCATCATGCACTGGGACAGGAACAGACTAATTTGCATATAGCCAGGTTCTGAGCTGGGATGGTGCAGTGAGCTAAAAAACAGTGATGGATTAAAACCATGATCTATTGACTTGGTAAGAGTATTCTGCATCATTCAGAAACTCTGTCCATCACCTTTTCCAAAATCGATTTTATCCACACTATGTGTGGGAGGGTATACTCAGACGTGAGTCCCTTGCTCATTGCACCATCAGGATTCAAGCAAGCCGGGCCGAAGAAGGCTGTGATGCCAGAAACCGGTCCCCGGAAGCTTGTTTCCTTCCCAGTATAAGAATTGGCTTGGTAGTTTGGTTTGCCCTGTTCCCATCATGCACTGGGACAGGAACAGACTAATTTGCATATAGCCAGGTTCTGAGCTGGGATGGTGCAGTGAGCTAAAAAACAGTGATGGATTAAAACCATGATCTATTGACTTGGTAAGAGTATTCTGCATCATTCAGAAACTCTGTCCATCACCTTTTCCAAAATCCATCCTTACTTTGTTGCCACCCACAAGCCCCACCAAAAGCACTCTTTAGCTGTTGGTACTTGCCTCTGACCACGACCCATCTCCTGAGTTGGGGTATCGGGACCTGAAGCGTTTGTCTCGTCCCTCGACCCCTCACTCCAGGGTCTCAGGGGGTAGTTAGTTACTTCCTCCAAGTTATGGGTTGGTTCGGCAGGGAAGTTGTCCTTCCCCATGCCTCCTGGTGCTGCTAACGTCCATCCTAGACTCTGAATGCTCGCCTTTTATTCTTCGACCTCTTCCGGTTCCTCCATGCGTCTTCTCTCCCTCGCGCTGGTCACCTCCTTCTTCTCGTCCGATTCCAGAGAGGATCCCTTACGGTTCTCCTTGCTCTTCCTTTGACGTCCAAAGGGGCGTGGCCACTCATCCGCCTTCTTTCTAGGGAATGTTGGATTCTATGGCAGGACCGGAGGCTTCTGATTATGCTTTCTCATTTCTTTACTGCAAAACACAGCAGCCAATGAAAGTAAAACTACATTAGTAAACAAGCATTGGCATAGCCAATAGGTCTCGCTTGTGGGACCTTATAAGCACATCTTCCACCTCATTATTTTTCAGCCTAGGCACATGTTCCAATGCCGCCCAGCGAGTGGCGCTGTTTCCTCACATGAGGTAAAGAAGGAAGAGAAATGCATGGCTGTGAAAGTGGCTCTCGGGGGCGCATTCCTTTGAAGTGTCGGGTCTGATGCAATTATGCGAGGCAGGCTGGTTAGGAAGCAAATGGCAAGGGAGGGAGGCTGAGGCTTTGATGTGGGGAGTCACAAGTGAAGTGAATAATTAGGGGAGGAGGACTGGCAGGCTGATAGGCAGAAGGCTCAGGCAAGCTCGTGCACGAAGGAGCTTGCTGTCACGTGATTCACGTGAACTTAAAGAAAACTGCAGCGCAAGAAGCCCTTGGTTTCACGAGGATTTTCAGGACATGAATTCTCGCTCCGCTCGATGCGCTTGCGCGCATCGATAGGTCGCGAGACCTAAAAATTACAATATCCATGAGGCTTTGAACCACGCCTCCAATGTAACGTCCAATCACATCATGAACAAGCATACAAAGTAGAGAGACACTAATCCTGCCTCCTCTTTCTTTGCTGCTCTGCAGCCCAGATAAGTGCTCTCTATTTCGTATGCTTGTTTGGCTCAACCATAGTTTGTTTGAGTCTTGTAGCGCTTGAAGCATTTGAGTTAATGATTATATACTGATTTGTTTATGATTACGGTGTTAGTCCGTTTATTTTCTTGCTTACTGTGATTGATTCGCTTTGCCAGCACTGTTCGCGGCGATCCTTGCCCCTTCCCTCTCTCCTTCCCTTCCGGACTTAGAGCGAGTCTTCTACGGCCCGCTCTAAGCCCTTTCAGGGTTTTCCCTTCAAGCGCGTGTTGCGCTTTAGGCCCGTGTCTCCTAGCTGCCGGCAGTCGCGGCTGCTTCCCGATCGCGTCCGCGCTGAGGAGGGACTTGGCCCCCCCTCGGAGTGAGACGCACGCCGAGGCCTGCTCGGCTTTCAGCGTGCGTCTCGGGAGCTCGCGCGTGTCCTTGTACGCGCGCAGCCCCTCGATTGTGTGTGCCATCAGACGATCTACCCCCGTCTGAAGTGGGGAATCACGCAGTAGGCCACGAGCCGGTAGGCCGTTTTTTGGGACGCGAAAGGCAGCGTTTTTACCCACAATTGAATTGAAGGCTGTAGACATTAACCCCTACCTTCCCTGAGAGTGTGGAAGTAGGGTAATTTTTGGAAATCCCCTTTTGACCTAAATAGGGGGTTCATACCTCCTTTAGTCCTAGAACAGGACTGAAATTTTCCTGTTGGTGATATATATATACTTTGTGTATTTCCCCGGCTCCCGTGCCTGGCACTACTCCCATCCGACGCCCTATACCTGGGCTGTACTTTGAGCTTCCCTCTGGGGATTTGATTGGAATTGTAGTTCCAGTGTGATGATGGCAGAGTTTGACTGCTACCAGGAGGAGATACCTGCGTGTACTGAACAGGGCAAAGAGGAATATTATGATGAAGAGTCCATGGAGGACCTCATTGACAAGAAGCTTGATGCCAAATTAGACAAAGCCTTGTCCTCCGCCCTGCCTCCCTTAGCAAAGAAATTGGAGCTGCTCGTCCCTGGTGCTCCCAAGGTTCCCCCTCCTTCCACGACAGCTCAGACCCCTCTCCAGTTTCCTCGTGGCCCCTCGCACATTCCTACTCTAAACTGTGCAAATCCAAGGAAAGCGCCAAGGATGGCGCCCCTTCCCTACCCCCTCCCCATTCTTCCCCTATCCCGGTTACTGACACCTCCACTGGTACAGACACGGACACAAGTTCCTCGCCTTCTCCTAAGCCACGTAAGTGCACCAAGAAGTGCAAACATTCTTCTTCCCCTGTTACTCCCTCTCCCTTCTCGTTTGACCCGCCGGACATCGTCCACCCTAGATCTTCTGACTGGGTCCCTCCCCCTGCGGTGGCAGAGTATCTCCAAACCCACCTGCGCAAGGGGTTTGATAAGGAGGTCGGAGCACGCCTAAAATCTGAATACCCCCGCCCAGACCTAGCCCACAAGGTAGCCCTTACCTCTGATATTGATACGTCCATGACCACCTTGCCTTATGAAATATAAGAAGGATCCCAAGAAGAGGATTGATTGCGCGCTCAGAGCGTGCCAAGACAAGGTCCTCGACCTTTCGGGCCCGCTGGCAAAGATCCTAGAATTGGCTCTCCAAGCCCAAGAGACTGGCACCATCATCCACCCCGAAGTTCTGGCCGGCTGGGCACAACGGGCTATTTGCATGCTGGGGAACGCTAACTGCGCCCTTGCTTCCGAGAGAAGGAAATCTGTTCTACTTCGGATCGATCCACAGTTGGTGGAACTGGCCTCTTCAGAACCAGGACCCCTGGTGGAAGGACAGTTGTTCAGAGACAAATTTGTTAAAGACATTGCAAAATTCGTTAGTACCTTTGGGTCCCTGGATAAGTCTCAGGCCTCCTTGAAAAGGGTGTTACATCAGGTCTCTAGAAGGGCCGGGCGTGGCAGAGGACGCTCGACCAGCCGCTTCTCCAATACCAGTCCTCAGAGAGGATACGCCCATCAACGGGGCAGAGGACACACCCGGGAACCCGACCAGGCGGGTTTCTATCCTTCCAGATCCCGCGGCTTCAGAGGCCGCTATAATCGAGGTGTCAACCGAGGCTACAAGAATTTTGATAATCAGTCCTCTGACTGATTCTTCTGAGAATGGACAATGTCTCAGCGGTGAGATACATCAACCGCCTAGGGGGGACGAGGTCCCGAATGCTAGTGCACATTGTGAAGGAGTTTTGGAAATTTTGCCTGGACCGCAAAATCTCTGTTGTGGCGGAGTACCTTCCCGGGAAGTTCAATCAGGTGGCGGATTGGAACTCCTGTTTCCTTCGCGACTACAGCGACTGGAGACTTCTTCCCTCGCTGCTTGCGCGGATCATGGATATGCGAGGCCCCTGCCAGATAGATCTGTTTGCCTCACGCCTCAATGCCTAACTTCCCCGGTTCTTCAGCTGGAGACCAGACCCAATGGCGATGGGGACGGATGTGTTCCTTCAGCATTGGGGACAACAGAGGAATTATGCTTTTCCTCCGTTTGCATTGATACCGAGAGTGGCGGCCTTTGTCCGGCGCCAGAGGGCTTCTCTAGTACTAGTGACCCCGTTTTGGTCGACTCAGTCATGGTTTCCCACACTGTTGGAATTGTCTGTAGACCTTCCATTTCAACTCCCAACTCTCCCGACACTTCTCCAGGATCCAGTGGGGTTGTGCCACCCCTTGATCCGCCGAGAATCAGTTAACATTGATGGTGTGGACGCTCTCCGGAGACACAAGAGCATTGCAGGACTTTCACAGGCGGATGCCGATTTTATGCAACAGGCGTGGACTCCTTCCACCCAGAAGCGATATTCTGCTTCATGGAAACGATGGGTGGGTTGGTGCCTTTCAAAACAGGTGGATCCTGTGGGATCATCTATAACTGAAGTACTGAATTTCTTGTCTGAGTGTGCTGAGTCAGGGCTGGCTTACAGGTCAGTTAATAATTTTGGGTCTGCTATTTCCGCTGGTCACGATCAAGTTGATGGTAAGCCTGTGGGGATGCATCCCCTGGTCTGTAAATTACTTAAAGGGGTTCGAGTGACTAATCCCCCTCGACCTAGGTATTCCATGTTGTGGGATGTTAATAAAGTGCTATCTCTTTAGGAATCTTGGCCTAACAATGTTGATCTTTCCTTGAAGCAGCTTTCTGCCAAGCTTACTATGTTGCTCTGTCTTATTTCCTGTCGAAGGGTGTCGGATGTTAGAGCCTTAGACCTAGCTGGTAGGATGTTTTCCCCACAGGGGGTTTCCTTCATCATCACGAGAAGGACTAAGACCATGTCTAGGTCAGTGGAGTACCCTGCTTTTCCGCACAATAACAAGTTATGTGTTTTACAATGTTTAAAAGTTTATGAAGAACGTACCATGTCTCACAGGGTGGACCCTTTGGGTCAGTTATTGATTTCTGTTCAAAAACCGTTCAAACCTGTCGCTGCTGCTACTCTAGCCAGATGGGTCAGGTGGATTATGTCTGAATCTGGTATTGATGTTTCTGTTTATGGCGCTCACTCCGCTAGAGGAGCGATGGCTTCTAAGGCCTACTTACTAGGGTCCCGATTGGAGGACATTCTTAAAGCAGCATATTGGTCTTCAGACTCAATGTTTAAAGTATTTTATTACAAACCTATTCCTCATGTTTCTGACGGCTGTGATTGATGAGCTTTGAACCAGCATAATCAGAAGCCTCCGGTCCTGCCATAGAATACAAAATTTTCTAGCTATCGCGACAAGAATTTTAGATTCTATTAAGGACACGGAGGCGAGGATTATCCCACCCGTTGGGACAGTTATTCAACTGTAAAGTTGTTTTGATATTATGTTGTTTAACAACTTTATACCCACCCTATGAGAAATGTAGTTGTGGGCTCCTTTTCTCAACCATGTTTTTCTATTATAGGAAATGATTCCAACAAAGGTTGAGTGCCTTCTCCGGATGGAGTTGACGTGCCTTCAGGATGGAAGCAGACGCCTTCGCTGGTTTTGGATTGTTCTCCGTTGAGAACCTATTACAGGAACTGTTAATTTCTCCGTTGACAATTCAAAGACTTTGTTTGTTCTTATGGGACTACTTTGAGCAAAGAAAGAGGAGGCAGGATTAGTGTCTCTCTACTTTGTATGCTTGTTCATGATGTGATTGGACGTTACATTGGAGGCGTGGTTCCAAGCCTCATGGATATTGTAGTTTTTAGGTCTCGCCTGTCGATGCGCATGCGCATCGAGCTTGCGAGACTATTGGGGCTTAACCACTCTTTAACTAACTTGCAAGGAATCGTGGCGATTCCTTGCAGTGCCCGTGACTTTTAAGCTCAATGCGCATGTGCATTGAGCTTAAAAGCGCGTGCACATCAGTTCCCTCAGCCGCACTCCAGGCCCCTGCTGTTTTCACACCCTCTCCCCGCTCCGCCCCCTCCCCTGCCCGCCGTGTCGCATTTCTCCTACCCTCTCCCCTTATCTGCCTTTCCCTCCGTCTTGTTTTTTTTTTTACCCGCTCCGCCCCCTCCCCTGCCCGCCGTGTCGCATTTCTTTTCTCCTCTTTGCTTCTCCAGTCACTCCACCCCCGTCATGGACTGGGGGATGCCGCAGGCCATATTTCTGAGTAAAGCATCTTGTTTGGGCCTTCACTATTCTCAATCCCTTTTATATTTATATGTGCCCGCTTGCACTTAGAACATGTACTATTTACTTTTTATATGAAAGGTGCGATACCCTGCCAGATATTTGTACCGTAATCAGCCCTCCTCCAAAGACTTGTTTACAGTGCTGCCAGCCTATCACGTGCCCGCCACCTCAGACTTCAAGGAAAGGCTGCCGCTCCGCCGCCCGCCGCATCAGTCGTCAAAGGAATGCTCCCCACCCCCCGCAAAGCTTTTTTCACTGCCGGTTTCACTGCCCCTCACTCACACCCCATCCCCATATGCTCCTTTCCCCCATCCCTCCCACTCGCTGGCTCCCTTGCCCCCCCCCACCAGGCTCTCAATACTTGTTTAGTTTTGTTATGTGCGCCTTGCTAAACTTTTTCAACCACACTGGCATGCCGCGTTTCAGCTGGAACAGTGTCTGCCGCGTGCCTTTCTTATAGTGTGGCTCAACAAATATATTTTTTTTAATTATACTTTGTTATGCAGGGGCATACCATGCTTGATCTTAATGGCGGCAGCTCGCGTTTCTTTAGCTACACAATGTTTACTTTCTGAAACGGATGGAATCGTGCCACCTGAAGATGGCGGCTCTTCTCGGCAGGCTACTATATATGCGATTATGTAATTGCTCATAAGCTTGAAGGGTTTCATGGCGCTAATCAACACTTCCGGTGTATAAATAATTTGTCGATGTTATATGCCCTGTTTTCCGCTCTACAATCACATAACTTCCTCTTTCGCCTCTCTTGGTGAGACCTTGACTTCCTGTTGTATCAGCTTTGCATGTATTCTACTTTTTTTTTCTTTTCATAGACTCAACATACAGCGACACTGCAAGGGCATCTGTGGCTTTACTGACCAAAAGAAAAAAATCTTGTATCCTCCCCATCAAGCTTGACACGCTTGTACACTATCCTTTACTCCCATTTGATTCCTGCTTCAAACAATTAACCACCCCTGTTTCAGCCTGTCTTTTGTGCCCCTTTTGACGAACTTGTCAGAATTTTCACCATGGACCTTTGACCCTACTTCACTACGCCCTTCTCACCTATACTGTACAAAACGCTGCCCTGCGACTGTGAAGCAGATTATCCCATCCAGCCCTTAGCAAACGTTTTTTTCTGATTGGAGTTTTTTTCTAACAGGAGAGCCAAGAAAGGCGTGCAACGCTCATTGGGCTGGAATAGTTTTACCCCCCTCCCCCGTCATGGACTAGGGGATGCTGCAGGCCATATTTCTGAGTAAAGCATCTTGTCTTTGGTTTTGTCCAATCTTGTCCAGACGGTCACGCCTAGTATTTTTTTGCAACTATCTTTTCTCCTAAAACATTAATATGCAGGATTGCTGAGGGGTCTCCCCTGTCAGTCCTCGTGGTTGTTTTTTGTGAAGCCCCTGCAAGAAATGGCCATAAAACAATTGGCTGTTTCAGTTGTCTAGAAACACCACAGATTCTGCTTGACCTGGGCGTGCTCCATGACTTGCAAGTGGAACTTCACAGACAACTACATCAAAAAAAAGCATTTGCAATGCCATAGGTCTCGCATTTGCTAGAGTTTAACCTATTGGCATTGTAAATGACAATGCCTTTTATTTATGTTTTAAAAACCAACACATAAATAAAAGACATTGCCATTTACAATGCCAACCCACTCTCTCTCCCAGCACAGCAATATCAAAAAACCCCAGCCGACAGTGCAATAGGTCTCGCAGCATTTGAGTTAGAGCTTTTAGAAATGTTTATGGCTTTTTTTATTTGTAATTCTTTAGCATTGGCTACAGGAAACAAAAATGCTAAAGATTTTCAAAAAAAACCCATAAACAATTCTAAAAGCACTAACTCTAATGATGCGAGACCTATTGCATTTCCAATGCTTGTTTACTAATGTAGTTTTACTTTCATTGGCTGCTGTGTTTTGCAGTAAAGAAATGAGAAAGCATAATCCTCGCCTCCGTGTCCTTAATAGAATCTAAAATTCTTGTCACGATAGCTAGAAAATTTTGTAGTGCTCTCTGTCTCCAGGACTCGGTCTAAAGTATCTTCCTTGTTGGGTTTTCATCCTTCTTTACATAGCTGTCCCCCTAGGAATGGCTATTGTGGCTAATCAGAAGACGGGTGTCTTGAAAGGTAGTCAGCACCAGTCTGCATTTTTCCTGGGACATGGAGAGTCTGAAACAAAAATGGTTGCAACACTAGGAACCAACATAGGATGCAGGTGTTAGAATCTTTATCCTCCACTAACCAAGTGAGGTGAGCATAATCAGTAAGGACCAGGAGTTTATGTCCTAAAAGATAGTATTGAGGAGCTTCTATCACCCATTTCATTGCTAAACATTCTTTCTCGATCATTGAGTAGTACTTTTCTCTAGGAATAGGGGGTTTTGAGCACCCTGTAAGTCAGACTGGCACAAGACAGCACCCAGGCCGGCCCTGCCTGGAGGCCTCTGTCTGTGGAACAAAGGTTTTGGTGAAGTCTGGGCAGTGGAGAACTGGCCCCTTACAAATGCAATCCTTCAAGGCTTTGACACTGTTTTCATGGTCTTGCCTCCACACAGATGTATGGGATGGATATTTGTCCATGAGGATTTCTGTGAGGGGATTTGCAATTGCAGAGAAATGGGGATATTAATCTGCGATAGTATCCAATAAACCCTAAAAAGGAACGTATGCCCCTTTTGGTTGTAGGGGTGGGGATCTTTTGGATTGCTTCGATTTTGTCCATTTGTGGCTGTATGAGTCCTGTGTGTATTGTGTATCCTAGGTATTGGATCTTGTCCATAGTTAGCATTGATTTTTTGAGTTTCTGGTTAAGTCTGCTTCTCCTAATGCATCAAAAATAGAAGCGATGTGCAACAGGTGTTCTTCCCAAGTGGGGCTGGATATAACTATACAGTGCCGATAGGTGGTCGCATAGTTCCTATAGGGTGTAAGGATCTTATCCATGAGCTGTTGAAATGTAGCCGGGCCTCTATGTAGAGGGGAGAACTTTAAAGTGGTATAGCCCTGAAGAGGTAGAGAAGACGTGAACTTAGCCTTTCCTAACTGTTCAAAAAGCTCATCAACACGAGGCATGAGATATGTGTTGAATTTGGTGATTTTATTTACTTGCAGAAAGTCAATGCAAAAACGCAGACTGCCATCTGGTTTAGGTACGATTACGCTCGGAGAAAAACAGTCATTTGGGGATCGTTCTATTATATTGGACTGTACCATGGCAATTACTTCTTCCTCTACAACCTCCCTTCTGGCGGCTGGTATGCGGTACGGCTTTAACTTTACCACCTGATTGTCCAAGGACACTATGTCATGGTGTACAAGGGGAGTTAGGCCAGGGTTGGTAGAAAAATGGCCTGGATACCTCTCTAATAATTTGAGGAGTTGTTGCTTCTGTGAGGGATTCACAACTGTCCCTATATTAACTACGTTACCCTCGGGTTCTTGACAGAGGAATATCTACTGGGGTGGTGGTATTGACATGCAGTATAGGTACCTGTCCCTTTGTGGGGAGAATTGGCTCTTCCTATTTTTTAGGAGGTTGACATGATATATTTGTCTACTTCCTGAACGTAGGGGTAGAACCACACTATAGGTAACAGGGGTTACTTTTTTTCTATAACGAAGGGTCCCTGCCACAGGGTCAAGAGTTTACTGTCTGTGGATAAGAGTATTAGGAGAACTTTGTCCCCTTTTTCAAACTCTCTTAGACAACTTCACAAACATAATTTTTTTGGGGGGGGTTCTTGTGCTTCTTCCATATGATCATGTACTAAGTGCCATAACTGAGACAGGGTAACATATACAGGGGGTAGTGGTGGCACAGACAGTAGCACAAGTTCGTGCTATATAAAACTTTATAAATAAATAAATAAACCAGAAGTACAAAGAAGTGTAAAGGTGGGCAACGTGTTGGCAAATTACAAGTAGGAAAAGGAATTAGTTTAGGTGCCAATCAGGGTAACAGAAAGACCCCACTACATTGGGAGTTGAAGCAAGATTCTCTGAAAAGATTGCCGTGTGAAACTTTAGACAGATGTCCCCCAGCACTCACCAATATTACTACAACATTGATTTTTAAAAAGTGAAACACAAGATCAATGTATTCTATCGATTGCTCAAATCACAGGATATGACAATATTTGGATTTGTACTGGGGTTCTCTCAAATGTAATAATTAGTGTGACATTTATTCAATAAATACTGTACATATATTCATACAAGAAAAATATATTTTCAAAAACATTTCATGTTTATACAGTTCTTTTTTCAAGGTCCAGTTCTTGTTGCTGAAAGAACAGAATAGCACTGTGAAATAGAGACATGACAGCCGACACGTGTTTCATTACATTTGTAACTTCTTCAAGGCTGCAATAATAGTAATAGCATTCATGAATAATTGATTTAAGGGACATTTAGTAAATACATATGAATCAACCCAGTACCGCTTTATACAAATCCAAATATTGTCATATCATGTGATTTGAGCGATCGATAGAATACATAGATCTTGTGTTTCAATTTTTTAAAATCAATGTTGTAGTAATATTGTTGAGTGCCGGGGTACATCGTCTGTCTAAACTGAGACAGGGTGCTTTTCAGATTTTCTACATAGTCAAACAAAAATCTTTCCCTCCTCCTCCTCCTCACTTTCCCATTGCTCTACCGCCATTTCCAGGAAAGATTGTGGTTTCCTTTTGCATACTAGCAGAAAAGGGGAGAAGCCAGTGGGTCGCTGTTCATGCGATCGTATTGCAAAGAGGATTACAGGTAACCGTCTATCCTAGTCCTTCCCTGTCTCTGAGATGACCTTATGCAGCATGTTTTTGATGGTTTGTTGTACTGCTCCACTAGACCATCAGTCTGGGGGTTGTATACAGAGGTTCTAATTTGTTGGATCCCTAACACCTAACAGATGTAGGACATGAGACGGGATATGAAAGGGGTTCCCTGATCTGTTAATATTTCTGCTGGAAACGCAACTACTGAAAAAAAAGAGATCGTGGCCTGGGCAACGTTGGTAGTGGTAAAGCTAGTCAGAGGGACGGCTTCTTGGTATCGATTGGCATAGTCTATCAGGACCAAAATATAACGGTGACCCCTACCTGCTCTGGCTCTTGTACTTGTGCTCTTTCCCAGGCATATTTTAGCGTGCCATCATCTCGTTGGGCAGCTCGAAAACTCATCTGGTTAGTCCCGCTTCTTCCTGGGGTTGAGAGGATAAAAGCAGGTTGTGACATCTGTGCACGGTTATATGCCCTATTCACTTGCCTTTTTTCTTGTTTTGATTTCTTTCGTATGTCACCTTATCTTGTTTCTTCTATCTCACTCCCGCTAAAGGGACCTTCCTGTAACCATGCTTTGGTGGCACTTTTGGCGCTTTCTAAGTACTGTTCGAACTGGGGATGATCTGTGCCTATTATTACTGACTCTGGTAATGAAGGTAAGACTCCAACACTTCTTAGATGGGGGTCATTCTCTACATCTAGGAAGACTTCAGCTATTGGGTAGATTTTTGAGTCTCCATGTACACAGGTAACACACACCTGTTTGCCCTCCCTTATATGAGGTCCTGATATTAACTTTTGGTCGACAAAACATCATCCGGTATCTAATAGGGATTGTTGAGTTTTCCCATCTACGTATACCTTCTTCCTATATTGGCTTAGTGGCTTCCCTAGTATGCTCCACCTCCATTGGCTCAGTAGCTGGTGTTTTGTGCTGGCACTGTCTGGCTATGTACCCCCATTCCGCACAGTGATAACATTGTGGGCCCTGACCAGTGGGTATAGTCGGGCGTGGGGGGAGGGGCGGGCGTTACTTGAGGTTTATTCTCTGTACAGGTCATTCCCCAGGTTAGAGTAAAGGAGGGATTTGCAGAGTTAGCCTTAAACTCAGGAGACCTGTGTAAGGAGCATGCAAGCTCCACCGCTGTTGCAGCTGTAAGATTAGGGTGATTAGGGTGTTGTTTTACCCAGTTATGTTCACTGATAGGTAAGGCCTTGAGGAACTGTTCTAGATATTTTCTCTGTTAATTCTTCTATACTAGAGGTGTGGGATGACAACAACCTATTGCCTAGGTCCCTGATCCTATAATAAAGGGCTCTCGGATTAATCCTCGTGACCCATCTTTTTTTCCTGAACTTGGTCCTGTAATATTCCGGGTCACACCCTAATCTTTCTAATATGGCTTTCTTCATATCGACATAGGCTGTAGTACCTGCTGGGCTGGCTACCTGGTAGGCGTCTTGCAGCTCACCAGACAGTACAGAAACTGTATACTGGCCCCACTACTCCGGAGGCCAGGCTGCTGTAGTAGCTACTCCCTCAAATTTTATGAAAAAATAGTCTGGGTTGTCCTGCTCTTGATCCTTACATAAGAATGTTCCTGGGGCATTGGGTCTGACTCTCGCTGTAACTATGGTGTCTGTTAACCTCAGGATGGCAGTGTCTTGAACCTGTTGGTTGTTAGTAATGAGCTCAGCTTGGCCTTTTAGGGCTTCTTGTAATGCCTCCCGATCTCTTTGAGCCGTCTGTGCCTGTTGCTCCATTTCTAACTGTAAGTGTCTCTGCTCCTCGGTTAATTGGGTTATTATCTCTTGGAGGGAACTCTGTGCAGAACAGCAGTGGCTCCTCTGGTTTCTCCCCTCTGGCATCTCTGGGACAGTGAGCTACTCCCTCCGAGTTGCGGGTTGGTTCGGCAGGGAAGTCATCCAACTCCGTGCCTTCTGGTTTCGCTGACGTCCCACCCAGACTCTGAACACTTGCCTTTTCCTCTTCGGCCTCTTCTGGTTCCTCTGTGCATCTTCTCTCCTTTGCGCTGGTCACCTCCTCCTTCTCGTCCGATTCCCGAGGGGATCTCTTCCGGTTTTCCTCACTATTCCTTTGACGTCCAAAGGGGCATGGCCACTCATCCGCTCCCTTTCCAGTTCAGCTCCAATCACAGTGGCCTGCTGTTTGATCTTACAACGACAGGTCTCCTGGAAGTTTACATGTAACAGGCGAGGGAAGGATACCAAAACAATTCTGGTATGTTTACTGTCTGGGTGTTTAACCCCTTCCATGTGGCCGCGATTCTGCGCCTGTGCGGTGAAATCGCAAGTGGGAGGGTTCATGACGGCCGTCATCAGCACACGAGCGCCGTAGTGCATGACGGCTGGGGGCCGTCATCAGCATGCAAGGGGTTAAAAGACAGATTTTGTTCTACCAGACTGCTGTCTGCAGACTACAAGGACTGGCACAAACTGGATTATGGTGTTAGATGTGGGAGGACACTGTGATTAACATGGTACACTCCTCACACACCGACAGCCCTCAGAGCCCATGTTTAGTGTGGCCGAAAACTTCCACCTTCTTAAAAATACCCAAAGTAGGTAGGATTAGCCTCGGGAACCTGTACCCTGTTGGTTAGGGCGTACCCAGGGGTCATTCCCACCCACCAGCACAAGCCAGGCACAAATGTAGCACCTTCAGGCACCCATTGAAGAACACTCTCTGGACCTGAGAACAGCAGTAGAAGGACTGCAGAAGAAGGGTGCAGTCTGTACCTTGAGAAGAAACCTGAAGTCTGGATCTGCTCTCCCTCCTGAGCCCAGGACAAAGAAGCAGACTCCAATAGTCATACAGATAGCATTCTGTTAAAGCCACAAGAACACAACAAGCTACAAGAGATCCTTTCTTGCAAATTTCCAGCTGAGTAAATACTTTCCACATTGCCTCTAAGTTTAGCCTGACTGCTTTGTGTTAAGCACAGGTTTATTTAGTGAATTTGTAGTTCACCCAGACATGAATTGTGGTTATTGTTGAGGTAGGTTCTCAACCCCCTCAACTAATACTCAGAACTTCTTTGAGGGTGGCTAACATTTCAATTATCCTTTACAGGCTGTTCTCCAGGCAAATCCTTTGTGTAGTGGGAGGCTTCGCACTGCAGTGGTTCTATCACAAGCTTGGAGCACCCGCAACAGAGGCCCTAAAGAGGTTTCAGAGTCATCTTTCACCTAGGCCATCCACCAAATGGCAGTGCTCAGGAAGACTAATCAGCAGCTCTTTGCAAACCAAAAGGCTCATAGAATTTCCACCTGCAGCCCTGTCTCCATTCATCATTTCAGTGTCTGTGCCTTCTCCCGCAGCTGCAGGTAGGCAAGCAATACACTTCCACTGTCTGAGAGCGCCCTCCTCATCCTCCATCTTGAGCTACACAGGGCTTATCCAAATGCATCCCACTGGTCTTCATTAATCTGTCTCACTCACACCATGTATGTGTTAGTGGAGAAGTGTGGCTCAATGGTTAGAGCGGCAGACCCTGATGCAGAGGTCTAGCCCGGGACCAGGGTTCAATTCCCGCCTCGGCGGGTCTTGGGCTCAATTTCCTCGGACTTGATAATTCTCGCCTCGGTGCCTATTCTAATCATGGGTCCCACTCTGCAACTGTGGGCAATAGCTTGCTTAATCTCCACAACGGCCCCAACAACGCTAGTATGCCTGGCTTCACTTTGGGGGTGCCCAAGAGTGGACACATCACAGGGAAAAGTCAGGAAGGGTTCCACAGCGGTATGCGTACAAGCGCCGAGATACCCTCATGGGGTCGATTCGTGCGCTATACAAGTACTACTACATTTACATTTACACTTGTTACATAGAAGCACGCTTAACACACATTAGGGATGTCAGTGCAAGGGTCTGAGCATGAACAGTGACTCAGAACTTTGCCCAAGTGGGCCATTGGACCTTTCCCCGCGTGATTTAGGTAAATATGTCTGCTCACACTAAAATTCTATTAACCACAGCAGGCTGCCATCACTGCTCCATGTACTACACTCATGAAAGAGACACAGTGCACTGGCAGTCCTGATGCTGTGACCCTTCACACCTCCCGCCCAGGACCTCTCATAGTCCGGAGCAGGATTGGGCCTCTGAGCACATGCTCCCCTGACTATGATGCTAGGGACAAAATGAAAAGTCAGGGTACCAGATACACATGCAGTTGGGCACTCAGGGCAGGGGCATACGCTAATATACTATGCATGAGGCAACCCTGTGGCAGCAGCAATCCTAGAGTGGAGCCATACTCTTACCATTTCTTATGGTGCTGGGCTTGAATAGTGGCTCGCTGTAGTTCTGGGGCACCGTTTGCTTTACAGCTCTGGGCTAACGCTGATCTCCATCCAGTGCTTAATTCATTAAGAGCATACGTTTAGGGGGGCAAAGCCTTTCCTAGTAGCCTGCCGCTAGAGTTGCAGAATACCGAGGCGGCATAACCTTGGGTCCACCTCATGCATCACTTGTCCACCACCCTACACTTCCAGTCTCTGCACTTCACTCTTGCACTTTCCATTTCATCTCTGTTTCCCAACGTTCTCACTGTGTACTCATATTTCTTTTGCTCCTCCTTTCTCCTTTCTCCTTTTCTCTCTTGGTGTGGATCAAAGACTGATGATGATGAACAGGTCCATGTCCCCAAAACGGATGCCAGAGCACAGCATCCGCGATCGAATCACCGACATAAACGAAGTACTCGAGCAATTTCTTTAGCATAATAATATATTTCCTTTATCCAAGTCTTCTTCACGACTCTGGATTTTTTTCAAATTTCAAAAGCTTTATTCGACAGATTGTCATAAAAGCAACGCACAATACATCACAATACTATACACTATAAATAATACATAACATCTTATGTATTCTGGAACGTCCTTTACGGAATTGAGTTCACTGTAAACTCATAAAGCAAATGACCTTCTATGCCCTTTTTTGCTGGAGTGTGATGGCGCAATGGCTGCTGGGAAGCAAATGGACAAGGTCTCCGAAGGTTTTGACGCAGGGCTGGCACAGGAAGCTTACTCTGTCAAATGGTACTTCAAGAAGAATTTATTGGAGCTGCAATTACATGTTGTTTTAGCAGAACAGCATTACCCGTCATTGCATTTCCCACAAATCATTGCTGTAGACACCTCGGGTTCTCAGCATACATCCCATTAGTACCAAAACTGCTGTGCAAAACCGTCGCTAAAGACTGGCCAATGGATGCGAGGGATGTGCAGGGAGAGAAGGCGAGCTGGGTGAATATGCCACGGGAAAATGTAATTAAAGTGAATTAAATGAGATCCACGAGGGCTCCACTGCTGAGTAGGGAAGGAAATCAATATTCCTACCTCCCAACAATGGCCCTTTTATGTGGTGGAAAGGATTGGCAGCTGTAGCATAAGACGCCGGTACAGTTGTCGACTGCACTGTGCAGAACCGTGCCATATAAGGTTTCCATTGCAGGATATGAGACATTTAATATGACAATAGTGACAAGCAGAGTTCTGACCTGCACCAACCAAAGAATTCACCTGTTGTGCGGCACGGAGAGAGGGGGGCTCTCTTCTTGGCACTCGTGTGGCACGGACGCATTCCTCGGGCTCGCTACTCTGCCTTTCCCATGGAAACTTCGTGCTAGAATCACAGCTGGCTGCTTCTGAAGTTTACGCATACCTACCAACCAACCACCATTCACAGAAAAAACCTAGGGCCATATTATCAAGAAAGGGCGATACATTATCGCTGCTTTTATCGGCAGGAAACTGCCGCTAAAGCGGCGATAATGGGCTTGGTAATATGCCCTTGTAAATTCCCATAGAAGCCCAGGTTCTGGCGTTAACCTGGGCTTCTATGGGAATTCACAAGGGCATATTATCAAGCCTATTATCGCCACTTTAGCGGCAGTTTCCTGCCGATAAAAGCGGCGATAATGTATCGCCCTTTCTTGATAATATGGCCCCAAGATCCTGCTCAATGCAAAAATAATAATAATAATGATAGCATGGACAGGACACACAGGGGCATATTACCAAGGGGGGCGATAGACAATTATCGCCGATTTAGCGTCCGGTTTCGGCTGCTAAGCGGCGATAATTCTATAGCCCCATTAGCAAGCTGTCGCTACCTGATGTTAGCGACAGCTTTTAGGCGATAGCGAGCGGTTTGGGGTCCGCTTTGCATGTCAGCGATGTTTATCGCTAATGACATGCAAAGTGGGCCTACCCAACACGTTAGCGACTGAAAGCAGTCGATATCCTCACTATCGCCTATTAACAAGGCAGGCGTAGCGTTAGAAATATTCGAGCTAAGTGCGAATATCTTCAAAAACTAACGCCTGCTCAGACCAGTTCTTAGCCATGTTATCCAATGGGAGGTGGATAACATAGCTAAGAGCATTTTGTCGCAAATGCGTGAATATCGCTGTATTCTCAGCGATATTCACGCTATCGCCGGAAAATGTATCGCTTTGGAGATAAACCTTGCTAATAGCAGGTTATCTCAGCGATAATTTCCGGCGATGCTTAGCGATAAAAAAATTGTTGCTAAGCCTAGTTAGCGATAAATATCGCTAATCGTTGGTAATATGCCCCACAGTTTGCATGAGATCTATCGCCGTGGCTACCATCATGGACTTGTTAATCTCATTAATATACAGTGAGCTCTCCATGGCACCCCAAAGTCTCTGCAGGCATTTGTCATCAAACTTTAATTTGGGAATTACGAAGAAAAACATGGTGGCCAATTTTGAGGTGCATTCTGGGAAAAACACACTTTTTTCAATTATAAGGTGTCTCTCCGATTATCCTGCCCTTCATAGAGTATCTCCCGGCATTATCCAGACCTTATAACCAAAGACCTGGAGGGGGTGCTGAGGCTCTCAGAGTTTGATAACAAAGACCTCGAAGGAGCGCAGCGGTTCCCCTGAACCACCACGTAAATATAATAGACACAAATGGGCCAGGTTTGAGGGCTATCCAAAAAGGCAGTGGATTCCATAAAGATTCTTTATTGGAAGACCTTTTTATTCTTTATCAGAAAAACAAACTGGACAACTCGTGTTTCAGAACATGAAGGCCGCTTCATCGGGGCCTCTAACAATAACTACTCAGTACAGATACAATAAACCATGTATATACATTAGATTAGATGTCAAAACGGACAGTAAACATAATCAGATTAAAATTAATAGAATCAAAAGGTAACAGGAACAACATCAAGCAAACATTTGCCATTAGAATCTCAAATGAAAACATCTTTTAGTTACACATTTCTATTTCACACAGCCCACTGTCTCCAAGGATATCTGGAGGGGCTGCCGCACCCCTTGTTCCAGCACCATTGCATCCAAGCAAGCAGCATTTTTATGAGCAGGCTAGAAGCAAACCTATTCCTTCTCATCTGAAATGTCAGTAACTATCGTTGGCATCTGTACTCTCCAGTGCTTACAACCCCAGCAACACTCACAATCATAAACAACTTTAGGGGCAGATGGCTCACTTCCAAACTGCATCATGGGTTGGAGGTATATTTAGGGCTGAAACCACAAGAAAAGTCTGTTTCTGTATTTGGGATTAAGAAGGGTGCTACTTTATAGCCATTCCTGAATCAACATGGTGGAAGCATTGACTCCTTCAGTGCACTGTGATGTCCATTTTACCTTCAGGATCAGTCAAACAATATGGCACCATCGGAGGGCTTCACATTTGCAGTCTCGGGCCTTAGTATGGCAGATGTTCATCACTAGACTTGATTCTTAGAAGATGTAATGACGTAAATATATAAGGCCGGATTCAGAAAGAAAGTCATACATATGCACCTGCAGGTTTTATACTTACATGGGTGAAATTAAACAGCCTTCTTGTATTCACAAAATAATTCTAGGGTAATCCTTGAAAACTGAGATAGTGAGATCTACCCAGACATTCCTCAGGAACAGATTTGTGAATGCGTGCTTATGCTTGTAGGTGGTTTACTTATAAATCGTGCTTCTCCTTCTAGGGACCCAGTTGAAGCCACGAACGGGGTCTTTTGTGGCGCGTATATCTGTCCAAGTGAGTGTTAATGATGCTGAGTCTGCCCACGGAAATAGACCTCCCCAGGGCCAAGCTTCTTTTTGCCAACCTAGGCCTGACAGTAGCCACGAGAGATGAAGCTAGGGAGTGGAGGGGGGGCGGGTCAGATACATCAACTATTCAGGAATGGATAAAAGTCATGGACCTCTACATGGTAGCAGAGAAAGTCACATATAGGGTGCGAGGGTGCCCGAGGAAGTTTGGAAAGATATGGACCCCATGGTTGGAATACTACGGCATAGTACTGGAAGAAGGCATGCCCGAACCATGATATAAAGGCTAGGGTCTGAGCCCCGGACCAAAGGTGGGATTGGGGAACGGTTTTTGGGAGTCATGAAATATGACTAGGCTAGGCAATAAGGGTCAATGTCGTCAAATTTGTGCCACTGGTCGATCATCCTAACATTGTTTTTGTAACACCAGATGTAAACGATTATATACTTGCTGTGTCATGTATTCCCAGAAAATTAATAAAGATACATTATATTAAAAATAATAATAGTGAGTATGTGTTTGAAGGGATGTGGAAGCATCCCCACCAGCATGTGGCATGCTTCATCACTGGGTTCCTCCCCTGTGACAGTGGCATCCAGTGGAACTTGTGAAATGGAATGGGTGGTCCTCTTTATCAGGCCTTCCTTTCACACAGTTAGAATCAAATGCGATGGTCATACCTGAGACCCTCTCATGGTAAAGGTTGACACCTTTTTAGTGCTATATACTTGGCCATTAGGCGTTAGTGCACCCGACATAACTTCAATAAAGGAAATATGATGGAAATGCTCCTGTAGTCAACTAGGGGACACTGCTAACATTTCTTCCATGATGGACATTTCATGGACTCCTAATCCATGTGGTGCAGAGAGGGGTGATTGCAACCTCAGGATGACTGGCAGGAGACGTCTCCTCAAGCATGGATGAAGCCTATGCAGGAAAAATTACTCTACTGAAGGGAAGGCTTTTTGCAAACCAGTATGGCTGCAGGCAGTTTGCTGGGAAGGGCGAAGGTGTCTTTGAAGGCTGCACTGCCTTTGCACCGCCTGAAATGTGTTCATTAGTAAAAAAAAAAAAGCATTTTTGGCCTGTTTATATGAGCGATTCACTGTAATTATGGAAAGTTGCATGCAGATTTGTCAAAGAGGGAGACATTTATTGGGGTTTGTT
The DNA here is from genome assembly GCF_964261635.1 of Lissotriton helveticus. NCBI lineage: Eukaryota > Metazoa > Chordata > Amphibia > Caudata > Salamandridae > Lissotriton > Lissotriton helveticus. The sequence continues at coordinate 589,238,923 of NC_136073.1, forward strand.
TTTTCTTGTATCTTCAACTGAAACGATTGAAATTCTCATGGAAATTTATTGTTAAGTGATAATGTTAAAAACGGTTGCCCAGTCACTACTGGGCACATGGGCATGGATCCAGGGCATAGCCAGATGCCACACTCTGCATCCACCATCTGCCAAAACCTGCACTTCGTACCACTCACTGCATTCGGGTGGGGTAATATAAACAGGCCATCGCCGAAGGAAGCACTGTGATCATAGATCCCCCAAAAGGTCAATGGCTATTCTCTGTGTACAAAATTAACAAAGGAGGGAGGTAGAGCAATTGAAGTAGGATTCTTACTCCACAGACTTATACGCATAAACAAAAGGAATCCTACTAGCAGGAAAGTGTTGCCCAACCAGGTATGGGAGCACTTAGTGTTTTGTAAAATACCCCTCACACACCAAAAGGCCCCTTGGTGTCATGCTTCATCATTGGGGTCTTCGCACCCCTCTAACGGGATGCGGCGTGCTGCGACCTGCGACTACGCGGGAGCACTGATAACGATGACTATGTGTGGTGTGTGTGGTGCAAGTGATAGGGATATTAATGTGAGTGGTGGGTTTTTAGTGAAGAGTTAAAAAGTACCTGGCTCGTGGGTGTCTTGGAATTTTTTTTATTCACAACCCCGAGCTGGCACTACTAAAAGAAGTGAAGTGCGAGGTAGAATCTGTCGTGATTATGGACAGTACCTCATGTGTGCGTCGACATGTTTCGGAGCATGTGCTCCTTCTTCAGGACGGGAGAACAACTTCCCCACCTTACTCACGTTTCACTAGTTTGTAACTCAAAAGTTTTGTGATGGTTAACAAAAAGTGAAAAACATTTTTAGGTGTTTAAAAAGGCTATAATGTGCCTACAGCGGTTTTTGGCTCAGGATACATGCATTCTCATGACCTGAAAAAAGAAAAACATGAAAAAGAAATGGTCACCCTCGTTATGGGTAGTTCAGACCGGTGCAGTCACCTGGAACGAACCATTAGCACAGTTGGCCCTGTAAAAGAAAAAACTCACAAGACATACAACATAGAGAACACGCATGATTGTCTTAAAATTGAATATCAAGGAAGTTTGGGTCATACTTAATAGATACGAGTTGCTTGCTTCATGAGCACTCAAGAACGTCTGGGGGGTGATTGCTACTTTGTGCAATCTAAGTAGAAAAAATATAAATAAAAATAAACGAGTTTTTAATGATCATTTCTTACTCACTTTGTCATAAGGAAAGCCTTGGCTTAGCCTGTGGTATACTCACAAACTGGGGATGAATTGTCCACCGTCTTACCCCACACGCTGCTCCGTTCGTATGGTTATCAGAGGCTACTGTGGGTGGTATTTATACCCGGTGATCTTAATTAGTATGGCCGATAATACCAATCAGGCGGATGCGGTGTTATGCCCAAATAGGGGCTATCCGCCTATTCAATCACCGGTTAAGGGGCTAATTGTAAGTCCTTATAATGCAGATCCGCTAGGACCGGTTAGTGTTGTGACCCCGTGTATGTGCGCGCGCTGCCGCCTATCTTCTCTCCTTAGCGCATGCTCTCTAAGCGTTTCATGTAGCGCGCATGAGCGCTGGGGAGACGCTAGATCAGGCGCATGCGTGCTCATGTATGTTATCCCCCTAGGTATACGGGGGCGGTCTCATCGGTCGGGGAGTTTATTATTTATATAATTCTAGTGCCGATCGCGGTAAAATAGTATTGGGTCTGCTTCACTGTGATATTTACAATTAGTGCTGAATTAAGTATTGGTAAATTGATGACTATGGGCTCAGCTAGACATAGTCAGTAAATGGGGTGTTGTATGTTTTTAACAGCGAACGTGAACCAATAATTATATTTAAAAATGAGACATACGGCACTTGGAATTTTAGGCATACTTGGTAGGCATGAGTATTGTTCTCCAATGAGCATGGAGTGCTGTGGTGTTAATCAACTATGTTCAGTAACATGGTCGTTTATAGACACGGTCGTTTAGGTCTATATTATTAGTTTTTCATAACCCCTTGTTTATCTGGTGATCATGGATATCGCAGTCTGTGAATGTTTTGCACACATGGTTCGTGTTGGCATCATTATTAGTGGGATAGCTGTGCCCAGGGGACGTCATCATTGAGTCCATGGGTGTGTGTGCCCAGACGAAAAACCCATCTTTGTTCCTTTTGGAAAAGACCCTTTTCAGATGGCAATGATTCAATAATTGTCCACCTCAGGTCATTGACACAATGTTGTGTCTCGAGGTAGTGTGTTGCCATCTTAGTAGTGCTTTTCCTGCAACGGACATTACTTTTATGCTCATTCAGCCTCGTTTTGACAGCTCTGGTGGTCATTCCCACGTATTCCAATCCGCATGGGCAGGTTATTAAGTAGACCACGTTCTTGGTATTGCAATTCGTGAAACGTCGTTGTTCCCAAGTGGTGCCATTCCTGAATGTAAGGAGCCTGCTCTTTTGTGTCAGGTGGCAGCTGCTGCAGTTACCACAAGGGAAATGGCCTTTGATCCCAATTGTGTTTGGTCTTGTCTCAATATTGGGTTTTGGTCTTGTATGCACCAAGATGTCTTTTAGGTTTCGCCCCCGGCGGTGTGCATGCATAGGTTTCTCCAGGTTAAGTGAACCACAGTTAAGAATGGCCCAATGTTTGTTTATAATTTTAGACACCTCATTGGACACAGTGGTGTAAGTCGTAACACAAATCAGTCGTCTGTTTTCACTAGTCTCCTGTTGCTTGTCTTCCAAAAGAGCCTCCCTGTGGTTGTTCTTTGCCCTCTTCATGGCTTTCTTGATAATCCTCTGTGGGTATTGCCTCTGTATCAGTTTCTTCTTGAGGTCACAGGCCTGTGACCTGTACTCAGTCAGCTCGGTACAATTGCGTCTTAGTCGTAAAAATTGTCCGTATGGCAAGTTTTCTCTTAGGTGTCTCGGGTGGAAACTGTCATATCTTAAAAGACCGTTCCTCGCCGTGGGTTTAAAGTGAGTAGTGCTTTTAAGTTTCCCACCTTCTGTGTAGACATTGAGATCCAGAAAGACCATGGAGTGATTTGAGACAGTGCTGGTGAATTTCAAAAAGGCATTCTGATTGTTGAGCCATGTTAAGAAATCAACTGCTGACTGATGGTTCCCGTTCCAGATGACGAAAACATCATCAATATACCTTTTCCAGGTGTTGATGTTGCTCCTATATGGGTTGTCTGTGTGCAGTATTTTGTTTATCTCCAGATGGTGGACATAGAGTCCAGCCAGACTAGGAGCAAAAGTACTGCCCATGCTGGTACCATGGCTTTGTAAATAGATTGTTTGTTTGTATTGGAAAAAGTTTTGTTGTAGTGCCAAAGAGATACATTCGAGGACCAGACCCCTTGGTGTTTGGTACTTCCAGGGTGTGGCGAATAGTACTTCCTCGATGATTAGGAGTGTTTCATCGTGTGGCAAGCTCGTGTACAGGCTTTCCACGTCCAAACTCATCAGGAGTTGGTTTGTTGGGTCGAAGTTTCCCCTATTTTTATTGCATCCCCAAAATCCATAAAAACATGACCAATCCGCCTGGTAGACCGATTGTGTGTGGCATTGGTTCTATTCTTGAGCCACTTTCCAAGTTTGCGGATGCTTTTCTACGCCTTTGGTTCAGTCGGCTAATACTTACCTAAAGGACACCAAGTCAGTTCTACAACTACTCGAGGACAGAGACTTCGACCCAACAAACCAACTCCTGATGAGTTTGGACGTGGAAAGCCTGTACACGAGCTTGCCACACGATGAAACACTCCTAATCATCGAGGAAGTACTATTCACCACACCCTGGAAGCGCGCACATACACGGGGCCACAACACTAACCGGTCCTAGCAGATCTGCCTTATAAGGAATTACAATTAGCCCCTTAACCGGTGATTGAATAGGCGGATAGCCCCTATTTGGGCATAACACCGCATCCGCCTGATTGGTATTATCGGCCATACTAATTAAGATCACAGGTATAAATACCACCCACAGTAGCCTCTGACAACCATATGAACGGAGCAGCGTGTGGGGTAAGACGGTGGACAATTCGTCCCCAGTTTGTGAGTATACCGCAGGCTAAACCAAGGCTTTCCTTATGACAAAGTGAGTAAGAAATGATCATTAAAAACTCGTTTATTTTTATTTATAATTTTTCTACTTAGATTGCACAAAGTAGCAATCACCCCCCAGACGTTCTTGAGTGCTCATGAAGCAAGCAACTCGTATCTATTAAGTATGACCCAAACTTCCTTGATATTCAATTTTAAGACAATCATGCGTGTTCTTTATGTTGTATGTCTTGTGAGTTTTTTTTTTTACTGGGCCAACTGTGCTAATGGTTCGTTCCAGGTGACTGCACCTGTCTGAACTACCCATAACGAGGGTGACCATTTCTTTTTCATGTTTTTCTTTTTTCAGGTCATGCGAATGCATGTATCCTGAGCCAAAAACCGCTGTAGGCACATTATAGCCTTTTTAAACACTTAAAAATGTTTTTCACTTTTTGTTAACCATCACAAAACTTTTGAGTTACAAGCTAGTGAAACGTGAGTAAGGTGGGGAAGTTGTGCTACCGTCCTGAAGAAGGAGCACATGCTCCGAAACATGTCGATGCACACATGACGTACTGTCCATAATCACAACAGATTCTACCTCGCACTTCACTTCTTTTAGTAGTGCCAGCTCGGGGTTGTGAATAAAATGTTCTCCAAGACACCCACGAGCCAGGTACTTTTTAACTCTTCACTAAAAACCCACCACTCACATTAATATCCCTATCACTTGCACCACACACTCCACACATAGTCATCGTTATCAGTGCTCCCGCGTAGTCACAGGTCGCAGCACGCCGCATCCCGTTAGAGGGGTGCGAAGACCTCAATGATGAAGCATGACACCAAGGGGCCTTTTGGTGTGTGAGGGGTATTCTCTGTGTACCCTGGTGTCGCCAAAGGCCACAGCCAGAACCTAGATCTTGTGAAACATTGCCGAAGGCTGATCCTTGAGACTCGGAGTGCTGGGGAATGGGGTTTTGGGGGGGGTTGGGAGGGCGGCCGACCAGCGGGAGGCCTGCCACCCCCGGGGGTCGTTGGGGCCCGGAGGGAGGGGGGGATCAGGAGTCCACAGGGGTGGTGTAGCCTTGGGCTTCTTGGGCTGGTCCTGGGTGGTTGGGCTCCCTTTGGGCTGGGTATTGGGCTGGTTGGGCTGGGGATGTTTATAACCGGCCATTTTGGGTCACCACCCACCATTTTGGTGGCAGTGACCCAGCAGCCAGAGGGGGACCCTGGTCACGAGTTTTGTCACGGGGGATAGTGCATTTTAGCCTGGTGTCTGGCGTTTTAGTGGGGATACTGGTGGTGCATAGTTGGATCAGCTACATACCGGCGTTTTGAGTGCTTCGCGGCAGGGTTTGCTGATGCGGAGGAATGGCACATGGAGATGACTCCTGAGTCTTGGAGGTCTTGCGCTTGCTACGGGAGGCGGGGCGGCTCAATTTGGTCCGTCCGGAAGTTCAGGTGAGGCCGCCGCGGCGCGCTGCCAACTGCGCCGCGGCAGCTGTGGTGGCCTGCGAGCCCCGGAGGGCTTGCGGTGCTGGTGGGAGGGGCGGGTGCGGCCCCGAGGGCGGCAGGCGTGGTTGGGCGGGCCAGGCAACGAGTGGGAAGAGGAGGGGCGGGGGGAAAAGAAGGCTGCGCAGGCTAATGCCGCGCTCGCGTTTGTGGAGGTCGCAGGGGGCAGGGAGGCTGGTGCAGCGGTGCTGCAGGGCGGGAGGGGGGAGAGGCTGCGCAGCAACCGGTGGAGGGGCGGGAGGGTGACAGGCCGAGGGAGAGACTGGGAGCAGGGGAGCCAGCAGGGGGAGGGCAGGGGGAGCACGGGGGGTGGGGGTGGGGTTTCTCCAGTCTTAATTGAGGAGTATGACCTGGAGGTGGAGAGGGAGGAGGTGGGGGGCAGGGGGGGACTGATTTGGATTGGGGTCCATCGTTGGGGGAGGAGGGGGACGTGGTGGGCCCTAGCAGGTCGCCGCCCCCGGCGAGGAGGCGAGGAGAGAAGGGGAGGGGGAGTGGAGGAGAGGGGCTTTGGGGGGAGGCCAGTAGAGGAGACGGGGAGGGGGCCACGTGGGGGGGACCGGGTGAGAGCGGGGGAGAGGGGGGGCGGGGTGTTATGGGGTGGGGATGGGGGCATTGGGTGGGTGGCTGAGTTGGGGGGGCCCGGCCTGGGAGGGGTGGGGGACCCGCGGCAGGCGCCCTGGGGGGATTGGGGTGGGGGGGTATGGCGGAAGCCGGGGGTGGCAGGAGAGGCCAGAAAAGAGGGGGGCACTCCGTGGGGTGGGGGAGGGGGGTCACTGAGGGGTGGGGGAGGTGTTTTTTTAGAGGGGGGACAAGGGGGGGGGTTTCCCCAGCATGTTGGACTCCACAATTTTTTTTTTCTTGGCAGGAGCGGTGGGAGAGGCGCTCGGGTGAGCAGCTTGCGGCACCAGTCCACCGAGAGGATGGGCCGGCTCTGCCTGGTACGGGCGGTCGCGCTCCAGTGAGGGACCCGGCAGGAGAGCGCGTCAGATGGTGGGGCAACAGGTCCCCGCCCGCACCCCCCTGAAGGGTCGAGACGGCCGCCGGGAGTGGAGGAGCGCGCGGCGAGGTGGACAATACCGCACACGGGTCATGCTTGGTGGATGAGAGGAGAGTGAGTGGGGATTTGGATGGGTTGATGCGGGTGTGTAGGGAGAAGGAGGGTCTGAGTCGAGTGGAGGACATGGAGAGCGAGCAGGAATGACACGGGGATGGGGATGGAGAGTCTGAGGAGAAGGGGGAGATTAGGGATGGGGGGTCAGTAATGCTGTTGGCAGTGTATTGCAGGTTCGACCGCGGCTGGATGCGCCCAGAGTGACGGCCCCCTCAGCTCAACTGGTTAGGCGGCAGGATCCAGTGCGGACGCTGGCCTTGACACCAGGTAAGGTGGGACACGGAGCGGGGAGTGGTTTGGGCAGGAAGCGCAGCGCGCAGGTCTCGGTGGGGACGGAGGCCAGGGGTGAGGACTTGGTGCGGCTGGTAAAAGGGCACTATGTGACAGATGCGGGGGTGGGCACGGACGGGGCGGCTCCGTCGGGGACGGTGGAGGCGACGGGAGCCGGGGCGGCTGGCGATGGAGGCGCAGCGGCGGGAAGTGCGTCGACGGACGGGGCGGTCGCCGGGGGAAAGGAGAGTTGCGTGGTGCCGGTGCGTAAGCTCCCTTACATGGGGGTGACCAAGCCTCTGGGGGCCCATCTCTCCCTAGCGACGAAGGAGAAGATCTGGAAGGGGGAGTACGTGGAGATGTTGAAGCTCCTGCAACGGGAGCTCACGGCCAAGGAGGGGTCTAAGGAGGAGGAACAGGAATTGGCCAGGCACCCCAAGGTACCGCTGACGATTGACAATTGGTCGGCGGCATTCCTTATATACACTAGCGTATACTGCGAGAAGTATCTGGACAGGTCCGTAGCGTTGTTCAAATATATGGATGTGGTCCGGAGGACGCATGTGACTTATGGCGGCTACGCTTGGTCACATTATGATGAGGAGTTACGGGCGCGGATGGCGGCGGACCCGGATGCAAAGTGGGGTGAACTGGACTCCGATTTGTATCAGCAGACGATGGGCGGGGCGAAGTTCGGTCGCACAGTGTATACGGCGAGCGGTTTGCTGCTCGTGCCGACCCCCTTTTCATCCCGCCCCACCCGTGGGGGGGTAGGGCAGGGTGAGAGATCAGGGCAGAAGGCAGTCGGAGCTTGTTGGAATTTCAACAAGGGGTCATGTGGCCGGCAGTCATGCCGCTTTAGGCACGAATGCTCCAAATGCGGTAGAAGGCACCCAGTGGTGCGCTGCTGGGGAGTCGGCGATCCTTCGGGGCAACAGCACGTGGCGACGGGACAGCAGCACCAAGCGTCGGGCAACCAAGCCGGGGGACGGGGGGAGGCAGGGGGGGCAGGGGCTATGGGAAAAGGCTTGTACGCCGGTTAGGCTGGACAGGCTAGAGTCCTTGCTGGCGGCATACCCGCGGGCGGACGATGCGGCCGTGTTGCGACGGGGTTTCTGGGAGGGTTTCCGGTTAGGGTACGAGGGGCCGTGTATTGCGCATTGGGCGGACAACTTGAAGTCGGTGCATGAGCGAAAAGGTGTGGTGCGGGAGAAGTTGTTCAAGGAAGTGAAGGAGGGCCGGATGGTCGGCCCCTTCGCGGAGCCGCCGTTGTCGAACCTGATCATATCCCCGATTGGGGTGGTCCCCAAGAAGGAACAGTTCCGGCTGATACAGCACCTGTCGTGGCCTATGGGGTCGTCGGTGAACGATTTCATCTCAGCGGACCTCGCGTCAGTCTCGTATTCGTCGGTGGATGTGGCGTGGAAGATTGTGGCGGCAGTGGGGCCGGGGGCGCTGATGGCGAAGTGTGACATCAAGTCGGCTTTCAGGTTGCTCCCGGTGCACCCAGAGGATCACCAGTTGTTGGGTATCCAATTTGACGGGAGCATATTTGTGGACAAGGCGCTGCCGATGGGGTGCTCGATTTCTTGTGCATTGTTCGAGCGTTTCAGCTCCTTCCTGCAGTGGGCTTTTTCCTGGCGGACAAGCTCTGAGACTGTGACGCACTATTTGGATGATTTCTTTTTGGTGGGACGGCCCGGTTCGACAGATTGTCAGCAGCAGCTGCACAATTTCCAGGAATTAATGGGTCACCTGGGGGTTCCCCTGGTGCCAGAGAAGACGCACGGTCCCAGTATGGTGCTGTCATTTTTAGGCATAGAGCTCGACTCCGCAGCCCTGGAAGCACGCCTACCGGAAGAAAAAAGGACGACTATGCTGGCGTTGGTGAACGGCATGTTGGAAAGGCGGAAGGTGATGGTGCGGGAAGTGCAAGTGTTGTTCGGACACCTCAATTTTGCCTGTCGGGTGGTGCGCGTGGGGGGGATGTTCTGTCGGCGGGGACGAAGGAGGATTTGCGGATGTGGATGGCTTTTCTGAGGTGGTTCAATGGGGTGCCTATGGCGCCCCCGGAGGACTCGGAGTGGGACGTCACGATGTATTCCGACGCGGCGGGTGTTGGTGGTTTCAGTTTGTACTGGGCGGGTCGCTGGTGCGCGGAACAGTGGCCACCGCAGTGGCAGGATGGGGGCCGCAGCATCGCTTTTTTGGAATTGTTCCCTTTGGTGGTGGCGGTGTCGGTTTGGGCCCGGGAGCTGGCCCATAAGCGGGTCTTGTTCCGGGTGGACAACATGTCGGTGGTGCAGTTGGTGAACAGGCAATCGGCCCGGGACCCCCAAGTGCTGAAACTGATGAGGGTGTTTGTCTTTCGCTGTCTCGAGCATGACATTTTGTTTCAGGCCAGACATGTGCCTGGGGTGGACAATGACATTGCGGATGCTTTGTCTCGTTCACAGTGGCAGAGGTTCCATGGGCTAGCCACGGGGGCGGAGGAGACCAAGACGCCGGTGCCGAGGGAGCTGTGGTCGGTAGGAGACGCAGGGTCATTCAACTGGTGAGGGCGTCGGTGGCTGCATCCACTTGGAAGGCGTATGTACAGGCTTGGGAGGAATTTCGGCAGTCTGGAGTGGTAAGGCAAGGGGGCCGATGGCAGCGGGAGGAGCAGGTGGTGCGTTTCATGTTGGCTTTGATGGATAAGGGTTTGTCAAGGGTGACGATTGCAGGGAAGTTGTCGGCCGTGGCGTTCATGGGGAAGATGTGGTGGGTGTATGCGCCGTCGGCGGGAGAGTTGGGGGCGCGGTTGTTGGAAGGCTGGGCGCGAGAGAAACGCACGCGGGTGAGTCAGAGGCGGCCCATTGCGAAGGAGATGTTGGGGGGCCTACTACGGGTGTTGACATCAGTGTGCCGCGATGGGGGGGAGACGGTGTTGTTTTCTACGCTCTTGTCGTGGCTGTTCTTTGGGGCTTTCCGGATTTCTGAATTGGTGGGGCTGAAAGGAGGGCGGGGGGGTGCTCTGGGAGGATGTTGAAGTACAGGCGCAGGAGGTGGCGGTACGCTTGCGGCGCTCCAAGACAGACCAGCGAGGGGTGGGGACATGGGTGGTGTTGGGGCCGGGGAGGCTGGAAGGGGTGTGCCCGGCGGCGTGGGGCAGGCGTTTGGCGGCCGGGCGGAAGACTTCTGAGGGGGAAGTTTTTGGTCGCGGTGCGAACGGATAGGTGACAGCGGGTCAGGTGCTGTGGGTCCTGCGGCATGATCTACGGTGCGTGGGTGAGGAGTCCAAGGCGTTCGGGACGCATTCTTTTAGAATAGGGGCGGCGACGGATGCGGCGCATCAGGGATGGGGGCGGTGGACATCAAACGACTGGGGAGGTGGAAGTCGGATTGTTACAGGACGTATATATGGTTGCAGGGGGTAGGTGGGACGCGGTGAAAGGCACGTTTTCCGCTCTCTTACATATGTGTCTTTGCAGGTGCTGTGGCGGGACCGGCTGCGACGGTGGTGCAGATATACATTGTGGGGCATTCATTTGTTAGAAGAGCGGAAAGGGCGGAGTGGGACAGCCACCAGAATTTGAATTTGGACTTGGACGACAGATTGTTTAGATGCCATTGGTGGGGTAAAGGGGGGATGCGTTGGCACAAATTGATGCCTGTGTTGAACAATGTGGTTCGGGGGGGGGTGTCCGGATGTAGTGATCATTCATGTGGGGGAGAATGATTTGGTTGTGTGCAAGGGACTAGCGCTGGTGAAGCAAATGAAACGGGACCTGTTGGAGATACGGCAGAAGTGGGCGGGATGTCATGTGATATGGTCCGAATGTATTCCTAGGAGGGTCTGGTGGGGGGGCAGAGCATCCAGGGGCTATAGACAGGGCACGGAGGAAAATGAACAGGGAGATGAAGGAATTTTGCACGAATAAAGGGATAGGGCGCATGCAGCATCCGGAATTGAGGTACGGGTGGTGTATTTTTTCAGAGAGGACGGGGTTCACTTGTCCCGTTACGGGATGGAACTGTATATCGTCCAGCTCAAGGAGGCCCTGGATGCAGCTTTGGGGTTGCGCAGGTATCCAAAAGGAGGGGATTCCTATGGGGGGGTCGAAGGTCACTAGGTTCCTTTCGAGTGGCGCTTTTCCTAGAGATAAAGGGGGGGTAAGGGTAGGAGGCCTGGGCTTGTTGGATAAAGGGTGGGGATCGCAGAGGTCAAGGAATATTTAAGTCGGTAAGGAGGCATGTTGCAGGTGGTATGCTGTAGAGATGTTGTGGGTGTTGTGTTATGTTGAAATGGGGGGAAATCATTTAGGGGAGGGGGGTTGGTCGGGTACTTCTTATTTAGTGAGGTCTAGTTTTGTTCGGCACAGGCCAAGGTTTGTTTATTTAGGATGCACCTGCTTCCAATAAAGTGGCCTTTGTCACACCTTATCACTTGTCTGTGGTCGTTTCCTTCCCCCCTTTGGGGCCCGGAGAGAGGGGGGGATCAGGAGTCCACAGGGGTGGTGTAGCCTTGGGCTTCTTGGGCTGGTCCTGGGTGGTCGGGCTCCCTTTGGGCTGGGTATTGGGCTGGTTGGGCTGGGGATGTTTATAACCGGCCATTTTGGGTCACCACCTACCATTTTGGTGGCAGTGACCCAGCAGCCAGAGGGGGACCCTGGTCGTGAGTTTTTCCCTCCCTCCCTCCCTGTTGTTCGTGTGGGGGTTGGCTTTTCTCGGGGTGTCGGGTCCAGTATTTTCTCTCCGAGGGGAGTGGGGTCCTTGGCATGGTTTTGTTTTCCCGGGGTTGGTAAAATGGAGGGGTGAGTGGGTTTTTAAGTATTGTTTCCCGGAGGAGTTTTCTTGGGAGTATGGTGCATCGGTTTCATTTGTTGTTGAGGTTTTTGTGTCGCTGGAGCAGGTGCAGGGGTGCAATGCAAGAGTTGGCGCTTTTCCTAGAGATAAAGGGGGGGTAAGGGTAGGAGGCATGGGCTTGTTAGTTAAGGGGTGGGGATCGCAGAGGTCAAGGAATGTTTAAGTCGGTAAGTAGGCATGTTGCAGGTGGTATGCTGTAGAGATGTTGTGGTTGTGTTATGTTGAAATGGGGGAAATCATTTAGGGAGGGGGTGGGGGGGTTGGTCAGGTACTTCTTATTTAGTGAGGTCTAGTTTTGTTTGGCACAGGCCAAGGTTTGTTTATTTAGGATGCACCTGCTTCCAATAAAGCGGCCTTTGTCACACCTTATCACTTGTCTGTGGTCGTTTCCTTCCCCCCTTTGGGGCCCGGAGAGAGGGGGGGATCAGGAGTCCACAGGGGTGGTGTAGCCTTGGGCTTCTTGGGCTGGTCCTGGGTGGTCGGGCTCCCTTTGGGCTGGGTATTGGGCTGGTTGGGCTGGGGATGTTTATAACCGGCCATTTTGGGTCACCACCTACCATTTTGGTGGCAGTGACCCAGCAGCCAGAGGGGGACCCTGGTCGTGAGTTTTTCCCTCCCTCCCTCCCTGTTGTTCGTGTGGGGTTGGCTTTTCTGGGGGTGTCGGGTCCAGTATTTTCTCTCCGAGGGGAGTGGGGTCCTTGGCATGGTTTTGTTTTCCCGGGGTGGGTAAAATGGAGGGGTGAGTGGGTTTTTAAGTATTGTTTCCCGGAGGAGTTTTCTTGGGAGTATGGTGCATCGGTTTCATTTGTTGTTGAGGTTTTTGTGTCGCTGGAGCAGGTGCAGGGGTGCAATGCAAGAGTTGGCGCTTTTCCTAGAGATAAAGGGGGGGTAAGGGTAGGAGGCCTGGGCTTGTTAGATAAGGGGTGGGGATCGCAGAGGTCAAGGAATGTTTAAGTCGGTAAGTAGGCATGTTGCAGGTGGTATGCTGTAGAGATGTTGTGGTTGTGTTATGTTGAAATGGGGGAAATCATTTAGGGGAGGGGGTGGGGGGTTGGTCAGGTACTTCTTATTTAGTGAGGTCTAGTTTTGTTTGGCACAGGCCAAGGTCTGTTTATTTAGGATGCACCTGCTTCCAATAAAGCGGCCTTTGTCACACCTTATCACTTGTCTGTGGTCGTTTCCTCCCCCCCTGCCCTCCTGGGTGGGCGCCAACGCAGTACAGTGCATGACGGATGCACGGTCAGACTTGGGACCCGCAGTTATGTCCCTGTACATTCGATTTCTTTGGGCAAAGAACATTGGTGCAGGGTGTGACCAGAGTTCTCACCATTCACTCAGTATCCTCGGTCTTGGCTGAAGGTTGTACCCTGTGGATGTCAGAAGGAGATTGAGTGGCAAAGGGTGAAGCCCAAGCTGAAGACAATGACCACAGGATATTCTGGATAGAAGTCAAATTATACTATTAAAAAAATCTCTAAAAAATATTCTTGAAGTAAGATGTGATAGTCTATTGAAGAAAACATATAGTCCGATCTAAAAAAATGTAATTCCCCCCAAAAAGTTTAATTGCTCGGATGTAATGATTACAGCCCTTAACCTAGAAATCGCTGAAACACACCCATAGGGCAAGCTTCACAAACATAACACCCCAACTCACTGTTTAAAACCCACACATCATGTCACTGATGACATCATAAATTTCATTGAGTGCATCACTGGTGGCATCACGTACCACATAACTATTGATATAATCAATGATATCACTGAAATTCCAAATGCTTGTTCGTTTAAACAGCTCTTGTCTAGCAGTGTAAATACAATTTTTCCTATATGATCCTTTGTAAAGCCATTTTGATATTGAAAGGCAAAGCCAAAGTCAAAACTTAAAGGCCGTGGCCAGCGGCATTAAGGGACAAAATGGACTAGGCTCAGGGCGCGGCTGAAAACCTACACGTATTAGAGAATGAGGGAAGCAGTGTGGCAAACTACAGACACTTGATGCAATATATCGTAACGAAACCCTTAAAGTTCACCGATATGTTGACATTTTCCACAGCCTAATTTGCATTTGCAAAAGTAACTTTCATACACGAGCTAATTCTTCCTAACAAAGTGTTGCACCTCAGTAATCTGCACCTCCATCTGTACATGCTCCCAGAGGAATGCAGGGCAGGTTGTATAACAGAATGCCGGCCATGAAAACATGGTGGTACAAAAATATCGATGTCAAAATATCAATAACCAAAATATTGATTTTGCATATTTAATATGTAACGTGCAAAATATCGACTACCAAAATATTGTCGTCCAAAATATAGGCATGGTACTTGTAACCATATGTATTTAACTATGCCTGACATTATTATAGTTTAAAATACAAGATAAATATTTTTTAAGTACTTTAGAGAAATATATAACAGAAAAAATAATATAAATTTTAATTTATTAATTAAAAAAAGAAAAAGACATATACCTCTAAAGTATTTGGTAATTCATATAAAAATATAAGTATAAATTATACCCTATAATGTTAGTATGCAACTAAAATATTTTAAATCAAAAAACACAATATAAACTTGTATGACTATTAGTACATTCAAGAAATATAAAAACATATTTAAAGTAATTGTACCACTATAAATCATATTTTTAAATATGTAACAAAATGTAATATTTTTATATACAAAAATAGAAATGAAATATAAAAAATCATATTGCAACTAAATAACATATATTATGAGATATATACAATTAAATATATTCTCGAAAACGTCTTTTCAGATTCCAGTACAGTAAATTGTAGTAACCTAAGACCAATTCAAGACCATTAAAGAAGTAAACTAATTAAAAAGAAATCAATCAATACACTGTATTTGGCTAAAAAGTCCATAAAAATGCATTGTTATCAATGCAATATAGACACAAGCAATCATTATAAAATCGGTAAAATACACATTATTTACATAACAAAAGCACTGTAAAAACGGTTGTCTCATAATGTACTCTAACACAGGCATCTATCATTTTTATCCTACTGGCAGTATAAATATAATTCATACAATTGTTGAATATGCAAAAGACCCGGTCTGCATTGCCTCAGATTTGAGGTATGTAATATAGGCAACAAATGTATTTGCCCAGGGATGGTATGTAATTTACAAAAGACACATGGACTGTTATGTGCTTTGTGATGATACATTCTCACATGGGCAACAAAGGATTATCTCAAACCCATGAAACATTCATAGGGAAAGCAACAAGTGAACAGTGTTTAACGAACCTAAAGCGAGTTAAAATCTATTTTGTGAATTGGTTACAACCTGTATATATGCTTCCATTACACCTGGGTTTACAAAAGTGTGACATATCAATCTCAGCAGAAGCCTCTATATGAGACAGACATAACATTTTTAACAAGCCATTCAATGACAAATAGTCTAACGGGATGCTCCTAGTTAAAGATAGTCCGTATTTTGCTTATACAGAAACCCATTGAAGAAAAGGGTGTAATTTAATGAAATATTTGAAATATTTCATCCTCAGCTACTCATGGCAAATGTAAGTTGAGCAGCTTTGTGCTAGGGCATGTAGCCAGCCCATGAAGCGATTTTCCGATCTCTGTAGGCTACTCATGTCACATACCCTCAAAGGCTTGGGCCATACCCAGATGCATTTACTATTGTGGATCATAATCAGTTCTCAGCTGGTTTAGTGCCCTATGTAGAAGCAAACCTAAAGACATCTTCTATTGCTTTACTCACTTGTTGTGACCTTCTTATCCACAACTGTCCCCAATTCAATCTTGAGTCTAAGGGTAGGTCAAGATATGTATTCACATTTCTTATCAAAATAACCAAACAGTCAATAAAGGCATTGCACAGTTTTTGGAGGCTGAGACTGTCCTTGCTATTAAAACTATGTTATCCACTTGCAGCACATCCTGACCCTTTGTTGATAGATAGGACTCCAGCACATTTATATACAATGTAAACAGAAAAGGTGCAAGTATGCATCCTAGCTAAATTCCCCTATTCATTTTAAAAGAGATGAGTGCAGTCGCCATGAGTTCCAAAACAGACCCTCCCATTAGCAAAGCCACGTTAATAGTTATATGTCAGTCAGTCAAAAATTTACTTTATTTGGTTTATCACAACCATAAAGCATACATGTACAAAATTCTATTAAAATGACAGTAGGTTAAAAAGTTCATATATTTAAAATTTGTTTTTGCATCCATTAATTAAATACTTCCTCCCCTGCATTATCTGTGGTCTGTTTCTATTTTTTGGAGCAAATTCTCTACAGAGTTCATAAATTTTACCCCGCGGCATATTAGAATGTTTGAACCCGCTCCCATCCAACTGGTCACAGCTTGCCTGCAGGTACGGATCTGTTGCATCTTAAAAATAGGTTTCAGTAAATTCTTCCTCCTTTCTATGGAAGATTCGCATGTGCACAGGAGGTGACACAAGGTCTCACTGTGGTAGTCACATAACCTACAACTTCGTCCCTGATGCGTGGCTTTCCATGATGGAATCAAGTCTTTGGAGCAGTGGTCTCCCATTCTGAGGGCCATGAATTTTGTTTTTAAAGATAGCCGGAAGTGCGCTATGAGGTAGGCTTGAGGTTTTAATTGTTTGTAAGAATTTAAAACGGTCCATGCATGGCGCCGCTTGGCCAAAGTCTTTTTATCTTCTATCAAAGATAAAGCTTTTGCATTTAATTTGCAAATCTTTTTGAAAGATGATTCTTCCAGCGGTTTCTTCCAGATCTCCTCTATTCTGAGGGTTTCTAGTGATGTTCGTAGGTCATTGCCCCATGAGTTGGCTTCATGTCGGTCATATTGTTTTTTAACTTCTTGCCAACATAAGTTGTTTAAAGAGCCCATTTCCGCAGATCTTAGTTTCCAGCACCATTTTGCTAGCGCCGCTTTCCGTTGGTATATTTGGTTTTGTAATCCAAATTCCAGTCTAATTTGGGCCGGGGCTGCTCCTTTGTATAGATGGAACACAGATTTGTATATTTTTGTCTGGAGAGTGTTTAGAATTGCTGCTTCTTTTCCATGCCATATTTCCAGTCCGTATGAGAGTGATGGTAAGACTTGGGCTGCCATTACCTTTAACAGGTGGTCGTATGATGGACATTGCAGTTTGTCTTGAAGTACTTTATAAGCGAAGCTCAATGATTGAGCTTTAGCGGTTATGATTCTTTTTTGATCTGAAAGTGACATGTTTTTGCTTATTGTAACTCCCAGATATTTGTAAGCAGTTGTTTCCTCAATTTGTCTGCCGTTTGTGTACCATTTAAAAGATCTTCTACAATTGCCCGCTAGTCTCACCACTTTTGTTTTTTTGATGTTTAGTTCTAGGCCCTCTCTCTCAAAATAATCTGTTAATTCTGATATTATTCTTTGTAGGCCTATTGGCGTTTGACTTAAGACTACTATGTCGTCGGCATATTGGAGAAACTGAATACTTTCATTGGCTAATTTTGGCGGATGTCCGTTTGCATTCTGTAGATGGTCTTTTAGGTCGGCCAGGTATATATTAAAAAGGCTTGGGGAGAGCACGCAGCCCTGTTTGAGGCCATTAGTTATTTTTAATTTTGCGGATATTCTTCTTCCGTCTCCCAGTTTTATTTTTGCCCATGTTCCGCTATATAGTGCCATTAATGTTTCCATTAATGCCGGCGGTAGACCCCAAAGATCCAGTTTTTTAATAGTTATATGGTTATTTTCAGATACCCCCCAACCCTGTCCCGAAGAAGACCCGCCGCTGAGGACACATCTTACCCCTAAGCACCTGGGTCAAAACGTCGACGCCCCGGATAAGGCCTACATCCTCCCACTGATTCGCAAACTTTGAAAATAGAAGACATTACCCTGTGAAAGTAACAGCGTACAATGCTTCATTTTATATCGTTCCTGTAGGGGTAGGCCACAACAGAAATGAGAGACCGGATTCTAAATTACATTGCATCTCATATATAAAATTGCTTTTCAAACAATCACTCTTTCCATTCTCCCGTTTTCTTCTATCCTCTTTCCACATGAGCACTGATTCTTCACACACCATTTTCTGTCTGATGATGATAACCATGTGATGTAACATTGTATGTTTTGCTTTTTGAAAAATACTTTGGTTGATTGATTAAACTACGTCATCAATTCATATCTTAGTAGCTTTGTGACTGAAACTAATTTCCTTATGTAGATACTATTAGTGCCTTATCATTTTGTGATTGGTATATACATATATAATTCGAGCCATGTTTTGCTTGTAACTAATAAGACGCTAGTCTAGGACCTCTTGTTTTCTATAACACCAAAACAGACCCTGGCTGATACTTCCGAATGAAGCTGCCTCAGTAAACTAACTATTGGCGCCTCCGCCCCCAGATTTCATATTATATCCCATAGTTTGGACCAGCTTACACAGTCACAGTCATGAAGATCATGTGCATGGATCCCTTTTTTGCCATTGTGTATCTGAAAATGTATAGATACAAATTCTCAACAGTGCCTAAATCTTGTCCGAAGCCATATTGCACATCAACCAGAATGGAACGCGGCACAGCCCACTCCTCAAGCCTAGCCAGCCGAATTATGCCCAAGATTTTGGCTGTAGAGTCCAGCAGTTATACTAGCTGAAAGCAACTCAGATCATTTTGATCACCTTTCTTAAAGATCGGTACTAGGATGGATTGGGACCATGATGGTGGAGTGGTCCTCTTGAGAACTGTCTTAAATAGGTGAGTAATAATAGGGCCCCATAGCTCTAGGTGATCCATGGATACAACCACTGGAACCCTGTCTGGGTCATTGCTTTTCAACTAGGGCTCACTTGAATTGCCAGGTATCTTGTCTACACCAATAAGCACAGTTTATTGAAACATTTGAGTCTCTGGTACTTCACTATTATCACCTGTGGGAGGATAAGGAGAGGAAGATAAGTGGGTGCAAGTGACAAATAAATCCAAGTAAGGTGTTCAGTCCACTAGTAGATGATATAGACACATCATTTGTGGATGCTGTAGCTTGATTAAAGAATAGGAAATGTACAACCTTCCCACAGGGCACCGCTATCTCTAAGTCAGCGAGCCTTAACCAAGGACTCCCACACTTCCTCTCTTATCGGAGACTCGCTTGCCTTAATCACTTTATAACAACGCCTACAGACCTGCACCTGTGATGCAATATATGGGATAGGATTCAGTGTTCGCAATAGATTAGAATGAGCCTGGATAAAGGCTAAGTCAAACCAGCGAAACAGCCTAGGTAGCTGAGGTGTTTCTTTCATTGTCAGAAGGATCTTGAGGGTTCCACAAATATAATCAAAGGATTGTAAAATTGATATAGGTTCTGCCATTTCATCCCAACATGTCCAGCATTCTGCCGTATTTAACGAGAGCAGGTCAGACAGGAATTTAGTAGGGTTGACTATGGACCACTTGATCATGACCCCTTTATTTTGATGGAACTTCAGTTCGACAAACAAACATCACATTCGGCACATAATGGCCTACGGTCAGGGTCACTAGCAAAGGATTGTAGTCACTTGCACAGCTAATATCGACTAAGAAATTTGTCATTTCAATCGTTTAGTTCCTGGGAAAAAAGAATGAAGTCAGTCGAGGTTTCCGCCCCTCTTCCAAAACCAGTTAGGGCTAACAAGGGAGCTGAAGGCAAGTATCACGCGCAATAAACAATTTACAATTCTTTAATAAATTATTTAGCACTTCTACATAAGAGTTGTGTACAAAGTGCATCTGTGAATCACCATGAGTGATGCTCTTACTAAAGGTACTAAAGGTGATGCTTATCTCTATATTCTGAACTTAATCTGATCGTTTGATGATGGCTTATACTATCAGGCACGCACGGTAGTTTCTTCTTTTTAGTTTCTCTCGGCAACCTTGTGTAAACCGATGCTACCCACAAAGATTTAGGCTCAGTGCAATAATGTATATATATCATGTTTTGAATAAATTGGTGATTTAACAGTGCTATATATATTTTCTTTGATTGATAGGATATATCTTTGTGGCCCTCCTGATGAAGGCACGCTTCGTGCCAAAACGCGCGTTGAGAACTTCCATAACCCAGCCACACGATACAAGTTTTATGTTATAACTGTTTGTTTAGATTAAATGTATGTTTATGTCATGTATGTATATGTTGACATTTAGGAAACATTCCCTTTGGACTAAGTGCTCACCAACCGTAACTCGTGGTGAATACATTGTGTTAGATGTATAATGCACCAATGTGTTTGAACAAATTTATTGTGTTTTTTATCATGTCTTCTATTTTAGAAAAAATCAAAATAAAGAAAGTATCCTACATGTTTTAAAGAGTTGTCGCTCCATTGCACTGAGTTTGGGTTATTCCCCACGTGATGTTTTGTTATGTTAAAAAGTAGACTAATGTAAATTGAATCACAGTAACTGCCTAGGAATTTTTTCCATTCTAATGTATGTAAGCACCACGTTGTAAATAGGGCGATTAAAATATTGCCGCTTTAGCGGCAAAAAGTGCCATCAAAGTGGCGATACTGCCCTGTTAATATGCCCCCAGATGACTCTCCCTGGACAAAGCACAGTGTTCAGGGTCACCAGCAACCTTTCGCCCTCCCTCCTATCCAAGGTGTGGCTGAGGCGTGGAAAGAGGAGACACCCTCGACGTGGAATTTTCTTAAGGCCCAGGGGGCATATTATCAAGTGGCAGCGATAATTATCGCTGGCCGCGCTTAGCGAGGAAAATTTTATCGCCGGCTATCACTGGTAATTACCGCCATGCTAGCGCTGTATTAACAAAGCTTAGCGCAATGGCGATAATTATTCCAGCCATAGCAGTGTTTTCCATGGAACATTGCTGGTTTTCCAGCGATGTTCCATGGAAAACGGCGATAACCTTGCTGAAACGACCCTGTGGTCGTATAAGCATAATCTACCCCCAATGGTAAGTATACCTTAGTCAGCGTTTTTGCAAACGTTAGTTTTGGGCGAAAACCGTGGTTTTCGCCAAAAACTAACGTCTGCAAAAATGCATGGGACTCCTTGTAAATATTGCGATGTGCACATCAGCTATAATTTACAAGGAGTACTGCCCAGTGACGCCCACTTTGCATCTCATTAGAGATGCAAAGCAAGGCGTCGGGAAAACGGGTGCTAACACACGCTAATGCGTGTTAGCACCACGTTGTAAATATCGCCCCTTTAGCGGCAAAAAGTGCCGCCAAAGCGGCAATACTGCCCTTGTTAATATGCCCCGAGATACCTTTAAATGTGAATATGCCTGCTTACAGGGGCGTAATTCTGGGTCTGGAAGCCCCTGCAGAAGCCACCTCAGGGAGGCTCCATTTCACCTCAGGCCTATGACCATCTGTGCGATGTGGGCATCTGAGGGGGCGCCTAAAACATTTGCCATTGTGCACTACACCAATACCAGACTCGAAAACATTGAAGAATGAAGAGACAGAGACTTGCAAGGTTCTCCAGGATAGGCCCTAAGAATGCCACCTTTCTAAAAGTAAAACACTGCCACTTATTCATGATTTGAGTCTTGAAATTCGGGAACCCATGGTACTTGAGTACGATTTTGAGTAAAATCATCTTTTTTTTTAAAACATTGCGAACCTACATCAGGATGCTTTAATAACCATTTAAGCATTGTTTGGCTATTTGTAGACAATGACTAAAGTGATTTCGTTTTTTCAGTGCTGTTTACAATTTATATCGCAAAGGGGAATGCATTATACCGCCTCCTGATGCATTTCATAATACTGTCAGTGCTTTCTCGTGAATATAACTGCCATGCATGCGGGTAAAAGGCTGCCTAGTAGCAAGCCTGCTCGTCGGCCCACAGAGCGTGCTCGACTCGAATCGATGATTGGCCGGGGCCGCCCGCCAATCCCCGCACGCCTCACTTCTAAGGTTACACGTCTGCCAGCAGCAGGTGGATTCATTAAGGGAGCTGGTAGCGGCATGTAAAAGCAATGCTGCGTAACATCTTACCCCACAGTGCTCAGCCATTTTACTCTAAGGAGCTTGCCAACTTTGAGAAGTTTTGAAACCTGCAATGTGATCCCTGGTAATTTGTATGTGTTGGTGGGAGGGGTTGGGTGTAAAGACGCATCTGGAAAGTGGATGTGGTCTGGGAACGGCTGCAGGGCCGGACTGGGAACCGAAACCGGCCCTGGCAAAATGCTCGGATGAACCCCCCCTCCCCCTGGAGGGTTGGGGGTGCGACCGCGCTCTTTGCAAGGGCCGGTTTTCGGCCGATTTTGTTACAGGGCCGTTTTTGAAGCTATGCTGCAAAAAACGGCCCTGTAACAAAAACGGCCCCCTGGGGCCCAAAACCGGCCCCCACCCATGCAGCCGACCGGGGGATTGCCCGGTGCCTGCAACGGCCAGTCCGGGCCTGAACGGCTGTCAGCCAACGATTCAACAGTTTCATTATTTGATTGACGAATGGAAGTGCCATGCCTCCTCTCCATTTACAGCGCTGAAAAAAACAAGCATTGTGAAAGACAACATGTCTCGCATTTGGGACCAATGGGCCTTGCCAATGGTTTTCTCTCCATGCTGCACAGCATCTCTCATTTTCTATGTCAAGCATGGCTACTGAACGGAGAAAAAAAGCCTATGCAACTGGCTGCATCATTTTGTAGGCAAGTGCATGCACTCACAAAATAACACAACAGTTTATTTATTTTTGTTTACTGATCCAACTAGGATCGGTAAATAAAAAAAAGTAATTTGAACAGTTGAGGGAGAAGATCGCAGGTGGGGGTAAGCAGTAAGGACGGTGGAATCACAGAGGGGGGAAGCAACAGGAAGATGGGGGAAGCAACACAGGGAGCGGGCAGAGCAATACGGGGTGGGCATGGGCAAGCAACATAGAGAGAGTTGATGAGGGAAACAACATGGAGGGCACAGGAAGGGAAGCAAATGAAGACATACTATACAAGCATTGGAAATGCACTAGGTCTCGCATTAGAAAAGTTGTAGCTATTGGTCTTATAAATGAAAATTTTTATTTATGTGTTGGTTTTTAAAATAGCTAAATTGATAGCTTTGTCATTTACAATGCCAATAGTTATAACTTTCGCGAATGGGACACCTATAGCATTTGTAATGCAACATGTTTTGTATTTACGTGACTTAGATGGCAGCTCTGGTCGTTAGGCCACATCTGCGGTTTACCTGCAGCACAGAGTACTACTACATTAAGTGGTGTGACAAGCAGAAGTAAAAGAACTCCAGTTTCTCTTGAAATCAGAAGCACGCTAAAGGGGGAAACAGTAGTGAAAGGACATGTGCTCGGTGTGTAAAATGTATTTAGGACTCGATGCGTATATATTTTAAAAAAAAATCACAACATCTGTGCTTAATTCTCAGTTGTTTAAATACAAAAAAGGAGCAAAACTGAGTGAAGTTGGGCTTCAATACTACACATTTTCCGTTACTTTGAAATTTTAGAATATGTAAAAATATAAGCCAGCTTGCCATTCCCTCTTCCCCGCCACCACGTATGTTATGAAAACTGAGACTGGTATAAAAAATCGGAGCATTCAGTGGAGGCTGGTAGGGGACAGGGGGGTGGGGGGTGGGAGGGTGCTAGGAAAACAAGACGGAGGGAAGGAAGAGAAGGGGAGGGGGGAGGAGAAAAGCGACACGGCGGGCAGGGGAGGGGGCGGAGCGGGGAGAGCCAAAATTACAGAAATGCAGCTTTCCAAAAGCAATAGACGAAGTGCTGCAGAACTGGAAGCTGCCGGAGCCACACTCAATGCACATTAGGACTGGAAGGAGAAAAGCGTAACTTCTCACGAGCCCAGTTACTTTCATAGAAAAATCGGAACATTCAGTGGAGGCTGGTAGGGGACAGGGGGGTGGGGGTGGGGGGTGGGAGGGTGCTAGGAAAACAAGACGGAGGGAAGGCAGAGAAGGGGAGGGGGGAGGAGAAATGCGACATGGCGGGGAGGGGAGGGGGCGGAGCGGGGAGAGCGGCGATGAGGGTGTGAAGCAGCAGGGGCCTTTGAAGTGAAGCTAAGCTTCACTTCAAAGGTGTGGGAGGAGTGCTGCTGGGGAACAGATGGCGATTTGATGATGTGCACGCGCATTTTAGGTCAATGCGCTTGCGCATTGACCTAAAAGCGCACGGGCGCAGCATCAAATCGCCAGTCAATCGCCAGTCTAGGTAAAGCTTATTGAAGCCCCTATAGTCTCGCTCTGCTCAATGCGCATGCGCATTGAGAGGCGAGACCTAATAAAGGGAGTGGAAGCAAATGAACACAAAAGAGTGCAACGTGGAGCTAAGGTTCAGCAGAGAGTGGACCATAAGGCTAAGCTGTATAAAAGTGAAAGCGTCTGTAACAGCAGCTCAAAGGATTAAGGTATGGAAAATGAAACGTTTATAATGTTATGAAAAGAAATGTGGTGGGAGAAGTGGGAAAACACAGCAAACAAGGAAACAAATGCTCTATCACAGGGTGCTTATAGGAAAATAAAAACAGGAAGGATAAAGGAAGCCAATCAGAGAGGCGGTAAATGGGGTCTGCTCCATAAGAGGGACACAAACTAGATGGATAGGCTAAATCAAATAAAACCACTGAATAGAAAGCAAGACTATAAGGTGACTGAGCAAAAAGCTAATGAAAAGGCAGGGGCGGA
Organism: Lissotriton helveticus; assembly: GCF_964261635.1. NCBI lineage: Eukaryota > Metazoa > Chordata > Amphibia > Caudata > Salamandridae > Lissotriton > Lissotriton helveticus. The sequence continues at coordinate 589,263,403 of NC_136073.1, forward strand.
GTTGCTTTCGAGGCAAATGATTGGCATGTCCCCGTACCCCAATAAGTCTTTTGCAACCAGGAAACTGTGCTGTCTGGCATACTTCAGCATAACAAATTAGCCAGTCCTGCCTCTAACTATCCTGTTCTGATGGCACTGAAAGTAGAGATTGTTAGTTTCTGTGCTGATAATGTTGCTCCACTGAAGTCAATGGAGAGAGGGAGAGAGAATAATGAATGATAGAGGCCTGTGTTCCAAATCAGCATTGTTTCCTGTTTCTTGTATATATAATCTTCTGGCCTCAGCCTTAAGACATTCTAGTAGCATTGCAGCCCTTTTTTACTCTTAGTGGTCTTATCACGAACAACATTTTGTACTACATTAAGAAGTACTGCAATAGTGTTACTAACATAAAACAAAATGCTACTCACTAACCTACGTGCAGAAGCCTACGCCTCTGCCTCCACCTCCACCTCGCCTAGCTTTTATGTGTGGAGCTCTCCACCCAACTGCGTAGATATCCTCACATGTAGGTATACATTTTAGTGGTAAATGTGCCAGAGACAGGTGGAGTGGCTGTACAATTGAGTCTCTTTTGCAAATAGAGCTAAAGAAGGATTTACTGGGAACACGCATCCACCCATAAAATAATAAGCCCATTGCTATTTATAGTCTGTACTTCTATAGTTTCAACAGCCACAAAATAATCAAAATAGTTGTAAGCGCATTCCAGCTCACAGCTAGAGTAAGTGCAACACCACACATGGCCAGAAACTTGTACTGCAACACCCTCCTATGGAAAATAATGGAGGTAGGGTCTTAAAATAGAAAATATTGTTGAAACAAATTAATTTATTTTACCTTTTAAAAATATATATACATTTAGTTGAATGTTAAAAAAAAATATATGAATTATTAATAAATGTAATTTTATGTTAAAAATCCCTTAATTGCCTCTTTTAATTTAAAAGTAAATATAAAGTATATTTTGAGACTAAATAATTATGGTGATTAAAATTAATACTATAAATAACTATTCATTTATTTTAATACATGATGAATAAATGTTAAATTTGAGTGGAATTTTTAAAATAATTTCAATTTCATTTAACATTTTGAATTAATGATATATTAAATTGAAAATCAAGTTTATAGGGCTATTGCATATCTTTTAATTTGCCCTACTTTTAAAATAAAAATATACAGTTACTTTTCTTGAATATTTAACATAAAAAATGTAAACTATTTTAATTCATTATTTTACTATTTTTACTTTAATAAATGTTTATACATTTACATATTTTTTACCACAGAAAGATCGCCACCCATATAGAGGATGTCTCCTCTAAGTATGCCAAATGTCAATAAAGTTGTAAAGTCACTTCTCTTAGTAACTTCACAGTCGGGGCGTGGCCAAGATGGCGACTGGAGCGGACGCTGCCTAGAGAGCTCCACAGCCCGCCTGTGAATTATCCTTAAAAATCCTGCCCATCCGAGCCAGTGCGCCACAGTTACAGCACCTCCTGATGCTAGGGAGGCAGGCAGCTGTTACTTAAGATGTTCGGGATCAGAATCGCTGGCCTCGGATCAAGTGCGGCCTGGGCCTGTGCTGCTCTGGCACGGGACGGGCGGAACAGGCCCTGGGATCATCACAGCGACCCACCTAAGCACTGCGGCGACCTCCAAATTTCCCGGCCCAGTGTCAAATCAAATAGACTTGCCTGTGAGCCCCCCGGCCCTGGGGCTCACCTGACTGGTGTGAGGGGGTGGCGCGGTGAGCCAGCCTGACTGGTGAGCGGAGCCAGGACCGGGAGACGCCTGAGAGTGGAGCTATTTACAGCAAGGGGTGGTGAGGGACAGAGTCTCTGAATTAAGCAGAATACTCTCACCCAGTCAAGAGATCAGGGCTAGATCCAACACCGTTTTTTAGCTCATTGCACCATCCCAGTTTCAGAACCTGGCTGTATGCAAATTAGTCTGTTCCTGTCCCAGTGCATGATGGGAACAGGGCAAACCAAACTACAAAAGCCAATTCTTACACTGGGAAGGAAACAAGCTTCCGGGGACCGGTTTCTGGCATTACAGCCGTCTTCGGCCCGGCTTGCTTGAATCCTGATGGTGCAATGAGCAAGGGACTCATGTCTGAGTATACCCTTCCACGCTTAGGGTGGACAAAATTATTTACAACAAGGGGTGGTGAGGGACAGAGTCTCTGAATTAAGCAGAATACTCTCACCCAGTCAAGAGATCAGGGCTAGATCCAACACCGTTTTTTAGCTCATTGCACCATCCCAGTTTCAGAACCTGGCTGTATGCAAATTAGTCTGTTCCTGTCCCAGTGCATGATGGGAACAGGGCAAACCAAACTACAAAAGCCAATTCTTACACTGGGAAGGAAACAAGCTTCCGGGGACCGGTTTCTGGCATTACAGCCGTCTTCGGCCCGGCTTGCTTGAATCCTGATGGTGCAATGAGCAAGTTACTTTTCTTGAATATTTAACATAAAAAATGTAAACTATTTTAATTCATTATTTTACTATTTTTACTTTAATAAATGTTTATACATTTACATATTTTTTACCACAGAAAGATCGCCACCCATATAGAGGATGTTTCCTCTAAGTATGCCAAATGTCAATAAAGTTGTAAAGTCACTTCTCTTAGTAACTTCACAGTCGGGGCGTGGCCAAGATGGCGACTGGAGCGGACGCTGCCTAGAGAGCTCCACAGCCCGCCTGTGAATTATCCTTAAAAATCCTGCCCATCCGAGCCAGTGCGCCACAGTTACAGCACCTCCTGATGCTAGGGAGGCAGGCAGCTGTTACTTAAGATGTTCGGGATCAGAATCGCTGGCCTCGGATCAAGTGCGGCCTGGGCCTGTGCTGCTCTGGCACGGGACGGGCGGACCAGGCCCTGGGATCATCACAGCGACCCACCTAAGCACTGCGGCGACCTCCAAATTTCCCGGCCCAGTGTCAAATCAAATAGACTTGCCTGTGAGCCCCCCGGCCCTGGGGCTCACCTGACTGGTGTGAGGGGGTGGCGCGGTGAGCCTGACTGGTGAGCGGAGCCAGGACCGGGAGACGCCTGAGAGTGGAGCTGGCGCAGATGCGAGGTGGCAACCGGATCCTCACCGGAAAGCGGATACTGACCCCCACCAGACGTGGGGTTGAGGAGATTACAGGTCCTGCGGGCACTCCGCTGTAGCAACCCTGTCGTAGTGCAGGAGCACACTTGAATACAGGATCTGGCATGGGCCTGTCCTTGGCTTCCGAGTGATCGATATGAAGGCCATGTTGCGGTGAGACATTTTCCTGGCTGAACTGAGTGGGGGGACGGCGTGGTATTGGCTCCCCCCATGGAGGACTGTGCAGCGGTGATCTGCCATGATGCAGGAGGGAACAGCGGACTCGACATAAGATGAGGAGTGTCAGCCCATAAGAGAGGAGGGGTGGCTCCTGTGGGCACCTGGAACTGCGGACAGTGGTCAAGTGGGCCAAAACAGCAGGGGAGTAACAGAGACCACAGACTTGAAGCAAGGCCTTCGTCCTTGGGGTAATATCCATGTGGGGTGTGCTGGCGGAGCTCAGGGTCTGCGAGATGGGCCTAGTTCTCCAGTGAGTGGGACTCACTGGACCCACCCCTTTCCATCACAACAGAGAATGGAGGTGCGCGTGGGCCGGGGGCCTTGGGTGCGGTTGGCTACGCCCTCACGTGACTTTGCGGCTTTTGCCGAGGATAGCCTCTGTGGGCTGAATACTCGAGAGACCCCTCTCACTCAACTTCCCCCCCAATAGAGTGGCAGGACCAGTGGCAGGGGATAGATCTAGGATTAAAGGACAGTGGGGGACGATAATCAATAATACAAAAGAAAAGAAGCAAAACGGTCCTTGGCCGGGGACACAGAGGCCACTACGCAGTCAGTGGGGGCAGCCCCCCAGCCCTGCCCATTCTGTTGTGGGGGGTTGAGGAGCTCCTATTGACTGACAGGGAGTTCGGAGAGAGGGGGTAGGAAAAGACAATGTAAGCGAGAGGCTGCCAGCAGAGATCACCACACTATGGAGCTCATTTGCCTGTGAGCTGCCGCAACAACAATAATTGTTGTATCCTAGCTCCTACTGGGATTCATAGACAGCTTGGGTTTTCCTGTGGTTGCGGGCTAAGCCACATTTTCCGTTTCTTTACACAGATTGCAGTGTGAGGTTGACAAGTGGCCCACTCGCAGCCAGATGAACTGTACAATGGGCAAAGACCGGGCCGAGGGGTTGCTCAGCAGATGAAGATGGATCAATATACGGCCCAGGGGGTGCCTCCGAAATCAGATTTCCTGCATGCGATGCTGGCGGAGGACGACATCTTCAGTTTGCAGGACTCCCTGGCAGCGATGGCAGCGAAGCGTGGACCGCGCTCACAAGTAGGACTGGCAACCACTGGTGGGTAGGGGACAATACAAAATCATAACATGGAATGTGAGAGGATTAAATTAGTTTGTGAAGTGTTATAGAGTACAAACATATCTGCAATGACAGGGGACACAGGTTGCTATGGTACAGGAAACACACCTGCTAGACATTGAGACGCTGTCAACTCCAGAGGGTTACAATTTGTCAGATCAACCACGGCCCTGTGTAATTTTTCAAGAAAATTGGGCTGCAAACAACCCAAAGAAATGTTAACCGTTTATAATGCTAAATGTCGTCCAATCGCAATGTATGGTTCTGAGCTGTGTAAACGTCGAACCATTATAGCTGCTGGAAAATGCTTTAAAAAAAAACTTTTGTTCTAATTTTGTATGTCATTCGGAACTGGGTGCAACATACTTAGCAGATCTGATAAAGGTCCAGCCAGTTCTTCTCTGGCACAAGATCTGGACTTCGGATTATATGGAATTGAATTGTGCCATTGTAAAGGACTGCTGTGGCTCGGAGCTTGCCCAAAAAATACCATGGTTAAAGTTCATCAAGAAATTCATGCTTGATATTAGCCATCCTGAATATTATGACAAACCAGAAACCTTGAATAACACCACATGGAAATCGCTAAAGACAGAGTGTTTAAACTTACTGGAGGATCTGAGACTGTCTGTGGAATTGGTCAAACCAACTGTACAACACAATCAAATGGTTTTGACCAGTTTTTCGATGCAACCATATTTAATTAATGTTCCTAATGCCCAGCACAGATTTGTCTTGATGCGTTTTAGGCTTGATATCTTTCACCTTCTGACGAGCTTCCCAAATATTAACTACTAGTCACGTGAACTAATGTGTCGACAATGCATATACTATATTTTTGCACATTTTACACTGATCTGAGGAATTCTTTTATTAAGGCTTTAATGAAATCTTTAGATTATAAGCAATGTAAGGCGGCGTTTTTGTATCTGCAACCACTTCCAAACTTGTACACATAGATGGTATTAGCAAGAATTTTAAGGACCGCTATTTTTAGAAGAAAGTCATTACGTGCTGTATGCTAAATAGTGCCTGTATTGTAAATGCTTCTGTTTTTAAACTTCTTCTCCAATACATTTTAATGCAGTGTTATGCATACTTTTATTATACACTTTGTGAATAGAATAAAGATGATATCAAGAAGACTGGGAATACGATCACTTCTGTTATCTGGGCAGTCAGGTGGCCCATCTGCCAGGAGCCAGTTCAATCTCAACATGGGAGAAGTTCTTACAGGATTACGGGCATCGATACAATTTTGGAACAAACTGCTATGTCGGTTATGGGGAGAGTGGCGGTATCAAAAATAGTGGTGCTGCCCGCTTTCTCTGTTACGCATTAAATAGTCTCCTGATCTTGCTGGTATGAGTGGGGGGACAGATTAGAGCTAATCAAGCTGGATACGGATGCAGGGGCATTGGATTGCCTGATCTCAGATTATAGAAGTTGATGTAGACCGTACACATCTGATTAATAATCCTGGAACTGAGGTTCGTGAATTCTGAACCCATGTTTTAAATGTCATGGTTCCGTTACGATTTTGGTAATAAGGAACCGTAACTAATGAGTTCAGCAAGTACGAGTGTTTCCGCCATGTTGAACACAAGAATTCACTGTGTATTTGAGGATTCCATTGCGAACCATAGTTCTCATTCCGTGTAAGGCAGCCATTTTGTGGTTGCCCTCACATAGGCTGATGACTGCGGCTGAATGAGTTTTCTTAAGACCTATGCCCTTTTGCTGAGGTTCGTGCTGACTTTTGGATGAACCAAGTGAACTGACCTCGTTGCCTGACGCTGACCTTGATGAACTAGTTTCCCTCGCCCGGTAGCTGATCAAGATTAAGGATCAGAGCACAGGACATCGTAAAGTTTTATTGCACACAAATATGCCTTATCCTACTTCTACCTGTTTTCTTCTTCTCTCTTTATGGTCTATTTACGATATGGGTCGTGGCCTCCTTGTTATGGTTTCGTGTGGCCCGTCTAAAGAAGAATGTTGGGTTTGACCAATGATTGATCATGGGCTGGGCAACTGAAAAGTCGGTTTTACTGTCATGCGATACCTTTGGTGTGAATACATGTGATTGGACAGTTTGTAAATATTAGGTATTTGTCTGGAATGTCATTTTTGGCATAAAAAGGGATGACTTGCTTTGTGAAATTGAGCAGTCTCCTGAGAACTCATACCGTGATGATTTCTAGGACTTCTGTTACTGGCTGCAGTCAATAAATTCGAACTTTGATGTCACCACGAAGAGTCCCGTGTCTCTGTATTGAATTCTAAGACAGGTGAACCCGAAGACTTCGGGCGTGCCCCTGGCGCCGCCGGGTCCTAACTAACAAGGTTCTTCAGTTGGCGCCCAATGCGGGGCGACATCAAGCGGTACCGGTCCAAGCCTGAAGATCGTGAGGAGCTTCGTGAGGAAATTCCGGAAGAGGGCCCCCACTCCATCGACCCCTATGTGTCGAATGTGGACTGAAGGTCTTTTGCCCTGACTGCCGCCCTGTCTTGGACCCCCCTTTGTGCAGCATTGTAAGGCGAGACGATAGACGGGTCTTCTGGTGACGTGGCTGATACCTTAGTTAAGTATACGTGGGTCGCTCCCAGTTCTTTGTTGTTCTTTGTTTTTGGTTCTTTGAATACTTAGTTTTTGGGTCTTTGATTTGGGTATTGCAATTTCCAAAGCCGAGGGACTTGTATATTTGCGAGACTATCGTTGCAGATAATCCCTTGAAGTTTGAAGCTAGATTAGTGAGCGAAGATGCCTAGTCTTAGCAAAATTAGGAGAATATTTTGTTGTGGTTGTAACAAGGATTCCCGATTGGAGGATTCATGTCCGATACCTCCAGTTGGAACCCCGACTTATGAACTTTATTCTAAACACGGCTTGAGCCCTATTACGTTCAATGAAGTATGGGTCCGCTATACCAGAAAAGATGGGGTTTTACGATGGCCCCAATATGGTAGTTTTGAAACTGAGATTTTAGATAATTTAGAAACGAAATTGTTTAGAAAGAAAGCCCGGTCGGTGATGTTTGACTCCTTTCGCCTTTGGCGTAAAGAAGCCAGACATTGAGAAATCAAACAAGCTAAAAAAGATAAGAGAGAAAAGGGGTTGTCGATAATGCAAGCTGCCAAGCAGTTTAAAGAGGATGAAGAAGATAAAGCAATTGAGGTGTCAGATAGGCAACATAATATGGCTATTGATAAATGTTATCCAGCATTGCCACCTCTTCTTAAGAATGCGACAAAGGATCCTGAAAAGGACCCTTTAATGTCGCATCTATTGAGATTACCACCCCCTTATGCACAGAATGCTGCAACACCTCCTCCGCCTCTAGTTGTTCCACCTCCTGGTCCTGCGCCACAACCAGCTCCTCCCCAGTTGGTTTTTCCTCCTATGGCGCAGCCTCCTCTGGGGACGCCGACTTTGCTAACAGTTCTGCCTCAAACTTCTCCATCTTACTCTCCTGTACCTTCGATTTCTCTCCCTACTACTGCTACGTTTCTATCACCTCAAAATACTTTGTCTCCTGTCCTTATGACAGCTTCTCTTTCTGCTCGACAAAGAATGACTGATACTGTTACTGGTCTTTTGTCTCCTTTCTTTGGGGCTTTGAGTATGACCCCTGTTTCTGCACGTAAACAATTACGTAGCCAGCTTCCTGGTCCCGAAGAACGGGCCGTGTTAGACACTTTTGGCTCGCAGGTGGATTTCGAATGTTTCAAGGTATAATTTAGAGTCAGTTATGGATGTCTTCCTGCAGTGGGAAGCACCCAAGCAGAGATATGTGTTTGGTGTAATGTGTTCTTTCCTCCGTGAGGAATGGGCAGATAGTGATTTGGGTTCAGTCCCGGTGATTTGGGTTCAGTCCCGGTAGAATTACTAAATGTCCAGTCTGAGTTTGGGAAAGGGACGATAGTAGATCCCGGAGTTGAAGATGCGGTTGCGATTGTGCTTGCGTTCAGGAGAGAATTCCCTTCTCAGCGACTGTTTGAGTCTGATCCTTCCGTTAGGAGAAAAGTGAGACAGTATCCAATGAGAGAAGTTCCTCCAGTATGGCGCGATGCGGTAGCTGCTGGTGCGAATAATGTTCCCCCAGCTATACCCGCACATTTTCAGAGAGTATGGGTATATGTGCCATGGAAGAGAGTAGAAATTTTGGCCCTTAAGCAGTCTTTACCTGATCCCCGTAAGAATCCAGCTGGCTATTACAAAGAATTGTCCCAGACAGTTGACGCATGCATCATGAACTTAGCCGACATAGATATGCGTTGGGTAACGTAGTACCTCAACCTCTATGGGCAAAAATTTGTCATGAGGATCATGCGATTGAGTTAGGTGATACATGGGTGAATATCGCTGCCGCGGATGGTAGACAGGTTGGTGGAGCTAAGCCTGAGCCTTTAGTGGCAGATCTACCTGGCAGAATTATAGATCTTATGAAAACGATGATGCCAGCGTTACGAGTAAATTGGGTCAAGTTAGCAGCATGCAAGCAGAAGAAGGACGAAAGTGTATCTGATTTCTTCACTAGGTTTGAAGAGACATTTATAGATCATAGTGGTCAGGATATGAGTACGGAAGGTGGACAAAGATTGTTCGTAGATACGTTTGTCTTTAACTTACTTCCTGAACTATGTAACAAGTTGAAAGATTCTGAGAGTTCTTGGGCTGTTTCCTCGTCGGCCCAGATATTGGCGACTGCACAGTACTACGAGAATAGGGATAAGGGCGAGAAAGAAAGAGTAGAGAAAAAGACAAAAGACTTAAAGACAAAGGTTCTTTTGCAGCAGGCGTATCCGCCTCGCTCAAATCAACAAGAGTTACAGCAACGCCCACAGTTTCAGCAACCTCCATTGTTTCAGAGACCGCAACAAAAAGCTGGGTATTTCCCTCCAAGGCCACCTTTGGGCTTGAATCAGTGTGCGTATTGTAGGGAGGAAGGTCATTATAAAAATGAGTGTCCTGTTCTACTTCAGCGGCCCGAGGAGTCGTGGTGGTTTCCAGCAAGTGTCTAGGGGTAGAGGACGTGGTGCGTTTCCTCAGAACGAACGTTCCTTTCCCCCACAAAATTCTATGAATTGTTTTGATCAACAGAAATTTGCGTCTGGTCAGTCGACTCAGTACTATGCTGATGACTATTATGTTGAGAGTGGGAATGCTGACTATAACGATTGCTAGGACAGCCATGGACAAAGAGAGGGAGTAGTGTCAGTTCCAGTAGATCAGAGTGGGCCTTATGTTGCAGTAGCCACATCGGGTGTGGTAGAGCCTTTTCTTTTGTATACTGGTGCAGCGAAGAGTTCTATCATGCACTCTAAACTCACTGGCGCACCTTTGTATGGCTTAACAAATGTTTCGGTAGGATTCTCTGGCGCCCCAGTTCGTAACCCAGTTTCTAGCCCCTTGTCTCTTTCTATAGGGCCTTGTGAATTGGAAGCACCTCTCATTCTAACAACAGGTTGTGGTGAGAATTTGTTGGGTTTGGATTTGTTGAAAAGGTTGCATGCAACATTCCACTGTTCTCCTTCGGGAGTACAGCTTACATTGGGTAAGAAAGTGATCTCTCCGATGTATTTGTCTAAAGATCGGCTTCCACCGGAATTGCGTTCTCTCCCTGATACTCTTTGGGCTACTGGTCCTAATGATGTGGGTCTTTTGGAGATCCCACCCTATGTTGTGACGCTTAAAGCAAATGGCAAATTGCCACGTATTCCCCAATATAGGATTTCTAGCGATGGTGAAAGAGCACTTTTAGCAATCATTTATGATTTAATTGAGAAAGACGTGATTGAAGAAACGAGAGGTAATGTGTGTAACAGTACAGTTTTGCCTGTCCCGAAGCGCACTGACGCTTCTCAGCCACCTGTCTACAGGTTTGTGATTGACCTTCGAGAGGTTAATAAAAATTGTCGTGCCACAGTTTCCGGTTGTCCCAGACATTACTGCTTTGCAGACTATAATTCCTGCTTCAGCTGCCTGGTTTTCGGTTATAGATCTGAAGAATGCTTTCTTCAGTATCCCAATCGCTGAGGAGAGCAGAGATATTTTTGGCTTCTCTTTAGGAGGCCGAAGCTTCCGGTTTAAACGCGCTCCTCAAGGCCATTGCGAAAGTCCTTCCATTTACAGCCAGGCTTTGAAAACTCAGCTTGATACTCTTGTATTGCCTGCTGGTACTGCTCTTATTCAGTATGTTGACGATTTGTTGGTGACTGCTGATGATGAAGAAACTTGTAAAGGAGCTACTCTTTCTTTGTTACGACATTTGTCTGACTTGCATCATAAAGTGTCACCTTCAAAGTTGCAGTATTGCCACCAAGAGGTGACCTACTTAGGTCATCTCTTGTCGAAGGAGGGAAGAAGGTTGACCCCAGAACGAATTCAAGCGATTGCTCGAATGACCGTGCCAAATACGCAGAGAGAGGTACGTGCTTTTCTGGGTATCACGTCGTATTGTAGACAGTGGATTCCGAATTTTTCTTTGTTGGCAAAACTTCTGTTGGCATTGACTTGTAAGGATATACCGAACCCTCTTCCTTGGTCTGACGATTGTCAGAAAAGTTTTTCCGAGTTGCGTGATGCGTTGTGTTCTGCTCCAGTGTTGGGTACTCCTGACTACAGTAAGCCTTTTACACTCTATGTCCACGAGAGAGAGGGTTGTGCATTGTCAGTTTTGACTCAACAATTCGGTGATAAACAGCGTCCATGTGCGTATTTCTCGTTGACTTTAGATCCGGTAGCCAGAGCATTGCCAAGTTGCTTAAGAGCTACAGCGGCAGCGGCTGTTTCTATCCGACAATCTGCTGGGTTGGTGATGGATAATACGTTGGTTGTGATGGTTCCACATGCAGTGGACACTTTATTAAATCGAACAAAGACTCAGCACCTTACTAGTGCGAGATTGTCGGGCTATGAGTTGACGCTTTTGGCTAGTCATGTGCAAATCAAGCGGTGTAATGTATTAAATCCAGCAACATTGTTGCCAATTTCGGTGGATACAGATGGTCAGGAACAGCATGATTGTTTTTTGAGGACGGAAGAGGAAACGAAGGGTAGAGTCGATCTGAAAGACACTCCTCTTTTGGATCCTGATGGTACGCTATGGGTTGATGGGTCATGCTACAAGCTCCCGAATGGTGATACGACCGCAGCATATGCCCTAACGACATTATGCACATTTGTTGAAACTGCACGAGTGAGCTATAATTCGGCACAAGCAGCGGAATTGATTGCATTAACGAGAGCGTGTATTTTGTCTGAGGGAAAGAGAGTGAATGTGTATACCGATAGCCAGTACGCGTTTGGTGTTGCACACAGTTTTGGACGCTTGTGGAAAGAAAGGGGATTTTTCACATCGCATGGGACTAAGATCCAACATGGGCAGTTGGTGAATGAGCTTCTTGAGTCACTTACGTTGCCGAAGCAAGTTGCGATTGTGAAGTTTAGTGCTCATCGGAAGGTTACGGATGATGTTGGTCGTGGTAATGCGTTTGTAGATGAACTTGCGAAAGAAACAGCGAAAAATGTGATGAGTCGAATGTATGTTGCAAGCCCTGCGAGATGGATTGGTGCAGTTGGAATGTGTGAAGATACGATTGAAAGTGTGAAATCAATCCAGGCTGAAGCCACTGAAAAAGAAAAAAGCGTGTGGAGAGAAAATACGGGTAGATTGGATTCGACTGGTTGTTGGGTTGAATTATCAATTTCGGTGGATACAGATGGTCAGGAACAGCATGATTGTTTTTTGAGGACGGAAGAGGAAACGAAGGGTAGAGTCGATCTGAAAGACACTCCTCTTTTGGATCCTGATGGTACGCTATGGGTTAATGGGTCATGCTACAAGCTCCCGAATGGTGATACGACCGCAGCATATGCCCTAACGACATTATGCACATTTGTTGAAACGGCACGAGTGAGCTATAATTCGGCACAAGCAGCGGAATTGATTGCATTAACGAGAGCGTGTATTTTGTCTGAGGGAAAGAGAGTGAATGTGTATACCGATAGCCAGTACGCGTTTGGTGTTGCACACAGTTTTGGACGCTTGTGGAAAGAAAGGGGATTTTTCACATCGCATGGGACTAAGATCCAACATGGGCAGTTGGTGAATGAGCTTCTTGAGTCACTTACGTTGCCGAAGCAAGTTGCGATTGTGAAGTTTAGTGCTCATCGGAAGGTTACGGATGATGTTGGTCGTGGTAATGCGTTTGCAGATGAACTTGCGAAAGAAACAGCGAAAAATGTGATGAGTCGAATGTATGTTGCAAGCCCTGCGAGATGGATTGGTGCAGTTGTAATGTGTGAAGATACGATTGAAAGTGTGAAATCAATCCAGGCTGAAGCCACTGAAAAAGAAAAAAGCGTGTGGAGAGAAAATACGGGTAGATTGGATTCGACTGGTTGTTGGGTTGAATTATCAGAACACCAAAGATGGATGTTGCCAGATGCGTATGTGCTTGCTGTGGTTACGATGGCACATGGGTTGTCTCACATTAGCGCGAAAGGAATTGGTAAGTTGTTGGCTCCACTGTGGGAGAATGGTGGGATTCCCAAATGTGCGGAGAATGTGGTCAAGAATTGCATGGTGTGTCTGATGAATAATCCTGGTAAGGGAACTCCAACTCCAGCCGGTCACTTTGTGCCTCCGACGTATCTGTTCGAGGTTCTTCAATTGGATTTTATCCACATGGAAAGATGCAACAATTTGAAATACGTCCTTGTAGTTGTTTGTGCCTTTTCTAGATGGGTAGAGGCCTACCCCCTAAAAGATAATACTGCCTCGTCCACAGCTAAAGTCTTGCTCAAAGAATATTTCCCTAGGTTTGGATTGCCAAGGATGGTGTGGAGTGATAATGGAGGTGAGTTTGTGGGGAAGATTAGGAAGTGTGTGAGGGTTTGGGCATAAAACAAAAATTTCATGCTGCAAATCATCCCCAATCAGCTGGATTAGTGGAATGTTACAATGGCACTTTGAAGCTAAAGTTAGCGAAAATTCAGGCGAGTTCTGGTCTCCAATGGCCCGATGCTTTGCCGTTAGCACTTTTGTCAACTAGAACTACAGTGCATTCCCGAATCGGACTTAGTCCGTATGAAATAGTCTTTGGTCGACCGGCAAATGTGTGGGGAGTGCCGAGACCAACGAAATTTAGTGATATTGACTATCCTGTGTTGGTGGACTATCTGTATGACCTAACGGCTAAATTGCGTGTCTTGCATCAACAGGTTCACGATAACCTACCACCAGCCTCTGTGGACCCAGGTCACACCATCAATCCCGGTGACTGGGTCCTCGTGAAAAATTTTCAACGAACCAAGAACGACCAGCCCCGCTGGACAGGCCCTCACCAAGTTCTGTTGGCTACGAGAATATCTGTGAAAATCTTTGGGAAGAAAAATTGGATCCACGGCGTACATTGTAAAAGGGCACCTCTGCCTCTGCCCTACGACCAGTGGATCCGTGATGGTATTGCAGATTCTGAGACTGAAAGCTTGCCGAAGTTCACACCGTTTAGCGACACTGAGTTGGTATGGAGAGGGTCTGAGAAGGAAGACGATGATGTCTTACAAGCAGCTGTGCCTTCATCTTTGAGATTGGACACCACCGAGCCTGAACTGTTATTTAAAAACCAGACAGAGCCTGGTAAAAACCGTTATAATCTACGACCTAGAAATAATGAATAAATAATTCCTTTTTTTATCCGCACCCTCTCAGCCGAAAAATTGTTTTGATCTTTCTTTTTCCTTTTTGCAACCGCCATCCGGGCTCAGCTGTAGGGTCGCGGTGTAAAGACTTGGGAGTGCAGCCGTGTAGACACAAGGTCGACGGTTCTGGTTGGTCTTAGGGCGTTCCCTGGACTGACAGACGCACTCCTTAGCAGAAGAAAACCAACCGCCGTGAACAGCCCAGTTAGAGGATGGAGTTTTTTGAGCTTGAGAGAGTTGCTGAGAAAATGAACTTTAAGATGAACCTATGTAGAATAATGCATAGCAAATATTTCCTGATTACATGTATTCTGATGTTTTTTAGCATGACGTTGACTTTGGTGGGTTGGATTGTTTTTATTACTCAAGTGCCTTCTGCACCCATTTCTCAACCTACGACTTTTCCTACTACTACTTCTTTGCATTCTTTTCACATCTTACCTGAACACGAGCAGATTAGATGGTCAGAATTTGTACATACCACATTCGTACAGCTACTGCATCAACATCAGTTGGTAGTGAACATTACTAATTGTTGGGTGTGTGGTCTTATGCCACATACTACAGATAGAGTTGTACCCTACCTGATCTTACCGTTTAGTCAGAATGGGTCGTTATGGGCTTTTCAGACGATGTTCATTTATGCCCTGGAAGTCTATCCTCTGCATGCCATGAGAGATAACTTGAGTAATCAAGCCTTGGCGAAGGGAGTTATGAATATGAGCAGAGATATAAATACGTACAGGACTATTCCCAAGGAAGAGTTATCGGCTTATGTTGGATGGAACACGACCAGATACAGTGTTAGTCTGAGTGAAAAGCAGAAACGAAAGAGGTCACCTCCGATTTGGGTCGTACCCCACCGAGGTCAATTTTGTCTGCAAGGTAATGGCAAAAATCCGAAAGCTCAGCTGGGGAAGAGTGTTTGTACTCAGACGTATGTTTTTACGTCTCAATCTTCCCCGCCGTTTTTGGCAGCTAAGGGCACGTATTTTGTTTGTTACAACAGAGCATATACATGGTTGCCCCCTGATTTTTCAGGAACGTGTTATGTTGGATACTTGTTGCCTCCTACGTATACTGCCGCTGCAGATTACCACAAGACGAGAGTTGTTAGAGGTGTCTTCAATCGGGCAGATACCGCTGGACAGGAGGTGGGAGACTACTTTAAGGGTTTCTTACCGTTTTGGGGACCTATGGCTAACAGTAGAGGCTTACGGCAATTGACGAGAGTGGTTGAATCCACCATAAACCAAACTGCCGGTGCCCTTAGTAATCTGACAGCTGAGCTTCAAGCGGATCGCCTTATGACGTTACAGATCGTATGGTTTTAGACGTCATACTCGCAGATCGAGGTGGAGTATGTAAAGTGATCCAATCGAGTTGTTGCGTTTTTATCCCAGATAATGCTCCGACGGTATACGAGGCCATTTCCAAGTTACATAAGATCTCCGAGTCATACACGTGGACGAAGGAGATTGGTCGTTAACTGGATGGTTTTGGGGACTGTTATCCGTTTGGGGATGGAAGCTTCTGATGATCATTGGTGCGGCTCTAGCGGTTCTTTTCTCATGTTGTCTTTGTTTACAGTGCGGTCCGGCCATATGTGGCCTTTGTGCTACTTCGTGCTTCAGGGGACCGCCTGTCTCGAGAGATGCACAGAGAAACAAGATAATGCTTCAACAGCACCTTGGTGATCTGATGAGAATTGACATTGACTCCGATCTAGACTGAGTAATTGCCTATGTAAGGGCAAAAGGAGGGTCTGAGGTTCCGTGAATTCTGAACCCATGTTTTAAATGTCATGATTCCGTTACGATTTTGATAATAAGGAACTGTAACTTATGAGTTCAGCAAGTACGAGTGTTTCCGCCATGTTGCATACAAGGATTCACTGTGTATTTGAGGATTCCATTGCGAACCATAGTTCTCATTCCGTGTAAGGCAGCCATTTTGTGGTTGCCCTCACATAGGCCGATGACTGCGGCTGAATGAGTTTTCTTAAGACCTATGCCCTTTTGCTGAGGTTCGTGCTGACTTTTGGATGAACCAAGTGAACTGACCTCGTTGCCTGACGCTGACCTTGATGAACTAGTTTCCCTCGCCTGGTAGCTGATCAAGATTAAGGATCAGAGCACAGGACATCGTAAAGTTTTATTGCAAACAAATATACCTTATCCTACTTCTACCTGTTTTCTTCTTCTCTCTTTATGGTCTATTTACGATATGGGTCGTGGCCTCCTTGTTATGGGTTTGTGTGGCCCGTCTAAAGAAGAATGTTGGGTTTGACCGATGATTGATAATGGGCTGGGCAACTGAAAAGTGGGTTTTACTGTCATGCGATACCTTTGGTGTGAATACATGTGATTGGACAGTTTGTAAATATTAGGTATTTGTCTGGAATGTGATTTTTGGCATAAAAAGGGATGACTTGCTTTGTGAAATTGAGCAGTCTCCTGAGAACTCATACCGTGATGATTTCTAGGACTTCTGTTACTGGCTGCAGTCAATAAATTCGATCTTTGACATCACCACGAAGAGTCCTGTGTCTCTGTATTGAATTCTAAGACATGTGAACCTGAAGACTTCGGGCGTGCCCTTGGCGCCGCCGGGTCCTAAATAACCCGGTTCTTCAGAACCAGTGTTCAATAGAGTTTTTTGATCTGTGTGCTGCGCCTTTCTTTGTGTTTACCTATTCCATAGTGTTACAAGAAAAATAGGGGCCAGAAGCCAACTGGCTTCCTGTACAAAGGTGCGCACTACTTTTTTGAAATACAAACATTTAACACAATTTAACAATAAAATTAATTTGCATTTCTCAGATGGTTTTAATACAATCTTCCTTGATTTCAATCACAGAATTGTTGCTTTACTTTGCTTTACATGGTTATATAATACTATACACGTATCAGCCTAACTTTATATAACAAACAACTGAGTTTTCATGTCATACAAAAATAACATAAGCTCAATGCATTTCGGGACTGGAGTCCCTTCGTCAGGGGCACATCTGTAAAAACAAAAGAATCATATTTACATGTAAAATCATACATCGATAGCCCACATAACATCTTCAATTCAATGTTTGCCCAATGAACCAGTAACACAATCTACCCTGTGTGAGTGAACCCTCTCTAAGAGAAGTGTCTTTAGGTGACAAGTCATTAAAAAAACAGTAAACCAGTCCACTGTGTCCTGTGTTTATAAATTTGGTGACCAAGTCTCAAGCCCACATTATCCTATGTGGTACTCACATGACGCAAAACTGGTTAAATCAACATGCTCTTCTTAATTCAGAAAAAGCAGTAATGTGACGATTACTGAAATAAAAGCCAGGAACAAACATCTAGCCATCCCATTCTTATTAGTGCTATGGATACACACATTGTAAATGAAACTGAACATACCTCCATGATGAAAAGCTTTATTTACACTGCCTGCCAACGTGAAAGACAAAGCCAACCATTACCACTATGTAATGTATTAGAACAGTGAGTCCCATACGTAATTCATTGAACCTGAGTTCTTACCGCATAAAAGACGTCGGTCTTGTGGAGCCCTTTCCTGTCAAAAAGATATAAATAATCAGAAATCCATAAATACCTCTACGTTCACTAAGCGTAATACCCATCTCCCCTAAAAAGGACACGCTTGATTCCATGCAAACGCCATCACGGTTCAAATTCCATTACCCCGTCATGTGACCTAGTTACATAATCAGGGATACACCGACAAACCCGATCGCAAAATCCAGCGCTATCTTAAGATATTCCTCGTAATAGAAAAATGGATGCGGCTGTGAGAAAGTATCAAACCGGCCCCCGTGATTACTAAGAAATAT
Source organism: Lissotriton helveticus (assembly GCF_964261635.1). Lineage (NCBI taxonomy): Eukaryota > Metazoa > Chordata > Amphibia > Caudata > Salamandridae > Lissotriton > Lissotriton helveticus. The sequence continues at coordinate 589,281,386 of NC_136073.1, forward strand.
TTCACTCCACATTACAACTGAATCAAACTGCTCAATGCCCAATTAAACAAATGAATAAAATCCATTGTGCGGCGACGTGTTACCAATCAAATCACTTCATCTACCCTGGATGAAGTGTGATAGGGTTCTTTACGAAAACTCCATTACCCCATATAAAGCGAATTACGTGATGCCCTATTGAAGAAAGTGTGACCCACAAGCCTGTCTGAACTAATGAGCATAGTAAGACTAATGGCAAACAACATGTCACCCAAACACAAGCAACCAAGAAAAATCCACCAGTGCCATCTTGGATGACCCAATGTTACATGCATTTGTCTGCTGTTATGCTAGAGACAATTATGTGTGAATCGGTACTACCACATTACTACTAGCTACTAAATGGTTAGTGCTCAACATAGAGTTAAAATCAAGAAAAAATTCAAAAGCTAACATTTACTGAGCATTTAGAACAAAAAACTAGCCATCTTTATAAAAGTGAATCGATAAAGGAATATAGACGCCAGTCATCATAACTGTGATACATGCCAAGACTAGTTGCAGCCAGCATTACTGTAGATAAGCTCTGTCCTGTCCGTCCAGTGTATGTATGTAATCAGTGAATAATGTAAAGAATGTTCATAACCCTTGAGATGAACTTTCTGTGTCCCAAAACTAACCATAATGCATGCCCTCATGAAGGTAATAAAATGTTGTAATGTGCAAGCCGGACACCCAGGTGATACAGAAGAGAAGAAATGCTCATGGAAAGATACGACCATCATTGCGCTTATCTGAATGTTCCTACTGAGAAAGAAAATGCTGGGTGGTTTAGAAAAAAAAGAGCTCATTTCTAATTTATAGTTGAGTCCCCTGGGTTTGAAAGTGTCAAGGCGTTTAATCCAATAAGTTTCCCTTTGCCACAAACAGTCAGTAGTCTATTTATCAGGCTTTTTGCAGCAGTCAGCAAAAGGTCGCCCTCAGCACAGTCGTGGTTGGTCCCAGGGCTGATCCCGGGGTCATCTTGGGCTGCCGCGGCTCAGTTTTCGGCCGATTTTTGGCCGGATTTCGGGTAGTTATAGGCCGTTTGTGGCTGATTCACTCTATCCGCGTCTTCTGTAGTTCGCGGCTCCCACGGCCCCTCCTCCTTGTGTTAGTATGTGGCGGCCTCCACACACCTGACACTACTGGTACCCATAGAATCTAGTTGAAGTAATGACCACTCTATTTGCTCCAGACCCTCCGAATGGACTATTGAGGCGTACAAAGAAACAACATTGATGGTACCCAGTACCCAATCTTTCGTCTCCTTCTCAGCCAGTTTTTCAAGATTCATTAAAAAGTCCATGGTGTCTTGGATGTACCTGTGCCACGATTGGACGAACAGCTGCAAAAATGCATCAATGAATCTGCCGGCAGGTTCAAACACTGATCCATACCCCGACACAATCGGTCGGAATGGTGGATCATGTTTGTTCTTATGGATTTTAGGAAGCATATATAGTCTGGGTCTGCACGGAAATTGCGTAGTAAGATATCTTTTAGTATTCTTATGAATCCAGTCCATGCAGCAAGCTTTGTCAAGGATTTTTTGCAGCAAATTAGTAATTTCCACCGTAGGATCTGCGTCCAGTAGCATGTATACTGAAGTATCTCTGACATGTTCCCCGACTTTATTCTCATAGAACGGAGTATCCATCATGACTAGGGCGCCGCCCTTGTCAGCCTTTTGAAATATAATCTCCGAATTTATGGCAAGTTGCAAAAGAATACTCCTTTCAGCGTGATTGAAATTCTGTCTGATATTCCTCTTTTGTTTATACTCTAATTTGTTGAAATCCTTCTTGACTAGTGATTCGAAGATATCCAGTGTTTTATGAGACATTGGGACTTTGAAAGTAGTTTTGGGTCTGAATTCACGCATGGTAGTCTCTTTAGGTTCTTGTGGAGGAATTATGTTTTCAAAAAAGTTCCTCAATCTTAGTACTTTCATGAATTTGTACAAAGTGATGTCATTTTCCAAAGCTGAACCTGTATACGTTGGGACAAAGGAAATACCTTTGTTGAGTACTACTGCTTCCTGAGCAGTAAGTGCCTTTGATGATATGTTTATCACTAAGTCCTGCTCTGGCTCCTCAATCCTTTTTTTCCTTTTTCTTTGTCCTGTGGTAAATAAATAATTAATTACCGGTTCTATTTTTCAGGATACTCATATAAACAGATAGCTCAATAAATAAGAGTCAAGATTCGAGGTAGCTGGAGTTTACAGGCTTTAATCAGGCATAAAGGACAGGAACAGGACAGCCTGCACGGGAATAGGATGGCAGCTGCCGGGGACAGGATCTGGGAATGGACAAGGGTAACTTTTAATATGGGTGCACAGTATATATATCAAAACAAATGCATTACATTCAATACAGTAGGCGTAGCAGTAGGCGTGGTTCGTAACAGTCGCGAAAGATAAGGGTAAAATGATGTAACAAGAAGGCGTGTACAGGGCGTATACATAGACATGTGATGTAGACGTAACAGAATATGTCATAAACGGGGCGGAAACATGGAGGGGGCTACCTGAGCAGCTGGGACCTCTAACCTAGTGGTGCGCGCAAATGGGCAATGACGTGTTACCAGGGAGAACTGGGGGCTATGACTTCTGCGCTAGAAGAGGAGACTAAAGTCTGGAGTGTCAGAGCGACATGTACCCAAGCATATCTAGTATCTGGTGTTTAGAGTACATGTTGATAGAATCCAAAAGTTATCAGGGCAAAGGCTAATAGACATTAAGACTGGTGCATGCATAATTCTATATGTAGTGCGTGTGCGGGGAATATTCTATGAACATTAATACAGTATTTCTCTTTCATGGAGACATAAAGGCTAGACCATGACGGAAACTATTGATGCGATTCAGTAGCTTAGGAATGCAGAGAAGGAGGGCTGAACTGATAACTAGAAACATAACATATTCTTGGCAGACTGGGAGGCAGAGCCAGGCCGGGCCGGGCACTGCATGGCAGGAAGTAAACTAAAGGTCAGGGATACAGGTGGGGGCTGTATCGCTCCTCGGAGAGTGTTCAGGAGACAGGAGCTGAATCTGAGTCCGGGCCCTTTTGAGGCCTAGAAACGGGGACAATTCAATGACTTAACGTGCACACTGAGAAATGTGGCAACGTAGGTTTACATAGGCCTAATATTCGTTGCTTTCACGAAGACTGGAAACTGGCATACTAGAGATGGGCACAACTGTAATTGCGTCTTTAATCGATCAGAGAGGAATACATGCATATCGATCATGCACATATAACAAAATATGGGGAACACGTAGGCACATACAACATGGCAAAATTTACTTTTCCACATTCCCTCCTTGTGCCCTACGTTTCCATCAGGAAACATCTATATTCATGATACCATCTATCATTTCATATAGCATCATTTGCTCGTCTCAAATTGTCTTGGAACGGGACTTAGGACTAGGAATACAAGAGGTAGCACAAATGCCGCAAATCGCAGGGCCACATTGTATACAGAGGCAGCAACTGAATATGATCATTACTGCAATACCTAGGAATGACAATACTTTCCATCCCCAGGCAGATATAATACTCCAGAGCCAACCGGACCATGTCCAGGTGCCTGGATTCTGGTGTAACTGATGAGCAATTTTATGAAGTCTGGTTATAGCTGAATAAACAGACGGCGCGTTATTAGGAATGAAAATGCAGCAACTAGATCCGATGACTCTACATGCTCCTCCTCTATCGGCCAGTATGACGTCAAGAACGAGACGATTTTGGAGCACGACAAATCTCATAGCAGATTGCTCTTCGGTTAAGTTACCTAGAGCAGAAGTAGTCTCATTCACTACTGCTTCAAGGGTTCTGGTTAACCTACGTATTAACTTACTATTCTGGATGGGTCCTATAAAGAAGAAGAAACCTTTATTGAAGTCTTGATACTGTTCTAGAGTAGTTTCAGTTTGATCGACAATTGGGGACTCGATCTCCCTTCTATGTCTGACGTGTACTAGATGTGTGTTTCTGTGATAATCAGATGGGGCTAGAAAAACTGGTGGCAGTAGGAAGGCAATGTAACATGTTCCATCCCAATCGAGGGGCAGACGAACATATGCGGTCTGACCACAAACAAAATAAGAATGACGTGAGGTTTTGAAAATAGATTTTCCACTGTCACTATACTCGACAATAGTAGTACAATCACTATGTCCTACATGTGCGGAACCATTCTTTCTGACACATAATTCGCCTTTGACTGGTAGTACTGAAATAGCAGGCAAATCTGGAGTAGTATCAGACTGAACATTCAGGACCATGAAATTCGAAGAATAATTACCTAAATCATATACTTCATTTTCTAGATCTAACCCTGTTCTATGGGAGAGACCTTGCTTGTCTGGAAAACATGTTCTATTCAGAAGGGACATATCATTGGAGGATGACGTTAAAGTGGACCATGCTCCACACGAACCATTATGTGAAAACGGATAAGGAAAGAGTGGCAGAACTCCCTTCGGTGTCTGGAAAGGGGGGAGTCGACCACACACCCAACAATTAGTAGCATTGCTGGTCTGGTGTGAATAGTGTAACATTCTAATGAATGTATTATTTCGCATAGCAAGACGATAGGATAGCTCGTGAGGAGGCAGATCACTAAATGTGTGCTCTACTGTAACATTAGAAGACTTATTTACATGTGAACTTGGAAAACATAAATGTAATGCATAACTTGTGCAGGTAACCATTAGACTTAGAAACAGTGAGAAACTTAGAAAAACGATACATCTTATAGAGTTTTGACTAACTCTCTCACTATGGGGGTCTATCTCATACATGTCAGGGACCTGTCTAACCGTTTCACCCGAGAGGGACTTAGACAATTAAACTGGCTGACTTATTTTACTAGACCGGAGTTTTAATTTATACTCCTGTTGCGGAGTTTCCTCTAACAGGGGAGGCTTGAGTTCAGAGTCTGTTTTTAGGCAGTCCTTAGAAATGGAACAGTCCTTTGCAAAAGATTTTTCACGAAGTCCATGGAATTTTTTGACGTGGGACAGGTGGACCCATCCCTTCCTGCCCTCCAACTTCACGGCGGTCCTTGTAGTCAATAAAACTAGGCGAGGCTCCTTCCAACGGGGTTCCAGCGGACTCGAACGATCAAAGTTCCTGACCAACACGAGGTTTCCTGGAATGACTTCATGCGGTTTCACCTCGGTGTTGTCTGGAAATGCGGCGGCAACCTGTGAACGACAAGAGTGTAGGGCAGACATCAAGGAAGCTAGGTAATCTGTCAGCATATTACTGGAAACATCTGTAATACTGCGGGGTCTAGGTGTACCCCACATGTTTGGGGGGCGGCCGAATACGACCTCGTACGGGGACAGACCTGATCTGGAATGTGCAACCATCCGCATATAGAATAGGGCAACTGGCAGGGCAACTAGCCAGTCTACACCTTTCTCTTTGCATACTTTCGCAATGCGAATTTTCAGGGTCTGATTATGTCTCTCTACGAGACCGGCTGCTTCAGGATGGCGCACACAATGGAACTTCCACTGGTACCCTAACAGAAGGGAAACATGTTTCATGAGTTCAGATGAGAATGGCTGGCCGTTATCAGAATACATGACCCTAGGGAGTCCATAGCGGGGAAAGAATTCACGAACCAACTGCCTGGCAGTGGTCGCGGCTGTGTAATCTGGAACTGGATATGCTTCTGTCCACCTGGACAAAGCGCATACAACTACGAGGACATACTTGAAACCTCGACATCGCTCCATCTGAATATAATCCATCTGGAGGACTTCAAAAGGGTGGTCAGGAGGTTGGAATCCACCTTGTTCCACCGGGACACTTTTACCTGGATTGAACTGACAACATATCATACAGGTACGGACTTTCTGCTTGGCTGCAGCTCGTAAGTGCTTGTTGAACCATAGGTTCTGAATACTGTCTAACATAGCTTTTTCTCCTAAATGTGCTGGACTATGTGCGGTATTAATAATGACTTGAACCATAGAGTCGGGGAGAAACCATGTGGCTTTTCCCTTCGTCAACCATCCTTGATCTGTCTGGACCCCTCCTTGTTCGGACCATTTCTTGATTTCTTCAGGAGTAGCATGTAACTGTATGTCTATGACATCTTGTGTAGGGTCCTTGACTGTCATACAAGTAGTCGGATCTGGGGTGAGTGTCTGTGTCGTGTTAACTGGAATGTCTGGAGTCTGAGCTGTAAACTTGGCTGTTCGATCTGCTAGATCGTTACCTTGGGAAATAATGTCAGTAACTTTCGTATGTGCTTTGCACTTCATGATAGCGATAGCTGTCGGTAAATGTATTGCATCTAACAGAGCTTGAATGAGGAGACCATGCTGAATCTTGGTTCCATGAGAAGTCATGAAACCTCTGTCCTGCCAGAGCACTCCAAAGTCATGTACGACTCCGAATGCATAACGTGAATCTGTGTATATGTTTACTTTCAGGTTCTTGGCACGTATGCAGGCTTGGGTCAGAGCAACTAGCTCTGCTGCTTGAGCAGACAGGGTGTCAATACGATGTGTTTCTATAACTTCAGTTTCAGTAGTCACTGCATACGCGGCTACTAGTTCTCCTGTACTTGTTCTCATACATGAACCATCCACATAAAGTGTCAGGTCGGGGTTAGGTAATGCAATGTCTGTCAGGTCTTGTCTTGGCTTTGTCATAGTGTTAACAACTTCCACACAGTCATGTGTGGCAGGATTTGAAGTAACTGACGGTAACAGTGTAGCAGGATTTAGAATGTTGCAGCGTCTGATTTCTATGTGTGGCTGGAACAGTGTCAGTTCATAACCTGTTAAACGTGCAATGGTCAAGTGTTGAGTCTGTGTTCGGTTTAAAAGAACTTCCACGGAGTGTGGAACTTGTACTGTCAGGGAGTGTCCTAATACTATGGAATCACTTTGTCTGATAGCTAGAGCTGTGGCTGCAACTGACTTGAGGCACGCAGGCAAAGCCTGGGCTACTGGATCTAATGTGCTCGAGAAATAAGCACAGGGCTTGTATTGTCCTGCTTGATCTTGTGTGAGAACAGATAATGCAGTACCATCACGTTCTGTGACAAAAAGTGTAAAAGGTTTACTGTAGTTCGGTGTTGCTAGAACGGGTGCTTGACATAAGGCTTTCTTTAATTCATTGAAAACAAATGTATGTTCCTGGGTCCAAGGGAGGACAGTCGATACGGCTGCCTCCTGTGTCGTTAACTGTATCAGTGGCTTGGCTAGAAATGCATACTGAGGAATCCATTGTCTGCAATAAGAAGTAAGGCCGATAAAAGCTCGTACCTCCTTCTGTGTCTTGGGCTGTGGAAGACTCGCTATTAACTGGATACGGTCTGGTGTCAACTGCCTACCCCACTTGGACAGTAAGTGGCCTAAGTAGATCACTTGCTGGACACAGAATTGTAATTTGGAAGGGGACACCTTGTGCCCCTGCTCGGCCAGGAAATACAGAACCGTAAGTGACGCACGCTCGCAGTCACGTTCAGAACGGGCTGTGATCAGTAGATCATCGACATACTGGAGCAGGGCAGTGTCAGTTGGCATGTGAATATTGTCTAGTTGTCTCTTAAGTGCTTGACTGTAAATACTAGGACTTTCTGTGAAACCTTGAGGAGCTCGTGTGAATTTATAGCTCCTTCCATTTAAACAAAAACCGAAAAGGTACTGGCTGTCTGGATGAATGGGAACACTGAAAAATGCATTCTTGAGGTCTATAACAGTGAAAAATGTAGCTTCAGAATCAATAGCTGTCAATAGGGATGAAATATCTGGGACTACTGGATACTGGGGTATGATACATTTGTTAAGTTCTCGAAGGTCAATCACTAATCGATATACTGGAGGTGCATTTGGATCAGTACGTTTCATGACTGGAATGATAGGAGAATTACATACATTGGAGTCAGTTTCTACAACCACTCCTTGAGCAATAAGCTCGTCAATAATTTTGGATAAGGCTGCTACAGCCTCAGGTGGCAATCTGTACTGTCTGATTCGTGGCAGGACTATACCTTGCTTGAGAGTCACACGATGGGGTGTGATGTGCATAAAACCTACATCAGTTGGACCTTGCGCCCATAGATGCTGCGGGACATTCAGTAATCTTGGATCAAAATCACGTAATACATAGTGACCTTTGAAGTCACGCAAAAACAATCGGACTCCTTCTGGAGAACAGCAAATAACTGCACCTAATTCTTTCAATGTTTTAATGCCTAACAAATTTTCTGGACATGACTTCGTAAGTAACAAATCAGTAGTTCGGGACAATGGACCAACTTCTAGGGAAACTGGTTTTGAAATTTCATTAACAATTGGCTTTCCTGAAAATCCAAGGGAAACATTTTTAGAGCCTGAGAGCGGAGCCCCTGGAACCTCGTCATGACTGATAGTAGTCCTACTTGCCCCTGTATCAATCAGAAACTTTCTGTCTTTCCCTAATACTTGACTGTGTACATAGGGACCTTCTTGATCTACAGGTATCTCGATGAGAGGCAAGCCTACCTCCCTCTCTAGGCTGTTTCATGAATACTGTTGATACTCTGGATACTCTGTCTGGGCATACTGGTACATCTGCTGTGTAACATGCTGTGTTGCAGCGATAGGCTGCGGTGCTGGAACTGTCTGTTGTGCATTCTGTGGTGACTGAGAAGTCTGTGATACTTGTTCTTGTCTAGGCGGACGTGGTCTTTCTTTAGTCTTACCAGTTGCTATGTTGTGTTTCAGAACTGCACACTCGTTTATAAAATGACCTGGCTGTTTACAATAATTGCATGTCCCTTTAACGGGAGCTGCAGGATGACTGGCTTGATTCGGACCCCTCTTCTGACTGTCTTGTGGAACAGATTGTGCAACTAGTACTTTCATTTTCGTGTCTTTCATACGTCTCCTTTCGTGTTCTTGCTCTTCCCTGATTCTATTCTGGTGATACTGGAGCATCTGGAGCATTTGTGACGGGGTATTAGCTTGCCAGCTACTTTCGACTTTCAATACTCGATTTTTAACTTGTGGACTTGAATTCTCGACTAATTTAGAAACAAAAAGATGAGGGTACGACTCACTACTTGTCTTCAGACCACTGTTAATTATAAAACATTTTTCAAATCTAGAATAAAAATCACTAGTGTCTTCATCCTGTTTCTGTTTACATGCTGAGATTGCATCCCAATCTTCCTTTTTCATGGCTAGTAATCTTGGCAAGACCTGTATCAATAACTCGGGCAATTCTTTAACTTTAGCCCCTAGACCGGTACCTGGTACTCGTGAAGTATCTTCAGCTTCTAGAGCTGTCCAATCTATCTTTTTCTCTCCCACCTCCCATTCCTTTTCCTTGAGTTTCTCATATACCCCTGCGGGCAACAGAACCTTTAACATTTTAATGATGTCAGGATACGTGTATTCTCCCATACGGAGCATGTCTTTTAATTCTCGATGGAACCCTGCTGGATCTTTGTCGTGACAGGGAATTAACTTTTTCATCTCTAAGAGTTCCATCTTGGTTATAGGGGTGTAAACAAATACTCGTTGCATTTCACCACCCGGTGTCCTAACTGGGTGTACTTCTCGTAACGGATGCTGTCTATCTATGTAAAAGGGTTTACTTTCTGGAGGTGAGACATGAACAAAATGCGGATTCAGAAACGTTCGATATTTGTGGCGCTGTTCTAGAATAATACTAATTAAATCGGTACCTAGACCTCTCCATCTATACTGGAGTAACTCGTTCAGAACATCATGTAACGGACCTGGATCAGAATGCTGACCCTCATACAGTGTAATGAGGTGCTGAATCATATACATACCCACCAGTCGCTGCTCGGCTGGGGGCAATTTCAGAAACATTTGTGCCACTATTTCGTCTGGAAAAGTGGTAGAATCAGTAGTCCATCGGACTGCTGATCGGGCTAATTCTTGTTCATGCATTGTACTAAGTTCACTATAACCGATTCGTGATTTCAGAATGTGATCGGTAGCTTGAAATACTTGCTCAAGAGAACCTTGTTCTGGTGCTGGAGGAGGAAAAACTTTCTTGTGTTCTAGGCGTGAATGTCGGTCGGGAAGTCTAGTTTTACCTACATACGCTATTCTGGTGGGATTCTCGTCGTCTACCTCTTCCGTAGAAGAGTTGTCTTCTTTCTCACTTACTTGTGCTGCTTTTCGTTTCTCGTGTAACTTTATTATTTCCCTACGGATCTTCCTATACATACTGTCTATACAGTTCTGTGTCTTGTGTCTTCCCTCGGCTATATGATCACTCCACCTTGTCAGGACTTTCATTTCGGTCGGATCTTTAGTTGGATAATCTTGTTCCCTTATTAAACAATTAATTAGAAACTTTAATAGCATGAGCTGGATCTCGACTTTTCTTTGAGACATGGCTTCGCCAATACTTTCTGGATCTACTCCTGTACGGATGAAACGATATATTCTGTCTAGATATTCTTTCATATTCGGTAGGGTGTCCAAATATTCGGTCACCCGTCTTACACGCAATGAATACAGGACCATACCATCATCGCCTGGGACTGGATCATAACGGCATTCGGTAAGAGCTCGCTTAATATCGGCAACTGACTGATTTTTGGGCGACCGCTGTAACGCTCGGGCATGTAGCTCGAGTAATGTCACACGTCTGTGTTGCGGCGGGGTACAAGGAGGACTTCCCCCCCCCCGCGGCTCCTAAACTGGAATCGTCGACGGGTATCGTACGGGCTGGCAGAGTGACTGATGTAGCGGGTACATGTACTGTAGGCTGGACCGGGGGTACCGTAACAGGTGCTGCAACGGGTGCCCCGGTGACTGGAGGAACAGGAATTACATTATTTACAGGAGCTGGCGGAACAGGATTGGCATATTCTGGGACTGTGTCGTCCAAATAGGACGAGAGAAAAATATCAGCTGCAGTCGGTTTGTGACGTAGCTTAATCGGAACTAATGGCGGCGGGAAATTACATGGTGCTTCCGGGGTTGCTTTCGGCAAGCCCTCGGCAAGAAGAGGATACATACCCTTAATAAGGGCATTTCTCTGTCTGTCTGACTGTTCGGCTTTAACTCGTTCACCTATTTCGATTAATTCCTTTTCTTGGGCTCTTTCTAAGGATTCCCTACTTAATTCTGTCTTTCTGATTTCTTTTTCTGTTCTTCTATGAGATTCTTTGCGCCATAACTCGATGGCATCTTTCTGGGACTGTCTGGATTTCTTTTTCCATAATGCTTCTTCTACTCGCATGATACACTCGGCATCCCATGTACCTGACACGGGCCATCAATATTTCTCTTCCAATTCCTTGGTGTACTCCACCCATAAGTCTAGATATAATATGGCACTTATGCCATGCTTATGATACATAAAATGACCTGGACTGTCCCTAGGCGGGACAGGAACTGCTTCTTCTAGCAGACCTTTTCTGGTTCTTAACTGACGTAATTTCGAGAACAAAGGCATAATTTAGGCTGGAGTCTGGACACAATACAATACACAGTAAACACAATAATAACTGAAAACGAATCACTCATACCACGACATTGAAAACACATGAAATAACATTTAGAATAACAGTTCGAACAGAATATTACCTGGTATACTGAGAACAGAAAACATGAATTTCTCGAGAACAGAACTTACTAGAATGACTAGATGTACTGCTAAACAGCACGAAACTTACCGGTCTCATAAAGAGACACGTCAGGACCCGCATCCACCTAGGTGGACACTTCGTGTTGGATCTGTGTACCCAAACCCACGGACCAGAGACAAATTACTTGACCCTGTCTAGATACTACCCCAGCAACGGTACTCACCGGGCAGCAAGAACGGAAGGCCTCGGACTGGACTAGACTTGCTACGACGACGGACGGACGAACTTCGGACTTCAGTTACGGGTGGGCCTCCGGATACCTCGGACCTTGGACTCTCGGCTTGGGCTCTGGTCGGGACTCGCCGCGTTCCTCCACCGCCTCGTCTGGACGCTGGACCGCAACCTCCGTCTCCTCCGTGGGCCTGAGGGATACTTGAAGCAGAAATATCTGCACGTGCACGGTATGGTTCCGTCACGGCTTTAGAGGATCAGGGGGCCTGCGTGGCTTCTCCGGCGCGTGGGGAAAGGGCAAGTTCCTATTCGGGCGCCATTATGTGGTAAATAAATAATTAATTACCGGTTCTATTTTTCAGGATACTCATATAAACAGATAGCTCAATAAATAAGAGTCAAGATTCGAGGTAGCTGGAGTTTACAGGCTTTAATCAGGCATAAAGGACAGGAACAGGACAGCCTGCACGGGAATAGGATGGCAGCTGCCGGGGACAGGATCTGGGAATGGACAAGGGTAACTTTTAATATGGGTGCACAGTATATATATCAAAACAAATGCATTACATTCAATACAGTAGGCGTAGCAGTAGGCGTGGTTCGTAACAGTCGCGAAAGATAAGGGTAAAATGATGTAACAAGAAGGCGTGTACAGGGCGTATACATAGACATGTGATGTAGACGTAACAGAATATGTCATAAACGGGGCGGAAACATGGAGGGGGCTACCTGAGCAGCTGGGACCTCTAACCTAGTGGTGCGCGCAAATGGGCAATGACGTGTTACCAGGGAGAACTGGGGGCTATGACTTCTGCGCTAGAAGAGGAGACTAAAGTCTGGAGTGTCAGAGCGACATGTACCCAAGCATATCTAGTATCTGGTGTTTAGAGTACATGTTGATAGAATCCAAAAGTTATCAGGGCAAAGGCTAATAGACATTAAGACTGGTGCATGCATAATTCTATATGTAGTGCGTGTGCGGGGAATATTCTATGAACATTAATACAGTATTTCTCTTTCATGGAGACATAAAGGCTAGACCATGACGGAAACTATTGATGCGATTCAGTAGCTTAGGAATGCAGAGAAGGAGGGCTCAACTGATAACTAGAAACATAACATATTCTTGGCAGACTGGGAGGCAGAGCCAGGCCGGGCCGGGCACTGCATGGCAGGAAGTAAACTAAAGGTCAGGGATACAGGTGGGGGCTGTATCGCTCCTCGGAGAGTGTTCAGGAGACAGGAGCTGAATCTGAGTCCGGGCCCTTTTGAGGCCTAGAAACGGGGACAATTCAATGACTTAACGTGCACACTGAGAAATGTGGCAACGTAGGTTTACATAGGCCTAATATTCGTTGCTTTCACGAAGACTGGAAACTGGCATACTAGAGATGGACACAACTGTAATTGCGTCTTTAATCGATCAGAGAGGAATACATGCATATCGATCATGCACATATAACAAAATATGGGGAACACGTAGGCACATACAACATGGCAAAATTTACTTTTCCACAGTCCTTCCCTGAATTTTTTGTTGTTCTGCTTCCTTTGTCCA